>NC_060142.1:653300073-653986740 GCF_021461385.2 Schistocerca piceifrons
GGTGACAATGTCGAGAAGAAGGCGCGCCAACATCCAGCTTCTGCAACAGCGACGGCCGACAATGAGTGACTGTCGCCACCTCCTTGACCGACGACTTCAAACCTTCAACCAACCAACAAGGAAGACTGGAAGCACGTAAGGTTTGAGAATTGTATGGCAGACCTCAGCTTTTAAAATTGTTGCATCATTAAATTACAGCAACTTAGCATGAACCTTTGCATTACCAAGCAGGGTCCCTTCCTTTTCCGAAATGAACCCGAGTATCGTAGAAATTCAGACGCCAGCATTAAAGTAATATCATTCCATTTCACTGCTTTAATTTCAAAGTTCAGTTAAGGTATTCATAGCTCGCTACAATATTTAGATTACACAAGCACAAATTAAGAGTGCGAGTTTTGTTAGCATATTTTAGCTTACCTGTGACTGCAGCTCCGCTTGGTACGTACTAAATGTTACTTTTGTTAATTGTCCAGAATCATTTAATTCAAGATCAAAGTTAAATCTCTTATTTGTAAATTGCGTAGATTGAAGTAGCTTTTGAAATGGTTGTTGAGGTAGCCGAAGACTAACCTTATTTTACTGAATTTCGTAGTGCTTGAGAAACAAATCTCACTATTAATTTCAGTCACTAAATTAACTTTCAATTTTCCAGTTTTATTAATTCTTTTGCTAAATTAAGTCGGAGTGTAGCGAAATGTATTACTTCTGACAAACTTTCAGTTTTCACACTACACGTGTCAACCTTCAGTTGCCACGTTTTTAGTGCTAATTATATGTGCAATAACCTTTCTTTTTCAGTTATTGTAGTAGTTGTCCATAGGACTGGCGACCGTAATTTTCCCCAAATCTCAAATATATAATTAACGCCAATTAATTGTTAACGAGACGACCGCACATTTACTTACTTTATTAATTTTACCATTTTATCAAAATTAGTTTCCACCAACTTCATTTGCATTTTTCCTTTCATTTAGATGTAACCCTTTCCTCCCTCTTTACCGACAGATTAACTTCGGTGATGATTGCTTTTCCCAATTTTCCATTAGGTACACGCGGTTTAATTTTTCGCTGTCATTAAGGTCGATAAGTGAAGGTAGGTTACACGTGGAGACCTGGTGACAGGACAATCTACAGATTTGAGGTTGTTCATGTCACGAATTTTGTAATGTGCAAATCTCGTAGCAAAGTACTGGTTACGAACAGGCCGGTACGTCAGCGTTAATAAGTAGTGGGAGTAATCCTAATTATATCTGAGATTGGGCATTTATATTGAAAATCATTAAAATGAGTGAAGGCAACAATTACCAAAATTTGGTAGACTTGGATACGGAACAATCGGTCGAACAGTGGGAAACGCGCACCGCGGTACCCATTGTTCAGGGACAGGCGGCTATCATGAAAGACGCGACGGCCGTAACGCTACAAAGAGAAGAAATTGAATTCCCAACTTCAGAAAATCTGAGCCCCTTGATGACGAATACGGAGGGACAATTAAAGAGGCATCCGCTACGGAAATAAAACCGCTGGTTTCCGGGAATTTCGCTGATTTATTGAATGCTTTGATAAACGAAATCAAGGCTCAGTCTAGCACGATAGAAACTCAATCGGCAGAAATTAAAGCTCAGGCTGCCAAGCAAGAAGCTCAGTCTGCCAAGCAAGAAGCTCAGTCTGAAAAAATTGAACGGAAGCTAGACAATCAGAACAAAGCTATTAATGTTGTTAACAACAATGTTGGAGTTGCTAACACAAAAGTTGATAAAATCAAAGAAGATATTGTTGTGATTAATACCGAAATTGGCAATTTTAAACAGGAAATGATAGGCGTTCAGGCAGAAAATGCGAGTATAAATACTCGTATTTATTCCGAAATTAGCGGAATCGAGAAAAATGTAGGAGAAGCAGTTACTCCGATCATCGAGAATAAGGTGACGGAACAAATTCAATTACTGAAAAAAAGGATCAAAAGAAGGTGAAAACTCTAAAGGCTTCAGTATCCGAAGTAGATACCAAAGTGAGGAAGCAGGCTAATACCTGCGAAGAGAAAAAGAGGGAAGTGGAAACGCTTGCGACAACCACTTGCCAAGTAATTACGAGAGTTTCGGAATTAGAAAAGAAACTTGACGAAAAACAGAGGCATGTGCCAATCTGTGCACATAGTTCGGAATTGTTGACGAAAGAGGAGCGGTTCGACCCCTTGAAAAAAGGCGGTATACACGCGACGGACTACATTAAAAATTGTGAAAGAGTTTTACCCTGATCATGGAATAATGAGAGAAAAATTAATGGAGTTATTGACGTGTTGGCTGGTCATGCAAAGCGTTGGGACTTAAACCTCAACATCACGAACCTAACTTTTGACGAGTTTAAGAATTTGTTTCTGGCTGAATACTGGTCAGAGCAAAAACTACAAAGTGTCTGGCGCGAATTTGTCGTATCGAGGCCTTTCGATGCGAATTCGCGCGGCTCGGTGAAAGAGTTTTGTGAGGGCTGGAGCAGCAAGTTGGAATATTTGCGTGCTCCCAGCACGGAATCCGAAATAGTCTGGGAACTCTACAAGAAGCTTCCAGATGATACAAAACGCTACGTAGGAAGCAATTACAGGACAATCAATGATTTCCTGGAAAGAGTTGAGGACGAGGACAATTGGCGCAGGTAGAGGCCATGGTAACAACAACGGGAACCACAACAACGATAACTATGGGAATAATGCATACCGCAATCTTGGCAGCAATAACAATAGTGGTTCGGGCCGTAATGACAATCGGTACAATGCAAATAATAACAGCAATGACGGAAACCAGTATCATACTAGCGTGATACGGGCTTCACAGAATAGTAATAACGCCAGAGGGTGTGATCAGCTGCCTCAGCAGCATCCGGGGAGCGTATCTGCTGGGACGAGACAGGGAAACCATTAGCCGCGCCGGTGAGGGGCCGACCGGGCGTGGAGAAATTTTGGCGGCCCAATAACAGTAGAAAACCGAGGTGTCGTCGTTATGAAAATTCCGTATGCAATAATCAACGGCGGGAGAGTGTGCCAGTGTTAAGAGAAAGGAGTGCGCCCACAAGTAGTAGACCAGCTGTAGACACGGCAACAGAAAATACATTCACTGTCAGTGAGAACAATTTAAGTAGTGTTCCGGAAATCGATTATAAAGTGGCAGCTGTAACACCCACAGCGGAACTGGAGATTGAGGTTAAGAATGATTCACAATTGTTGAGAGAAGATCAGATGTCGGATAACACGTCCGTCATCGAGCGAGGGGATGCAGAGAGGGATGAGGTCTGGTTAAGGCAGTTCGGTCGATTATACGACGAACTAAGAGATTATAGGGGCCTGTACAGGAGAAGTGTTTATGGGGAGCACGGGCACGATTTGCCGCGTCTCGTCCCACAGGAAGATAGTATTTGTGAAGTGATAGAAAGTTCTGACCCCAACCGGCAGACTTTACCAGATATAGTTGATGTTCATGGGGAGCACGAGCAAGATTCGTCGTGTTTCGTCCCGCAGGAGTTGGATGTCGAAGTAGTAACGGAAAGTTCTGGCCCTAACCGGCCGACCTTACCGAAAGTTATAGTGGTAGAAGTAGCCGACCCATCCGACGCAAATCTCCAGTTTAAGCACTGCGAGAGTATTAAGGAGAAAGATTACGAAAATTTTAGTGATAGCTGGACACTATTGGTAGAAAAGCACGTAGATTACAGCGTGTATGAGGTTAGAGCTGACGTAATATGGTCAGACGGTAGCAGTGTGGGTTGCGCAGATCCAGAGGAAGTAATTGCAGATACTACTGGGCACATTCCTCCAGGTAGATTGGCAGATGAGATCAATCTGACCATAGAGGAATCAACGAAGGTGACAATTAGTGTATTGATAGCAAAGCAACACTCACTAGTTGACGAGTTACAAAAAAAGGTTTCGGTATTGGAGGCGAATCTACAGACTAAGCCTCAGGACAAACGTGTTGAAATTAAAACTGCATGTGAACAGAGGCTGAAAAAGCCGCCAGATAAGCTGGATTTACGATCAAAGCCGGATGGTTTTTTTCTGGAATGACCGGGATATAGACGAGGATTTATTGTGGGAAAATAAAGAAACAGTCGAGGATAAGTGTAGACAGATAGTAGTGTCTGTTGATATGCATGGCCTACAACTAAACGTGTTGATTGACACTGGTGCAGAATTGAGTGCTGTATCTGGAAAAATATTTCAGTTACTGAAAGACAGACCTGGCATCGTAGTTATGCCAGTAACAGGAGTGAAAATTATCGGTGCTACTGGGAAGGCCAGTAAACAGGTCACAAAACAGATTTTTGTCCACTACGAGATATGTGGGGCACGATTTGAACAAGAGTTTGTCGTCGTGCCAGACTTAACTATGGAAGTAATTATCGGGTTAGATTGGCTATTAAAGTACCATGCAGTGACTAATTGCGAAAGCAAAACTTTGACATGTACATCACAAGATAAAACAATAGTAGTTAGTTTTGACGAGGCAGGAGACGGTGTGCGTAGGAAATACCAGCCTATACACATCGTTAACTGCCCGGATGCCATTTACATAGCTATGAATTTGAACTACTGTAACGTGAGGAATCTCGGCATTGACAATAGTGTAGAAAGTGAATTGGGAAGTATTGTAGACGGTGTGTCAAACGTAACACACGAACAAAGACGAGGCCTGTATGAAGTAATAGTGAGGAATAAGAGTGTGTTTTCAGACAAACCGAGACTTGTGGAAGGATATAAATTCAAGTTGCATGTAATTCCGCACGAACCTTTCTTTGTGAGATCGTATGCTATACCGCTGTCCAAAAAGGAAGCAGTGCAACGGGAGATAGATAAGATGATCGAATGGGGAGTGATTGAAAGAAGTTCAAGTCCATACAATAACGGTTTGGTCATTGTAGCAAAACGGGATGGTAGTGTGCGTATTGTGATTGACGCACGCACGTTGAATAGGGTCGTTCAACGCGAAACAGACAGACCGGAGAGTATGGAGGAGATTTTGCAACGTTTTCATGACGTTAAGTTCATGACTAGCCTGGATCTGACGGCTACTTACTGGCAAATAGAACTCGAAGAAGAATCTAGGCCATACACCGCCTTCTTGTTTGCGGGCAGGTGTTATCAGTATAAAGTACTGCCGTTTGGACTTAATATATCCGTGTCCGTATTCATCAGGGCCCTAGATAAAGTGTTCGGCCCGGTTGTGAGTTCAAAAATAACTGTATATGTTGACTACCTATTGTTGGCCAATGCCACTTGGCAAGACCATTGCGACCTGTTAGATGAATTTTTTAGAGCATTGCGCCGTGGCGGAATGACTCTAAAGCTAAAGAAATGCGAATTTGTGAAGCAGGAACTGAAATTTTTGTGGCATGTAATTACCAATGCTGGTATTACGAAAGACCCAGAGAAACTAGAGGCAATAAGGAATTGTCCTTCACCCAAGTCTATGAAACAGTTAAAAAGTTTTCTAGGGCTCTCAGGATTTTACCGTAAATTCGTAAAAGGACGGGTGTTTAATGATGAAAATTTGAATAACCTCTTACGCAAAAATGTTCCGTTTGTGTGGACTGACGGGTGTCTGGCCGCTTTCGAGAGATTAAAAGACGAGTTGTTAAGATCTAACATACTATTTGATCCTGATTTTTCGCTACCCTTCCATCTGGGGACGGATTCGTCGAATTACGGGGTGGGGGTAGAACTGTTCCAAGAAGTTGGTGAAGGCGAGGATAAGGAACACCGGACGATAGCGTTCGCCAGTCGGACTTTACCAAAAAGTGAGCGAAACTACACGATTTCTGAGAAGGAGTGTCTCGCTATCGTGTGGGGATTCAAGAAGTTCAAGGATTACCTATGGGACCGTAAGGTGATTATTCATATGGACTATAAGGCGCTCCCTTATCTGAAGGATTGTAAACTCCTTCACGAAGGACTGACTAGGTGGTCGCTGTATTTACAGCAATTTAACTATGACATCTGTTACGTAAAAGGGACCGACAATTGCGCAGCGGATGCGCTGTCGCGGTTGCCCGAGTCTAATCAGGATGTATTGAAAGATGAGTCAGATGGAGTGGTCAAATTATACTATTTTAAAGAAGTTGAGAGACGTAAATAAATAATGAACATCTGTAAGAATTTACGTCGTCATCAGAACGAGGAGGGTTGTTTAAATATGGTGAAAGCCCGATATGACGAAAGGAGTCCAGAAGGAGAGAAATTAAGGAAGTATTACAAGATATACGATCATATCTTGTACATACGTAAGGGTGAAGATAGTAAAATTTGGCGGGTATGCTGGCCCACCAAATATGTCACCATTTGGCGTATGGTCACTGTGGACCAATGAAATGTACGGAAAAGCTGAGTGAAGTAGTGCATTTTAACAACATGTTAAAACGCGTTACTGACAGAGTGAAAACTTGCGATTTATGTCAGAAGGTGAAGGTTACCAACTGTACGAGTCATGATCCTACGCAAAGTATAAGGCCTAACGACACCTTTCAATAACTGTGCGTGGACTTGTACGGACCTTTGCCCAAGTCATCAGGAAACTTTGCCTACATTTTAGTAGTGCTAGAAGCTTTTTCCAAGTTCATCAAACTATACCCGATTAGGAAAGCTACAGCCAAAGCGGTCTATAGCAAGCTTGTGAACGATTATTTTGTTCATATTGGTAAGCCCAAGGCGATTCTATCAGACAATGGGGCACAATTTACTTCTAAGTTGTGGGATGAAGGCATGGCAAGTAATGGGGTCAAAGTGATCCATATTTCAGCTTACTGTCCGGCTGGAAATCCCGCTGAGAGGTGTATGCGCGAGCTAAGTTGACTTTGCCGTATCTATTGCCATCACAACCATAGGGCATGAGGCAAATATGTAGCAGTATTTGAGAGAATTATGAACACCTTGAGACATGAATCTACGGGATTTTCTCCAGAGGAAATCCTGTTGGATGACATAAGTAAAAGTTTAGTGGAAGTGATAATCAATTTCCCTCCACGGATTGACATTAGTATTGGTGTGAAAATAGATCGTTTGCGAGAAGTAATGAAGCTAAAAGCCGATGCTCGCGTACGTCGTCATGACGCTAAAGTGCGTTTTGATAAGTTTGCAATTGGACACTTAGTACTTGTAAAAGCTCATGAGAAATCCAGCGAGATAGACGATGAAATCTCTAAATTTAAGTTTGTTTATAATTGACCATATAAAGTCATTGGTATACCTCACACAAATACTTATTGCTTAGAGTATCCAAGCTCAGGAAAACTATTAGGTATACTGAACATTGTAGACTTCAAATTGTACCAACCAAGGATGGATTAATAACACAGAATGGCTAATTTGTACAGTATGTAAATATAGAGTGTAGGATTTAAGGATTTGCCGTGTTGCCATGCTTTTGCCGGACCTAGAGGTCATTAAAGAAGTTGTAATTAATAAGTAATTAATTTTGATTAAATGATTTAAAACTGATTATTAATCAATTGAAAAATCCAAGCTGCTAGTTTAAGTTATCAGCTGAGTCACAGTAGATTAAGGAATGTAAATATGATTTTGTAACTAGCTGTAAGATTTCATGAATATGTGATTTACTATTCATAGCCGATGTACTTAGACGCTGTTTTAAGTTTCAGGCTAGTACATGAGTGTGATGATGGACAGTGTCGAGTTATCCACTGTGATAGTGTTAATGGACTCCTTGAGATTACTCGGGAGTGAGTTTTTCCGAAAGAATTGAGTGAAACGGACGTTCTGGAAATGCCGTAACACAGGCGAGTGAGATCAAGCATACCACACAGGCGGGCGCAACAGTGCTGGCGAGGCGGAGCCGCTGTCGGCTCTTGTGCCGGTCGGAATGTTTGTACTTGCGGGTACGGAAGGCGGAGTTGTTTTTCTTCCCGGACAGCTGATGTGAAATAATTCTGTTGTCAATATGTATGTTTTTTTTCGATCTGCTGTATATTATTTTCTTGTTTAGCGTTAATTGGACTCTCATGGCGAGAATATTAACTATGAAAAGGTTATATAAAAATGTGCATTCTATGTCATTAATTATTAATTTGCGTATATTGATCCACCGATTTTTATGACCATGCACTCTGATTAATTTTGTAAATAGCATTCCTTTTCTTGATACTGTTAGGAATTTTGATGATTTTAGAATAGCTGAACCATTTTCTATGTGTTCTATGAATTTTAATATGTTGCCAACCTGTTTTCTTTTGTGTAAGATGACAGAGTGGAATAAGGTTAGGAGTGTCTCCACTCAATTACTATGGTCTAAAAATTGGATTATGGTTAATTAGCCTAATGCTAAATTTTCTTGATATTTTGAGCATATGCATTTCTGTTGCCTTTTTACCTTTTTGGGACATTTTCTATGTCTGTTTAGGTTACACGAACATCCTCAGACAATGTGGGGCACGTGTAACGCCGGAAATGAATATCCTCCTATTTCCATCTATTGTACTATAATTTTTTTCCTTGTTTTGTTACCTCAAGATATGACATTTCTGTGTCTTTATATATTGTAATTGTTTTACTATTCGTATATATATATTTATGCATTTATGTCGATGTATAAGTGGTTTGTTTTGTAAATATTATTCGTATTTTTACGCTGGGTCTTGCCTAGGGAAAACTATGCTATCGAACGAATACATCGATAGGTCGTGAGGAGAAACAAAGTGTTTAGGATCTTTGGTAGTGTGAACTCGGCCGCGTGGAGCGCGGGCAGAGCAGAGTCTGGCAGGAATAGTGCGATTGAGCAGGTGTGTTGTGTGACGCTCCCGCGAGTTGCCGCACTTTCAGGGTTTGGCAGTATGTAATAGCGCTCGACTTGCTATGATAGTTTCTGACACAGTGTCGCGGACGGGAAGCATTAGCTGGCGCACATCAAGAGCCCGTTTCGCCTGGTGACAATGTCGAGAAGAAGGCGCGCCAACATCCAGCTTCTGCAACAGCGACGGCCGACAATGAGTGACTGTCGCCACCTCCTCGACCGACGACTTCAAACCTTCAATCAACCAACAAGGAAGACTGGAAGCACGTAAAGTTTTAGAACTGTATGGCAGACCTCAGCTTTTAAAATTGTTGCATCACTAAACTACAGCAACTTAGCATGAACCTTTGTTGCTCATTGTCCCAATTGCATTACCAAGCAGGGTCCCTTCCTTTTCCGAAATGAACCCGAGTGTCGTTGAAATTCAGACGCCAGCATTAAAGTAATATCATTCCATTTCACTGCTTTAATTCAGAGTTCAGTTAAGATATTCATAGCTCGCTACAATATTTAGATTACACAAGCACAAATTAAGAGGGCGAGTTTTGTTTGCATTTTTTAGCTTACCTGTGACTGCAGCTCAGCTTGGTACGTACTAAATGTTACTATTGTTAATTGTCCAGAATCATTTAATTCAAGTTCAAAGTTAAGTCTCTTATTTCTAAATTGCGTAGATTGAAGTAGCTTTTGAAATGGTTGTTGAGGTAGCCGAAGACTAACCTTATTTTACTGAGTTTCGTAGTGCTTGAGAAACAAATCTCACAATTAATTTCAGTCACTAAATTAACTTTCAATTTTCCGGTTTTATTAATTCTTTTGCTAAATTAAGTCGGAGTGTAGCGAAATGTATTACTTCTGATAAACTTTCAGTTTTCACACTACACGTGTCAACCTTCAGTTGCCACGTTTTTAGTGCTAATTATATGTGCAATAACATTTCTTTTTCAGTTATTATAGTAGTTGTCCATAGGACTGGCGACCGTAATTTTCCCCAAATCTCAAATATATAATTAACGCCAATTAATTGTTAACGTGACGACCGCACATTTACTTACTTTATTAATTTTACCATTTTATCAAAATTAGTTTCCACCAACTTCATTTGCATTTTTCCTTTCATTTGGATGTAACCCTTTCCTCCCTCTTTACCGACAGATTAACTTCGGTGACGATTGCTTTTCCCAAATTTCCATTAGGAACAAACGGTTTAATTTTTCACTGTCATTAAGGTGGATAAGTGAGGGGGAGGTTACACAATGACGGAAATAAAAGAATGGTTGAATAATGGAATTAAAATTCAGGGTAAAAGATATTAATTATAAGATTTGCTGATGGCATTGCTATCCTCAGTGAAAGAGAAGCAGTATTACAGGACCTTTTGAAAGGAATGGACAGTCTAATAAGTACTGAACATGCACTGACAGTAAATCGAAGCAATACGGAAGTAATGAGAAGTAGCAGAAATGAGAGCGGCGAAGAAGTTAGCATCAAAACTGAGGATCACGAAGTATACGAAGTATAGTAATTTATTACCTTTGCAGAGAATAGCCTACGATGTACGGAGCTAGGAGGACATAAAAAAACTGACTAGCCCAGGCAGAAAGTGCGTTCCTGGCCAAAATAAGGCTGCTGATTTCAAACATGGGCCATAATTTGAGGAATAAATTTCTCGGAATGTACGTTTGGAGCACCGCATTGTATGGTAGTGAGACATGGACTGTTGGAAAATGGGAACGGAAGAAATAGAAGAGTTAAAGATGAGGTGCTACAGAACAATGCTGAAAATTAGATGGTCTAATAAGGTATCGACTAAGGAGGTTCTTTTGAGAATAGGTGAGGAAAGGAATATATGGAAAACACTGAGAAAAACAAGAAGGGACAGGATGGTGGGACCTGTGGTATGACGTCAGAGAATAACTTCCATTAAACTAGAGGAACTACAAAGGGTAAAATTTGCAGAGGAAAACAAAGATTGGAAAACATCCAGCAAATGACTGAGGACATAGTTTCCAAGTGCTACTTAGAGATGAGAAGGATGGCATAGGAAAGCAATTCGTGGAGACCCCACATCAAACCAGTCAGAAGATTTATGACCAAAAAAAACATATTTGTGTCTTTTCAAGCACAGTCCGTATCCTCTGCACCTTCAGACCCTCCATTACGTGTATGGTACCTACTGTAACTCGAATTCCCTGTGTATGCCGCATTCACTTACAAATAACGTTTTTTATGTTTTTAAGTGCCTATAACACCGTAAAAAACAGATATATCTAAACAAAATGAACATTATTATACGACAATGCAGCAAACTTATACTAGTCTGATTCGTTTGAATATTAGAGAAGTGTGAAATTAGCGCTGACTACGTTTTATTGACGAACACTAATTAACAGTGGTTGGCGGCTGAAATAAAATTATTCCATGAAATTAAATAGTATCACCGAGTAATGCTTGCACATCCGGATCCAGTGATTTGCCCCTGGATGTTGTACATTTAATATTTCAGGCACTATTAATTCTGATGTGTTTTGTGAATTTACGGTTCGTGTATTCACCATAACTAACAAACCGCGATGTCGTATTGGTAGGCGCCTATTTCTACTGATTCTGTTTATATGATAGTTGTTTTGCATGTAACACTAGTCCACTGCTGTGTTCATGATATTAGTTACAGGATTTCCGAATCCATGCGTTTCCTCGATTTCTTCTATTTGGCTTATGTCAGACATTGATGCTCTGCGCCTGATACCCACTGCGTTTTACCCACCTCGTGTCGTTTACACCTGCTGGCTTCGACGGCTTTCTATCAGGTAGCTCAGAGCGACCGCCCCTAGCTGACAGGCATCGGTTTCGCGTGTTTATCTCGCCTCGGCCGTCTATCGGGTGCAGTTTGGCGGTCTTCCGCAGTGTGTCGTCGGGTGAGGACGCGACAGTTTGCAAGTGCATGTGCGAAATGTGACGGTTAATATTTGGACGATCGAGCAAAATAACTCTGCTCATTCACATTGTAGTGTTGACTATCCATGCATTTCCGATTTAAGCGTGTAAATTAATTTGCGCACTAATTTCGAGTTCATTCTGCAATTAGACTTCCAAGAGGCACAGCTTAGAGCTAATTTGGCTGCTGTTTCAGAAGCCCTGTTTATGGAAGCAAGATGTAGGTAGTTCACCTCATACGAGCGAGAAAGTATTTTTACTTCAGCATCAACAAAAATAACACAAAGAGATAAGCCGGCCGAGGTGGCCGAGCGGTTCTAGGCACTTCAGTCCGGAACCGCGTGACTGCTAAGGTCTCAGGTTCGAATCCAGCCTCGGGTATGGATGTGTGTGATGTCCTTCCATTAGTTAGGTTTAAGTATTTCTAAGTTCTAGGGGACTGATGACCTCAGATGTTAAGTCCCATAGTGCTCAGAGCCATTTGAACCATTTTTGAAGAAAGAGATAAATATACAAAACTGAATTGAATCATTAACGATGAAATAGCTTCCGCGAAATGAATTTATTATTCTGTGAAAAACAATTGATATCCATCATAAAGGATACTGGCTCTCTAGTTTCCGTATTCTGGTAGCAATGTATTCCGAATGATCATCTCTGCGACATTAAAAGTGGTATGGGGGACTGTGTGCTGGGGTCCTGCCAATATATTTACTGCACTAGATCATCACTGGGTCAGTTTATCATTATATATGAAAGATAATATCTCAGATATCTAGTCTGCGAATGAGTTTTTACATATTACGCATGTACGAGTATACCAAGACAGTGCAGGGTTGCTAGTCCTCCATCGGGCGTCTCCTCTGGTGGTGGACTGGGGAAAACCTGCCAGATATGGGAGGCACCGGAGAAATTAAATACCTTGGTTGACCAAAGTAGCAACATGGACGGCTTATGTACTGCAGAGGAGCGGCCAGTCAAATGCGTCTGTACTCCACAGGAGGGCAGCCTTGAGAAATACTGTACATCGCCATTCCTTTCTGAAGCTAGCATGGCGATTATGCATCTCACCTCTGGCTCATGGTGTGTGGCTTAAGTGAAGTACGTCGTAAAGGTGAAAACTGCTTTCGACTGAATTCGAGACACCTCGTCTATTACTGTGGTGTACCAAATGGAAAACTAAATGGCGTCAGGTTTGTAGTAAACAAAACCATAGTAGACTTGATAGCAGTATTAGATGATACTTCAAGCAGAATTGCATGTTTGGTCCTTACAATATCAGAAAGGCATAAAACCCAAGTAGTTCAAGCATATGCACCTGCTTGCAGACACTCAGACGTGGAGGTAGAAGGAATCTATCAGTGTCTGAAAGAAATCTGTAAAGAAGAGAAAGACTATCTTTATAACTTTATAATCGGTGACTTTAGGTGAGTCACTTATTGGCAAATATGGAAAAGGTCAATGAAATGACAGAGGTAAGAGAATGGTTCAATTTGTAGAATGTGTGGAAACACCTGTTATGAATACGTTCTTGAAGAAGCATCCTAGTCGCACATCAACATGGAGTAGTTCTAACTTTAGAGTGAAAAATGAAATGGAGCTCGTTCTTATCAACAGGCTTCAACGCCAAAAATATATCTCTGTTCTGAGCAGGTTCAATGGAAGCAGTAATCATCGTGTAATAAGGGCAAGATCTGTACTAAATACAAGTGATGAAAAACTGAAACTACTTAAAGGAAAAGAAAAAAATTAAATTTCAAAAATCTTGGAGAGCGGAAAGTATAATTTCCAGAAGAACTAAGAGAATGTGAAACAGAAGCATTAACAAATGTGCTAATCAAACAGCTGAAGAAGTGGGTATCTTGTGGAAATCTAAAACCCACCAAATAAGCCGACCAACAAAAACGATAAGTTTGGTGTACAAGAGAAGAAAAAAATAAAGTAGAAACAGCCAAAGATAAGAGAGAACCTATGGAATTGTGCAAGGCTCTGAGAAAGAGCATGAAAGAGTACATCAAGAAGTATATAGAAATAAAGCTAGAAGCCAGTCTTGAAAATGAATCTTGTTTAAAGACGGCCCAGTGGAAGCTTATGGCCGGAAAGAATCAGGTAACAGGGTTAGACACAGACCAAAAGAGAGGTATTGAAATATATTGACAATTTTTACAGTAATCTGTACAGTAGAGTCAATCATGACATCTTAACCTTAGAACTTTTGGGTGCCTCTGTTTCCCAAATGCCAGACATACTCCTCTCAGAAGTCAAACATGCTATAGACAAGATGAAAAAAGGAACAGCTCCAGATATAGATGTTCTCTCAGTCGATATTTTTAAGTTGATGGATGACAAATATATTAAGCATTCAGCTAAAATATTTTCAAGGTGTTCGCACTGAACAAAATTACAGAGAAACTGGAGTAAAGCTAAAATTACCCTAACACATAAGAAAGGTAGTTCTAAAGACATAAAGATCTATTGTCCTATCTGCCTCCTATCCATACTGTACAAAGTATTTACTAGAATTATGACTATTAGATTGAACACAGCACTTGACCTGGCCTAACACAGTGAGCAAGCTGGATTTCACGCATGGTTTCGTGTAATCGATTGTATCCTCTCTCTACGTGAAACGATTAGTGTAACAAATGAGTACCATATACCTCTATGCCTTGCTTCAAGAATTTCGAAACATCGATTGATTCGATCAGTCACCCACCGTTGTCTGAGATTCTAACGGAGCAAGGAATAGAACAGGCCTATACTAATGTCTTTTACAAAATATACAAAACCTCCACAGTGATTGTTAATGTAGTTGAAGAAATCAATGAATTGTCCAAAAGGTGTAAGACAAGGTGACACTGTGTCTCCAAAACTATTTTTAGCAGTCCTCGAAACATCAATATCTTGATTTTCCTTTCTTCCAGGAGTGCTACTTCTGCAAGGAGAGCTTCTGTGAAGTTTGGAAGGTAGGAGACGAGGTACTGGCGGAATTAAAGCTGTGAGGGCGAAGCTTGAGTCGTGCTTTGGTAGCTCAGTTGGTAGAGCACTTGCCCGCGAAAGGCAAAGGTCCCAAGTTCGAGTCTCGGTCCGGGACGCAGTTTTAATCTGCCAGGAAGATTCAATATGTAGATTACATTAGATAACAAAGGCAGTCCGAATTCTGGGAAAGGGGTTAAATAAACTGCGATTCTCAAAAGATATTGTACTACTTTCGAGTAGTATAGAAGAACTTCAAATACAGGTTTATTGAACTTGTGTCAGTCCGCTCTGAATCTGACTTAAAAATGAACACTGATAAAACCAACGTCATGATGAACGAATGGACACCGTAGGGAAATATGTCTGATGGAAGTATGCAGTTGCAAAATGTCACCGAATATGTCTATGTGGGTCAACTGCTAAATATGAAGGGAAACCTAAAACCAGAAATATTTTGACACATTAAATTAGGCTGGCAAGCTTATTGAAGATACTCATCTGTTTTAAAGTCTAAGATGTAACCTGAACTGCAGAAAACAGTTTTTAACCAATGTGTACTACCAGTAATAACTTATGGCTGAGGCATATGGTCATTACATGAGTTCGTTGTTAGAAAACTAATCGTAACCCAAAGAGGAATCGAAACATCGATGTTGGGTTACACAGAGAAAGACAGAAAGAAAGCGGTTGATATCAGACATACGACAAAGGACAGTGACATAATGTAAAGAGTGAATACCTCGAAATGACAGTGGACTGTTCATGTTACTCGAAGGAAAGATGGCAGGTGATCAAAACAAGTACTGAATTGGAGCACAATTTTTCAAAAAAGACCGTAGGGAAGATCATCGGACAGATGGGGCACAGACTTGGAAAAGACAGCCAGACTGGACTGGCAATTGGAAGCTCAAGATCGGTAGAGACTGAAGAACCTGCAGGGATCCTATGCTGCAGTCCGACTCAGAGAAGCCACGTAACCAGGTGATCGAATTGGCTGATGATGATTCGGAATAAGACGAAGACCTCACCTATAAAGCACTCTCAGGGTCATGCTGATTTCTTTGAGAAAATATGTAGTTCGGCTTCAATAAAATCTCGTCACTAACGAATTTTAGGTACATTTACTGTCATTTTCCTTTATTGAGATAAGTCACCGTTTTCAAGTATTCCTAGAGTAACCACAAATTGTAGAATGCGCAAATTATATCCAAAATTTTATTCTTAAAAATACTTTGTAAGTAGGCTGTTTAGGTTTTTTTATTGGTAACGCCACCTCTGTATGAAAATCACTGGCTGTGCTGTGTGCAGTCTGCGGCTGCTTTGCATTGTTGTAATACTCGCCATTGTAGTGTTGGGCAGCGGCAGCTGGATGTGAACAGCGCATAGCGTTACGCAGTTGGAGGTGAGCCGCCAGCAGTGGTGGATGTGGGGAGAGAGATGGCGGAGTTTTGAAATTTGTCATGAACTGCTATATTTATATATGATGATATCAAGGTAAATACATTGTTTGTTCTCTATTAATATCTTTCATTTGCTAACTATCCCTATCAGTAGTTAGTGCCTTCCATAGTTTGAATCTTTTATTTAGCTGGCAGTAGTGGCGCTCACTGTATTGCAGTAGCTTGAGCAGCGAAGATTTTTGTGAGGTAAGTGATTTGTGAAAGGTATAGTTTAATGTTAGTCAGGGCCATTCTTTTGTAGGGAATTTTGAAAGTCATATTGCGTTGCGCTAACAAAATATTGTGTGTCAGTTTAAGCACAGTCATGTATAATTGTTAAAAGGGGACGTTTCATATGGCGACCCTGCCAGGATACCTCACTGGAATCTTCTGATTTTTTCTTTCTTGTAGTTTGTGTAATTAGTGTAGCTTTTGTTTATTGCTAGCACGTAATTGTAGAGAATATCTCCTTTGTAGTTGCAGTCTTTCATTGTTGTACAGTAAAACAGTTGTGGCATGCATGTAGATTTGCACCAAGTATTTCGCAGCTGCAATTAACTAGATATTATTTTCAGTGTTATGTTAATGTGTTCTCTAATTTTTGCTCTTCAAATTGTGCTTTTCTGTGTTATCGTGAAATATTGTGACAATAATGGCGTGTGAAAAACGTAATACTAGGCTCCAAAGTAAATTGAGAAATGACACTGAATACGAAAGCAGTGTGTTAGCGCCGCAGAGTAATGAATTAACTAATGTTCAAAGTAGTAATTTGGTAATTGTGCATAGGGAAATGGAGCGGGCGGCAAACAATGGTGTAGACAGTGAAACAATTAGAGAACAGGGAAGCATTATCGATCGATCGGTCGGCAACAGCTCGCCTCAGGAATCCGAAATGACAGGAAACAATCTCGCAAATACTGTAGATTCAGGTTTTGGATCCTCACCGTTTTCTCAAATAAGTCAAGACACATTTTCTGCTTGTCAAAATGTGAATGTTTCCGGTGCAAATTCACTGCCAAAAAGCACTGAGGAACATGTTCCAGACACCAGTGCATTGTTATTACAATTAATACAGCAAATGGGACAAACACAGCAAATGCTTCAAAAGTTAGACACAATGGAACAAAATCTTCGAAAGTTAGATACAGTGGAACAAAATCTTAAAAAGTTAGACAGAGTGGAACAAAATCTTAAAAAGTTAGACACCACACTTGAACAAACACGTGAAGATTTAACTACTGAGTTACATAACATTGAATCGAAATGTCAAAAAGTCTGTAATGACGTAAAAACACAAATTTGTGAGCATTTTCAACCTATTTTTTCGCGGCATGAAAATGCATTACAGAATCACGAAGCAGCCATAAAAGAACTGCAAGCCATTGTTCATGAAAATCATGAGACCTTGTGGGCTAAAATTGACTCAGTTGCATCTACCGATTCGGTTACGCAACTTGCAATAACTCAGGAAAACTTAAAGGACACAGTAGATTCGATTTCAACACAAATGGACACTCTGAAACTTGGTTCAGAAAAACACACTGAGGAAATGTGTTCACTATCGGAAAAAGTAGCCGAACTTTCGGATCAGGTCACTAACTTATCTACAAAGGTAGATGATGATCTGAATGACACAAGACCTGTAGCCTTCACTGACACAGAAGAGTATGAACAAATTAGAAAATTCAAACAGAATCAAAATCAAATCAATACACAGTACAAAAGAGAAATCCGGGAAGTACAAGATCAGCTGACACAGGTAATACAAGAATTACGTATTTCAGAGGATACTCGCCCCCCAATACGGGAAGAGGGACACAGAAATACGGAACAGCCATAAAATATTAACACAGGGCATTTCGGAAGTTATGAAAGAAATTGGCAATGTGCACCGAATTTTGATATGGAACGGCCGACACGACGTAACAATGACCGATATGAGACTCGCCGACATGATGATTTTGACTATAAGCTGTTCATTACTAGACGTAAATTCAAAACATTAAAGAATTCTGGCAACGACATTCATCCACAAGCATGGCTCCATCAATTCTCTCATTGTTTTCCTCCCAACTGGTCATTGGAGTACAGGTTAGAATTTATGTGTGGCTATTTAGAGAATGAACCAGCTGTAAGAATGCGATCGGTCATTCACGATTGTCACAGTGAAGGAGAATTTTACCATGCCTTCCTCTCAGCATATTGGTCTCAAGCTACACAAGACCGAGTAAAACATGGCATCATAATGATGAAACATTTCGAACAATCTGAATTCTCCAGTCTTGTGAAATATTTTGAAGACATGTTGCACAAGAATCAGTACCTGTCAAACCCATACAGCCCCTCAGAACTCATCCGCATTTGCTTAATCCAATTACCTGAACATTTACGACATATTATTTTGGCAGGACGTTGCACAGACGACATTGAAGCTTTTCAGGGACTGTTACAAGAACTGGAAAGTGACACTGACAATCGCGGAACGCAGGAGCACAACAATTACAGATCACATCAGTCGCAATTCCGCGATGAAAGAAATAATAACTGGACGCGACAAGGCTATTCTCACAACACAAATCGTGACCGAAACAGACACCACCCGTATTACAACCGTTGGCAGAGTAGTAATAATTACAGGGAAAGATCACCTCTCCGCGGTAGTGACTATCACAGAGACAATCAGAGAAACAGACAATTTGGCAACCAGAACTATTATTATTACGGGAGACAGAATAACTTCAGACGCAACGGTCCGCCGTGCAGTGATAATTTAGAGAGAAATTCTCCACCACTTAACCGACAAGAAAGAAACTACAGGAACTACCGACAAAACGACAGACCTGAATTTCTTCAGAACTGGCGGGATTCTAATAGAGCTGGGCCCTCTCAGCAAGGCGAATTTGTAGAAGATAGGTCTCCTAATCCCAATAACAACGCGCACCAACAAAGAGACAGACAATGACTCGCGCCGCAGGCACCCACGTGCGCCGGCTGGCTCAGAGAAAAATAACATAGAAGCTAACCTTGAGAAAAATTCCAGTATTCTTTACCGACGTATACTGCATGATAATTGCGTTCAAGCTGAAACTCTGAGTACTAGGAAGAGTAAAGGTCTACACCACATTTCACATGTAAAACCGTTTATTGAAAGATAATCTGCTTCTAACTTTGTCTTTGCCATATAACTTTTCACTTTACATTACTAGTATGCTGTGTCAGACTTAAGAAACTCTTAACATACAACAATGTTTGAAGTTAAATATCCAGTCTAGAAACTAGGGAACGTTTAAACAGAAATTACGAATGCATTGTTATTGCGAACAGACGACACAGTGTTATTGTGTGTGTACATTCTTGCTTGTTAGTTGCACGATTTCGTAACGACTATAAGGCTCACATACTTAGAACATTTATCAGTACTGCTAATGAGATTTTAATGCAACATTTTGGTTTACTTGAAAATACATTCTGGGTTTAAAGTACTTTCTGTGAGATACCAGACGACACAGTGGTTAGTTTATGTGACAACTACACGGCTTTATCACGACGCTACTAATGAGTGACAATTTACAATGTTGCTTTTGCGGTGTATCTGTTTTATATCTGCACAGTTTTTCTGAATTCTTCTGGAAAGTAAAACAGGTTTTATTAGTAACTTTTGTAGTATAGCTACAATGAGACAGGGTTTTCCGTAGCACAACAATACGTTACAGTACAGTACTTTCTTCATCACAACAATAAGCGTAATAACTACGATATCTATACACAAAGCATTTCACTTTTGTTTATCATGAGGTAAGTACATTGATTTCTGCAGAACGTAGCTTTCGGAGGACGATAACTACGACACTTCCACAGAGATTATGTTACAGCAAGACACACATTTAGCGCTACAGGACATGCATTTGAGTGATTAATTTTGTACTTAAAACATTTATTTTTAAAGATATTTGAAGTACAATGATACAAAGGTTTTCAGTGATACATTTCATTTCATTGCTGTAATCTGTAACACCTGAGGGTATAATTACATTAATCCTCAGGGGGGTACACGCTTACTTTGTGTATCATGTGTTTGGCAAGCACAAGGAGCCCTAGCTAATATGGTATTTGCTTATACAACTTTACACATCGGTACCATATTTCTCTAACACACAAATTACACAGCTATCTAAACTTTTTTTTATTACATCAGTGACAGATGTTTACGCAGTTACACAGTTGGATAACTTCACACTTATGAAATTGTATTTTGTCTGTACTTTGTGAAATGCTCATATTTTTTTGGAACCATTGTGATACTATGAGAGCTTTGAATGATATATTTGGTAAGGGAGCATGATTTTAAAGTACGTTTGAGGCAGATGACATTATTGAAATGAGCAGAGAATATTTTTTTAGGGTTTGAAATTATTGCAGAAAGCTACGACGTTTTTGAGATTTGACTGAGGTGTTATGATGTTATTATTACGACGACGATGTGTATTATGTTGTTGAGGAATGTTTATTATGCTACGTATTTCTCATGATGAAATATTGAAGAAGTGTCGACGAATATGTATATGTATAATGAGGTAAGGAATAATGAGTAGTGTTTAGGGACTCTGATTTGTGGAAAAGGTTGTTGGAAACCAAGAATCGTACTTTAAGAGTTATGAAATGTGCGTAAATGCGTGACTGTATCACAATGCTGATGAATATTTCATTTGGACACATATATTTATAGGATTTTCTTTCTACAGATGTGCAACGCTAATTCTTGACCTGTGAAATATTTTTATGTGAGACTGTCACGGTAGCAGAAACTGCTGTCGTAAATATTTCCGTAAGAAAGTTGGGTGACCACCTGCACGTAATGTGTCGTGGGCACCCACCTGGGCGACAGCCGCCCGAAAAAAAAAGCCATTAGCCTTTCAGAAGCATGGGTAGAAAAAAAGAAAGGGGAGGCCATTGTCCTCGCTATTGACATTTCCTTGTTGAAAGCATACTGTGGAGGTCGTAATTTATGATATTTACTGAAATGCCTAATGAAACGATGAGAAACATTTCACGGCTATTGTCTTGCTAGTTGAGAAAAATGCCATATGGCTTGCTTTATGTATTTATTTACACATTTTGTTTAATATTAAGTTTCTAGCTGCACTGCAGCATTGGTTAAAATAAAATTTAATGTATGTACTAATATAGTTATTTTATGCCTACAGATCCAGTCAATAAGAAATTTATGATCTACTTCCAAGAAAACGAGGGCATATAAATATACATTTCCTTTCACAGGAATTGCATAAATAATTTCTTTACGATTTGGTAACTTATCTGCTAGTGTAAGTTCATGTGATGCATCACTCTAGTGTTAAGATGTGACATAGGTATTAGACATGGCCATTTTAGTGTAATATTTTTTCTGCTTGAGCTATGTCATGTTTAGGTATAAGTTGCTGCTGTTTGCCAGGCATAGTGTTATTGAATTTGACTTTGTATTATTCTGGTAAGCCAGTTTTACTAATGATTTATTTTTATTGTTTGCTGCACATTGCCTTAAATTAGTTGTAATATTACAATTGCTTTGCTAATCTCTTAACGCTGCTTGCTTTGCAAATCTGCGTTTTTTTTTCATTGCTGTTTATATTAATTGTTTTATGTGATGCTGCATTGCCTCGTCCCTTGGTATATATATATCTGAGCTCAGTAGATTTAAGTTAGCTTAAGAGGGGGTAGCCTCTAAGAGAATGAGTTGCGATGAATTGGAAGAAATGCATTGAGAAGTTATACGAAAAAAAGTACAGAAAACAGGTTTAGGTAGGGTTTTCTTGGAAATAAATGTTGAGGTACGAAATGTGTGAACATATAAATACAGAAAGCATGCTTAGATAGAATTTTTTTGGTGGAAACAAAGGATGAAATAAGAGGAAAGATATATGAAGTTTTGAGTTGGACTGCAGTACCAAATGTTACACTGAAAACGAACCCTGTCCTTTCCTATTGGTGTTATCCCACTATATGTTTGTGTACCCTTGTGTATTTGTTTTCTTCCTGTCTCTGTGTAGTTTCATAAGATTTTTTTCTTCTTCTAATACTAAGCTACATTCACTATGATGAGGAATACTGTTATCCTCAAATATAATTGGCATTAATAATACGTTATTTACCTTGTAAATATGCTTAGACATTATTTATTCTGTTTTGTTTTAATGCTCATGTGTAAAGTTGATGTTCCAAAAGTTATTCTGATCTTTTGTGTATCTACTTATCTCATAATTCCTGTAACACAGATGTATTTGTTTATTTCTATTCTTTTGTAAAGCCTGTATTTCTACAATTGTTCTCTATATTGCTATGTTCTTTAATGATGTATTTTGTACCTTTGTAATTGTATTCTTATGTTATAAAATTGTAATTGTCACCAGTTCATGATATTATTAACTTGTTAGTTACATTTCACTGCACACATTTCTGTTGGTCATAGTATATGGACAATATGTGAGAAGTTGGGACTGTTAGTGTTTGCACGTGTGTTACTAATTCAGCAAGGGACTGGATAACAGCATTGCTGATTCTAAGGACAATTAGAAAAAAAAACTTTCTGAGTGCACTAGTGCTGGTTTATGGACTTGCTATATTCTCTGCAAGACTCTTCGATGGTGATTGTGCACCTGCACAGTCGCAACAGATGGCTGCTGGCTGTCTCTACATGGACTACAGTGGGTCTGCATCTTTGATGATCCATCAATACCATTATTTCTACAAGGACTGCAGTGGATCTGCACCTCTGGTGGCCAACCAATACCGTAATCTCTACCAGGACTACAGTGGGCCTACTCTGTGATGACCTGCCTACCAATATTCTTGAAAACTTCGAATGACTCTGCTGTGGGTTTGCTCTGTTGTGACCCATTACTTGTCTGCATGTCGAGAGTCAGCACTGTCTTTACGTTGGAAGGACAACACTAATTCTTCAAGACTGCATGGAAATCCACTACTTCCCTGTGCATTTTCTTTTACTGCTCAGACTTTGAGAAAAACACTGCAATTTTACTGTGATGGACGATTAGGACTGTCTTTATGGACTGTGAGAAAATTTTAGCTTTTGACCAACATTGTATCAATAAGTGTGTGCATTTGATTTCTTTGTTATTGTAATTATAAAAATTTTTTCAAATCTGTATTGGCCACTGCCCAATCCAATTTGTAAAATTTTTTGTGGGGAGCATGGGGGCTATGTAAGTAGGCTGTTTAGGTTTTTTTATTGGTAACGCCACCTCTGTATGAAAATCACTGGCTGTGCTGTGTGCAGTCTGCGGCTGCTTTGCATTGTTGTAATACTCGCCATTGTAGTGTTGGGCAGCGGCAGCTGGATGTGAACAGCGCATAGCGTTACGCAGTTGGAGGTGAGCCGCCAGCAGTGGTGGATGTGGGGAGAGAGATGGCGGAGTTTTGAAATTTGTCATGAACTGCTATATTTATATATGATGATATCAAGGTAAATACATTGTTTGTTCTCTATTAATATCTTTCATTTGCTAACTATCCCTACCAGTAGTTAGTGCCTTCCATAGTTTGAATCTTTTATTTAGCTGGCAGTAGTGGCGCTCGCTTTATTGCAGTAGCTTGAGCAGCGAAGATTTTTGTGAGGTAAGTGATTTGTGAAAGGTATAGCTTAATGTTAGTCAGGGCCATTCTTTTGTAGGGAATTTTGAAAGTCAGATTGCGTTGCGCTAACAAAATATTGTATGTCAGTTTAAGCACAGTCATGTATAATTGTTAAAAGGGGACGTTTCAACTTCAGTGAGTACATATCACTCTTTACCTGTTACCTGAACATGCGTTACCAATGACTTATTACTGTTCATGTGATGGGCAAGTAAATGAGACATCGCTGAGAAATCTCTCAAAAATACAAATTTAAAACATCTGAATTGTTTCACTTTATGATTCTAACATTTGCATCACCAGTTTTTTTCAACAGTAAAACGCAACAACCTCAGAAATTAATCTACGCTGCAACACAATATCAAATTAGGACTGTCGTTTTACCATAGTACGGAAACAACGTCTCTAATGGCCCTTAAGGTCTCTGCCATCACCTGTCAGATAAATTCACGTAAACTGTGGTAAGGGACACAGCTTAACATTGTTTACATGCCTGAACAATACTTTACAGTTGTTAGACTAGTAAACACTTCTGAAGCGTATTTGCTTTCAGGAACTGATTCAGGATATTTATTTGAGATGCAGTTATCCACATCATCCTCGGATTTGTACAAATCTCCTTTGAAAAGCATATTCAGGGCACTAAGACTGTACATTTTACTATTACTGGCAGGCATGTTGTAGGGAAGCAGCCTACTCACGCCATATAGAATTCGTATGCGTTCCATTGTGTGCCAGCATAGTCCACTGTAACTAGCTATGACGTCACAAATGTTGCGCAATACCTTAAAAGTAAAGTAAATAATCTGAAAAACTAATAGCATGTCAGGAGTGATGCTAAAATAATAATGTTTTAAGTTTCAGTTTAATAACTTTAACAGATTTAGAAATTTGGAAATTTTACGTAAAAAATCATCAGCGCAACAGGAAGGGGCTAGAAACTTCAAAATTTATATTCGGATTTCTTTTTCATTGTAATTAAATGGAAACAGCATGCTGGATCTCACAAAGTAATATTTTGGTTGAAATTCATGATTTTCTGTTTTTGTGTCCTAAACGTTCGGAAGCAAGATAGATTAAGTAAGTGATTAGATGAAGCTAGGATGTTTAGATTTAGGTTGAATGGAGATACGCTATAATAACAAAGATGTGAGACGTTTCAAAAAGGTATCTATAAAACTATAGCTGTAGCGTCTCTCCAAAGGGCAAATTCAGAGCTCATATATTGCATGCAGTAAATCTAAAATAATTCTCTCGCCAAAAGTAATTAACCTAGCCACGCTAGAATTTTATTATAGATACTTACCTGTATGCTGATTGCACAACTAAATCTAGAGCTTCATTGGCCTTCAACGAATGAAGCAATTAATTATTTAGTAAATTAAAGTGGTGTTGTGTTAGCCCCAGCAACTAGTCAGTAAGGCAAATGTTGTTGGCTGCGCCTTCGGCGGTCCGCACCGCGGCTATATAAATAAGAGCATGCAAGCTAGAGTAACGCCCCAGTTTTCTAGATTCGTATCAGTGCGCACTCCATGTTGGAAGCTGCGTGGCGTTTGGGCAGTTGCAAGGAACAGCTTTGGATGCCATTTTACGTGAATCGGTATGCATGTAACAATGAGTTCGCATTGGGGTAAAGTGTTAATTGCAGAATGATTTCAGTGATTTATTCTCAGCTTGTGTATGTCATATTTTAACGTGGCGCCACAGGACAGAGATTCTACCATTACTAGTGTGGCATTTGATGAGTATTAACATCAAATTTTGGCGAGCGTTCACTTTGAACATTTACATCGATAACGATTATTGAACAGTTTCGTTATCTAGAGATAATAGAATCCGCACAATAGACTCTGAACAGCTCTGATAGTACAATAGCTGATAATGGTAGTCATTTGTCTGGAATTTTACGCTTTATCGTTTTCAGAACATAGTGAAAATTGTTATAGTTAACTGCATTATCTATGAATCCCAGATATCATCATAAATCCTCAGAGTAAAGAACTTCAATAATCAATGACTTAAATTCTCCATAATAGTGGGCACAGTGAACTCTAATTACAGACATCACGTATTTGCTAATCAGTTTCCGGTTGAAACTTCCTGGTAGATTAAAACTGTGTGCCAGACCGAGACTCGAACTCGGGAGGTTTGGAAGGTAGGAGACAAAGTACTGGCAGAAGTAAAGCTGTGAGGACGGGTCGTGAGTCGTGCTTGGGTAGCTCAAATGGTAGAGCACTTTCCCGCGAAAGGCAAAGGTCCCGATTTCGAGTCTCGGTCGGTGCACACAGTTTTAATATGCCAGGAAGTTTCATATCAGCGCACACTCCGCAGCAGAGTTAAAATCTCATTCTGGAAACATCCCCCAGGCTGTGGCTAAGCCATGTCTCCGCAATATCCTTTCTTTCAGGAGTGCTAGATCTGCAAGGTTCGCAGGAGAGCTTCTGTAAAGTTTGGAAGGTAGGAGACGAGATACTGGCAGAAGTAAAGCTGTGGGGACCGGGCGTGAGTCGTGCTTCGGTAGCTTAGATGGTAGAGCACTTGCCCGCGAAAGGCAAAGGTCCCGAGTTCGAGTCTCGGTCGGTGCACACAGTTTTAATCTGCCAGGAAGTTTCATATCAGCGCACACTCCGCTGCAGAGTGAAAATCTCTGCACTTTCTGGTTGCCAGCAATGTAGTTAGAGACCCTGTGTTGAGAACGGCAATAATATAATAACAATAATTCTTAGTTTCCACTCGCCGGCCCCCAATGTGTTTAGCACTTGCCACTGTTTACACGCAGACATCCTGACAAAAGTTGCCATTAATCAGAATCTCACATTAGAGACAGGACAGCCATTCTTGGTTTATCGTGAAACCATTAACTGATATCTAAAGGGTCCAAACAGGGATTAAACCTCGCTTACACTAGTTGAAATTCGCATTCGCGCGTCAGTCTATTGGTTGGTTGGTTGGTTGGTTTGATGGATAAAGGGACCAAAATACATGATCATCAGTCCCCAGTCTATTGGCACAGTATCCGGGCGCTGGCCAAAGATATCTGGCTGTGGCTAGACGGGGACCAACCCATTGGATATTATTTCCTACAAGGAGTATGCCGTAGATCTGCACCAACCTCTTTGGTGCTCTAGCTTTCACCGTTCTCGTGAACTGGTGTGTTGATTGTATCTGGCAGTCACTGGTTACTGGGACCCTGCTAATAACAGACTTCATCACACAGGTGATGATATACTTGTGTGAGAGAGTGAGAGTTTATACTTACCTACTTACCTCCTCTCACTTTAATCCTTGCTGTCAGTTCTGCACATTAACTCAAAATTTATTATTAAAATCTACTGAAAGAAATTTCTTCGAAGCCCATGTGGGCTTCTGTCACTGCCAACCTTTAATGGTAATTTCCACATCTATGTAATTAATATTTTCCCTTCCAATATCTAGTGTGTTTCCCCACATGCTGTAGTTATTTCAGTGTTTAACTTTCCAAAAGAGAAACTATTAGTAATTTTGTGGCTATATGTACTATGTTGTTCCTGGACAGCCAAAGACCTTTTGTATGACGTGACAGCAAGTAATGGCGGTAAAGTCCATGCTACAGTTAGGAAACATGAATGCTGTCTCACCTATATCGTTAGTCACAGCTGCGTGAGTGTGTTTTCGGATATTTGTATTTTTAGTTTTGTAAGAAAGCATGGCTTTTGTGGCAAGTGTGCTTGGAATCCTTATCTCAGTCGTTGTGTTATCGTTTCATCCATATACTATATACATAGGAATTCCTGTTATTAATTTATTCCCTTTTTGAACATACATATTAAATGAAAATAGACTTTGTTAATCATGGTTATTGTTTTCCCATGTGCCTGATAGTTTAATTCTTGGGGGAACCTTCGCTGAGATGTGATAGCCATGTGTACATTTAGATTGAAGTATTCTGAATCTGAATTTTGCCAGATGCAAGTGATGCGCTGCTGTTATCCACATGTGTTTGCTGATCTATATTGGTCTACTGCACACCCGTTCACCACATGCTAACTATATTTGCAGCTATGTTTCCTTTCTTTTATTATAACAGGTCTTCTATCTGAGTAATATGCTATTACAGTACATCCAGAGATGTTATACAGGATGATTTCCATCACTTGATGTACAAGTTTTGGTAAGCACATGGTCAATGGTCACATCAGTAGTGAACAGTAAAATCAGATTCAGTGTGTGATTTCTTTACTTCTTAAGTTCTTTGTTAACTATAGAACTCTGTTTGTGCCCAGTGTTCTAAAATATACACTGAGAGTGCAATAAATATATAATGTTCAAACTACTCTCGAATCATTCAGTGCGGAGATATAGCTTACAAAATAAGTAAAATCCTTTAATGGTGAACCCACGAAGTGAACACGACTGTACTTCAGGACATTTGGTAGTGTCACACCAACTTAGTCACAATTAATGGCTTCAAGCTGAAGCATCCACTGCTGACCATACAGAAAAATAGAACAAACTAGGAGAAATTTGTAAAATCATCAACAAACAGGAACCCATCAGGCAACTTCTCACAGCAACACAGGGCAGGGCTCTCAGCTATGTAAAATTGCCGCCATTATGGTCGACAAGATGAGAATTGTTAACCATGCAAGACGAAAGCATATTTGGAAAGTTCGGCACCAGAGATATCTTGGGCAGGATGCACTTCGTAGTACCTCATTTAAATGAAATAATTCAAATAATTGTGGGAGCTGAAGAAGTGTTGCAAAATCTGTGCTGTGTACCGTTAGAATGTTGTCTGCTCTGACATTTAACGTAGTCACCAGGACTTCATCTTAAACAGTTACCTGATGATAAATAATTAGAGGACAAGTCCCCTGAAGGGTCTATGAAGGTCTCTGAAGGACCTCAAGGTACTGGTTGGAACAGAATTGCTGTCTGGGCATTCTCTTCACATTTTGTAGCCTAAGCGGCTACTGTCTAACATTCGGACAGATTTGGGGCAACCATGCAGATATCCTTAAGCATTCTTGTATATATAGCTGAAGCCTTTGCAAACATGCTGCAAATCAGTGTTTCTGGTGTAAAGATACATGACAATGTGGCTGATGGACCCAGAACACACATCACGGTGGTGTGGTAGCACTCTCGACCTGGACGACATGTAACAGCTACAGCACACACACACAGAAATAATGGATCACCTGGCAGCCAACATGCACATGCTTAGCGTACACGTTGTGATTCTAAAACTTTTGCAAGAAACATCTAAAGGAGCACATGGCAAGTGGTGCAACAAATATTTCCTAGAAAAACAAGGTAGCAGAGAACAGAAAGGCGATATTTGATGGTGCTGGTGTCATCACCAATGTGTATGGAGTCACACAAATATGTTTACCTTAGTCTCACACAAGAGCGACAGACGGCCACTAAGGGGCACCAGTGGCCGTCACAAACTCTGAAATAGATGTCCTCCATTTTCATATCAATCTCTGCCTGTGCATCAGGTTTGATGCACGTATTCATTCATGCCCATTCCTGGACGCTGAAACTGGTTGCACCATTCATCACAACGAACACTCACCTATGCTCAAGTCATCGAAACAGAAGTCATGCCCCAGCCACAAAACCACAGCGGAGACTAAATTTTACAGAATACATTTAACACACAAGGCGATGGTGGATCACGGTGATAGTTTGAAACTGAGAACATTTCAGGAAGTACACTCCTCGTGGGTATAGGATCAGGCTTTAGTGTGTTGCCTCAATGTAATTACGTAGAGGTATGACTACTACATAGTTATACACAACAACTGACAAGCCATCCATTTGTACGAACAGGAGGAAATGCAGTGAGCTCGAGCCCAACATGCACGAAATTTGGGGGGGGGGGGGGGGGGGGCTTCGTAGTAGTAGACGTCATGGAGCCAGTTATAGGGGACGATTTCCACTTCTGCCTCAGAGCTGACCTCAGTAGTATGTGGCTTCTGTCATTAGCACAGGGAGTACCTTCCTGTATCCAGGATTACCTGGGATCACATCCTCCCCAATGGTAATGAGGACATGCAAACATGACACCATGCCTCAGAGTATGACTTCGCCTGGCCCACCAGTAGCAGCAGTGCCTCGCTGGATCATGTCCCGATGTTTTCAGCAGCCAAACAAGACAAAAATCCCCAGATAGAGGCTGGTGGAATCTCACCGTCGTACAGCTGATATGATTTTAGACAAAAGAATACAATGCACTTTCGTGGCAACTAAAGAATGGTCAATGCAAGGGCAGTGCCAGACAGATATCAGATTCCCCACTTAACAGACTTCAAAAACACAACTGCGAACGCCCTGATATTTAGGATCATTAACTGTGACAAAGCTTGCTCACAGATATCAATCGCCACAGAAGATGTGAAAAACAGTCATTATAATCAAGCTCAGGCTGTTCGAAGACCCAAACATGCCTTACAGTTTGAAGGATGAGCTGCAAATCCGGCAACAGCATATCCATCAAGTTATTAGAGGCTTGAATTTTGTTTGTAGTTATATGTATGGCATGTTAGTGTTCTCCACCTCACCAGAACAACACAAAACACAGGTGAGACTGCTCATTTAGTGCTGAGGTCAGTACTAAACTGTCAGCAACAGAGGATAAATCTGTATAGGGAGGGGACAAGTGGACGTTCTTGGTTTTAGTGAGTCAGCTCCAGGTGTGTCGACCGTGCTCGAGAGAGGGTCAACAATTGGAAACATGCCAGTTCTGCAAATTAACAAGGAAATGAGGTCTTTTTTTAGAAATATTCAACTACTACCTACAGCATGTACTGAACGCTATGGAAATACAAGTGCCACTAACAGACGTCTTAAAAGGATAAAGATACGTCTGGTACACTAAATATGAAGTGAACGCAGGCCTAATTACACGCGTTCCATAAATTCGAGTACAATGTAGCTCACGCTGTGATTCTTTTGTACTTGTGTCCCGACACACTATCAGTGGTGATCGCAGACACCGATCAGAAAGCCATTGGGAAAGCATTGCATAAACAGGTCAGAGGAACGTGGCATCCTCTGGCAATGCTCACTCATACATAGCAAAAGAGGATTACCATATGTAGGGAACTGTTTAAGATCCATGCAATGATACATCACTTCAAAGGTACAGTGAAAGCATCGCATTATACAGACCACACCTATCACGCGAAAAAGACAAGGTTTTTTACAAAATTGAAGCACCACGGCTGGCATAGACGATGTCGACAGGTAGACTACGTTACGCTGTTCACGACTGACCAATGATCTCCACTATATGCTTTTAATACCCTGCCTGCTTCTTAAACCGCACACACAAGCAGTCTTTCAATAAACTGCCTATTGGCTTCTGTCTCGGGTTCTTCGGCCGACGTTCATGTAATAATTTCTCTGACGTTTCGCCAGCACGAGTGGCTGGCATTGTCAAAGCTTCACCCTCCATTGCCGGTGGAGAACTGGAGGCGAGCTCGCGGCCGCAGACTATATGTACCTGGCGCGCCAACGTCCGAGGGCTTCTCCGCGATCATTTCCGGTGCGGTTCCCCTCTTGGTACCTGCGACGGTCGTTCGCTGCAGTACGGGAAGCCAGGATCCGTTTACCTTAAGGCTTTCCTCTTTCTTGTTGAAACTGATCGCGTGTTTTTGTATTTCTACAGCTTCTCTGAACAAGCGCGTGTGATAGTGCTTCTCTACAGCTAGAACTTCCGTGTCGGCGAATTTTATTACGTGGTCGGTCCCATCCAGTGCGTGCTCTGCCACGGCCGATTTCTCCACCTGCCCCAACCTGCAATGTCGCTTGTGCTCTTTGATCCTGGTGTTAATTGATCGTCCAGTCATTCCGACATAAACTTTTCCGCATGTGCATGGTATACGGTATATTCCCGACCTTGCAAGTGGGTCTCTTTTCTCCTTCGCCGATCAAAGACACTCTTTGATCTTCCTTGTCGGTTTGAAAATCGAATTCCTAAACACTGGTCTCTCTTGCTGGCAGGTCAACAGGAAGCAACTCGTGCACATGGGTAATTTTGAATGGATAGCAAAGAAGGATGTTTCGTAAGATTTTACGAACCGTGCTGACGGGTATGTCCAATGTTCCGGCAATTCTCCGTGCACTACACGTTTGCATACAACCACTCGTCTCCTCCGGTATTGCTGTGGTAATTCGCTCCACTGACGTGGAATCAATTCCTTTCCTCCCTCTACCAGGTTGCACACCAAAAAAACCCGTCTTTTCGAATTTCCGATTTATTTTCTCCAGACCCATGGCAATCGTCGGACCAACGCCTTCTTTCAAACCCTTCAGTGTCGGGAACATCTGCAGAGCGACGTGTGCAGTCATCATTCTTGTAATATAGCTTTACAAGCACAGCGCGATCCTGCACTGAGACAGTCATGGCGAACGTGACAGACGCGAAAGGAGGAAAAGCTGTGTTCCCAGCGTATTTACGCCAACTTCAATGCGTCGTGCGCATGACAGGTGTTTTCATTTACGTATTCTGACACATACAGCACCATCTATAGATCAATTTTCACACTATTTTTTTTTCTTCTGCCATACCTTTTCCCCCTTCTCCGATAATATTCCGCTGCAATTTGACGTCATTCTGACCAGTGGTATTAATTCTACAGCCTTTTGAAAGTTTAACTTCAATTATAATCACCCTGTAGATGTCATGCATGTTACTTGGTCTTTCCCGTTTTGCTGGCACAAGCTGCAACTCTCGGCCACTAGTGGGCTCCGAATTATAGCGTGTTAAACGGCATTGTGTAACATATCTATGTCGGTGTCCTGTCAGACCCTCACAAAACTGAAAGCCGGAATTCGAAGAGTTCATCCTAACACTAATCATCGTCTCCTTCCGCATCACAATTCCAGACCTCACACAAGCGCTGCGACATCTATGAAAATTAGACGCCTTGGGTTTGGTCATCGATCATCCCCCATGCACTCCTGGCTTTGCCCCAACCGATATTTATCCGTTTCCAGAACTCAAAGAACAGCTTCGAGAACTTCCCTTTGATAGTGACCAAATCCGCCAACGAAGTCCAATATCCTACAAAGACGGTATCTACAAACTGATCTCTCGTTGGGTGAGATTATGTTGGGAAAAAATATGTAGACATGAAGAATAAAGATGCAGAATGTTAATGGGGTTCTTTTTATCTGCAAAGTTTTAAGAGTTTTCACATAAAAAAATCAGAGGCATTATTTTTCTGCACGCCTTCGTATTCACAAGCGACGTTCGCAGCCCACCAATTGCATCCCATAACTTACTGTAATCGTCCTGTATTTCACTTTCAGTTTGGTGCAGATAGTTTTCAATATCTCGAAAAGAGTCTTTAATTTCTCGCAATACCTGTAACATTAAATCATTGATAACAATACTCGTTGTAGGTTTCTAATTGCTGTGTCGAGCTCTGCGTTGTTTAATCTGAATCGCAGATGCCACTATCAAGCATCTCACAATTTGCGGAGTTAGTGATCTAAACGTTCCATTCTGGTGGTATATTCTTCTTCAGAACCAATATTTCTACCGTTTTGTTCTGTATCAGTCACCATAGTAATGGTCACAGTACTCACCGTTTGTTGCAAAAAAGAGATACATGTAACCTAAAAATTTCGTTGATAGCACAGCTTGCAGTTCCTTTGCTATTAACTAGTAAAGAAAGCCACATAAAGTTCTAAATAAAACGCCACTAGTGGAAATAGCTGTTTCACTCACCGTGTTGCTACGTTGACTCCTCGGATTCTTCCTAAGAGTCCGTTGAACTAAGCGTCCTGGAGCAGTTGCCGCCATATGTGACCATTTCTCCTCCTTTGACGACTATAGTGATTGTATTCTTTCTCTTGTGTAGTGGGTTGTGTTGATTCTTAAAAGTCTGTTTACTAGTGCTGCGAATGAAGTAATTTTGTTGTAGTTCGAAGATTATTTATTCAGATGTATCCACTCTCCCGCATGCAAACACTTCAAAATGTAGATTTGTCGGAATATTGTGTGCCACTAAATAATACCAAATACGCGAAACAGATTAACGTCCTTAAATCGTCCGTTACTCTCTGGAGTCAATGGCGTACTGCCCTATATTTGCTAACCCGTTACACAGCAATGTTGGCGTTCGCTATAGTGTTATGATCTCGTCACGAAAGACGTAGTTGCCAACCGTAGGGACGTGTCCTTACGTGTAGTAACTTTTGGCTCTTTTTTCAAAATGTAGGGAGATAAGGACGGATTTCTGATAGCTCTGTGACCAGTAATAAGTGTTTGTCCAATAAAGAAAAAACACAACATAGGAAATGAAAGAAGAAGAAGTTGCCAAACTGTATAAATTTTAAACATTGTGTGCATCTCGCACGATTGCGTTCAGAAACTCGGCCTACAAGGGGCTACCTCAGGAACGAAGCGAGATACAGAATGGCTCAAATAGGTCTAAGCAGTATGGGACTTAACATCTGAGGTCATCAGTCCCCTAGACTTGTAACTACTTAAACCTAACTAACCTAAGGACATCACACACATCCATGCCCGAGGCAGGATTCGAACCAGCGACCGTAGCAACAACGCGGTTCTGGACTGAAGCGAATAGAACTGCTCGGCTATAGCGGCCAGTGGAGATACAGAAGGAAAATATATTAGTCACCGTCCGGAGAGGGTGTGTGGTAGGGGAATACTGGCGTGTTTGTGGCTTAGCGCTCCTCGTAGTGATAAGTTGTTGTTTCATAAGGCACAAATTTCGCACATAAATTCAGGGACGCGTGTTACAAGGCAATCATTTTCAAATATGGTACTTATTTGTAACAAAGACTGTAAGTTAAACTAAATTTCTTGCAATACAACTAAGTGATTAGACGAAAAGTGGCCACCGTTGAGGAACCCTCCCGCTAGCAACAATCGTGAATAGAAAACAATCAACGCGAAGTGCTCCGAGCGGGTCGACATGCGACGACCGAAACCAGGGGCCCATTAGGCAACTTTTAGCATGCCTATTATTATCTCTGCGCCATTGTTACTTCCACAGATACATTATTCACCTCCGCGGCGGAGATTGTGTTTCTGTCTTTATTCTCTGTTCACATCTTGAAAATGAAGGACAAACAGCTAGCGTAAATCAGTTCACTTCGTTTAATCGTAACATATGCTTCTAAAGTTTCTTTTTTTGCTGTGTGTAACTGTAGGATCTGCATTTTTTTACTATGGATTCAGTACTGAAAAAGAAGAGAGAGTTACATAGCAGTGACAGTCAAAGCCGAAAACAGAGATTTAGGTAAGTGCGGCAAGCGGAAGAACATTTTAAAGGGTGCTTAACTGCAGATCCGAAGGACAATTAGCGTTCTCGTTGCTGGGCGTGTAAAATAAGGTGTGCGCTGGAAAAACCTAACTTTCGTAGCACGTGATTTGCATGAAAGTCGAGTGTTACAGTTTAAGAAACGAACAGTGTGTGCGTCAACCCGCTACAAGGACCACAAGTCTTAAGCTCGAAGAGGACTCAAAAGCTGCTGAAATAAGATTGACGACAGCATTTACGGAGCACTCACTATCCTTGTCAATAACATGTCATATAGGTGAGCTCATAAGACATTTTAGTCTGTTCTAAAACTGCGAAAAATATTAATATTCATAGAGTCGAGGGGCATGAAAGGGAAACAGTGGTTTGGAAGGGAGTGAGACAGGGTTGTAGCCTATCCCCGATGATATTCAATGTGTATATTGAGCAAGCAGTAAAGGAAACAAAAGAAAAATTCGGAGTAGGAATTCAAATCCATGCAGAACAAATAGAAACTTTGAGGTTCGCCGATGACATTGTAATTCTGTCAGAGACAGCAAAGGACCTGGAAGAGCAGCTGAACGGAATGGACAGTATCTTAAAAGGAGGATATAAGATAAACATCAACAAAACAAAATGAGGATAATGGACTGTAGTCGAATTAAATCAGGTGATGCTGCGGGAATGTGATTAGGAAATGAAAGGCTTAAAGAAGTAAATCAGTTTTTCTATTTGGGGAGCAAAATAACTGATGAAGGTCGAAGTAGAGATGATATAAAATGTAGACTGGCAATGGCAAGGAAAGCGTTTCTGAAGAAGATAAATTTGCTAACATCGAGTATAGATAAATAGTTTGGACAAGAAAAGAATAGAAGAAGAATAGAAGAATAGAAGTGCTACAGAAGAATGCTGAAGATTAGATGTACAGATCACATAACTAATGAGGAGGTAGAATGAGATTTTCACGCTGCAGCGGAGTTGCGCTGATATGAAACTTCCTGGCAGATTAAAACTGTGTGCCCGACCGAGACTCGAACTCGGGACCTATGCCTTTCGCGGGCAAGTGCTCTACCATCTGAGCTACCGAAGCACGACTCACGTCCGGTACTGACAGTTTTACTTCTGCCAGTATCTCGTCTCCTACCTTCCAAACTTTACAGAAGCTCTCCTGCGAACCTTGCACAACTAGCACTCCTGAAAGAAAGGATACTGCGGAGACATGGCTTAGCCACAACCTGCGGGATGTTTCCAGAATGAGATTTTCACTCTGCAGCGGAGTGTGCGCTGATATGAAACTTCCTGGCAGATTAAAACTGTGTGCCCGACTGAGACTCGAACTCGGGACCTTTGCGTTTCGCGGGCAAGTGCTCTACCATCTTTTTTTTATTTTTGTTTTTCCATGCTTGTGCTCTACCAACTTCCCTTTTTTACTTTTTTTTAAGTTGCAGGTAAGGAGAAAACAAATAAAAAACCTCTTGTGTATGAAAATAAAAGTCGACGTACTTCATAAAATAAAACAATATAATTTGAAAACGTAAAACATAAAAGGTAGCTATATTTCCGCAATGGTCTTCTTTTTTTATGTTTTTTGTTTTAATTTTTTTATTGTTAACATTAATGAGTATTGAGTCTCACCATCAGCAGCAAACCAAATTTGTTTTATGTTATTTTTTTTGGGGGGGGGGGGGAGGGGGAGCACAGGATAAAGAAAACAAATAGGCTGCAGATAGAGAGCTATGCGTGAAAAGCGTAAACATGTGTAAGGAAAAAAAGACTTAGAAGAGGAAGAGAAAGGTGAAGTGACAGAAAATAGGAATAATTTCCGCGCCATGCTCCACTTTGGCGCGCCATCAGAACAAAATCCATTCTATCATTGACCATTAAAGGGGAACGTGGGATCGTCCAGTCTTGGCTGGCACGGTTCGTTGGGATTCCAGCTTTGAGAAAGGTTGGTGAAAATACTCTGTAAATAGTTCGCGAAAGTGGCCCGATAGCGCCGATGTCGGCGAAGGGTGTGGTGATGTACTTGGAGGCGTGGCAAAGTCCGCCGGATCGACGATGTTGTCCCGGAAGAGGTAGTTGACAGCCATGCCACTGATCCATGTGATGGCATGCCACTTAGCCGATGGAAAGTAGGTCGTGTCGGGATATATCATCACAGTGGGAGAAACGTGATGTGGTGGTACTCGGAGGTAGAAAGCCACAATCTTCTGTACGAGGGTCCAGACGGCTGTTGCTGGCCCACACTCAAAACGATGTAAATCTGTCTCTTCGACATTGCACTTGAAGCACAGGGGTGAGTCCACCAGTGCGATGCGATGCAGTTGCTGTCTTGTAGTATACTTGCCGTTGACGAGAAGGTACCACATAGAGGTGGTGTCAGTGGTGTGATATGGTTGGTGGATCGTTTTCCAAACTGTAGGCCATGAAACCTGGGGGTGACGTGTTTCGACGGGGTTGCGAGGTGGAGACTTTCGGAGAAGGCAATAGATGTCGCGGGTGGTCTTCTTCCTGATCGTGGGGAGCTCGGTGCATATGTAGCTCTACTCCAAAAAGAAACGGCCGATATATGACATCGGAGGTGGGATGTGTGCCAGAGACGTCGGTGGGCGTCTCGAAATAGGTGCGAGCTCGGTTGTCAACATTCCAGTAAAACTAGCATTTTGGCTTTTCCATAACCGGAGCATAGTATTGGTGTATTGTGCCGTAGTCCTGCCTCTCACATTAACCAGATCGAGGCCACCGCCCCGCTTCGGTAAGGTGAGAGCTTCGTACTGGACTTTGAAGATGTGTCCAGAACAAATAAAATAGGCGAAAGCTGCCTGTAATCTGGCCTCCATTGTCACAGTGATTGGCAGAATCTGCGCTATATGGGGTATCCGGGCTGCCAGATGGGTATTGACGAAGGTGACTCTCTGGCACATATTCAGCGGGCGTTGTGTGTGATTTTGTATTTTGGCCCGGATGCGTTGCAGTAGCGCCCGAAAATTGATCGCCGAGGTGCGGCGAATGTCTCGCGTGTATACTAATCTGAGACAACAAAGGGTGTCCACCGGCTGTAATGGGACTACGCTGTCTGCGGGAAGGCCGCGGCCGATCCTCATGGCGCATAATTTTGCCACATCCATAGCGCTCCCTGCCCCTGCACTGTAACGGGTAATCCACTGCATCACGGCTTGTACGTCGGCCGCTGAACGTACGACGAGGGCCAAGTCGTCCGCGTAAGCTCGGCAGCGGAAAATATGATCCCGGAGTGGAATACCTGTCAAACGTCGCCGTAATCCGCAAGTGCGTGGTTCCATCGCAATGGCATAAAGCACCGTCGACAAAGGACAATCCTGCCGTACTGAGCGTTCAATCCGTATAGGTTCTGTAAGTATGCCGTTGTCGAGAAGTCTGGACGTTGCTCCACGAAGGAGCCGCATAATCACTTGCGTGAACGTCGGGGGAATGGCCATGTGGCCCATCACTGCACTGAGGAATGCATGATTGACGGGGTCAAACGCTTGTTTGAAGTCGATGGAGATTAAAGCACCCGACAGTTGAGAGTGTGTTGCCACAGCGATCACGTCTCGATATTCACTGAGGGCTGTCTGTATATTACGATCGCCGCCTAAGGATGTTTGTTCGTTGGAAACAATGTCTCGTAAGACATGTTTGAGTCGCACTGCTAGAGGGCGTGTGAAACTCTTGAAGTCGGAATTGAGTAACGTGATCGGCCGACAACTGTCGAGTCGTGTTCCTCCTGCTAGTTTCGGGACTGGTACAAGTTAGCCTTCCGTGAAGGCGCCGGACAATAGTTCGCAGTACATGTCCCTCCATCGTGGCAACATCAAATCTTGGAAGGTTCTGTAAAATTCGAGAGGTAAACCATCCGGGCCGGGAGATCGATTCAGAGAACCTTTGGCCACAGCGCCTTGGACGTCGTCGGTGGCCACTTCAGATGTCAGGAGGGTTGCAGCTGCTGCGTTTAGAGTACCAAGTGTCTCCTGGGCAACCTCAGCAATGGCCCCCGCACCGGAAGGTACTTCTTGATAGAAAAGTCTATAGTGTGTTGTGGATGCATCCGCAATGGTAGCTTGCGAAGTCAGCCGTCGTCCATCAGGTAGGTCTAAAGTTGTCATTAAATCCTGTCGGCGTCGACGAACATTTTGAACAGTACGATGCGTAGATGGTTTGAGAGGCACCCACTTGCCTTGCTCATACTGTGGCATCAAGCAGTCAGGCCTGCAAGATGAGTGGTCTGCCAAGCGAGAGGACTCATTCTAATTTATCGAGTATCATGAACTCTAGTACTCACAATTAAGTTACAAGTTATTCTCCTGTTTGAATATTACGCAACGGAACGGAAACGCACATCTGACTATTAGTAGTTTACACAACTCTGACTGTTCACTACGCACTAGCAATACCACATTTTCTTTCTTATTTAACGGCTTTCATCAACACGTGGCCATCGCACTGAATATGAATGGCGCACGTATTATAAATCCTTGGTATCATGACAACATACTATTCGAAGGAAAAGGCCACCAATCTTTTTCTTTTCACTATCTTATTTATTCCGATAAATTCTATAACCTAAACACACAAATTCTATAACCTACAACAATAACACATGAGAAATTCCGCCCAGTGGGCATGGCTTTACATTGGTGATTCTCTATCTTATGGTCTCGTAATTATTTAACGCTACAGTGCACTTTCTGGGTAGGATGGTGGATCTTTTGCTATATCTCACACTTCGACTCTCACACCCATCATCACGAAAATTTCCTCCAGACCGAGCGGTAGAAAAAGGAACATGCATAACTCACTGCCTCTGAAACTATCTTGTTACTCTCCCATGCCAACCATACATGCATAACTCACTGCCTCTGAAACTATCTTGTTACTCTCCCATGCCAACCACACATGCATAACTCACTGCCTCTGAAACTATCTTGTTACTCTCCCATGCCAACCATACATGCATAACTCACTGCCTCTGAAACTATCTTGATACTCTCCCATGCCAACCATACATGCATAACTCACTGCCTCTGAAACTATCTTGTTACTCTCCCATGCCAACCATACATACTTAAATTTCGTGAAATACATCACACTGGCAACATACAATACAAAGAATAGTCACAACGTTGTAATCGCATCACTTTCAGCTTTCCCACTTCAATTAGTATTTATCCCAGTTTCACACCACTCTGCCCCACTTCGTAACTTTTCTTTCCTACTATGAACTCTGGAGGATATATGCACGTCTTCCTGTGCAATGCAAGCCAAGTGGCGTTGCTGGATAGACAGCTGACTCACCTTGCTTCACTCTCAGAGTATTATAGTTTGAATCAAACGTTACACGGCAACATAACACGCAAAGTAATATTAAGAACATATTCATCGCACACGCGAGTCCTCAACTGATACCATGAACGAGTACTTCTCTTTATCTTTTGTTTCATACACAGATTGAGACTCACACAGTACTCAACACGTGGAAGTACTCGTCGCTAATTTCAAGTCCTGCACACGCCATTTCTTAAATATTTCCAACTTATAGTACACACGCCAGTAATTCAGCTTAACTTAAGCACTCGGAAGTATTTCAACTTATTGCTACACGTGGTTTCATTGTGACCGTTGGTCACTTCCGAAGATTACTACGATCCCCTTAATATTACCTGCCTGACATTTAATTCTCCCCACAAAAGTTCCTGAAACAGAGAAATTATTATTCTAAACTACTCTTAAGTATTTCACATGCATACCACGTCTCCACTCTTGTGTCTTTACGGAGCACACCTAAGACAGGGCTTACCAACACTAGATCCAGCGGCAGAGTGCTGAAACATGGCCGTTCTTCAGGTCATCTCGCACCTCTGTCGAGGTTGGGGAAGACCATGCTACTGTATTGGTCAGCCACATTTCAGGCGCTCAAAGCTCCGCTAAGTTTCATCTCTTCGGTTCCACCAAACGTGACAAAAGGATCGTCTCAAAGATGATCATATATTCACATTCAGTACCTGCGGTTAACAGACGACCATACATTCATTCATTTCACAGATCTCACCAAACTGGATGTAGAAATTTATTTTGTGAGAGTGCACATGTGATCAATTAAATAAATAAATTGTCATTCTTTCCCACACTGGTATCCGGCTTCGCGGTATTAATTGAAATTGAGTTATTATTAGAAAAAATATGTTGTACTGACAAGAATAACGAAGAATGTTGTACCTATTTTCAGTGTCGGGCGGTACTGTACCCTTTCAGGTTCTTCACCGTTAATCCTATCTTGGCTGCGTGCTCGTACAATGGCTCCCTCTAGACGGCATCTGGTGAAGGTTAAAATCTTTGCCTTGATGCGTTGAGCTTCTTTTAGACGATCCGGGGATGGAGGACGATCCATGAGTTCATGTACAGCGCTATAGTAGAAATTAGTTGTGTGGTGATTCCACCTGGCTTTGGCTCTGCCATAGTGTGTCAATGTGCGTCGGATGGCCGGTTTGGCGCACAGCAACCACCACTGCAGTGTGGTCTCGTAACGCATAATGCTTTGAACACAGGTGTGCCACGTGTCGGTGACCTGTTGTCGACATTCAGGGTCCCGCACTAGCGTGACATTGAGTTTCCAAGGTCATGCACTGCGCCATATAGATTGTCGACGTTGGTTCATGGTACAGATGTAGATGTCATGATCCGAAAAGGCAGACGGCCAACGTTCCGCGTCGAGGAGAACTGATTTTAGAGCGTCAGAGATGTATATTCTATCAAGTCGGCTGGCGGAGTGGCTCGTGATGTGTGTATACCCCGGGCGGTCGCCGTATACCACACGCCAAGTGTCGAGGAGACGAAGGCGGCGGACGAGGAAGCGAAGTTCCGGACATGTGGTGAAATGGGGGTATTGGTCTGTACGCTCGAGAACACAGTTGAAACCTCCACCTACGATGAGATGATCGTATCGGCCGAGGAATAAAGGCGTGATATCTTCTGCGTAGAACTGGGAGCGATCCCTCCGTTTATCAGTGCCCGATGGGGCGTAGAGATTTATGATTTTGAGTCCTTCAACTGTTATGGCCACCCCTCGCGCCTTTGGGAGGTATGTGACATCGGAAACTGCAATCCCTTCTGGTAGGAGGATGGGTGCGCCTGTGTGTTCCATAGCTGCATGGGCGGCGTACGTCTCATATCCATAACACCCAGTCAAAGTTGCTGTCCTCAGTTCTTGTAACAGGGCGATGTCGATGTCCGCTGCTCTTAGCGTGTCACGGAGTAGTTGAAGCGTGGGAGCCGATGTTATTAGTATTGATAGTAGCTATTCGGTACGCCTGATGGGAGATCCGTGCTGCCGATAGGTTCGTAGCTGGTGAAGATTGCTGTGGTGGATGCTGGAATTCCATAGAAGTCGCAGGTGTCGCCGTAGAAACTTCCCCAATTTTAGTGTTGGTCTAACGGAGGAACAGATCTCATTTCCGCATCAGATGGAGGTGGGAAATCCGTGTTATCCACCCATGAAAAATGTCCGACAGGTTTGACATCGGCGAGAGGTGGCAGCGCTGGCCGAGTCGGCTCAATTGCTTCGGTGACAACAGGCGTGCTATGTTCCACGGCTTCTGGGCATGGGGCTTGCGCACGATCTCTGTTGGACGGTTGACCGTCTTGTGGATGACGCGTCTCCGTGGCAGAGGAGAAAGTGTTATCGTGTTCTCCGTCAGAGTGATGCGCCATTTCTTCGTCCTGCGGAGGGGGCTCAATGGTCGATTCTGATGTCTTGCGGCGTTTTTTTCGTCGTTTGGGTGACTTCTGCTTTCGGCAATGAGTTTCGGCGCCTGAGGAAGGAAGAGATTCACGTCGTTCCGGTACAAAAGCCGCGGCTGCTATGATGCGGTCGTCATTCTCCAGAACACTCTCATTGGTATCCTTGTGATCGTCTAGAGTGATTGTGTCCGCCTGTTGGACATGTTCACGGGTGACACCGCCGGTGTCAAGGTGCTGGGACGCCTCCACGTGTATCGGACCAGAGAGACGCTCATGAACGGCGTCTTGTGAGGACTGGACGTGCAGTGTCGCCGCATAGGTGACTGGAAGGGTGGTTGTGGTTCTGTCGGTGTTCGTATCGTCGTGCCTTAGTTGTGTGATGTGGCGTTGCAGGCATTCATTACGGACGTGGCCTTCTTTGCCACAACCGGAACATGTTCGGGGTTGTCCGTCGTAAATGACCATCGAACTGCAGCCGCCGATAGAAATGTACGATGGAACGTGCCGTTTGAGATCTATTCGGACTCGTCTCACACCATTAAGCACCAGATACGTCGTAAACTGTGCCCATGTCTCGGCTACGTGGCTCTGGACTCTTCCTAACGGGCTTAGCGCCACGATGACTTCCTCTTCATTCACCTCGAAAGGCAGTTCGAATACACGGATCGTCCGAAGGCCAAGTCCTGCATGGTCGACATCCACAGGCCCGACGTTTCCGTCGGAGTGCCGAAATTTTAGTCCATGTCGCGTCCTTTGAATAATCTCGTTGCAGGCAGCGTCGGAAGTCATCTTAACATAAACGACGCTGCTAATGATCGATAGCTGTATGCCGATGAGTTCGTAACGAGGGATCTTCACGTCTTCACGTAGGAAGCGTTCGACAGCCAGTGCTTTGGGTCGTCATATTCATTTGAGAAGGTGAACTTAAGAGTGTTCTTCCTGTAAGAGTTGGCCATTACAGCTTGTTCGACTGAGAAGCGCGGTGACGAGGAAGTAAACAAAACACTTCGCGCGCGCAGCGGCGTGGACGGCCGAGCGCGGTGCGCACTGCTGCCCTGCCGAACGCAGGCTATCCATCGGAGCTACCGAAGCACGACTCACGCCCGGTACTCACAGCTTTACTTCTGCCAGTATCTCGTCTCGTACACTCCAGACTTTACAGAAGCTCTCCTGCGTACCTTGCAGAACTAGCACTTCTGAGAAAAAGGATACTGCGGAGACAAGGCTTAGCCACAGCCTGGGGGATGTTTCCAGAATGAGATTTTCACTCTGCAGCGGAGTGTGCGCTGATATGAAACTTCCTGGCAATTAGAACTGTGTGCCCGACCGAGACTCGAATTCGGGACTTTTGCCTTTCGCGGGTAAGTGCTCTACCATCTGAGCTACCGAAGCACGACTCTTGCCCGGTACTCACAGCTTTACTTCTGCCAGTATCTCGTCTCCTACCTTCCAAACCTTACAGAAGCGCTGCTGCAAACCTTGCAGAACTAGCACTCCCGAAAGAGTACCGGTCGGGCACGCAGTTTTAATCTGCCAGGAAGAGTCAATGAGGAGGTATTTAATAGAATTGGAGAGAAGAGAAATTTGTGGCTCATCTTGACTAGAAGAAAGGATGGGTTGGTAGGGCATATTCTGAGGCATAAAGGGATCACCAATTTAGTATTGGAGGGCAGCGTGGAGGGTAAAAATCGTAGAGGGAGACGAAGAGATGAATACACTAAGCATATTCAGAAGGATGTAGGTTGCACGCAGTAAGTACTGGGAGATGAAGCAGCTTGCACAGGATAGAGTAGCATGGAGAGCTGCATCAAACCATTGTCTGGAGTGAAGACCACAACAACAACAGAAAAAAATGCACAAGCTTTTAAAAATATCTTGTGGCTAAAACTAGATCGATAAACTGAACGATATTCAGCAAATTTACAAGGTTCCGTTATGTATAGACGAAGACACTAACACTTCCAGTAAGAAATTATTATATGTAATTGTTATGCACTTTTTCTGAATACAAATAGCGTACTTTTACACAGTTACTGGAAATCGTGACTTTAGATGGCACAGCTTTTACCGCAGAAGCTCTGTCTGATGTAGCCATCACATGCTTCAATGAGAAAAATGAATGTCGTAGCAGGAAATCAGAGAAGAAATAACATACATAAATCTATGATAAGGTTATATGAATACTTCCGACGAATGTTGATGTTATGGCTACTCTATAGCACAACCTTTGAAGAGCTAGACAGATGAACAAAAGAAAACATGGGATATATGGAGCTCCTCACCAAGCTACAGTTGAGATAGAAATGAAGGGCACTGTTGATGAACAAAATACAAAACTGGAAAATACAACCTCCGTCCTAAAGGATGCAAGTATCTATGGCTGTACCGAATTTGTCGAGTAGGAGAACGTTAATCTAAATGTAACCTTCCATGAACGAGATTGTGTAAACAACTTTTAATAAATTGAAAATGATGAATTAATAGTTATTTAAACGACCAAGAACCTCCCTTAAGTATGTAGGGTGTCGTATTTCTCAGCTTCAGAAACAATCACTGAAATGCGGTCTTTTGAAATGCGAAATACATCGCTCAAACTGGTGTATAGGTCGCCGATTGCAGCCTATCGAAATGTTATTGCTCTGGGCCTTTCGCTACAATTTCCTAATCAGAAATTCTTAAATCTCGCTGGGACCGACTTTCTTGGAAATATGCAAACAAAACATCAGCGTCACTTTGCATTTCTCGTACATCTGCTGGTTACCGTTTTACCTATAGTCGTCTTGTGTTTACGTCTTCCATAACCTTACATCGTAAAAAACTCAACAGCAGATCGCTTGCAACGTCTAGACACAAGATGCTTACACGCATTCTTTCTATTAATTTTTGTGCATGCTCTTTTGTTCCAATGCGTCAGCGACTGCACCAGAGGAAAGGAGCATCGTGTGGACATACATCCACGTTTTCAAGTTCTTACTGTTGTACTGTTTCCCCACGAGCTGCACGGTAGTTGAACTGGAAGGATGTTTATAGTGCTCATGACATGAATGAAAAATATAATACATTCATGAACAATGTCAGTACCATGTTTGAAAACTGTTTTCCTCCAAAAGTTGCTCAAATTAAACAGAAGTCTATAATAAAACCATGGATTATACAAGGAATAAAGATTTCCTGTAAGACAAAAAGGAAAATGTATTTGTCGACCAAGAATAGCTCCAATTCTGACGACTTAGCTAAGTACAGAGATTACTGTAAAATATTAAATAAAGTAATTCAGACATCTAAACAAATGCACTACGAGAAGAAGATAGCAATGTCACGGCACAAAATAAAAACAATATGTGATATAGAGAAAGAGGAGACTGGTAGAACCAGAAATGAACAGGAGCAAATAGCACTAAGGGTAGATGACACATTAGTAACCGATGGGCATAGTGTGGCAAATATATTTAACAAGTACTTTATATCCGTTACTGATAGATTGGGATTGTCAGGATCAGTAAATAATGCCCATGATTATCTGAAACTAACCTTTACAAATAGCTTCAGGTACATGAATATGTCACTCACTTCACCAAAAGAAATAACTTCCATCATAAAATCTTTAAAAGCAAAGCATTCTAGTGGTTACGGCGAAATATCGAGAAAGTTAATTAAGGCATGTTCTAAGTTACTTGTGTAACCAGTCAATTAAAACTGGGACATTTCCTGACGGGCTAAAATATGCAGGTGTTAAGCCTCTATTCAAGAAAGAGGATAAAGAGATACCATGAAACTACAGACCGATTTCACTTTTGCCAGCATTCTCAAAAATATTAGAAAAAGTAATGTACAGGCAGCTGCTCAACCATCTGACCACAAATAACATATTATCAAGAACACAGTTTGGATTTCTGAAGGGTTCTGATATCGAGGAGGCTATTTACACCTACAGTGAGAATGTACTTAATTCATTAAATAACAAGTTACAAGCAGCAGATATTTTCTGTGATTTGTCAAAGGCATTCGATTGTGTGAACCACAAAATCCTTTTAAATAAATTAGAATTCTATGGCGTCATGGGCAGTGCTGGAAAATGGTTCACATCGTACCTCACTAACAAGAAACCAAGGGTGTCAGTGCAAGGGAATAGTGAATTAAGTCATCAGTCATCATCAGAATGGGAAGAAATTACATGTGGTGTCTCACAAGGATCCTTCTTAGGGCCATTGCCTTTTCTTGTGTACATTAATGATCTCTCATCAGTTACACTGCCAGAAGCAGAGTTCGTTTTGTTTGCAGATGACACAAGTATTGCAATAAATTGTATGTCGAGTGTAGTTCTAGAAAGATCTGCTAATGATATTTTCATGGATATTAATAAATGGTTTAAAGCCAACTCACTGACAAACTTCGAAAAGTCTCACTATATACAATTCAGAACCAGTAAGAGGTTTCCACTCAGCATATGCATAAAGTATGAAGAAGAGCAGATAAAAGAGGTCGACAGTGTTAAATTACAACTTGATAATAAATTCAGTTGGGAGGAGCACACCACATAAATGCAGAAACGCCTTAACAAATCTGTATTTGCGATTCGAGTGTTAGCAGACATAGGCGATACAAAAATGAAAATTCTTGCGTACTTTGCCTACTTTCATTCCATAACGTCTTATGGTATAATATTTTGGGGTAACTCTTCAAGCCAAACAAAAGTTTTCAGAGTCCAAAAGCGTGTAATACGTATTATTTGTGGAGTATATTCACAGATGTCCTGTAGAAACCTCTTCAAAGAACTGGGTATACTAACTACTGCCTCTCAGTATATTCACTCCTTACTGAAATTGTCCTAAATAATATATCTCTTTTTCCAACAAACCGCTCAGTTCATACATACAATACTGGGAACAAAAATGATCTGCACAAGGACTTAAAAGCACTTACTTTAGTTCAAAAAGGGGTCCACTACTCAGGAACACTCATCTTCAATAATTTGCCAGCAAACATATAAAATTTAGTTACGAATAAAGATCAGTTTAAAAGGAGCCTGAAAGACTTACTAGTGGCCAACTCCTTCTACTCCATTGACGAATTTTTTAATAGAAACCAATGATGTATTGTATAAATTCATACTATTAGTATTGTTATTTCAGCTTAAAAAAATTGACATGTTCCACATCCACGAGGATCTCCTCAGCACGGATCTATAGAACCAAAAACTAATCTAATCATATCTAAATATGACTCAAAACCGGTTGTGTGAAAAAATAACATAGTCCACAAAGAGTAACTGTTGAGTTCTTATCTACCTCCTGTAATTGACTAATAGGCTAGCAGAGCTATCAATGAACTTCTCTATAAGCACTTTTATGGAACATTGATACTTCCATGCGTCATTTCCATCACAACACGTGTTCGGTAAGAATCACACGCTGGTTAAGTTACTGGAAGTGCGGAACATCCTGAGAATCTTGGCAGTGGTATTGGTTCCCTCGCTTACCTGCACCTGTTTTGTTTTACCGTTGTACAAAAAAAGGTCGTCTTTCGTGTGCTGACTTTTATTTCTTGAGATTCACGTTTCAGGGCTTCACAATATATAATCTGAAGATTGGGACCTCGTAAAACCCAGAAGCTAGTCATTTGAAAAAAATTAAAATTTTATGTCAGGCAGATAATTTTCTTTCATTCTATAACGCCGAACATCTGTTCCTCGCGACACCCCACCTGCATATCTGCACTTCCCAAGTATCCAGTAGCCGACAGCCTCAGGTGAAGCGAACAGACAATATGACTAAAAACACATAAAACTAATAATAACACTAAACATGAGTTTCTTTTCTTCTTAAACCTCCAAATGAGAATACCTGGATATGGCGTCATTTCCAAACTAAAGACTCCATTTCTCTGCGTCTGTTAACGCCTTTACTAGGAAGCACAGATTGATGTACCGCTGCACACAGCGTAGAGGCGAACAGCTGCTGGGCTCAAATGGCTCTGAGCACTATGGGACTTAACATCTGAGGTCATCATTCCCCTAGACCTTAGAACTACTTAAACCTAACTAACCTAAGGACATCACACATCCATGCCCGAGGCGGGATTCGAACCTGCGACCGTAGCGGCCGCGCGGTTCCAGACTGAAGCGCCTAGAACCGCACGGCCACACCGGCCGGCAACAGTTGCAAGCTTCCCAAATAACACTGTGAAAACAGTGACCACTGAGTGTACAAAATTGTTGATAACATGGAAATTTTACTACCCAGTACGTTAAGAGCTTTTATTATTATTTTATTTTGTTTTGCTTTTTCTATTTTTGTATTTTTTTGTCGTCAGTCTAGACGTTTTCCGTTCACAGCGACTTTCAAGGTGAAAGCAGGGACTTTTCACATGTAATAAGACATGGCCGAAAACGAGTTGGCAAGACTGATGCAAGGTTACTGTACCCTTACACGGCGCACGAATGGGTTGGTCTCCACCGACCCCATTCACGAATGCATCAGCAGAAGTGGACAGACGGGGGAGAGGGGGGGGGGGAGAACAATTACTATTGCAGAACGTAGAGTGATCTGCGGAATGTAGATGTTATTTGTCTCTGAACATTGAGAGTGAAGAAGTAAATTATTGACCGTTACTGACTGGTTCGCCACTCATACCACCTAGGAGGGGATGGGGGCGGGGGGGCGGGGGATGGTCCAGTTTAAGGCCACCATGTCGAACCCCTGTGTGCACTTCGATTCTGTGAGCCAAACACGTTAGTTTTGCATTTCAGTTATAAATGTTAGAAATGGTACTTTGGAGTACATATGTAGAACGTCAGATGATGTTCTCTACAAAACGTTTGTAAATTTCCTCAGTCTTATTCTACCAAATACTGCCATGTCGTACTCTCATCTGAAGATCGCTTCTCTCCACCAAGCGCATTTTTTTTCACAGTGAAAACCCATATTACATAGAGTCGTTCCTACACATCATATGCTACGAATGGTCGTAAACGACTACGAGCTTTATATTTTTCTCTTTAGTTCCGACTGCCTTGGTTAATGAGTGGAATTGAGAACACTAAATAAAAAAAGATAAGCCTTCGTGACTTCTGCTAACAGTGTCCTCTTCTGAATCGCAGGAGAAACACGAAAGGACTCTAGCTTTATTATCGTTTTCTCTACAGTTTTAGCTTTAGGTACCTCTCGCTTCCCGTGAAAGGGCTCATCCTACTGTCTATGATTCCAGCAGCGATATTGCTGCAGGGTGACAAAGCGATGGCCCCCCGAGTGCGTCGTCGAAAATTAATTACCGCCTCGCTCCCCAACTTGAGCGAGATATTGCTCGGCAGGCTGTGAAAACCCTAAATTGTCACACTATCGCTCCACTTCACGGTCTCCACACGCGGAACTAATAGCAAAGTTGCCTTCTGATATCCTAATGACCTCTTTATAGTACTGCTGAAACCTATTCTGAAAACTGTAAACTAACTTAAACATTTACAGATAGCAGTGAATGACGAAATTAGGTGACAGCCTCTATCTTAGACTACCAACTTTAACCTTTCCTAGTCTTCGTATGAAGGTAAGGCTTTTGCATGCCTGTACTTTAAGTGCTAATGAACAGTTTGTGTTATGGGATTTGTAAAGTATGAGTGGCGAACCAGTCAGTAACGGTCAATAATTTACTTCTTCACTCTCAATGTTCAGAGACAAATAACATCTACATTCCGCAGATCACTCTACGTTCTGCAATGTCATGATGTGTGACTGATAGTTTGTGTTAGCTGTCCAGTAATCTGTATGACGCCTAATTTTGATTTAATTTACTAGCACCTAGCGCAGTAATTAAAGACTGTAGTGTTGACTGATATATTCCCACGAATCAAAAATATTTGTAGCCACAAATCAAATATATACAATTGTTGTGGTCGTTAATTATGGAGGTAGTACTTCTAAGAGTTTCGGCTGATGAGCGATAAATATACTGTTGATACGACGGCTTTTACAGTCGGCCGTAGCTCATACGATTCTGATCCGCCTGATCAGAGATTTTGTAAGCAGGGATTCTAGATTTTCATTTATATGCAGAGAATAATTTTACGATTCATCAGATATCATTGAGGAAGACGGGTGACGTGCACCTCTGCATGTCTTGTAAAGAGAACAATGATGCATCCGCAGAAATATTAAAATCGTCTGGTCGATTTTATCCGTGAGTCTTCGCACTTTCCCTGTCAACAATGCGTGCATTCCAGGACATCACGTCAGCGCGATACATGTGCGGTGTAATGTTTCGAAAAGATCGACGCATGGCGTGAAATCGAAGATCTCTGCCACTCATCGAACAGCACGTGAGTCCCGAACAGCACGTGAGTCCAAACGAACTTCATACAAGGATACTTACTGTCAAATCTGCTGCAACGAAACATTCATGAGCAACTGAGACCTTCACTGAAGAGCCAAATAAACTGGTATAGGCATGGGTATTCAAATACAGAGATATGTAAACAGGCAGAATACGGCGCTGCGGTCGGCAACGCCTATAAAAGACAACAAATGTCTGACGCAGTTGTTGTATCGGTTTCTGCTGCTAGGATGACAGGTTATCAGGTGTTTGAACGTGGTGTAATAGTCGGATCAAGAAAGATGGGACACAGCATTTCCGAGGTAGCGATGAAGTGGAGATTTTCCTGTATGACCATTTCACGAGTGTATCGTGAATATCAGGAATCCGGTAAAACATCTAATCTCCGACATTACTGCGGCCGGAAAAAGATCCTGCACGAACGGGACCAACGACGACTGAAGAGAATCGTTCAACGTGACAGAAGTGCAACCCTTCTGCAAACTGCTGCAGATTTCAACAATGGGCCATCAATAAGTGTCACCGTGCGAACCATACAATGAAACATCATCGATATGGGCTTTCGGAGCCGGAGGCCCGCTCGTGTAGTGCGATGGCTGCACGAGACCAAGCTGTACGTCTCGCCTGGGCCCGCGAATACCGACACTGGACTACTCATGACTAAACATGTTGCTTGATCGGATGAGTCTCGCTTCAAATTGGATAGAGTGGATGGACATGTACGGTTATGGAGAACATCTCATTAATCCATGGACCCTGCATGTCCGCAGGGGACTGTGGAAGCTGGTGGAGGCTCTGTGATGGTATGCTGCGTGTGCAGTTGGAGTCATATAGGACCCCTTGTACATCTAGATACGACTCTGACAGGTTACACTTACACATGCATCCTGTCTGATCACCTATATCCATTCAAGTCAATTGTGCATTCCGACGGACTTGGGCAGTTCCAGCAAGACAATGTGATACCCCACACGCCCAGAATTGCTACAGAGTGGCTCCAGGAACACTCTTCTGAGTTAAAACACTGTCGCTGGCCTCCAAACTCACCAGACATGAACATTATTGAGCACCTCTGGGATGCCTTGCTACGTGCTGTTCAGAAGAAATCCCCATCCCCTCGTACTCTTACTGATTTATGGATAGTCCTCTAGGATTCATGTTGTCAATTTCCTCCAACAGTACGTCAGATGTCAGACATTAGTTGAGTGCGTACGACGTTGTGTTGCGACACTTCTGCGTGCTCGCGGGGGCCCCTACATAGGTGTACCAGTTTCTTTGGCTCTTCAGTGATCAGCTTCGTTCAACTCCACACTGTAGCTTTAATATATTCGAAATGTTTTATTCTCTGCGTCTGATGCATAAGCATTTATAATTATAGTGTTTGGAATTTTATATCTAGAAAAGTAAATAGACTCCCTCGGGATGCTTATCACCAATAACAAATATTACTAACCTGACGCACAAGCTCTATCGCCGTCTTTCACAGTACGCACTAGAGGGCAGAATGAGCCGAGGAGATGTAACATACTTAGGCTGTTTCAGTGCAGAGTGAACATGAAATACTCACTCACGAAATGGCGAAGGTTATTCAGGGATATTTTTGTGATATTTTGGTACCGATGGCTCGTGGTATCAGGTGGATTAGTAAGAGTAACGGCATTACGTCTCATTACCTACCCTCAGCTGTTTTTCCATAAGCACGCACAGAAAATACTTGCACAACAGTGTAAATGTTTTCTGTCTTACTTGTTTGGAAACAAACTTGTTTCATGTGCTCTCGATACGTGCTTTGCCAACTTTGGTTCACACCTTATTCTACCCTCCGCGTTAACATTCAGCAATTCCCAGCTTTCTCTCACCTTAGTTGCTCCGGCAGTGTGAATTGTACCTTAACAGTAATACGAAGCAAATGAGATTACTCATGAAGAGTTGGTTGACATGTACTTCACGTACTGATTACTTAAGTACGGTCAAAGAGCAGTACATTAGTGCTATATTTAGCTGTTTTCCCAGGAACGTCAGTGTGTGACAGTGGACGTGTTTCGTGTGAGAGTTACTGCATTTGTGTTCCTTTTTGTCCGTTTTTATGATCACTTATTGCATGATTTTTCACTGTTTTACCCCAAAAAAGTAATTGGTATAAGGTATCGAATAAATCTTAATTATATTATTACCATGTGACAAGCCAACAGGGGTCTTGGCAGGAGCAAGTGAAATATTTGTTACCTGAAGTAAATGCAACTGCCAGGGTACAAGTATTTATAAATCGATTGGAGTCATTGTGTAACTTGTGCATTATTTCTCAGGAAATCCTGATTTCAACCTCTCTCTCACTATCTTACTGTATATTATATCTTATTTCTATAAAATGTTTCAGTAGGACAGAATCAGTACTTAGTTCTCCTCGTAGATTTCTGTGTGTTCTCTCAAGGGCGTGGCAACGTTAATGAGCAGTGATGGAACGTAATTCCCCCATAGCAACGGGCGAGATAACGTGGTTCTTCGATGAAACGCCCTCTGTGAGACCATTCCAAGAGCGCTGTCAAACGTGTTCGAGCTGTTCACATCGTCAATAACAGATATCAAGTGGAAGCTTCTTTTTAAAATGGGATTTTAAAGATATTTTGGTGCACAGTGACGTGACAGACATGTCTGAAAGTCATAATGTGAACTTTTTCACACTGGTATGACGATTGTAAGGATATTTTGAAGCAAATTTGCATGAAAAAAGTATTTGGAAGTCATAATGTGGAAATCTTTACACTGTAGTAATGATGGATAAGGAAAAAACTGTTTTTAAAAGAGGTATAATTCATCCAACAGCTGGCTAGCCATTATGAGTTTTTTTTTTTTTTTTTTTTGCCGCGCGGGATTAGGCGAGCGGTCTAAAGCGCTGCAGTCATGGACTGTGCGGCTGGTCCCGGCGGAGGTTCGAGTCCTCCCTCGGGCATGGGTGTGTGTGTTTGTCCTTAGGATAGTTTAGGTTAAGTAGTGTGTAAGCTTAGGGACTGATAACCTTAGCAGTTAAGTCCCATAAGATTTCACACAGATTTGAACATTATGAGTTTTTGAACGTTAAAAAATTAAGAAAGGGACTCACTGCTATTAATGAGACACCTCTCCGTTCCAAATATCCCTTTTACTGGTCTTCTGTAGCCCCTTATTTCAGATACATCACCTGTAGCATTTTTCCATTCAGTTCTAACTTTTCCGTAATCCGTACACACAGCCTAAATTTTCTTAACTATTAGGCAGCTATGTTTATGTTGCAAAAGGCTATTTGTTTGCCTCAGAGCCTTTAGAAGGTTTTCGTTGCTATTTAATTCTCATTGTTCGCTATTTGTAGTTTAGTTATCATGTTAAATTTTCATTCTTTTGCTTTCATACCGAAGTATCATTTACAGTATTATCTTCAGCCTCGAATTATCAGTTTTGTCCTGTACTCTGTTCATTCTTTCTTCGTTAACCGTTTCAATGCAGAGAGTTACATTCTATTAACTATAGCGACGACAACATTCTAACACAGTCATCGAGATACTGGAACAGCGTAATCAAAGCATCGGTGAAGTTTACGGGGAACCCCAATAACCCTGTTCCCAGTTTCAAGCTGAGCTCGACCTGGAACGCAGCACTCAGTCTTCTGAAGACTCAACGGAGGCAACATCAATAAGGCAGGGGACACATCTATAAGGACGGAGCTAGAGAAAACATCCTAGTATATGTAACAAAGGACGCAAGTGAAACGGTACCACTGTCAACAGACCCAAAACCTGAGGACGTTCTACCGAGCCTCAGAGGAAATTTGAACACCAGCGGCCTCAAATAGACACTGTAGCCGTTCCTGACGGTCATGGACCTGGGACGGGATTCCTGACACGACACGCCGTGGTAACAGGACGTCCTAGGTCGCAGGAGGGTTTAAATGACAACAATAGGAAGACAAAATGGCTCGAACGACTTGCAAGTCATCCAGAACTTCATACAGCTTGACTGTCATCGGATAGTAACACAAAGCAAGCGCACAGCGCCCGGAATAACCACGGCTAGAAGCGAATACTACAGTTCCAGCGGACCGCAGACGGAGCGTCCAACACAACATAAGCATAAATACCGGATTCATTCCACACTCAAATCGGTATCAGAAGGTATCTGAGGAAGACTGCGAATTATGCAGATGAAATATCGTGCAAAATGTACTCGGCTATTCAACATGACAACGACTCACAGGGAGAGCCTGAAGAATTACATTAGAAGGCTTGTAACCTCCCCCTCACTTATCGACCTTAATGACAGTGAAAAATTAAACCGCGTGCACCTACTGGAAATTTGGGAAAAGCAATCGTCACCGAAGTTAATGTGTCGGTAAAGAGGGAGGAAAGGGATACATCTAAATGAAAGGAAACATGCAAATGAAATTGGTGTAAATTAATTTTGAGAAAAGGGTAAAATTCATAAAGAAAGTAAATGTGCGGTCGTCACGTTAACAATTAATTGGCGTTAATTAGATATTTGAGATTTGGGGGAAATTACGGTCGCCAGTCCAATGGACAACTACTATAATAACTGAAAATGAAAGGTTAATGCACATATAATTAGCACCAAAAGCGTGGCAACTGAAGGTTGACACGTGTTGTGTGAAATCTGAATGTTTGTCAGAAGTAATTAATTTCGCTACACTCTGACTTCATTTAGCAAAAGAATTAATAAAACCGGAAAATTGAAAGTTAATTTAGTAACTGAAAGTAATAGTGAACTTTGTTTCTGAAGCACTACGAAATTCAATAAAATAAGGTTAGTCTTGGGCTACCTCAACAATCATTTCAAAAGCTACTTGAATCTACGCAATTTAGAAATAAGAGATTTAACTTTGAACTTGAATTAAATGATTCTGGACAATTAACAATAGTAACATTTAGTACGTACCAAGCTGAGGTGCAGTCACAGGTAAGCTAAAATATGGTAACAAAACTCGCACTTTTAATTTCTGCTCGTGTAATCTAAATATTGTAGCCAGCTATGAATACTTTAACTGAACTTTGAAATTAAAACAGTGAAATGTAATGATATTAATGCTGAAGTATGAATTTCAACGACACTCGGGTTCATTCCAGAAAAGGAAGGGACCCTGCTTCGTAATGCAATTGGGACATTGAGCAAGAAAGGTTGATGCTTAGTTGCTGTATTTTAGTAACGCAACAGTTTGAAAAGCTGAGGTCTGCCATACAGTTCTAAAACTTTACGTGCCTTTAGTGTTCCTTGTTGGTTGATTGGAGATTTGAAGCCGTCGATCGGGGAGGTGGCGACAGCCACTCATTGTCGACCGTCGCTGTTGCAGAAGCTGGATGTTGGCGCGCCTTCTTCTCGACACGGTCACCAGGCGAAACGGGGTCTTGATGTGCGCCAGCTAATGCTTCCCGTCCGCGACACTGTGTCTGAAACTATCATAGCAAGTCGAGCGCAATTACATGCTGCCAAACCCCGAAAGCGCGGCAACTCGCGGGAGCGTCACACAACAGACCTGCTCCACCGCCCTACTCCAGCCAGACACCCTCCGCCCGCGCTCCATGCGGCAGAATTAACACTACCAAAGATCGTAAACACTTTGGCTCTCCACACGACCTATCGATGTAATCGTTCTATAGCATAGTCGTCCCTATCCCAGGCCCAGTGTAGAAATACAAATAATATTTTCCAAACAAACCAATTATACATCGACGTAAATGCGTATATATATACAAATAGTAAAACAATTACAATATATAAAGACACAGAAATGTCATATCTTCAGGTAAAAAAATAAGGAAAAAATATTATAGTACAATAGATGGAAATAGGAGGATATGCATTTCCGGCGTTACAGGCTCAGTGGGGAGGAAACGTATCTGAATATTACAAAACTGTATACGCTTCGACCAACGAAGGGGAGAATGCTCAGTTCTCAGTTCTCTCTGTTCCTTACTGATATGCAGAGAAAAGGACATGGTTCTTGTATCTTCCAGAATTAAACATCACGTCTATTGCAGAGCGAACAACAAAATGAAATATCGAGCAGACTTAGGATGGTCATTACGTGACATGCGACACCGACTTGATGTGACATCCAGAGAGTTGCTGCTCTTTTGACAGCAAACTCTATAACCAGACGAGACTGTGCTCCAGTTGATGCAACCTTCTGCTCCCATGCGGAGTACCCGCATAAGAAATCAGCGTCCTGTCAACTACTCGACCTTGAACGTCTTAACAACAAGGTGTAGCAGAACGAGGACACCCACAGGGTCGTCAGCCTGGGCGTGGAGAAGGAAATCGATGCAACCTTCTTGAAACTGCCAAGCAAGGGTCTTCATTTCGCAGCTACCCATACAAATGATCCTGTTGCGGTATTGTGGTAAGGTCTTATTGGACCAAACTGCTGAGGTCGTCGGTCCCTAAGTTGACACACTTTTTGATATCTAACTTAAAACAAATTATGTTCAGGACAACACACACACACACACCCAATGCCCGAGGGAGGACTCGGGCCTCCGACGGGGGGGGGGGGGGGGGCGGTGCGGGCTTTTATAACACGACTACGCAGCCCTCCGACTCAACGTTGCAATATTAATAGTTTTGAGTGATTTCGTTGTCTAGGGGCTGGGATACGAAGTTGCCGCATTACAGGCCAAATACTGTTGTTGAGCTACGTGCGCCACCGGAGAAAATCGCCTGATGCAACTGTAGCTGCTGCCGATGACCGCGTGTTCCAATCGTCTGCGATACCGATGCCCGTTAAACGCACCCACTTCTACTGTTCCCTGCAATCAACTTATTTAGACACTAAGCACCCACGCAAATTGCCTTTAACATGATGGATTAGGACCTTTATCGATAGCATGTGTTGGTTGTGAAAATTACTGCTAATTTTACTGTTTCCAGAAATCTACGTGCGAAAAAAAAAACGATATCCCGGTGTTTTTTGTGAGAGGTTCTCTCTAAACAAATCTCTACTGGCTTTGCAAAGGTTTCTACACTTCGCATAGCACGCTGAATAACAGAGAGCAAAGGAATTACCACTTTGCAGGGCACAATCCCGGACGAGCCCCCAGTTGCGGGCTTTCCAAAATAACAGACTCAGCATTGCAATATTAAAAGTTTTGGCTAGTTTCGTTGTCTAGGGTCTGGGATACGTAGTTGCCTCATTGTAGGCCAAATACTGTTGAGTCTACAGTATACGATAAGGATACACACATGAATGGAATCGTCGAAGGTTTCTATCACTCGGCAATTGCAAATTATGAAGGTAACTTATAAATTTATTAATGAAAGATTGCAATTAAATAAAATCTGCAGGTACTATCTTAACGACTTTAAATGATAAGTACGATAGTAGAAGTACTTTTGAGAATGCGGTATACTTCTGTCAAACACTTATTGGTGTCAATGGTCCAGCAAATAAATAAAATATAAGTTGAATAACAGGGAAAAAAAAAATGGTTCAAATGGCTCTGAGCACTATGGGACTTAACATCGATGGTCATCAGTCCCCTAGAACTTAGAACTACTTAAACCTAACTAACCTAAGGACATCACATAACACCCAGCCATCACGAGGCAGAGAAAATCCCTGACCCCGCCGGGAATCGAACCCGGGAACCCGGGCGTGGGAAGCGAGAACGCTACCGCACGACCACGAGATGCGGGCAATAACAGGAAAACAATAGATTCCTACTGCACGTAATTAGTTATGAACGACAACATAGCTCGCGAGACATTCACTTCCAAACGCGAACTTCGTCTTCACTGCAGAAGCCACGGAAATCTCACAAGCACACAAGTCGGCACTCCGAAGTATCTCGATCTCTCGCGATCACGCGCAAACTCCTCCACTGTCCAAGTCTTTCCCACGACTCTGCGTCCGGCGCGCTGTACTGTCCGCGTCCAGCACTCATTCCCGTGTGCTGCACCGTACTCTCCTGCACTACTCTGTCCTCTCTCGAAACGATGCTCTTCTCCCGCTTCCATCCATTCTCCCCATTCATGAGCGCTGTGATTGGCTATAGCGCTTGCGCCATGTCTTCAAGCTAACGCACCCACAAATATATTTAAGCACATACGAAATAATGGATCTACATTCAGATACAACGGCAGGACCATAAACACACTGTAACACATATTATTAAATACATAAAAAATTAAATAATCATATATCAACAGAAGAGGAGCAAAAGGTAGGCCAGGAACCTAATGTCTCTGTGCTTCCTAAAACGCAGTAAATATTTAACCAATTTCTTCATGAATAGTATATATCGGATTTATACAAAGACATAGGTGAATAAATATATTTATAAGCATGCTGCTACCGTTTTTTTTCAGGTAACTCTGGAGTACTTGTGGCCTGAGGCGATCGATAGTAATCGGTCACTTTGACCTCCAATAACTCATGTACTATTCACGTTACATGCCTGTAATTCATACCAATTTAGGTTTACACTAATAGCTTTCTAAAGACACATAGATCGACGAAATCGGAAGAACCGTTTAGATTTTGGAAATTCGTTGCTAAGTGTTACTTGTATAATTTACTGTCAGATACTAAACTTTAATCTAATATATTGAAAACCTGACTACACCATCAGAATCGGCGTGCAAATAATGGTAATGTACATGTTTCTTTTTGAGGTATCATGATTCATCTGGCTACTATTAATTTCTATACGAACTGTGAAATATCGGCTATTATGGTTTCACAAAGTCCGCCATCTTTGACACTCCCGGCATAGACATCTCCTTCATCGACACAAAGCACCGTCCTCGTCACAGCGGAATTCCCAGCCACGCGGCTGGACCACGCGCTGGGGCTACCCCTCTCGTCCGGCTAACGTCCGCCACCACTTGTTTGCTGCCGGGCTCCGGCTTTGACGAGCAGCCCATGCAGCCACGCCAACTTAGAATATTTTCAGAGCGCCACAATTCGCCCGCTACCTCACAGCGGACCGTGACAAGACGCCCTAGACCATGCGGCTACCCTGCGCGGCGGTAGTGAAGGAACGCCAAGCTTTATGTGGATTAGGATCCATAGTGCAACCCTGCATTCTTCACTTGTTATTATTAATGGTGAAGAGCGTCAATTCGTGGCTGTTGGCATGGTCGCTTGAAGTGAGAACGAATGCAGACCACGGGCTTATTAACAGTCCACTGAATTCCATATTTTGGTGGCTCATAATTTTGCCGTAACAATGGATGTGCCATACTGGATTAGCATTGTAGCTTCTAGATGCCAGGAAGATAAATTAGTTTGTTCAGTACATTCATTTCCTTGATCGACCACATCACCATTCACCAGTTGCTCCAGCTACCCAACATGTACAGACTTTGACGTACGGCAAGGCCGCTAGCCACTGGCCACAGAGATTGTTCGAATGGTTCGAATTACGGCGCCAGTAACAGAATCCTATGTCCAGCCACATTCATCAACTGGTACTTGGTGGAAATGGCCTAATAGTGAGCGTCTCATGGTGTAGATACATAGAGTCACCCCCAGTAACTCCCATATTTTGGAATCAGTATTTCCTTGGTCTCTTGGAGCAATGAGTGTAACGAATTCTCCAAGATTATTCACCACTTCCTAACCCACTGCTAATAACAAAGTTTCCAAAAAATATTTCCGCTAAAGACCTCAATGGCTGTGCATATCAGATCAGTTTATAATCGAGTATTTCTTCAGATTGCTCCAGGCAACAGGCAACGTCATTAGGGTTGCTACTGTGGTCAATGTCACTGAACCCGTTAATCGTTGAATGCGATGGCTATGAAAGTGTAGAATGTAAACTTCGTGTGATACTTGCTTTCAGCGGGCAACATCGGAAAGTTGGGAATGCGTGTGCTACAACTACATCTACTCCACATATTCCGCAAGCCACAGCACGGTGCGTGGTGGAGGGCACCTTGTACCACTACTAGTCATTTCCTTTCCTCTTCCACTCACAAACAGAGCGGGGGAACAACGACTGTCTATATGCCTCTGTATGAGACCTAATTTCTCTAATTCTATTTTCGTAGTCCTTACGCCAATGTATGTTGGCGGCAGTAGAAGCGTTCGACAGTCACCTACAAATGCCGGTTCTCTAAATTTTCTCAGATCTTTTTCTCGAAAAGAGCGTAGTCTTCCCTCCAGGGATTTCCATTTGAGTTCCCGAAACATCTCCGTAACACTTACCGGTAACAATTCTAATAGCCCACCTCTGAATTTGCTTCGATGCTTTCCGTCAACCCGACCTGGTACGGATCCCAAACATTCAAACAGTACTCAGTAATTGGTACCATCGACGTCGTATATGAGGTCTCCTGTACAGGTGAACTACAATTTCCTAAAATTATCCCAATAAATCGATATCGACTATTCGCCTTCCCTACAACAATGCCGGCCGTAGTGGCCGTGCGATTCTAGGCGCTGCAGTCTGGAACCGAGCGACCGCTGCGGTCGCAGGTTCGAATCCTGCCTCGGGCATGGATGTGTGTGCTGTCCTTAGGTTAGTTAGGTTTAATTAGTTCTAAGTTCTAGGCGACTGATGACCTCAGAAGTTAAGTCGCTTAGTGCTCAGAGCCTTTTGAACCATTTTTGAGCCTACAACAATCCTCACCATGCTCCTTCAATTTCACATCGCTTTATAACGTTACGCTCAGATATTTAATCGATGTGACTGCGTCAAATAGGACACTGCTCATGCTTTATCCTAAAGGTATGAGTTCGTTTCTCCTACCCATTAGCTTTAACTTACAATTTTTTCACATTTAAAGCTAGCTGTCACTCATCACCATAACTAGAAATTTGGTCTAAGTCGTCTTGTACCCCACTGCAGTTACCCAACTTCGACTACATCTTACCCTACATCACAGTATCATCAGCAAACTGCCGCAAATTATCCCCACGCTGTTTCCCAAAGCATTTATGTACACTCATGCTCATAAATTAAGGATAATGCTGATAAATGGCGAAACAACGCTCTGGTGGGCGGTCTGCACGTTTAAATCACTTCGGGATATGACCATGCGGCGCATTTAACCTGCGGTCGTCGCTCGGTGGCCCTGGCAGCGGCAGAGGTGTGTTGGTGTATGTCAGAGTACGGTGCAGCGAATAAGTGTGCTGACGTTTTCCGAAGTGTTAATGGTGACTGTATGTTGAAAATGGCTCAAAGAAAACATATTGATGACGTTATGAAAAGTAGAATACTAGGGCGACTGGAGACTGGTCAAACACACCAGGTCGTAACATGGACCCTCCGTGTTCCACAAAGTGTGATATCAAGATTATGAGAATGATTACGGAAGACAGGAAACGTGTCCAGGCGCTACAGTACGGGACGTCCACAGTGTACAACACCACAAGAACACCGATATCTCATCATCAGTACCAGCAGACGGCCACGGAGTACTGCAGGTAGCCTTGCTCAGGACCTTATCCCAGCCACTGGAACAGTTGTCTCCAGACACACAGTCTAGAGACAACTGAAAAGACATGGTTTATTCGCCTGGAGACCTGCGAATGTATGCCACTGAATCCTGATCACAGGAGAGCCTGTAAAGCCTGATGTCAAGAACACAGTACATGGTCATTGGAACAGTGGTCTCGGGTTATGTTCACGGACGAGTCCATGTATAGTCTGAACAGTGATTCTCGCCGGGTTTTCATCTGGTGTGAACCACGAACCTGATACCAATTCCGTAATGTCCTTGAAACGGACCTGTATGGAGGTCGTGGTCTGATGGTGTGGGGTGGGATTATGATTGGTGCACGTACACCTGCATGTCTTTGACATAGGAACGGTAACAGATCAGGTGTATTTTGCACCAGTATGTCACCCTTTTCAGGGGTGCAGTGGGTCCCACCTTCCTCCTGATGGATGATAACGCACGGCCCCACCGAGTTGCCATCGTGGAGGAGTACCTTGAACCAGGCGAATGGAGTGGCCTGCCTGTTCTCCAGACCTAAACCCCATCGAGCACGTCTGGGATTATGTTGACTGACGTATCGCTGCACGTCTTCATACCCTAGAACACTTCAGGAGCTCTGACTGGCACTGGTGCAAGAATGGGAGGCTATACTACAACAGCTGGTCGACCACCTGATCCAGAGTATGCCAACCTGTTGTGGTACCTATGTACATGTGCATGATGATCATGTCCCACATTAATGTCGGGGAACATGTGCAGGAAGCAGTGGTGTTTTGTAGCACGTGTGTTTCGAGACGGTTTTCTCAACTTATCACCAATACCGTGGACTTACAGATCTGTGTGGTATGTGTTCCCTATGTGCCTACGCTATTAGTGCCAGTTTTGTATTGTGCCACGTTGTGTGGCACCACATTCTGTAATTATCCTTAATTTATGAGCATGTGTGTATATAGAGAACAACAGTGTCCCTACCACACTTCCCAGGGGCATTCCGGACGAAACCCATGTGTCTGATGAGCTGTCGCCACAGAGGACAGCATACTGGGTTCTATTACTTACTGAGTCAACGAGTCACTCACATATCTGTGAACTTATTCCACATGCTCATACCTTCATTAACAGTCAGCAATGCGGCCCCGTCTCAAATGCTTTCCGCAAATCTGAAAATACGGAATCTGCTTGTTGCCTTCGTCCACAGTTCTCAGAATATCATGTGAGAAAAGGACACGAGCGATGCTTTCTAAAACCACGCTATTTCGTGAACTTAATCTTCTCAGACTCAGGAAAGCTTATTATATTGGAACTGAGAATATGTTCAAGGATTCTGCACCAAACCGAAGTTAGGGATATTGGCCTGTAATTATGCGGGTCCGTTGTTTTACCCTTGTTATGTACTGGAGTCACTTTCGCTTTTTTCCAATTGCTTGGAAATTTCGCTGGGAGAGATTCGCGCTAACTGCAATCTAGGTAAGAAGCCAGTGCCGTATAATACTCTTTTTAAAACCGAACTGGAATGCCATCCGGAACTCGAAATTTATTTTCTTTCATATCTTCCTGCTGTTCCTCTACGCCAGGGATGCTTATTATTGTGTCGTCCATAAGGGAGTCTGTCCGATGGTGAAACGTCGGTATGTTTGTACAATTCGCTTGTTTGAAGGACTTCTTGAACATCAAATGTGCTATCATGAATTTTGCTATATTCAGCTGCCACACGAGACTGGTCAACAAAGGACTGAATGGAAGCCTTAGGCCCGCCTAGCGTTCTTACATAGGGGCAACTACATGCTCTAACTGAACGCTACAAAAATGAAAGGCGTGGCGAGATCAGTATTTTTACTCCAATGTCACCAGTTGGTCACAGGGATTCCCTAAGCAGTATCGCTGTGGCTGATGAGATATTGTGCCCTTACATAGAGAAAATAAAAATATATTAGTGAGTGAGTCATAAATACATATTTTCTCAAACAAAGCTTGGTGTACGCAGACAGGAGATAATATTTTGTGTCATGTGGCATAAAATGGCTGTTGTCTATTTGGAACACTTTTACAGATGCCTGTGCACAGGTACTGGCATTTTTCTGCAGCATCTACGACGGATTTCAGCACGAATAAACGACCAAGAAAAACCATAGTGTGCTACACTCATGGTGTTGTTGTTGTTGTGGTCTTCAGTCCTGAGACTGGTTTGATGCAGCTCTCCACGCTACTCTATCCTGTGCAAGCTTCTTCATCTCCCAGTACCTACTGCAACCTACATCCTTCTGAATCTGCTTGGTGTATTCATCTCTTGGTCTCCCTCTACGATTTTTACCCTCCACGCTGCCCTCCAATGCTAAATTTGTGATCCCTTGATGCCTCAGAACAGGTCCTACCAATCGATCCCTTCTTCTAGTCAAGTTGTGCCACAAACTTCTCTTCTTCCCAATCCTATTCAATACCTCCTCATTAGTTATGTGATCTACGCATGTAATCTTCAGCATTCTTCTGTAGCACCACATTTCGAATGCTTCTATTCTCTTCTTGTCCAAACTATTTATCGTCCATGTTTCACTTCCATACATGGCTACACTCTATACAAATACTTTCAGAAATGACTTCCTGACCCTTAAATCTATACTCGATGTTAACATATTTCTCTTCTTCGGAAACGCTTTCCTTGCCATTGCCAGTCTACATTTTATATCCTCCCTACTTCGACCATCATCAGTTATTTTGCTCCCCAAATAGCAAAGCTCCTTTACTACTTTAAGTGTCTAATTTCCTAATCTAATACCCTCAGCATCTCCCGACTTAATTCGACTACATTCCATTATCCTCGTTTCGCTTTTGTTGATGTTCATCTTATATCCTCCTTTCAAGACGCTATCCATTCCGATCAACTGCTCTTCCACGTCCTTTGCTGTCTCTGACAGAATTACAATGTCATCGGCGAACCTCAAGGTTTTTATTTCTTCTCCATGGATTTTAATACCTTCTCCAAATTTTTCTTTTGTTTCGTTCACTGCTTGCTCAATACACAGATTGAATAACATCGGGGAGAGGCTACATCCCGGTCTCACTCCCTTCCAAACCACTGCTTCCCTTTCATGCCCCTCAACTCTTATAACTGCCATTTGGTTTCTGTACAAATTGTAAATAGCCTGTCGTTCCCTGTGTTTTACCCCAGCCACCTTCAGAATCTGAAAGTGAGTATTCCAGTCAACACTGTCAAAAGCTTTCTCTAAGTCTACAAATGCTAGAAACGTAGGTTTGCCTTTCCTTAATCATTATTCCAAGATAAGTCGTAGGATCAGTATTGCCTCACGTGTTCCAACATTTCTGCGGAATCCAAACTGATCTTCCCCGAGGTCGGCTTCTACTAGTTTTTCCATTCGTCTGTAAAGAATTCGCGTTAGTATTTTGCAGCCGTGACTTATTAAACTAATAGTTCGGTAATTTTCACATCTGTCAACACCTGCTTTCTTTGGGATTGGAATTATTATATTCTTCTTGATGTCTGAGGGTATTTCGCCTGTCTCATACATCTTGCTCTCCAGATGTCAGGACTGGCTCTCCCAAGGTTGTCAGTAGTTCCAATGGAATGTTATGTACTCCCGGGGCCTTGTTTCGACTCAGGTCTTTCAGTGTTCTGTCTAACTCTTCACGCAGTATCATATCTCCCATTTCATCTTCATCTACATCCTCTTCCATGATATAACAAAATAAATTATTTAGCACGTGGGTTAGCAAGTCATCAATCATTGCACATGTTCTTCTGATCTTACACTCTAAAACATTTGCCTGATCCACTCACTCTCGAGTGACTAACGCGAAAATTACTCTCCGTACCGAAATGTACTTCAGCATTGATTGCCAACGTATTCACCTCCAATACAAAGTGTTCCGAGGTTGGTGTGTCAAACCCGTGACTCCCGATGGTAGAGCTGAAGCTGGGACCCACTACGCCATATGTTGTTAGGAGACCGAGCAAGTTCCAGAGTGTCAAGGGGCAGAGCAGACTGATGCAACGGTATTTGGTAACATTCTTTTATTCTGATAATTAACAGTACTCGATGGGTGGAGCGTAGTGTCGGCGTGCCACCCAAACTCAGTGCCGCGAGTCCAGCCGGTTCAGCAGACTCCTGGTATGCTGACGCCGCTGCTGCCATGGCCACCCCGCTAGAAGTCACCCGGGCTCTCCCGGTCGCCACCTGCCGATGCGTTGCGAGTTGCGCCGCGCTGCTGACGGCGATTCCGGAGACCGCTACAGTCCCGCATCCTCGCCGCCCTCCGCCCCGTCTGGCCTGCTCTGTCCCACCATGGGACGGAGGTGGGTGTACAGCCACCCATGGCCCTCAGGCAGCCGCTGCTCCCAGAACAGGATCAGACTCAAACCAAAGCCCTCCTGGATGCTGGGTGGGAAGCAAGCATGACCCATGGACTCGAGTGGAACCGAGCCCCTGCTGGACCAGGTGGAGAGCGCTGTCACTGCCCTCTTTCAGGCCGGAAAGCTTTTGACACCGTTCTTCACAAGCTGCGGGACTATGGGGTATCGTCTCAGTTGTGCGACTGGATTCGTGACTTCCTGTCAGGAAGGTCGCAGTTCGTAGAAATAGACGGCAAATCATCGAGTAAAACTGAATTGATATCAGGTATTCCCCAGGGAAGCGTCCTGGGACCTCTGCTGTTCCTGATCTATATAAATCACCTGGGTGACAATCTCTAAGGCTGTTCGCAGATGATGCTGTAATTTACCGTCTAGTAAGGTCATCCGAAGACCAGTATCAGTTGCAAAGCGATTAAGAAAAGATTACTGTATGGTGTGGCAGGTGGCAGTTGGCGCTAAATAACGAAAAGTATGAGGTGATCCACATGAGTTCCAAAAGAAATCCGTTGGAATTCGATTACTCGATAAATAGTACAATTCTCAAGGCTGTCAATTCAACTAAGTACCTGCGTGTAAAAATTACGAACAACTTTAGTTGGAAAGACCACATAGATAATATTGTGGGGAAGGCGAGCCAAAGGTTGCGTTTCATTGGCAGGACACTCAGAAGATGCAACAAGTCCACTAAAGAGACAGCTTACACTACACTCGTTCGTCCTCTGTTGGAATATTGCTGCGCGGTGTGGGATCCTTACCAGGTGGGATTGACGGAGGACAGCGAAAGGGTGCAAAAAAGGGCAGCTCGTTTTGTATTATCACGTAATAGGAGAGAGAGGGTGGCAGATACGATACGCGAGTTGGGATGGAAGTCATTAAAGCAAAGACGTTTTTTGTCGCGGTGAGATCTATTTACGAAATTTCAGTCACCAACTTTCTCTTCCGAATGCGAAAATATTTTGTTGAGCCGAACCTACGTAGGTAGGAATGACCATCAAAATAAAATAAGAGAAATCAGAGCTCGAACAGAAAGGTTTAGGTGTTCGTTTTTCCCGGGCGCTGTTCGGGAGTGGATTTGTAGGGAGATAGTATGATTGTGGGTCGATGAACCCTCTGCCAAGCACTTAAATGTGAATTGCAGAGTAATCATGTAGATGTAGATGTAGATGTAGATGTAGACTGTGCGATCTCCAAGTTGCAGGCTGCCATTCTGTTCCGCCTCTGTGCTGTGTCCCCAGAGACAGAATATAGCCCGAACAAGTACAAAGAAAACAAATTACAAATTTTTGCAGAATACTTATAACATTGCTGCCAGACTGGCCCCTATGAGTGAAGACCAGCATAGCTTAGTCCCGATGCTTGACAGACCTGACAGCCTCTGACCCAAGCTAAAATTGTCCGTCTATTTATATCAGTTTTTCCCTTGCTTCTGACCTAGTGTCAGAGAGAGACAGAAAGTATGGCAGGGATAAATCCCCACACGTCAGCTACTTACAAATAGCCACTCTTGGCTCTGGTCTAGTGCCCCGCCTCATACCTCACAATAACTTAAAGCAACTACTGCAGTTTTGTGCCTCGTTGTTGCTCCACTCAAAACAAATTGTGTGTGCAATACTGCTGTCACAGCTCCGCACCTGCGAGTGCCATGTTTACCTTGCCTGGCCTGCTGGCTGTTGACTGTTACCACATTCTGCCAGCAGCCCCAGATTTCAACGCCCAACTGTGCCTTCATTGAATTTTGACAACATTTCCCTTTCTTTCGACTGGGACTAATACTAGTGCAGCACACCTCCCACCTTTCAACAAGATTCTTCTCGAATCGAGATATAACAGACGTGGTCTGTGGCTGCATAAATATACCTTGTTTACAAAACTTACATTCTATAAACTAGAACTAACAAGAACATCAAAACACTAACTCTACACCTGGTTGCCCATGCCGTAGGCAACTGATGTGTTGACATCTCCTCTACTGGTGCATGTTTCCTCATTCTCCACAAAGCTACACTTAAGAAAAATAGAAAAACGGTACACCCTGTGGCTGCAATGCTCACTAACATTATTCTGTCGCTTGGATGCTGTTGTAACATTCTAACGTGTTCAATAATTTATTAACCGTGATAGATCCTTCCAGTTCATTAATAAAGGAATGCAATGTTGCCTAAAACTCTGGGTTTAACGTGGAGTTTAAATATGTCAGATTATGCACTGATAATATCTTTAGAACCCCTTCCAGATAAAACAACATTCCACGTGACAAAGTTAAAGCTGTTTTACCCATACGTGATGCTGGAAGATGGAAATCCTCCCCCACAATCTCACAAACCGTACTAATTATAATTATTCCACTTTCCCGCAGTTGCTACCTCCTTATTTTATCCGCTCTCTGATTGGTATAACAAGTGACCATCACCCATATCGGCGGAAATACCGAATGGAAGTAGGAATGTGTCGATAACACCTCTCTCTCACAACCTGAGCCATTCGTAATCCCCAGGAACAATCCAACTTCGCATGTACTACTAGATGCAAAAACTGGTCGATTAGGGCAAATCAGCACTTGTCACAGCGTACAATGCTCCAACTCTGTCAATGGTAGTACTCCATAACTTTCTCTGTTCGCCAAAAGAAAAAGTACATCGCGAGTCCTAATCTGCACCCATTTACCGATCTCCTTGCATTTCACTGGGTATGGATGAATAATTTAACACTTATAACGTGAGTCAACTCCGACTTCGGAAAAATTGACATCGATGTAAACTAGCGCCCCATCTGTCCTTACCTGTAACAACGACACATGAAAGAATATTGGTATAGTGGCCCGTGTTACCTCCACTACATGTTCTATATCTGGTGGAAATTGCCTCTTCGCTAATTGTAATCCTGGCTAGATTAACGCTGGACTAAGAAGCCCGTTAACTGCATGATATACTGCTTCCTGTAACATCGTAACTTCTGTACGTGCGTCACTTAATAAGTCTGCTAATGCCCTGAGCAACCTGGCAATAGTCCACTTACCATCCAATACGTTTAATCGTTTCTGCAGCATCTTCAAATCTCTATTTATAACTTCCCGTGACTCTCCTGGGTACTGAGCCAACTCCTCCGCTAAGGTTCGTATGAGCTTGGTGTTATTCAAGACTCTCGTTTCTAGGCTTGGCAAGCGTGTTGCCTGCCACGCTATGGTTCCTCTAACCTCACTGATCGCTTGTTCCACCTGCATCACTGATTGATTCAATGCTCGGACATCATCGTCATCCGCCGTACAGAACACCGTTTTCAATATCTTTCCCCCTGCATATATCCATCCCCACTTTCGCCTAGTTACCGCCTGTGGCACACTCTCCACTAAACGAGATAATCGCTCCCTAAGTTTACTATAAGTAATTCTTGATAATCCCCTTGGACCTTTTTTAATATGTGATTCCTTTCCCCCTCGGTATACAATTCCAAAAATGATTCCTGTAATTTTCGTACTTCATTCCTGATCTTCCATAACTATTGTTGTTAGAGGCGACCACTTGTGACTTGTTACTAATCTACACTCCTGGAAATGGAAAAAAGAACACATTGACACCGGTGTGTCAGACCCACCATACTTGCTCCGGACACTGCCAGAGGGCTGTACAAGCAATGATCACACGCACGGCACAGCGGACACACCAGGAACCGCGGTGTTGGCCGTCGAATGGCGCTAGCTGCGCAGCATTTGTGCACCGCCGCCGTCAGTGTCAGCCAGTTTGCCGTGGCATACGGAGCACCATCGCAGTCTTTAACACTGGTAGCATGCCGCGACAGCGTGGACGTGAACCGTATGTGCAGTTGACGGACTTTGAGCGAGGGCGTATAGTGGGCATGCGGGAGGCCGGGTGGACGTACCGCCGAATTGCTCAACACGTGGGGCGTGAGGTCTCCACAGTACATTGATGTTGTCGCCAGTGGTCGGCGGAAGGTGCACGTGCCCGTCGACCTGGGACCGGACCGCAGCGACGCACGGATGCACGCCAAGACCGTAGGATCCTACGCAGTGCCGTAGGGGACCGCACCGCCACTTCCCAGCAAATTAGGGACACTGTTGCTCCTGGGATATCGGCGAGGAGCATTCGCAACCGTCTCCATGAAGCTGGGCTACGGTCCCGCACACCGTTAGGCCGTCTTCCGCTCACGCCCCAACATCGTGCAGCCCGCCTCCAGTGGTGTCGCGACAGGCGTGAATGGAGGGACGAATGGAGACGTGTCGTCTTCAGCGATGAGAGTCGCTTCTGCCTTGGTGCCAATGATGGTCGTATGCGTGTTTGGCGCCGTGCAGGTGAGCGCCACAATCAGGACTGCATACGACCGAGGCACACAGGGCCAACACCCGGCATCATGGTGTGGGGAGCGATCTCCTACACTGGCCGTACACCACTGGTGATCGTCGAGGGGACACTGAATAGTGCACGGTACATCCAAACCGTCATCGAACCCATCGTTCTACCATTCCTAGACCGGCAAGGGAACTTGCTGTTCCAACAGGACAATGCACGTCCGCATGTATCCCGTGCCACCCAACGTGCTCTAGAAGGTGTAAGTCAACTACCCTGGCCAGCAAGATCTCCGGATGTGTCCCCCATTGAGCATGTTTGGGACTGGATGAAGCGTTGTCTCACACGGTCTGCACGTCCAGCACGAACGCTGGTCCAACTGAGGCGCCAGGTGGAAATGGCATGGCAAGCCGTTCCACAGGACTACATCCAGCATCTCTACGATCGTCTCCATGGGAGAATAGCAGCCTGCATTGCTGCGAAAGGTGGATATACACTGTACTAGTGCCGACATTGTACATGCTCTGTTGCCTGTGTCTATGTGCCTGTGGTTCTGTCAGTGATCATGTGATGTATCTGATCCCAGGAATGTGTCAATAAAGTTTCCCCTTCCTGGGACAATGAATTCACGGTGTTCTTATTTCAATTTCCAGGAGTGTATCTGGCTGCCGTGAATACAGTACTCCCGACCGCAAGGTCTGGATCATTATCAGTTGATGTCCGGCTCCACTGCTGTGACCACAGATCAGCATCCCCATGGCTGTCATCCAGCACATCCACATATGTTCTGACCCTGCGAAGAAAAGGAACTAAACATGCCTGTACCACCCCTTTTCCATTACAAGTTACTACAACATCGTACGACATCCTCAAAAATTCCCAGTAGTTCAGTCTGCCCCTAAAAAACAAACTCCCCCATAAAATGACAAACTAACAAAAACAACAAAGAATAAAAACGCAAATGTTATCGGACCCACCAAAATACGTGAAAAAGAGGGAGAGAAAAAAAACACACAAAGAAAAACGCAAATTATTCCCTTGATACAAAAACACAAAATGTAAACATGCCATACAATATTACACATATAATAATTTACTCACTCCGTGACCATAACGCGTATGGAACGTTATGAGTCCGCTGTTGTCCCTCTACCGCGACCTTCTTCTTCCGTTTGCTTTGCCTAGCCTCTGCAATTGGGGCACTTCCTTGTAATTGAGGTAATCCGTCCACCAATCCTTTAAAAGCCTTTACTCTACTTCCGTGGATAACGGATGTTTTTGTTGGCAGAGCACTTTAACATTTACAGGCGAAGTCATCTCTACGACCTGGTATGGTCCGTGGTACTTCGTCAAGAATTTTTTCGTCTTTTCCTTAGGTGTATATGGATTCGTGATCAGTATTCATTGACCTACACTGTACTGTGGTAAAGGTCCCAACCGCTTATTTTGTTCTTCCTGCATTTCCAGTGCTTTCGTATAGGCCTCCTGTACCCTCTTCCAGACTTCCCGTATTGTCTGTGCATATTTCCTCACTCCGTCCCCTTAGCTCCCGATTTCGCACATAGAACGTAAAGCGCAGATGACATCTTTCTTCCACAGACCACCTCGAACCGTGACATTCCGACCCCCGAACTTAATTTGGTGTTATAACTCGATACCAAGTACAGAAGATAAACGTCGCAGTTATCATGGTTTCCATTCACATAATAACTTAGCATTTTCGAAATTGTCTTATGTACTCGCTCTGTTCTCCCATTCGCCTGCAGAAGAAAGGGACTGGCCCGTAATTTTTGAATTTTCAATAACGGATATAACAGTCATTATTTTGGACAGGAAGTTTGTTCCCTGATCCGTAATTATGGTATCAGGCACCCCAAACTTCAATAACCTGTTACTGGCTGAAGCTTGTGCTACCGTAGTTGCCTGTTCAAATGGTTAAAATGCCTCTGAGCACTATGGAACTTAACTTCTGAAGTCATCAGTTCCCTACAACTTAGACTTACCGAAATCTAACTAACCTAAGGACATCATACACATCCATTCGAACCTACGACCGTAGCGGTAGCGTGGTTCCACACTGTAGTGCCTAGAACCGCTCAGCCACTCCGGCTGGCCGTACTTGCCTTTTGGTCTGGTACTGCGACTATGGCTAGAAAACGCGAAAAGTGATCAATTATAGTCAAAACGCAACGATTCCCTGCCGGTGTTTTGTTATATGGCCCGAAATGTTTCGAAGCCTCTGGTAACTGTTGCAATGGAATTCTTGCGCGCGTCACATCAACTCAGTACACTAACTGCTACGTATTGTTCCACATCCCTTCTCTGAGTCGCAACCAAAATCGTTCTGCTACTCGTCTTTCCGTTGCTCGACGACCACCATGACCCGAGAGCACATGAACATGGGCCTGCTTTAAGACTTCCTCTCTCAAATTCTTTGGTACCACTACCCGTGGTCCACACCTGGTAACTCTACACAACAAATTTCCCGCTACAATGAAATGTGGTTGAGTTGTACAGCCTCCGCAGTTCTCATTCTCTGCTTGTGCCCTTTGCCATTCCGTGACACTCTTACCCATTGCTTCTAATGCGTCTAACTTGTGACTTAATGGATCTGCGTTCCCGTGTTTCTTCCCTGGGTTAAGAATTACTTCAAAGTCATATTCAATTGATTTTAGAGCCAGCGGTGTTAACCGGTTAACCGACTAGAAGGATTCTTGAGCCTCAGTAACCATCTCAATGCTGCATGATCCGTCACGACCTTAAACCTCCTACCATAAAGGTAACAACGAAAATACATTACTCCATATATTACAGACAATATCTCCTTTGCCGTTGTGGAATAATTTCGCTCTGCCCTATTTAACTGTCTAGAAGCATACGCTACTGAATGCTCCTTTCCATTCACCATTTGCTCCAAAACACATCCTATTGCACCATTTCAAACGTCACATGATAGGATGAAGTCTTCTTCAAAATTCAGATACACCAATACTGGATCAGAAACTAATCTCATCTTTAATTTATATTCCTCCATCCACTGAAATTTAACCCCTTTCGTTAAAAGCTGTGCTAACGGCTATGCTATTTTAGCAAAATCTTTTACAAATTTACGATAATACGAACATAACTCAATATACGATTGTAATTGCTTCGTTGTACGCGGTGTCGAAAAATTTTTAACTGCCTCTGTTAACCGAGGGTCGGTTTGAACCCCTTGTTCACTGATTACATGACCTAAATATTTGACCTGCGTCTGCGCAAATTACATTTTTCTAAACTTAATGTTAACCGTGCCGATCGCAATCTTCTGAAGACTTCTCTTACACGAGATACATGTTCTGGTACATGTTTCGAAAATTCTATGGTGTCATCTAGGTAAACCATACATGTCTTTGGTTTCAGTCCCCTTAATATCCCATCTAATAATCGCTGAAAATTTGCCGGTGCATTCTTCAACCCGAACGGCATTCGTTTATACTGATAGTGTCACCCAGGAACAATAAAAGCTACCTTTGCCCTATCCTCTGGAGTTACTTCCAACCGATGGAATACACTCCGTAAATCCAGCGTCGTAAAATACTTACACTGTCGCAGATTGCCCAATGTGTCCGTGATGTTCGGAATCGGATATGCGTCCGAAATGATTTTCGCGTTCAGAAACCTATAATCACAACATAACCTATATTTCCTTGTACCATCCACGGACTACTTAGGTACGAGAACAACAATGCTTGAATATGGACTATCGTTATGCGCTATAATTCCATCCCGTAGGAGTTTTTCTATAAAGTCCTCTAGTCGCGGTTGTATATAACGTGCTATCCTATATGGTTTCCTAAACACTGGTGAATTATCCTCCGTTGGTATGTGATACTTCGTAATTGGTGTTGCAGGTAACTTTCCCTCCGTTCCGAATAAATCGCTAAATTTCGCTAACAATTCCTCCAATGCGACTCTGTCGTCTCCATGCAAATGCTGTAATCTTCCCCTTAATTGCGCTGCATCGACATTTTGCTTATGGCGCGCGTCTAAATTCTCCCTCGAGGTCATCCTCATAAAAAAAACCAAAGTGGCCAATAACAACCTTTTCGATATGCTAAAATCCGGTCTGCCGAATATATCTATACTTACAGGAACCCTATAAGCTCCTTCCACAAAACTTGCGTGAGCTAAACTCCTCCGCACAAAACAGTGCGCATTATCCAACTCCTCAGTACTCGTGAGTGACTCCACCATGTACAACGTCTCTTTTGGTAAGTCCGTATTTATCGAAACCCAGACTACCTTCCCTGTACCTACTGGTATGTTATCCTGCTGATCGACATTTAATGCATCCGTTCGCAGTTTAGCTGGCGTCACAGTCATGTGAAGTACGCCTTGTAACATTCGTCCATTTGCAGCCGTTTCCCCCATGCGATGCCGGCCGCAGTGGCCGAGCGGTTCTAGGCGATTGAGTCCGGAACTGCGACCCTGCTACGGTCGCAGGTTCGAATCCTGCCTCGGGTATGGATGTGTGTGTGTGGTTAGGTTAGTTAGGTTTAAGTAGTTCTAAGTATAGGGGACTGATGACCTCAGATGTTAAGTCCCATAGTGCTTAAAGCCATTTGAACTATTTGAACCTCCATTCGATACATAGTTCCACGGAGTTCCACTATTGGTTGCCAAAGATCTATCCTCGCACGATGGTTGTCAAGAAAGTCCAGTCCGAGAATCACCGAATACCGTTCACCTAGACATGGTAACACCTCTGCCTGCTCACTAAACTAAGTTCCTGTGATCACGAATTGAAGTACCATCGTACCAAATGGCTCCACTTTATTATTTTCCACCGCAAGTAACCTATAAGGTGGCGGCGCAAGCGTTCTCCGGCTAACCGGGTCTAGACTAATAACAGACAACGGAGCCCCCAGTCAGACAGAAACCTTTGTTCCCTTCCGTTCACCAAGCCTAATAAGCAGTATTCCGACTGTGCACCAACAAACGCATTACCTAATTTCAGTGGGACTGCTCTCCGACGGTTGAAGGATCCCCGTTCTCGTTTAACGTCTGCTGCCGCCGAGGTTCCCCCCTACTTTTACTCCTGCAGTTCACTGCCTGGTGACCCATTCTCCCTCATGAGTAACACCGCAACTGACGCTGGCATTGCCTCCTAAAATGCCCTACCTGGCCACAATAAAAACACTTCATTTCCGTTGCCAGAACTTTATGCTCAACCCTTTGATTCGTCACATAATCTACCTCCTCAAACTACGTGACAATCCTTAGAGCCGCCCCAAGATCATTGTGATTCTCCATTCTCACCCGACGTGACACCTCCTGCGGTATACCCCGCATAAACACATCTAACGCAATGTTCTCGGTTTCTTGTAACACCACCCTATAAGTCTCCCCACTCTGCGACAGTTGGAACATTTGTACTTTCAGTTTCCGAATTCTGTCTGAGAAAACCTCCACAGTCTCATTTCTCCTCATAACTAATGCACTTAATTTATCACGAAGAAACCTGGTACTATTCTGTTTTTGGTACCTCTGGTGGAACCCAGCCTCAAGCTCTGAAAACGTCCCCACATTGTTCAACGTTTCATGGTACAATGTGTACGACTTGGCATCCCCTATCAAACGTAACTTCGCCACTGTCAACATTAATTACAATATTCGACCACCCACTGGCCTCAGCCGTTGCGATAATGTCATTCAGGAATACCGACACATGGTTCAAATGGCTCTGAGCACTATGGGACTTAACATCTGCGGTCATCAGTCCCCTAGAACTTAGAACTACTTAAACCTAACCAACCTAAGGACATCACACACATCCATGCCCGAGGCAGGATTCGAACCTGCGACCGCAGGGGTCACGCGGTTCCAGACTGAAGTGCCTAGAACCGCTCGGTCACTACGGCCGGCTAAAAAGGGGTTAATTAATGCCGTGATTGCTGAGTCAAATGGTCTATGACACTCCACAACCTCTAATTTATTTTCACCTGACATCTCTACCCGTGCTTGCAATGCCTCAAGTCTGCTAATTCTTCAAATTTTTCCTTGTCCCTTATCCTTGGCTCTCATAAGACCCGAAATTGCTCCGTTACAGCTGACACAGCTTCCGCTGTAGTCTATGCCACAGCCTTCGCTGCTGACCATGTTCCACCATTCTTGCTTATAGCACCACAGTTACCATTAATTTCACTCTCCTACTCCTTAAAATTAGTTTTTGCAGCGAATCATCGCCCATATAGATTCTGAACAACTGCGCACCAAATGACCAAATCTCTTACAAATAAAACAACTCTTTGGCACCCACTTTATACACGGTAATTCGTGATCTGTCAGGTTACAAAAATTATATCACTTAAGCGCTATGATATCATGTCCGCCACTTCCCCCGAATCCAGATAAATATACTGGCTTCTACAGCCTTACGAAAGACACCTTCAAAAAGTCTCTCCTAATTCATACTTAACCCTTGACAGCACAAAGGAATGACACGTAACAATAAATCAAATGTCACTCACCAATCCACATCGTGCTCGTGTGCAGGTGAACAGTCCTGCTTTCCTCCCTAGACTGGTATGAACGAACACCTCCCAAACGACAAGACGCAACAAGAATTGCACGACCACCCATCACGAACGCAACCAAACACCTCAACTATCCCTCAACACAGGCACAAATCAACACGACTTGCTCGACATAAGATATGGGAGAGGAAATCCGGTACCAACGTTGTGACCAGCACCACATGTGACACCACTGTTGTGGGGTCGGTGTGTCGAACCCGGCACTGCAGATGGCAGAGCTGAAGCCGGGACACACCGCTCTGAATTTTGTCAGGAGGCCAAGCAAGTTCAAGAGTGTGAAGGGGCAGTGCAGAGTAATACAGCGGTAATCGGTAACATCTGCTTATTCAGATAATTTACAGTACTCGCTGGGTGTAGTATCGGCGTGCTGTCCATATGCTGTCCCGTGAGTCCAGCCGGCTCAGCAGATTCCTGGTATGCCGATGCTGCAGCTGCTGGAAGTCGGCCACGCACTCCCATTCGCCGCCCACCGGTGCGTTTGCAACTTGCGCCGAGCTGCTGCCTGCGATCCCAGAGTGCTACAGGCCCACATCCTTGCCACCCTGTGCCCTGTTTGGCCTGCTCTGTCCGACCATCGGACGAAGGTGGGTGTACTGTCACCCGTGGCCCTCGGGCTGAAGCTGCTCCCAGGACAGGACTAGACTCGAACCTGCACCCTCCAGGATGCTGTGCTGCTAGTGGTGCTTGCCGGATGGCAGCACCCGCCGCCGTCTCTGGCGCCTTTACAGCGCTGCAGCACCTCCTGCATCATATGCCTCGCCTGCACCCTGGCGTGACAGGTGGGAAGCGAACGTGGCCCGTAGACTCGAGTTGGAACCGAGCTCCTCTGGACTGGCTGCAGACTGCTTGAGACGTAGCGCCTTCGCATCGCTCCTGTAACTTGTTAGGACGATATCGTTGTAGGCATGAGTCATCGACAGATGTCACCAGCTGACATGGACCTGAGTTACAGAGCTGCACGTAGTTGTACTAGTATGCGGTAGAGGTCAGCAGTTGACGGACAGTGCTAGCAGTCATAGTCAAAGCAATGTTGTAAAGTTATGTTTGACTAATAATTAATGTATTTGCATATTTGTAATTGTGTGTGCATATTTATAAATGTGTAGTAATTAGCAGTGTGAGTGTTGTATGAATGAAGAAGAACAGAAGTAAATGAAAATTGTTTCGTTTATTCACGAAGTACCAGTTAAACTATACAGGGGATTTACTATAATTAAATGTGCAGTCAGTTTATGGTACTAATAAATCGTGAGTAGAGCACAAATTAATCGGTAATTTCGGAAGGAGTAATTTTATATTTGATATTTTTCTAAATTTATTTATTTAGCAATTGCCATAGAAAGAAATGTTTTACTATGATTGGTCATTGAAGTAAAGCGCGGGTTAGCGCGGGTTAGCGCGGGATAATACTGCAACCTGATTTGCTGTTTGTGATATCAGCCAATCAGAAAAATGCAGGCTCGCGCCAATCTATGCTGGGAACAAAGCCTTTGGTGTGATCTAGGGAAATCGGGGCTGAGGGTTCGAACTAGTAAGATCTCATTGAAAGCAGCTCCGACGAAAGTACTGTAAAATCGCGGAAAAATGCTAATTACGAGTTCGCGAAGTAGGACAAAGTGTATTTTAGTGAACGGTATAGTGGAAGTCGTGTGGAATTTCGGACGGAATATCAAAATTATTGCTTTTGACTGTTAGTTAAAACCGTGTGGCGTGTTGTGCGATCTAAGACTGGAACAGGTATTACGTGTAGAGTAGAATGCACAACATTTGAGCAAGCATTTTCATAACTAAACGGTCCAGTGAACTCTATTAACATCGGTAACGGGTGTAAATACCATAAACTGGCTACGTGTGTGATTGTGGTGTGCGTGGGAGCTTTACATTGTGTAGACACTTAGTACGGACTTGGCAGTATTTACTGTGATCTATATATATTAACTGTGATCTATATATATCTGAAAATTTACATTGCCAAGCTAAAGTTTTGTTTCAGTACTATCCACATCCCATTTACCGGATAATTCTATATATATTGCGACCTGCAGTAGACAGTAGTGGTCTAGTATTTTCTACTACACCTTTTAGCTATACAAATGAACATCGCTGGATACTGCCAGGGCAGTAAAAAAGAAACGTGTCGCGCCCCATGCTGTCACTGCGTTCTTTAAGCAGACCATGCCATCTCCAAGTTCCAGGCTGCCGTTCCATCCCAACCCGGTGTTGTGTCCCCAGAGGCGGTTTATAGCCCTAACAAGTACAGGGCTATTACAAATGATTGGAGCGATTTCATAAATTCACTGTAGCTCCATTCATTGACATATGGTCACGACACACTACAGATACTTAGAAAGACTCATAAAGTTTTGTTCGGCTGAAGCCGCACTTCAGGTTTCTGCCGCCAGAGCGCTCGAGAGCGCAGTGAGACAAAATGGCGACAGGAGCCGAGAAAGCGTATGTCGTGCTTGAAATGCACTCACATCAGTCAGTCATAACAGTGCAACGACACTTCAGGACGAAGTTCAACAAAGATCCACCAACTGCTAACTCCATTCGGCGATGGTATGCGCAGTTCATAGCTTCTGGATGCCTCTGTAAGGGGAAATCAACGGATCGGCCTGCAGTGAGCGAAGAAACGGTTGAACGCGTGCGGGCAAGTTTCGCGCGTAGCCCGCGGAAGTCGACGAATAAAGCAAGCAGGGAGCTAAACGTACCACTTACGGAAAAGGCTAAAGCAGAAGCCTTACCGTTTACAATTGCTGCAAGCCCTGACACCAGATGACAAAGTCAAACGCTTTGAATTTTCGGCGCGGTTGCAACAGCTCATGGAAGAGGATGCGTTCAGTGCGAAACTTGTTTTCAGTGATGAAGCAACATTTTTTTCTTAATGGTGAAGTGAACAGACACAATGTGCGAATCTGGGCGGTAGAGAACCCTCACGCATTTGTGCAGCAAATTCGCAATTCACCAAAAGTTAACGTGTTTTGAGCAATCTCACGGTTTAAAGTTTACGGCCCCTCTTTCTTCTACGAAGAAGAACGTGTATCTGGACATGCTGGATTGGCTCATGCCACAACTGGAGACCGACAGCGCCGACTTCATCTTTCAACAGGATGGTGCTCCACCGCACTTCCATCATGATGTTCGGCATTTCTTAAACAGGAGATTGGAAAACCGATGGATCGGTCGTGGTGGAGATCATGATCAGCAATTCATGTCATGGCCTCCACGCTCTCCCGACTTAACCCCATGCGATTTCATTCTGTGGGGTTATGTGAAAGATTCAGTGTTTAAACCTCCTCTACCAAGAAACGTGCCAGAACTGCGAGCTTGAGGAACTTGATTATCGGCTTGATGTCTGCCAAATCACTAAAGGGGCACATATCGAACATTTGTGAATGCCGAAAAAAACTTTTTGAGTTTTTGTATGTGTGTGTGCAAAGCCTTGTGAAAATATCTCAAATAATAAAGTTATTGTAGAGCTGTGAAATCGCTTCAATCATTTGTAATAACCCTGTACATAGAAAACAGAATACAAGTTTATGCAGAATACTTATAACATTGCTGCCAGACTGTCCCCTATAAGTGAAGACTAGCACACGTCCGACCCGACGCTTAACTGACCTGGCACCCTCTGACCAAAGCTAAAATTGTCCATCTATTTATAACAGTTTTCCTTCGCTTCTGACCTAGTGTCAGAGAGAGACAGAAACTATGGGAAGGATAAATTCCCTCACGTCAGATACTAACAAATCGCCACTCTTGGCTCTGACCTACTGCCCCTCCTCATACATCGCAATAACTTAAAGGAACACTGCAGTTTCCTGCCTCGTTGTTGCTCCACCCAAAACAAATTGTGTGTGCAATACTGGGGTCGTAGCTCCGCGCCCGCGAGTGCCATGTTTACCTTTCCTGGCCTGCTGGCTGTCGACTGTTACCACACTCTGCCAGCGGCCCCAGATTTCGTCGCACAGCTGTGCCTTCATTGAATTTTGTCAAAATTTCGCTTTCCTTCGACTAGGACTAATACTAGCGCGGCAATAGTGTTATCAGAGAGTTGTGTGAAGCATGAGAGGCTATGTTATTGATGAAATATTTGAAACTTCCTGGCAGATTAAAACAGTGTGTTCGAGTTTCGGTCCGGCACACAATATTAGCTGCCAGTAAGTTTCATATCAGCGCACTCTCCACCGCAGAGTGAAAATCTCTTTCTGGATGAAATATTTAACTGTCACGTTTTTCTTTTGTATTCAACAAACAAAAGAGAAGTTATAAAAATATCTGCCTTTCGGATAGAAATAAATTAAATGTATCGTGATAACCATATTGTGAAAGCATCTGAAGTGGCTTATTCGTAGGCGCGCAGTCCGGAACCGCGTGACCACTACGGTCGCAGGTTCGAATCCTGCCTCGGGCATGGATGTGTGTGATGTCCTTAGGTTAGTTAGGTTTAACTAGTTCTAAGTTCTAGGGGACTGATGACCACAGATGTTAAGTCCCATAGTGCTCAGAGCCATTTGAACCATTTTTTTGGCTTATTCGTAAAATTTGCATTTCCCATGAACTTCACATCATAATAGTCTACATCTACATCTACATCTATACTCCGCGAGCCACCTTACGGTGTGTGGCGGAGGGTACTTATTGTACCACTATCTGATCCCCCCTTCCCTGTTCCATTCACGAATTGTGCGTGGGAAGAACGACTGCTTGTAAGTCTCCGTATTTGCTCTAATTTCTCGGATCTTTTCGTTGTGATCATTACGCGAGATATATGTGGGCGGTAGTAATATGTTGCCCATCTCTTCCCGGAATGTGCTCTCTCGTAATTTCGATAATAAACCTCTCCGTATTGCGTAACGCCTTTCTTGAAGTGTCCGCCACTGGAGCTTGTTCAGCATCTCCGTAATGCTCTCGCGCTGACTAAACGCCCCATGACGAATCGCGCTGCTTTTCGCTGGATCATGTCTATCTCTTCTATTAATCCAACCTGGTAAGGGTCCCATACTGATGAGCAATACTCAAGAATCGGACGAACAAGCGTTTTGTAAGCTACTTCTTTCGTCGATGAGTCACATTTTCTTAGAATTCTTCCTATGAATCTCAACCTGGCGCCTGCTTTTCCCACTATTTGTTTTATGTGATCATTCCACTTCAGATCGCTCCGGATAGTAACTCCTAAGTATTTTACGGTCGTTACCGCTTCCAATGATTTACCACCTATGGCATAATCGTACTGGAATGGATTTCTGCCCCTATGTATGCGCATTATATTACATTTATCTACGTTTAGGGAAAGCTGCCAGCTGTCGCACCATGCATTAATCCTCTGCAGGTCCTCCTGGAGTACGTACGAGTCTTCTGATGTTGCTACTTTCTTGTAGACAACCGTGTCATCTGCAAATAGCCTGACGGAGCTACCGATGTTGTCAACTAAGTCATTTATGTATATTGTAAACAATAAAGGTCCTATCACGCTTCCCTGCGGTACTCCCGAAATTACCTCTACATCTGCAGATTTTGAACCGTTAAGAATGACATGTTGTGTTCTTTCTTCTAGGAAATCCTGAATCCAATCACAAACCTGGTCCGATATTCCGTAAGCTCGTATTTTTTTCACTAAACGTAAGTGCGGAACCGTATCAAATGCCTTCCTGAAGTCCAGGAATACGGCATCAATCTGCTCGCCAGTGTCTACGGCACTGTGAATTTCTTGGGCAAATAGGGCGAGCTGAGTTTCACATGATCTCTGTTTGCGGAATCCATGTTAGTTATGATGAAGGAGATTTGTATTATCTAAGAACGTCATAATACGAGAACACAAAACATGTTCCATTATTCTACAACAGATTGACGTAAGCGAAATAGGCCTATAATTATTCGCATCTGATTTATGACCCTTCTTGAAAATGGGAACGACCTGCGCTTTCTTCCAGTCGCTAGGTACTTTACGTTCTTCCAGCGATCTACGATAAATTGCTGATAGAAAGGGGGCAAGTTCTTTAGCATAATCACTGTAGAATCTTAAGGGTATCTCGTCTGGTCCGGATGCTTTTCCGCTACTAAGTGATAGCAGTTGTTTTTCAATTCCGATATCGTTTATTTCAATATTTTCCATTTTGGCGTCCGTGCGACGGCTGAAGTCAGGGACCGTGTTACGATTTTCCGCAGTGAAACAGTTTCGGAACACTGAATTCAGTATTTCTGCCTTTCTTCGGTCGTCCTCTGTTTCGGTGCCATCGTGGTCAACGAGTGACTGAATAGGGGATTTAGATCCGCTTACCGATTTTACATATGACCAAAACTTTTTAGGGTTCTTGTTTAGATTGTTTGCCAATGTTTTATGTTCGAATTCGTTGAATGCTTCTCTCATTGCTCTCTTTACGCTCTTTTTCGATTCGTTCAGCTTTTCCTTATCAGCTATGATTCGACTACTCTTAAACCTATGATGAAGCTTTCTTTGTTTCCGTAGTACCTTTCGTACATGATTGTTATACCACGGTGGATCTTTCCCCTCGCTTTGGACCTTAGTCGGTACGAACTTATCTAAGGCGTACTGGACGATGTTTCTGAATTTTTTCCATTTTTGTTCCACATCCTCTTCCTCAGAAATGAACGTTTGATGGTGGTCACTCAGATATTCTGCGATTTGTGCCCTATCACTCTTGTTAAGCAAATATATTTTCCTTCCTTTCTTGGCATTTCTTATTACACTTGTAGTCATTGATGCAACCACTGACTTATGATCACTGATACCCTCTTCTACATTCACGGAGTCGAAAAGTTCCGGTCTATTTGTTGCTATGAGGTCTAAAACGTTAGCTTCACGAGTTGATTCTCTAACTATCTGCTCGAAGTAATTCTCGGACAAGGCAGTCAGGATAATGTCACAAGAGTCTCTGTCCCTGGCTCCAGTTCTGATTGTGTGACTATCCCATCCTATGCCTGGTAGATTGAAGTCTCCCCCTATTACAATAGTATGATCACGAAACTTCTTCACGACGTTCTGCAGGTTCTCTCTGAGGCGCTCAACTACTACGGTTGCTGATGCAGGTGGTCTATAGAAGCATCCGACTATCATATCTGACCCACCTTTGATACTTAACTTAACCCAGATTATTTCACATTCGCATTCGCTAATAACTTCACTGGATATTATTGAATTCTTTACTGCTATAAATACTCCTCCACCATTGGCGTTTATCCTATCCTTGCGGTATATATTCCATTCTGTGTCTAGGATTTCGTTACTGTTCACTTCCGGTTTTAACCAACTTTCCGTTCCTAATACTATATGCGCACTATTTCCTTCAATAAGAGATACTAATTCAGGAACCTTGCCCTGGATACTCCTGCAGTTTACCAATATTACGTTAACTTTTCCTGTTTTTGGTCTCTGAGTACGGACGTTCTTTATCAACGATGATAATGTCCTCTCTGGTACGCCGTCAGGTATTTTATCGTTTCGCCCAAGGGGGGGTCCCTCTAACCTAAAAAACCCCCGTGTGCACGCCACACGTACTCTGCTACCCTAGTAGCTGCTTCCGGTGTGTAGTGCACGCCTGACCTGTCTAGGGGGGCCCTACAGTTCTCCACCCAATAACGGAGGTCGATGAATTTGCAACCATTATAGTCGCAGAGTCGTCTGAGCCTCTGGTTTAGACCCTCCACACGGCTCCAAACCAGAGGACCGCGATCCACTCTGGGCACTATGCTGCAGATATTAAGCTCAGCTTGCACTCCGCGTGCGATGCTGGTTGTCTTCACCAAATCAGCCAGCCGCCGGAAGGAACCAAGGATGGCCTCAGAACCCAAGCGGCAGGCGTCATTCGTTCCGACATGTGCTACTATCTGCAGCCGGTCACACCCAGTGCGTTCAATAGCTGCCGGAAGGGCCTCCTCCACATTACGGACGAGACCCCCCGGCAAGCACACCGAGTGCACACTGGCATTCTTCCCCGACCTACCAGCTATTTTCCTAAGGGGCTCCATAACCCGCCTAACGTTGGAACTCCCTATAACTAATAGGCCCGCCCTCTGTGACCGTCGGGACCTTGCCGGATAATTGGCCACTGGCCCAACAGGCGAGGCATCCTGTGGTGGCTCGGAAACGATGTCATCACCACTAGGAAGCACCCCGTACCTGTTGGAAAGGGGTAAGGCAGCTGCCACGCGGCCAGATCCCACCTTCGCCTTCCGGCCAGGCACGCGCGAGCCCACCACTGTCCGCCATTCACCCTGGAGTGATGGCTGACCGGTAAGATGCTCACTGCCGGAAGACGCAGCGACATCAGGGGTTCCATGTGATTCCAAGGCCACCGAAGTAGGCATAGGTCTCACCACAGTTGCCCCAACGCCACTACGAGCCGACGCCTGCGCCTCGAGCTCGATGAGCCTAACAGACAAAGCCTCCACCTGCCCCCGAAGAGTGGCCAATTCTCCTTGCGTCCGCTCACAACAACCACAGTCCCTACACATGACTATGTTTACCCTACTCTATACGGTGACAAATTCCCAAGATAATCTTCTGATGAGCTACTCTGATAATCAAGAAACACTCACTGAAATACGAGACGCGAAAACTACGCTAGGTTTTCCCAGAAAAACTATTTAAAAGCTAAGCGCAGCAAATAAGTACAAAAACGCTTTATACAAACAGTACTCGCTGCTGCTGGTGCTCTCGCTCTGGCTGTCACAAGACAACTGCTGATTCAAGTGACTAGTGGCTAACGGCCGCGAAACAAACAAAAGACGGTTTTAGGGCGCTTTCTGTTCTAAACGATCAAGAAAACACTAAGAAATCTAACACGAAAACTACGTAAAGTTTTATCAAGAACTGTTAGTTACTATGCAGAGCGGATAAACACAAATAGAATCCCTTCCTTAGTGGAAGGTCGTAAACAAAATGCAAAATAAACGCTTTATACAAACAGTACTCGCTGCTGCTGGTGCTCTCGCTATGGCTGTCAAGTCTATGCACATTTTCGTAGTATATGCAACGTGCATCTGAATCGGTGGATGATCGCAGGAAATAAAGGAAACAAGAATTACAAAATAATTTTTTTTACTGGCCTTCAGTGTTGTCACCGTTACCTAGAATGCAAATGTGGTATCATTTGTAAAACTGTTGGAAATTGCACGCAAATGGTTCCAGTGGAATCGCGTTATTGGATATTCGCAACGTCTGTGTGCTCACGTTTCTCGAGCAACGCTAGGTGACTTTTCTTCAGGTCTCTCCTAATTCTCCAGATTTGGTGCCTATCGACTTCTTTTGGTTTCTCAGCCTTAAATTGGTCCTGCGTGTGAACCCAGTGCTTCTTGCTATTCTGCAATAAGCGTTCGCTGACAATTTCCAGCAGCTTTTCAGCCGGTATCAGAATAATATTGTAGCTTATGTTGATTACTTTGACGCCAATAGAAATATTGTATTTGTAAGTGTTGTTTCCTTTATTTTCTCACACCATTCACCGAGCTTTTCAGACGCACCTGGTAATGCTGTTTCGATATCACAGTAATTCGTAAGCGTTCTTAAGTCATAACAGTACAAATTCCATTTTCTGTTGAACGTATTATTCCTATTATAAATTAGCATGTACCAAAACGCCTAGAGAATTTGTCTAAGAAATTTCTTCAGCCTAAGAGCCGCCTAAATAAATCATTCTATTACTTCTGACATTTCTTCTTACGTTTTCTCCCTATATACCAGCAGTCTGCTATCATTAAGCTATCTTCCAGAAGACAAGGGTGGTTGTTCTGAAGGCCACTCGGAACAGCTACAGTTGTAGAGGGCTCGGGACAGTCCAGGGGCATTACGTATTCTGCAGTTGTCCCGCATCAGCAAGATGTGACGAGATGTAGCGCTACTGTCACAGACGCGGCAATTAATTTAGTGCGCTCGTCTCTGTCACGGCTTGCTAAGGAACGCCCGAGTCACATCTGCAGCGCATCCCAAATTCTGGCGGCGCGAGGCCGCCCTTCGTGACAGCAGTTGGTAATGATTCAGTCTGCTCCGGTGCTCGTTACCCAGCCGTCTTCCGCAGAACCGATACGCCTAATGAACAAGTCGCATAACAGTACTGGGCGAGTCGAAGTGCAGCAGAGAAGCATAACAAACATCCTACTCAGAAGCTGCGTTGTGATAAGTCGGAGAGCGTGCAATTTCTTACAAAAATTGTACTGCTATTCTTTATGGATACATTCCCCACATATGTGCGTGGATCCTAAAGTTCTCTATTTCCATGTTAGAACTCTTTTCGACGAGTATTCGCCTCTTATTCTGCAGAAACCATTCGTTGTAGAATCATAGAACACAGTCTGTGGTCAAACGTAATGACGTATCACGAACAGAACGACCAACTAGCATTGATTCCGAAAACATCTGTGACACAAAAGGTGACTCGCGCTTCACATGGTGAAAACCATCCATGAAGGTAAACATTGTGGATTCCGTATTTCTTGTCTTCCAAAATGCATTTGCCACAGTACCGCACAAGCGTTTAGCGACAGGAGCATCATTACATATGGATATGAAACGATAGTTTGTGACTGGACTGAAGATGCGTTTGTGCTGGAGGAGAAAAGCGGCAAACTAATTCTGTCATGCAGTTGGAAGACTTCCGTTTTTTAGTAGGGTACTGGGAAAACGCATTTAGTAAGGTGATTGCTCACAGAAACTTAAGCTATCCATCCTGAAAAATCACTTGAATGTGAGGACTAATACACAATGTGACTAACGAAGATACAGAACTTGTACAAATAAGACAGCATGAATGCCTGCAGGTTTCTTAAAATCATGGGAAAATGTCGCAAGAATGCGTAAAAGTCTGAGATATTTGACCACGTGGGAACACGCGCAAGAAATCTCAAGAACTAGTATTGTGTAAGAAACCCAGAAATATACTATAATCCCCCATGCATCGCTTCCGAAGGAACTGAAAACACGAAATTATACCCACAGAGATATTTAAGCACGCTTCTTCCCACTTCGTACGTGGACGGAAATCCCAGCACATGATAAAATATGAGGTATTGTCTACCAAGCGTTTAACAGTGGTTTGCGTTGGTGTACATATTGTTACTACGTGTAACGTGGACAACACGCGGGAACAGGAAGTACTATTATATCAAATGGAATTCTATCTTACATGAATAATTCATAATGTCTTTCTCAACCATTGACACGTGCATCAACCATACATGGCAGTGACTCGTGGACACATTGTTGAATCCCCAAAGTATCGGGTATAATTTTCCTGCCTTCCGCAAGTTAGCGGACAAGGACCAACGACCTCTTGAACTAGAATTTAGCACAAAAAGTTTGAAGTAGCCCTACAATGAAAATTTAATGAGGTTTACGTCAGGGAAAGTGAAAGTTTGTGATCCTATCCGTCACGGATTCTTTTACTTTAGGTGCCTAAGGCACAGACACAGAGCAGCCTCATCGTGCGTAAGGTACATGATTCATCGCATTGACAAACATGCTTCTTCTAGATGTCAGTAGAGCAGTATTATAAATCAGTCAGTCGTTCATTGATGGTAACCGTAAGAGAACTACAATTTTTCCAGGCGTGAACAAAAGATAATAAAGAATATTTCATGTACCAGAGGGTTTCATATGGCAAGTTAGGTTCCACCGCATTTATTACCGGAGAGTAATTCGGAAAAATTGCATACTTGAATTAGATTAGTTAGTTTCAGTACTGATAAAAGAAAATAGAAATACTAGGAAAATAAAAGTAGATTGTGAGGCAGATGAAAGTAGAATATGAACAACAGAAAGATCTGAAGTAAAAAATAAAATAAATGCACTCTAAAACGTGTCACTCACCCCTTCACGTAGTATGTGCTGTTTGGAATCTTCTAGGAAAATCAAGACTTGATCCTGGACAGTGGCTCGCGTACACCCGTAGCTGTGAGGGCAGATCGTCGGTCGTGTTCGGTTATCTCAAACAATGGTTCAAATGGCTCTAAGCACTATGGGACTTAACATCTGAGGTCATCTGTCCTCTTGACTTACAACTACTTAAACCTCACTAGCCTAAGGACATCACATACATCCATGCCCCAGGCAGGATTCGAACCTGCGACCATAGCAACAGCGCGATTCCGGACTGAAGTACCTAGAACCGCTCGGTCACAGCGTCCAGCCAGGTTATCTCATTGTCAGTCGGTAAGAGTATAACCAGCGAAAGTGCACGTCCCATGGTACCATTCGCTTCCTCAACAAGGAGTTCTCTTGTTTTCTCAGTGACTGTAATATTGCTATTTACACCCTTGGACTATCAGTTCTGCCTCGAGTACCGAGCTGGAGGTTGTTTGTCGCCTCACCGCAGCGTCTTGGGCGCGCCTGGACAACTTGTCCTCAGTTTTGTTTGCGTCTTCCTGTGTGTCGCATCGTCGTTCGGTCAGCAGCGTTTTTTCTTGCATGTTTCTGTTAGCAGTGGCGTAATACGCGCATAATGTCCGTCACGGATACCAAGTGTGTTCCAGGAAAAGGCACAGTCAGCTTTAGTTACGTGCAGCCCATATGTTTGGTGATTCGTGATTAGCTCATTGATACAATTCTTGTGACATCTGGCCATGTTCATACTGCCTACTTCAATCGTGATAACTACATATGCTTCGTAAAGTTTTTGGATCGACTACAAGTAGATAGGCCGGCTTTGCGTCATGGTTCTCAAGTTCCCTTTCAGCGTCGTGATGGTTCCGTAAGCATGGTGCTTTCTGCTAACACGGAACTAGGTTATATCCATGTCCAAGTGTTCAATCTCCCGCCGTAAGCTGACGACAGTTTACGTAATGAGGTGTTGCTCCCTTGTGATGACGTGAGGGGTATACAACGCCAACGCTGGTCCACTCAACACCGGTTGCGATGTTGTACGAGGGCAGTTCAATAAGTAATGCAACACATTTTTTTTCTCGGCCAATTTTGATTGAAAAAAACCGCAAATTTCTTGTGGAATATTTTCAAACATTCCTGCTTCGTCTCGTAGAGTTTCATTGACTTCCGTCAGGTGCCAGCGCTGTACGGAGCTGTTAAAATGGCGTCTGTAACGGATATGCGTTGCAAACAACGGGCAGTGATCGTGTTTCTTTTGGCGGAAAACCAGGGCATCTCAGATATTCATAGGCGCTTGCAGAATGTCTACGGTGATCTGGCAGTGGACAAAGGCACGGTGAGTCGTTGGGCAAAGCGTGTGTCATCATCGCCGCAAGGTCAAGCAAGACTGTCTGATCTCCCGCGTGCGGGCCGGCCGTGTACAGCTGTGACTCCTGCAATGGCGGAGCGTGCGAACACACTCGTTCGAGATGATCGACGGATCACCATCAAACAACTCAGTGCTCAACTTGACATCTCTGTTGGTAGTGCTGTCACAATTGTTCACCAGTTGGGATATTCAAAGGTTTGTTCCCACTGGGTCCCTCGTTGTCTAACCGAACACCATAAAGAGCAAAGGAGAACCATCTGTGCGGAATTGCTTGCTCGTCATGTGGCTGAGGGTGTCAATTTCTTGTCAAAGATTGTTACAGGCGATGAAACATGGGTTCATCACTTCGAACCTGAAACAAAACGGCAATCAATGGAGTGGCGCCACACCCACTCCCCTACCAAGAAAAAGTTTAAAGCCATACCCTCAGCCGGTAAAGTCATGGTTACAGTCTTCTGGGATGCTGAAGGGGTTATTCTGTTCAATGTCCTTCCCCATGGTCAAACGATCAACTCTGAAGTGTACTGTGCTACTCTTCAGAAATTGAAGAAACGACTTCAGCGTGTTCGTAGGCACAAAAATCTGAACGAACTTCTCCTTCTTCATGACAACGCAAGACCTCACACAAGTCTTCGCACCCGAGAGGAGCTCACAAAACTTCAGTGGACTGTTCTTCCTCATGCACCCTACAGCCCCGATCTCGCACCGTCGGATTTCCATATGTTTGGCCCAATGAAGGACGCAATCCATGGGAGGCTCTACGCAGATGATGAAGAAGTTATTGATGCAGTACGACGTTGGCTCCGCCATCGACCAGTGGAATGGTACCGTGCAGGCATACAGGCCCTCATTTCGAGGTGGCATAAGGCCGTAGCATTGATTGGAGATTACGTTGAAAAATAGTGTTGTGTAGCTAAAAGATTGGGGAATAACATGGTGTATTTCAATGCTGAATAACACAACCCCTGTTTCAGAAAAAAAATGTGTTGCATTACTTATTGAACTGCCCTCGTAGTTAAGTGGAGATGGTAGTTAAACGTATCAATCCTTCCCATGACAGGTCTGTGGTTAGCGCTTCCGAATAACGTATAGTAGGCAAGTGGGGACATGCTTTCTGTGGTGTCACCGCCAGACACCTCACTTGCTAGGTGGTAGCCTTTAAATCGGCCGCGGTCCGTTAGTATACGTCGGACCCGCGTGTCGCCACTATCAGTGATTGCAGACCGAGCGCCGCCACACGGCAGGTCTAGAGAGACTTTCTAGCACTCGCCCCAGTTGAACAACCGACTTTGCTAGCGATGGTTCACTGACAAAAGACGCTCTCATTTGCCGAGACGATAGTTCAACTTAGCCTTCAGCTACGTCATTTGCTACGACCTAGCACGGCGCCATTATCAGTTACGATTGATATTGTGAATAATGTACCGTCCAGACCGACGTTCACCATTAATGGATTAAAGTTAAGTATTCCACCAGCTACGTCCGTTTTTCTAAATTTTAATCTCCTTGTCCTGTTCCAGACCTAACGCCAGCCTGTGTGAGCTAAAACGCTTGCCTTTCGGCCTCCTTCTAGTAACACGGTGTTGGCTCTCCTGCCTACCAAAACACTTTCTCTGCAATTTAAGTGGCCACCTTAGATCTAATTGCCCGCGGCTGGTATTTGTGTTGAAGTACTCATATGAACTGCGACGAAAATTAACGTTAGCTGATCTCGTTTCTGCTGCTCACGAGGTTGTTACCTCGTCTTCCCCGGGTGCAACAGGACAAGACAGGTATGCGCCTCATACTGCTCCAGACTTCCCACCTTTATCCACGCAGCGCGGCTCTGAAATTTTTGTTGCCAAGCAATCGGTATCTGCATGCAACGTAAGAGACGTTGTAGACACGATGGCGAGGATTCAGATATGTCTACTGTTCACCCACCCATCCCTGAAGTAACTTTGTCGGTTGACGTATCTTTTAATGCTGAGTCCTGCATTCCTGATGGGGTCGATAGTTCGAAAACAACTTCTGAAGTCTCTAGTGTTTCTCTATCATTCCTCCCACGACTGAGATAACTCCTACGGAACCACTCAAGGGTGAGGAAGTCATTGAGCCTTCTGATGTTCCAGTGATTCAACAGCAGCAAATTGAGACGTCCTTAAAACTGCCTGTTCTCTTGATGTCACACAGTCACGTGACAACTACCAATTCTTGTGAAGGCGATTGGAGGCCAAGAAATTCTAGCTATCGAACCAGGTGTTTTGATGCCTTACTCCTTGTAGTGCAAGCACCCCACTCTACGTAGTGGCCGGCCGAAGTGGCCGTGCAGTCTGGAGCCGCGAGACCGCTACGGTCGGAGGTTCGAATCCTGCCTCGGGCAGTTAGGTTAGTTAGGTTTAACTAGTTCTAAGTTCTAGGGGACTAATGACCTCAGAAGTTGAGTCCCACAGTGCTCAGAGCCATTTTCTACGTAGTGGGCGTCTGCGGCTCCTTGTTTGTCACCTCCTCTGGTTAACGTTCAACATCCGCCCACGTTTGATACTGCCGATGCTATATTGCCTTTCATTCAGGGCAAACAACCTGAGCGAGCGGTGGCTCGTTAAAAGAAAAACATAAAAATTGCAGAAAACATAAAAATTCCTCTGACTCAGCACTGGACTCAGTAATGGATCTACACACTCACTGATGACGTAATTCAGTTGGTCAGTACCTCGAATTAAGTTTCCTTTTGCTAAAGTATGCAGGCTTACAGTTTCTTTCATTGAACGTTAATAGGGTGGAACAGGATGTGCAGCTCGTTTCGTTGCGTCAGTTTATCTACAATTCCTGTGCGTATGTCGTACTTCTACAAAAAGTACAATTTACTCGCTTGTCTCTCCCTAGTTCATGCGCTGTGTTTAATGTGGTTCCTTAATGTTCCACGGGGACTGCCTTGACTTTTTTTAGGGGATGCCCTTTACCGGAGGGACTGATGTTCGTGATAATAGTAGAGGAATAGGAGGTACTTTTCTTCACCTGAAACTTGAGTCTCTTTTATGCACCGTCCGGTACCAGCTGTACTTTGCACCGTTCCCGGGTTTGTAACGAAGAGGTGATTTACTTGTTACGGAAATGTCTGCACAATATTTTGATAACTTTTGATTTTAACTGTGTGTTGCGGACTGTAGATAACTCAAGCCAGTTTAATTTCTGTCGCGAATTGCAAGTTTTAGTTTGTTCCTTGAAGCCGCAAGATGTTTAGTCTGTAAATGTCCAACTCTTCTCAAATACGCGCGTTTTACTCGTACTCGTACAGTGGGCTTGACATATTTCATTTATCTGATAGGTTGTGTGTTGAGATTTGGTTATCGATGACACCACGGCAAGCTTCATTGATCACTTTGCATTGACTGTTACTTTAGGCCACAAGCGACACTCGATGAAATTGTTTTGAGCACCCTGGATGATAAATGTAGTGCATTTGGAGGATCCCTCTCTCGATGAAGTGATCCAGGAAGGGTGGAACAGCGTATACGTTCAACTGCGCGATACGCCTCTATTCTTGAATGGTGCGTTCAACTCGTAAAGCCGAGGCTCAGACAAATGTTGACACAGTTCCGCTCTGACAGAAAGCGGGAAATTCGAAGGATCCAGAATTGTACTATTGTCTCCTGTGTGATGTTTATGGACGTGCACGTCAAGCTTCGCTACGAATTGCACACGTCAGGCGTGTAAAGCCGCAGTTGTTACTGTTGAAGCAGCTTCAAGTGCAGTGGTTGAGGCTGCGATGCAAACTGCGTTCCGCGGCAGTGGATGAATTGACTTCTTTATATCAACTAATTCCTCATTAGACTCTTCGTCGTGGTGGAATTATCATATGTCTCATGACAGAGGACGGCAATGTTGTGACTGCACAAAAGGACATATTGCATGCTCTACATCAAATCTATGTTGAGCCGTATTTGGTAACCGTTCCTGTCGATAGGTCATCCGATTTCTTAGTTCCTGCTGTGGATCGTAGACGTACACCTGCACATAATGCTGCGTTTTTAGAAGCTTTTCAAAACGACGTTCCTATGACCTTATTAGTCCGCCCCCGGTAGCTGAGTGGTCAGCGCGAGAGACTGTCAATCCAACGGGCCCGGGTTCGATTCCCGGCTGGGTCGGAGATTTTCTCCGCTCAGGGACTGGGTGTTGTGTTGTCCTAATCATCATCATTTCATCCCCATCGACGCGCAAATCGCCGAAATGGCGTCAAATCGAAAGACTTGCCCCAGGCGAACGGTCTACCCGACGGGAGGCCCTCGTCACACGACATTTCATATGACCTTATTGTTAGATCGACTCCGAACAAGTCGTCGGGTTTCGATGGTCTACGCAATGAGCTTTATTTGCGGTTTTTGGCCTACGTTGGGTACGATTCTTACATTATTTTTGATCGAAGTATTGGGAGGAGGGTTTCTGCCTGACTCGTTTAAAATTGGAAAAACTGTGTTCAGGCAGCAACTGATAAATTTCGTGCGATTACCTCATTAAATTTTGATTGTAAAACTGTGGTGAAGGCTGTGAATAACAACCTGTCTGCGTTTCTGAGGACAGTTATTGCTGACCACGAAAGTTGTATTCCTGGTCGTACTGTTCTGACCCCGGTTGCAGGATGTCATGATATCATATTGGTGGCCGCAGTTATCTCTGTTCCTGGTGCTCTGACATTCTTGGACTGTGACACGGCTTTCGACCATGTCAGCGATAGCCTCCTGTTGAAGGTACCAGAAGCCGTTGGGTTCACTATTGACGCGCGCAGGGCCTTGTATAATTTGTTTCGGGGTATCCAAGCTTCGGTGTCAGTCCGTGGCCAACTGACACCCCCTATCACCAACAGTAGGTGTTTTCTTCAGGGCTTCAGATGGCTCTGAGCACTATGGCACTTAACATCTGAAGTCATCAGTCCCCTAGAACTTAGACCTACTTAAACCTAACTAACCTTAAGGACATCACACACATCCATGCCCGAGGCAGGATTCGAACCTGCGACCGTAGCGGTCGCGCGGTTCCAGACTGTAGCGCCTAGAACCGCTCGGCCACCGCGGTCGCCTTTCCTCAGGGAAGTGGGCTTTCATTGTCAATGTGTATTCTGTCACTTGTCCCTTGTTCGAAGGATCATCGTTCAGTTACAAGGATGGATACTCTTGGCCGAGACGATCTCGGTGCACGCGTGTGATGGTGTGATGGTCCGTTCTCCCGCTGAGAAGCCATTGCTTCAGACTTTGTTGGATGTCTTTTCCTCGTATCTCGTGCCCGCATCAATGAAGGTAAATGTCGATTAATGAAATTACGGAGTTTTGATAATGCTGTCACTTCGTCGGCTGCGGTCGTCGATAGACATAAATCTTTGCGAGTCATAATTCATCGTTCTTGACTCCAAATGGTTACGCTTGATTGGAAGTCGGTTACGGAGAAGATGCAAGGAGCAGTCCTGGAACATCAACAGCGCTAACTTAACCAGCTTCGGATTCTGGATACCTGACTTCCGTGCTAAGCATATTACATCACTCAGATCTTTCCCCTCCCCTCGATGATGGCGTGGAAACTAAAACAGCTGTCTAGGAGTTTTTTATGGAAGCATCACATTTTTCGCTTACAATGAAAGGGCTGTGCGTTGGTGGTCTCTGGGGTTTGGGACTTCCGATATTCAATGGAAAACTTCTTTGCTACGTTCAGTGCACCGTACTAACTATCTCTCACGCGTATACACACTCACGTCTCGGTTATTTAACTGTCTGCCACCGGACAGCCTTTATATCCAGTTAAAACATGTCCATAAATGTTATATTTCTCTGAGTTGGTGCTTGATATTCTACAGAGTCCCTCACTATCATTCTTTGCCGGCCGCGGTGGCCGAGCGATTCTAGGCGCTTTAGCCCGGAACCGCGCGACTGCTACGCTTACAGGTTCGAATTCTGCCTCGGGCATGGATGTGTGTGATGTCCTTAGGTTAGTTAAGTTTATATGGTTCTACGTTCTAGAGGACTGATGTCCTCAGATGTTAAGTCCCATAGTGGTTAGAGCCATTTGAGCCGTTTGAAATTTGTGAGAATATACCTTCGGAGCACAGAATCGTATGGTAGTAAAACATGTGGGGACACCGAGAAAGAAAAGAATCGAAGGGTTTCAGTTGTGGTGCTACAGAAGAACGTAGAAAATTAAATGGACTGATAAGATAAAGAATCGGGAGGTCCTCTGCAGAACCACTAAGGAAAGGAATATGTGGAAAAAATGAAAAGAAGAAGGATTAGGATGGCATGACATTGGTTAAGACATCAGAGAGTAACTTTCATGGTAGTAGAGGGAGCTGCAGCGAGAAAGAACTGTAGAGGAAAACAGAGATTGGCATGTTGTTGTTGTTGTGATCTTCAGTTCTGAGGCTGGTTTGATGCAGCTCTCCATGCTACTTTATCCTGTGCAAGCTTCTTCATCTCCCAATACCTTCCACGCTGCCCTCCATTACCAAATTGGTGATCCCTTGATGCCTCAGAACATGTCCTACCAAACGATCCCTTCTTCTAGTCAAGTTGTGCCACAAACTCCTCTTCTCCACAATTCTATTCAATACCTCATCATCAGTTATGTGATCTACCCATCTAATCTTCAGCATTCTTCTGTACCACCACATTTCGAAAGCTTCTATTCCCTTCTTGTCTAAACTATTTATCGTCCACGTTTCACTTCCATACGTGGCTACACTCCATACAAATACTTTCAGAAACGACTTCCTGACACTTAAATCAATATTCGATGTTAGCAAAATTCTTTTCTTCAGAAACGCTTTCCTTGCCATTGCCAGTCTACATTTTATATCCTCCCAACTTCGACCATCATCAGTTATTTTGCTCCCCAAATAGCAAAACTCCTTTACTACTTTAAGTGTCTCATTCCCTAATCTAATTCCCTCAGCATCACCCTACTTAATTCGAGTACATTCCATTATCCTCGTTTTGCTTTTGTTGATGTTCATATTATACCCTCCTTTCAAGACACTGTCCATTCCCTTCAACCGCTATTCCAAGTCCTTTGTTGTCTCTGACAGAATTACAATGTCATCGGCAAACCTCAAAATTTTTATTTCTTCTCCTTGGATTTTAATACCTACTCGGAACTTTTCGATTGCTTCCTTTACTGCTTGCTCAATATAAAGATTGAATAGCATCGGGGAGAGGCTACAACCCTGTCTCACTCCCTTCCCAACCACTGTTTCCCATTCATGCCCCTCGACTCTTATAACTGCCATCTGCTTTCTGTACAAATTGTAAATTGCCTTTCGTTCCCTGTATTTTACCCCTGCCACCTTCAGAATTTGAAAGAGAGTATTCTAGTCAACATTGTCAAAAGTTTTCTAAGTATACAAATGCTAGAAACGTAGGTTTGCCTTTCCTCAGTCTTTCTTCTAAGATAAGTCGTAGGTTAAGTATTGCCTAACGTGTTCCAACATTTCTACGGAATCCAAACTGATCTTCCCCGACGTCGGCATCTACCAGTTTTTCCATTCGTCTGTAAAGAATTCGTGTTAGTATTTTGCAGTCGTCTGTAAAGAATTCGCGTTAGTATTTTGCAGCTGTGACTTATTAAACTGATGGTTTGGTAATTTTCACATCTGTCAACACCTGCTTTCTTTGGGATTGGAATTATTATATTCTTCTTGAAGTCTGAGGGTATTTCACTTGTCTCATACATCTTGCTTACCAGATGGTAGGGTTTTGTCAGGACTGACTCCCCCAAGGCTGTCAGTAGTTCTAATGGAATGTTGTCTACTCCCTGGGCCTTATTTCGACTTAGGTCTTTCGGTGCTCTGTCAAACTCTTCATGCAATATCACATCTCCCAATTTATCTTCATCGACATCCTCTTCCATTTCCATAAGATTGTCCTCAAGAACATCGCCCCTGTATAAAACCTCTATATACTCCTTCCACCTTTATGCTTTCGCTTCTTTGCTTAGAACTGGGATTCCATCTGAGCTCTTGATATTCACGAAAGTGGTTCTCTTTTCTCCAAAGGTCTCTGTAAGTTTCCTGTAGGCAGTATCTATCTCACCTCCTTACATTTGTCCTCTAGCCATCCCTGCTTAGCCATTTGGCACTTCCTGTCGATCTCATTTTTGAGACGTTTGTATTCCTTTTTGCCTGCCTCTTTTACTGCATTTTTGTGTTTGCTCCTTTCATCAATTACATTCAGTATCTCTTCTATTACCCAAGGATTTCTACTAGCCCTCGTCTTTTTACCTACTTGATCCTCTGCTGCCTTTACTATGTGATCCCTCAAAGCTACCCATTCTTCTTCTACTGTTTTTCTTTCCCCCACTCCTGTCAATTGTTCCATTATGCTCTTCCTGAGACTCTGTACAACCACTGGTTTAGTCAGTTTATCCAGGTCGCATCTCCTTAAATTCCCACATTTTTCAGTTACTTCAGTTTTAATCTACAGTTCACAACCAATAGAGTGAGGTCAGAGTCCACATCTGCCCCTGGAAATGTCATACAATTTAAAACCTGGTTCCTAAATCTCTGTCTTACAATTATATAATCTATCTGAAACCTTATAGTATCTCCAGGGTTCTTCCATTTATACAACCTCCTTTCATGATTCTTGAACCAAGTGTTAGATATGATTAAGTTATGCTGTGTGCAAAATTGTACCAGGCAGCATACATCTAGCAAATACTTGAGAACGTAGGTTCCAACTGCTATTCCGAGATGAAGAGGTTGGCACAGGAGAAGAATTCGTGGCGGGCCACATCAAACCAATCAGATGACTGATAACTCAAGAAATAATAATAATAGTTTTGCTGTCATCAGCAAAGATATTGTTTCCCCGTGCCTAACACTAGTGGGAAAGATATTTGTGTGTATGAGGAACAGTATTGGTCCTAATATGCTACCCTAAGGAACTCTATGTATTTTGTATTGACACCTGAATTACTAAAACTGTAGACTTATCTCTATTCTATATACCCTATCCTCTAGGTAAGACTGGAACCATTCCTTAGCTACCCCTCTTAATCCTAATGCTTCTAGCTTACTTTGTAGAATCTTATGGTCTACAGTGTCAAAAGGCTTAGAAAGATCTAAAAGTATGCCTGTGTCATACTCATCATTTTCAAGTGCATCAAACGCCTCTTTTGAGAATTCTGCTATGGCCGATTCAGTACCTCTACCACTTCGGATATCAGACTGTAATCCACTTAAATGGTTGAATTCACTCAAGTAATTCATTAATTTTTCTTTCATAACTGATTCTATTAGTTTTGAAAATAATGACAGCGCATAAATGGGCTAATACCTTCTATGTGTGTGTGTGTGTGTGTGTGTGTGTGTGTGTGAAATCTTATGGGACTTAACCGCTAAGGTCATCAGTCCCTAAGCTTACACACTACTTAACCTAAAATACCCTAAGGACAAACACACACACCCATGCCCGAGGGAGAACTCGAACCTCCGCCGGGACCAGCCGCACAGTCCATGACTGCAGTGCCCCAGACCGCTCGGCTAATCCTGCACGAAATCTTCTATGTCCTTTGATTTACCGTTCTTCAATAGAGGTACAACTCTTAGCTACTTTAAATACTATAAAAATTTCCATGATGTGAAGAATTCATGTATTACGTTTGTTCACAGATTACTCTCTACACGTGGTTTCAGTACACTCAATGGTACTTCATTTAAGCTTACTGACTTTTTACTTGCATGGTAATTCACGCAGCCTATCCCACACACTAAATCAACCGACAGAAAACGTCTAGCAGAATATGGTAGAGCAGGTGAAACCTAATCACACGAACCCATGTTCGTACGTAGCTCTTAGGGACGAATTCGCCAGTGAGTGGCTTTAGCTAGATATATCATACCTAAAGATTCTTTTAGCTTCTCTTCCTAATCGAAGTGAGACTTTCAGCTGGGTCTGAGCTAGATGTAATGAGGTATTTCGAACAGAACAACAACCTCCATGCCAACTGTACGGATTCCGAAAAAATCGATTTCGTCAAACTCATCTCATAGTTTCCTCATATGACATACGGAAGTCAGGAATCAAGGCAGTTAGGTAGATGCGGCATTGCTGGATTTCCGTAAAGGGATTTGGCAGAGTACCACACCTCAGCTTATTATCAAAAGTACAATCGTGTTGGTTATCATGCGAAATGTGTGACTGCATTGAGGATCCTTTGGTTGCTAGGACGCAGCACGTTATCTTGGCATGAGAGGCAAGACAGATGTAGACGTAAAATCGGATTCGCCCCAGGGAAGTGTCTTGGCTCTCTTGCTGTTCGTGTTGTATGTTAACGAGTTTGCGAACAATATTAATAGTTTCCAGAATGAGATTTTCACTCTGCAGTGGAGTGCGCGCTGATATGAAACTTCCTGGCAGATTAAAACTGTGTGCCCGACCGAGACTCGAACTCGGGACCTTTGCCTTTCGCGGGCAAGTGTTCTACCATCTGAGCTACCGAAGCACGACTCACGCCCGGTACTCACAGCAAGTTTGGAAGGTAGGAGTTGAGATACCGGCAGAAGTAAAGCTGTGAGTATCGGCCGTCAGTCGTGCTTCGGTAGCTGAGATGGTGCAGTCGTGCTTCGGTGGGCGAGCTGTGCGGACGGGCCTTGTTTACGTGCTCGCTGCGGCCGGCCGCGCGCTGACAAGTAAGTGGGCGCTCTTGTGGCTTACACGCCAATTGTATATTTGAAAATGAATCGAACATGAATATGACGCAACCGCTTCGCAAAGATACTTTGAAGTTCACGTTCGATGAACGCTTTGCACGACCTAAAGCATTCGAAGTAGAACAGTTCTTGCGCGATGTAGTAAAGCTCAGTTCCACTGATATAATTGGGATCCACTTATCGATTGTGAGTAGCACAGTTTATGTAAAGATGGTGAATGCTAAATGCTGCAATAGGATTATTGAAGGATGTGGAGGTTCTTTTAAATTTAATCACTGTGATGGAAACGTCGGTGATGTCAAAGTAGATCATGCAGGTTTCGGGATAAGAACAGTCCGTATTTTTGAACTTCCCTTTGAAATAACTACGGAACAAATTAATTGCGTCCTCAAAGCATATGGGAAGGTCATTAGTAATGTTGCGGAAAAGTGGACCACCTTTCAAACGTTTCCAGTTTTAAATGGTGTCAGGCAAATAAAAATAGATCTTCAGCAGCATATTCCCTCGTATGTTTACGTATGCGGTTATAGAGCTATTGTGATGTATGATGGACAGCCGCGTACTTGCTCCGGCTGTGGACAGACTGGACACGTACGTTCAGAATGTATACAGAGGAGAGTGACGCAGGTGCCGGCGGGGGAAGTAGTCCCTCCCATGACGATGACGACCTTACCAGTGACATATGCTACGGCCACCCGTGGCCACTCTGCTACGACACCGAGTTTCGCTTTGGAGAGCAGTGGCGACAGAAAAGACGACGACCAAAACTTGTCAGTGACCACTAGCTCTACTGAAGTAACGACGGTCGTTCCGTCGCCTGAAGCGGCGCCCATTACAGAAGCAGGATGTCTTTCCAAAAATGACGGAACTACTGAGCAAGATGTACAGAGAGACGAGAACGAGGATGCTGCACAAGATCCCAGCACGGCTTCCGAGACTGAAGAGCGACAGAAATCCGGATCTCTTCCCAAAAAGCATAAAAAACGGAGGATAGCTCCACCTGACGCTCCTCAAAAGGTACAATCAGTGCGTGAAAAGGCACAACAAATTGGTCGCAAAATCAGTGGTATGACATCCGTCAATTTTGACGTAGACCCACAGACCCCGCATACAGCGGGAAAAGACGAGTTTCGAAAAGTGAAAACGCAGACGCAACACGATGGTGAAACGAAACGGTCCACAAGTAAAGAAACAAAGAACAGAACTCCATCTCAACGTGGGCCAGAGATAGAGTTGTCTCAACGCAGTGATACGAAAAATTGGGCAGATGACATTGAAGAATTTCCCGCAGATGAGGAAATGAAAGAAGTGTCACACCTACCAGGAGGAAAGATTCCAGTGCAGAAAGACAAACAAATGAGGGACGAGACATCGTCTCGGCCATAGCATGGAAAACCTTAGGCTTTGTCGACAGTGGGTCATAACGACTTGTATACTTACTTAATTAATCATGAATTCGTTACAAGCTTATAGAATCGGGACTTTGAATCTAAACAAGATCCGTAGCGAATTAAACCTTAAGAACTTGCAAGACATGCTCTACGCCGCTGATATTGATGTTATTATGTTACAAGAAGTAACAGATATTAGACTGGATGCCATCACAGGTTACAATGCAGTCGTAAATCCAGGGAGCGACAGTGACCTCGGAACTGCGATACTCGCCAAAGAAGGAATTATCATCAAAGATGTGGAGAAACTGGTAAACGCCAGAGGTCTAGCTGTCACCATTCACAATACGCGTTTTATAAATATTTATGCACCATCTGGCACCGGGAACAGGAGGCGAAGAGCTGAATTTTATAAAGATGATATAGTTCCCCTTTTCGGTGGCCGCTACGAGCATATCATTTTTGGAGGTGATTATAATTGTGTGCTGTCTCCAAAAGACCAGACGCCGCATTTTAATAACTGTGCAGAACTCGGAGCCGTAATTACAGAACTCCGCTTAATTGACACCTGGGAGCTCAAGAACGGTGCATTGCCGGGTTTCACTCATATTACGAATCATTCCGCTAGTCGCATCGACAGGATCTATGTAACAGTCGACCTGGAAACACACGTTCTCCAGACAGAGTTATGGCCCACTATCTTTTCGGATCACGCTGCATACATATGTACCATGAACTTAAAACGGCAAGAAACGTACAGGGGACGAGGCTTGTGGAAGTTGAACGTGGAACATCTAAAAGACCCTGAATACCACGAAATATTCAATAACGTATGGAACGCGTGCGAGAACAAATTCGCTTCATATACCTCGGCACTGGCATGGTGGATGAAATGTGTGAAACCCGCGATAAGAAAATCGCTGATGAATTACTCCCGCGAGAAAAGTGTTTGGCAAAAACGGACGCTAGAATATTACTTCCAAGTCCTTCGTGACCTATATCAATCTGATGAGTCCGTAATCGCCAACTACGTGGAAATAAAACGGATTCAGGCTAAACTTCTCGGACTGAAGCGGAAACAGCTAGAAGGTCATCAAGTAAGAACAGGACTTCACGATGCTGTAAAAGGAGAGCAAACATCTATATATCATGTGATTAATGAGAGGAAGGGGCAACGCAGGAAAATAATAACCGAACTAAGATCTTCTGACGGTAGGTTACTGACGCAGCAAAGTGACATCAAGAACGAAATTCACAAGTACTTCGCAGAGTTATTAGGCAAAACGACAATGGATATCCCGGTGGACAATGACATCATGACGGGATTCACACGCGGGCTCGACCCAGTAGAAGCAAACAACTTGTTAACTGAAATCACAGAAGAAGAAGTCGCAGACGCTATAACACGAAGCCCGAAAAATAAGTCTCCTGGGCCTGACGGAATCCCGGCCGAGTTCTATCAAATGTTCAGAAGACAGTTGATTCCCAAATTAGCGTGCATCTGTAACGAATTAATGAATCCCGCCAATGGCATCCCACGCGACTTCCTAGAAGGAACCATTGTTCTAATCCCGAAACATCCTGCAGGAAAATCTGTAACAAATTTTAGGCCTATCACTCTCCTAAATTCGGACTATAAAATATTTGCCCGCATCATAAATGAAAGATTAAAATCAGTATTGAACACAGTCACTGGATCATATCAATCGAGCGTAGGAAAAGACAGATCAATTTACCAAACACTGTGCGACTACAGAGATATTATTTCCATTGCCGCAGCCTGTAAAATAAAATGCGCCATCGTATCATTGGACTTTGAGAAAGCATTCGATAGAGTCGATCATGTTTATCTTTTTCACACAATGCGTGCCATGAACTTCCCGCAAGGTTTTATCAACATTATTACAAATCTTCTGCAGAAGTCAACATCGATAGTTATGGTAAACGGTCAGTCCAGTAAGCCCATTGTAATGGAAAGTTCGGTGCGACAAGGGTGCCCGATGTCTATGTCACTCTTTGCAATAGCAATCGAGCCATTGCTTTTTCGCCTCAGCCACAACCTACAAGGATTCACTACACGCGGTCGTAGGATTGTCTGCAGAGCATATGCCGATGACGTTGCATTTATTGTCAAAGACAACGACGAGATAGAGAAAGCACTCGACATAATAAACAAATATGAACAAGTATCTGGTGCGAAAATGAATAGGAATAAGTCTGGCATAATGAATATTGGAAGCGGATTAGGAGTTCCCATTCATGGGCCAATAAAGGAAATTGTCACCATGACATGTCTTGGAGTGGAATACACAAGAAATATTCGACAGACCATCGCAGTTAACTACAGAAGAATCCTCAACACCATCCGTGCCTGTATACGTCAGCACAATCTCCGTACTCTTGATGAGATACAAAGAGTGGCTCTCGTCAACATCTATTTGTCCTCTAAATTAAATTACGTGGCTCAAGCCCTGCCAATGCCGAGGGAAGTGGCGAACAGGATTTTGGCTGCTTTTGGCCATTTCGTCAGCCGCGGCCACATCTTCAAAGACAAGTACCAGACATTGACTCTACCGACTGGGAATGGTGGATTGAATCTCACAGACGTGTACAATAAAGCACAAGCATTGTACGTCTGTAAAACATATAAACTGTGGAAGCGGTCAGTCGACAGTGTCACCGCATTCTTGTTAAATGAAATAGCGCCGGTCAGCCAGGACGCCCCAATAGACGTTCACCACATCCCAAATGAACTTTACCACCTAAAACATTTCTTCGTAGAGTATAGCTACATTGGACTGGGAACACCCGAGAAAGATGTCATCAAAGTCAAGAAAATATACCAAAACTTAATGAACTTTCAGACCAAGAACATCATAGAACAAAAATACGTCGGTCACTCTTGGCATGATATCTGGAGGAACATACATCACCCATATTTACCAACAAAAGTGCGGTCATTGTGGTACTACTTTGTGAATAGGAAATTTCCAACAAACTCCAGACTACATTCCATTCACCTGGCTGATTCCCCTTTGTGTACCATTTGCAACCTGATTGATACGGATGAACATCAATTTGTCTGTGGAAATGCGAATAATATATGGTTGTCAATCAGAAAAAAATTAGCAACTATGCAGAGAAAACCGCCGTATTTGATAACGCCAGCGTGCCTTTTATACCCAGAAGAGGAGTTATACCCCACCTGGAAGAAAAATGCCGCCAACTGGTTGAAGGGACACGCAGTATTTTACCTGCTGTCCAGTAAAGAAAGGAGCGAAGAAGATTTTTGGACGTACATTTCCGACCAGCATCACAAGCTACTACGCATGAATAATTATTATGATACATACGCCAACTTCCTGAGAAGAACAGTCATGTGAACTCCATTTTCGATTATGCGATTCAGAACATGAAGAAACGAGAGACAATTTGATCTTTGAAAAACAAATACGATCAAGTGACGAACATCACTATCTGGTTTAGACTTGGTTTTTTTTTTTTTTTTTTTTTTCTAAAATGCCAAGGAACCTTTGTTTTATTACTTTTAAATGTCAGTTGAAAAATATGTACTACTGTAGAATGTTATGACTAAAAAACGCCCGGGTTCTCGGGTTCGATTCCCGGCGGGGAGTACCTTGGTTTATTTTATTTTTTTTAACTTATTTGTTTTAATGTTTAAATATGAGGGAATTTGGGCAATATAGAGCTTCAGTGATTATTCTAAATACATTGCATGATTTAATTTTTTTTTTTTTTTAAGTTATTGGTTATAACGTTTAAGGAAAAGGAAATTTTGTTTAATTTAGAATCTCAGTAACTACCTTTAAATATTTTGAATAATGTTAAGTTTTTTAAAAGGTTATTGCTTCTGATGTTTTAGAAAAGAAAAGGAAGTTAACATTCTAAAAATTTGCATGTTAGTACAGTTTGAAGCATTATGTGTTTTAATGTTCAAGAAAAGGAAATTACAAGTTTTCTGTATACCTGTATATCCCTGTGTAAACTAAGAAAACCAATAAATGTTCTGTTACTGTGTGGAAAAAAAAAAAAAAAAAAAAAAAAAAAAAAAAAAAAAAAAAAAAAAAAAGATGGTAGAGCACTTGCCCGCGAAAGGCAAAGGTCCCGAGTTCGAGTCTCGGTCGGGCACACAATTTTAATCTGCCAGGAAGTTTAATATTAACAGTATCCTCAGATTTTTCGAAAATGATGCAATTACCAACAGCGAAATACGGTCTGGACGAAGCTCTGTAAGTATTCAATCAGACCTTGATACGATTTCAAAATTGGGCAATTACTGGCAGCTTGCTTCAAATTATGAAAAATGTAAAACTTTGCACCTCACAAAACGAGAAATCATATTATCCTATGAATATACTATTAGTGGGTCACAGCAGGGATGTAAACAAGTAAAAATACTGCGATGTAACACTTAGAATAGATATTAAGTGGAATTATCACGTAGGATTTGTCGAGGGTACAGCAGGGTGCAGGCTACGGTTTACTGGTAGAATACTAGGAAAATGCAATTTTTATACAAAGGAGATTGCTTACAAATCAATGGTGCGACCCATTCTGCAATAACCATTTTACAATACAGGTTCCTTACATAAATACAAGAAGCAAATGTCGAGTAAATGAGAGACTCTAAAATACAAACTCTGGGGGCTGTGACCACTATTTCGTCTTCGACGCTGTGAAGTAATCTCCTCAGCTGCACACCCTGCTTCCGACATATTGCGATAAGGTTGTGTGGACGAAAACAAGGGAAAATATCCATCAATCATGGGCTCTAAAGCGCACAAAAAAATGGTTCAAATGGGTCTGAGCACTATGGGACTCAACTGCTGAGGTCATTAGTCGCCTAGAACTTAGAACTAGTTAAACCGTAACTAACCTAAGGACATCACACACATCCATGCCCGAGGCAGGATTCGAACCTGCGACCGTAGCGGTCTCGCGGTTCCAGACTGCAACGCCAGAACCGCGCAGCCACTTCGGCCGGTCTAAAGTGCACACATTAACAAGTATGAACACTTGCTCATCTTCCCTACTGTGATATACATCCCTTCTATTGAATAAGTGCTCATAGCTCCTAAAGTATACAGTTTAGAGTGCAACTTTTTTCTTGTTTTGGTGTCAGAAACCTGTCCTGAAAGTCTGTAAAAGGAATGTAGTTACAACTTTTACTGCAGCCGCACAAATATTGCTCCAGAATGGAATGGGAAGACCAGATTAAATTAATTACAACACGGACTTAGGCATTTAAACAGCCATTTTTCTCGCACTGCATACACAAAGTCCTAATATCAAAAGGGGTACAATAGGATGTACACTCTGCTTTCTACCATAGAGATGTTGAGCCATGCCGATTGAAGTGCTGTTCCCACCTGCGCTGTGTTTCACGGTTGAGGATCCATGTTGCGAACAGGCCGATCGAGGTGGTCACAGAAAATCAAGAAAATCATCTGTGGGTATGGTGACTGTGGAATGATGGGAAACTCATCATGATGCTCCTCTAGACACGCACGAAAACTGCTGGTTGTCTGACAAGTTACATTATTCTAATGGTACGTGCCATCTTGCCAGTGGAAAACGAAGCATATAGAGGTGGATATGGTTACCAAGGTTAAACGGTTTCTTTCGTTGATCTAGGCTACCTTCCAGAATGTGGACTGCACACAGACCACGAAGCACACTCCTCCGGCCTGCCCTCTTCTGACGAGTGTATGAGGACTGTATACACAAACTGTACGTTGGAGCATAAAACGTGATTCATGTGAAAAAGTCACTAAGCGGACGTCCAGTTGCGATGCTGGTGTGCAAATTCGGCCTTCGTCGCAGATGAACAGCAGTCAGCATGGGCGCATGAACCTGGCACCATCTGCAGAGGCCCATACGCAGCAGCGTTCGGTGAACGGTCGTTGAGGAGACACTATAGGTAGCCTATTGGCTCATCTGGGCAGTCACTTTCTCAACAGCTGTACGTCTGTTTGCCCGTACACATACCCCAGTGAGCTATGGCCTAGAGAGCCTATATAGTGTGTGTGTGTGTGTGTGTGTGTGTGTGTGTTTTGAGGTTTTCTGGCGCTAAACAGCGTGGTGAGAGCCTATATAGAGGGAGAGCCTATATAGAGGGAGAGAGTGGGCAATGGTGATAGCGGCGCCGATTGGCTGAGAGCCGAGGAAGCCACGTTTTTACCAAACTGCACTGACTTGGTACGAGTATAAATAGATAATGTGTCTGATTCTGTACTATTAGTTCTCTTCAACGCTTTGAATGCCAATTCCACTGTAGAATTATGTACAGGTAGTATTACGGTAGGTATTGAAAGACTTTTGCATGTTCTCTGTCGGTTCTATTTATATAAATTATCTTCCAGTCACTCTGTTGGTCGGCTCTCTGACGATACTTATAGAACTTCACTTTTATTTAAAGTGATTTACTGAGTGTCACTAATAATATGAATTTCGAAATCATAAAGGGCAATCAAGAGGAATGTCTGGTTGCTCCGCTATTGGATGCAAAAATCGAAGTGAAGATGGACATATGATGTTCGTTTTCCCAAGAAATGAACAAAGACGTAAACAGTGGGCAGTGAAAGTCAACCGAGAACGCGGGAATCGTAAAGGCGACTTACGGAAATCAATCTGTGTCAAGTAAGTAATTTTCTCCTGTGATATGCCGTTATAAAGCCCACGAAAAATAAGTAAACGTTAACGTTACTAGTGTGGCCTTATAGCATATCGGTACAGCTGGAACTTGATAATCCTGAGGTCGTGAATTCGAATCCTGCCCAATCAAGGTTTTTTTTTAAACTTTATTTTCTAGACTTTTAATGGTTCCTAAGTGACAATTCATGCTACACAATGTGTTTTAACATGTATACAGAACCCTAAGTCTACGTACTTCCGACTGGCGACTCGCAATTGTATCTGTAGTCTTGGCTACTCACATTCCTGTAAATTATAATTATCGTGTGGATAGTCAGCTACCTGTTTTGAATTACTTTTTGCTGTTTCAGTAGAGTACCTAAGTATTGATATTTTTCCGATTTTCTGTGGTATAGAGTTCCTAAAAGTGTGCGCAGAATGATGAGTTTTGCCAGCATAAGAAATTGTTATAAGACCGAAACACACTTAAAATGCATTATGTGAGGACGGAAAGAGACAAGAGTTTACCTATTTCAGCGATGGATATCCGCACGGAAAAATCTGAAATAGCATCATGTACTCTGAGAAACGTTAAATGAAACTATTTTTCTTATCAATCAGTTGTCAATGTTTATATAGCTTCATAAAATACAGCTGTTGAAATTCGGCAGGCATACACACTGCTTCACGATACTTCCATTTGCTCACAAATATATTAGGCCTATATAAACATAGGCGAATGGCATTTGTATTAATCATGTACCGGGTATTAAGCCAGAAGATCTGCTTTGGTCTCATGCTGTAAGTAGGCTGTTTATGTTCACATATTGGTAACGCCACCGCCACGTAGCGCTCTGTATGAAAATCACTGGCTGTGCTGTGTGCAGTCTGTGGCTGCTTTGCATTGTTGTTTGCTATTGTAGTGTTGGGCAGTTGGCTGTTAACAGCGCGTAGCGTTGCGCACAGTGTTGCCAATTTAGCGACTTTGTCGCTAGAAATGGCGACTTTTGCTTTCGACTTAGCGACAAAAAAAACTGTTTAGCGACAAAAATTATTTAGCGACTTATCTGGCGACTTTTGGAGTACTGACGACTTTTGAAGCACAAATCAAAACTATTTTGGGCCAGTATTTTCATTAACAAAACTAAGATTTTAACTATTGAATGGGTTCTATGCAGACATTGTTCTAGATTTACTAAGTTAAATTAAGTTCTTAGCAGATTATGTAGCACTGTTCAGCATTTAGTAAACCTGAATGTGGGAATTGCCTACAGAGTAAGAAAACGTTGACTATAGAACAATTCATTATCCATTACCCACTAGCATTTTATCGTCGATAGCGTATAGATCTATAATTCTTAAACTTTTGAACCTTTATTTTTCGAATTGACAAAAAACATACGTAATATTAAGTATAATAAAATACATTTCTGCCAGCAGCATCTAATTTTTCGAAATGTTAACTTGCAGTCAAATTATTACCACATGCACAGTGGTAACGCAAGAAAAATTCGATGGGGGTATCTCAGACATTATTACGTTTTAAATAATGAACAATAGGACTGATATCGAGTTACCGAGTAAGTAGATTGTTGCATGACCTCTAGTTCGCCTGAGTTTTAATGTATTTTCAGTGATTATAAATTGTTGAAACTTATGTTGTGGTGGCTGACGTAATGGATTTACCGCAGAAGAAGAAGCAGTACGCTCAAAAATATCGGGATGCGTGGGAAGCAGAACCTGAATTCAATGGGTGGCTGAAACCAGTCGTTGGAGACTTATCGAAGGCAAGATGTCAAGTATGTGTAACAGAGTTTTATGCTGAATTGTGTGATATTAGAAAGCATTCGAAAACTATTAAGCATTAACAAAACAATTGATTAAAAAAAACACAAACCACCTTACCAGTAAAAATTGTTTCGAAAATTACAGTTAAAATAGCAAGCAGAGTGGAAGGCACCCTTTCTTTATTTATTGCTGAACATTGTTCTATTTTAGCTGTAGATCATTTAGGAATACTGTGCAAGAAGGTGTTTTCCGGTGAAGAGGGCGCTAAAAGCATGCAATTACATCGTACAAAGTGTACTAACATTATGACTGAAGTTTTGGCTCCATATTTTACACAATCATTGGTTGAAGATATAGGTAACCAAAAATACAGTGTACTAATAGATGAATCGACAGATGTATCAATATATAAAATGCTAGGTATCGTTATACGATACTATAGTGTAAACAACCAAACCATCAGATCAGCCTTTCTCAAACTCGCTGTAGTAGAAACTGCAGATGCAAGAAATCTGGCTGCTGTTCTTGTGAATTCTTTGAAAGATCTCAAACTTCCAATCGCTAATATGGTAGGAATTGACACAGATAATGCTTCTGCAATGGTTGGAATAAACAATGGGCTTTTCGTACAACTCAAGAGAGAATATGGTTTGAAGCATTTGGTATTGATCCGTTGCATTTGTTACTCTCTTCAACTTACAGTTTCGCACGCCTCAGTGAATACCATACCTAGAAACATAGAGATTCTTGTACGGGAAATGTACAATTGGTTCTCCATTTCACCCAAAAGACAAGAGGAATATAAAAAGGTTAATGAGACAATAAATTGTGGAAAACAGCCACTAAAATTTTTGAAGGTCTGTGCAACACATTGGCTTTCAATTGAACCAGCAATACGAAGAATTCTGGAGCAGTTGGAAGAACTAAAGCTACATTTTTCACTTGCCATGGTTCAAGACAACACTGCCGATCTTTTGTACAAGATGTATTGTGACGACTCAAATCATCTTTACATGTTTTACCTTAAACATGCTTTAAAAGACGTACAAACAGCAATAAAAGCTTTTGAAGGAGAAGACAATGACCCCACTAAATTACTAGATACACTTGAATTTCTCATGCAGTCACTCGGACAAAACATAGTTTTTCCAGCTGTTGATTTGTTGACAACACCAGTTCCAAGCGAATGTATGTACGCAAATCCGAAACTTGGCTTTATGTTTGAAAAGAAGTTGTCTGAGTCAAGTTTGTCTGAAGAAAATGAAGTTTATTTGAAGAAGAGATGCATTCAGTTTAGTCTGAAACTCATAGAAGATATTTAACAAAGACTGCCAAGTAACGTTACGATCCTGAAAAAAAAGTCAATGCTGAATGTTGAAGAAACACTAAAAGTGAATAAAAACAATGCTGTAGCGGATGTAACCAAATAATTGGGTTTTAGTGGCGATTTCATAGACGGTATGCTGCAAGAATGGCATAATATCAACTTCATTAGGTGGAATAATACTACTAACAGTGTTCGATTTTGGAGTCAGGTTTTGCAGTATAAAAATGCCGCAGGGGAGAATCCTTTTTCTTTGATTTCACAGCTATCAATGACTGTTCTATGCCTACCGCATTCAAATGCAGAAGTGGAAAGAATTTTTAGTTCTATGAACATTAAAAAAACTAAACAACGTAACGGTTTTTCGTTAAAGACAATTAATACTTTGATCATATTGAGAGACCAGCTGAAGAAACAAAATAAAGATTGTGCTTCATTTGATCATTGGAAGTAATTCTTTTGCGACAAAACCAGTAGAACTGCAACATCGTCTTTTGAGCGACGTTCAATCCTCTACATCACTACAGTTCTGTCAGAGCATGAAACAGAAGAGTTATTCGACCTTCTGAGTGACGACGATGAATAGCTCAAATACCGGTATGTATATATTTTGTAACCGAATTTGAGTTCTTGCTTTCTTTTGTTACAAATATAGTTGTATATTTCTAGTATATTTGACTGCTGTGATCGGAACAAAAATTTATGTGTTGCATCAATTATGATAACAAGTTTAATTAAACGTTAGCGTATTTTGTATATATGTTGTTGCAAGCAATGCGTCATTTAATTAAGACAATATAGCAATTACGTATGTGACAATTTTTATTAATGTTTTATTTGCCCCCCCCCCCCCCCCCCCCGCCAAACTGGCGTATTGCACCATTCACAGCACGAAATTTTCAGCACACCCCTAGTAAAATCAATTTTAGCGACTTTCTAGCGACTTTTGATATTGAGTCTAGCGACTAGGGTTTTTTAGAGTTGGCAACACTGGTTGCGCAGTTGGAGGTGAGCCGCCAGCAGTGGTGGATGTGGGGAGAGAGATGGCGGAGTTTTGAGAGCGGATGATCTGGAAGTGTGTCCTTCAAAGACAGTAACTTTGTAAGACTGCATGTCATGAACTACTATATATTATGACCTTGAACACTATTAAGGTAAATACATTGTTTTTTCTCTATCAAAATCTTTCATTTGCTAACTATGCCTATCAGTAGTTAGTGCCATCAGTAGTTTGAATCTTTCATTTAGCTGGCAGTAGTGGCGCTCGCTGTATTCCAGTAGTTCGAGTAACGAAGATTTTTATGAGGTAAGTGATTGATGCAAGGTATAGATTATTGTTAGTCAGGGCCATTCTTTTGTAGTGATTTTTGAAAGTCACATTGCGTTGCGTTAAAAATATTGTGTGTCAGTTTAAGCACAGTCATTTATAATTTTTCTAAGGGGACGTTTCAATGCGCCAAACACATGCGTTATTTTACTCGTGAAGTGGGTAGCTTTCTGCTTGCGTCGCTACGTAATTGCACGTCCCGCTCACAATCTGGTAAAAACATGGTGGCCACAGGCCGATTGGCCACTCTCTACCTATATAGGCTCTCTACTATGGTCTGTGGCGCAGCTCGCTTGCCTCGATGCCAGTTCCGGAAAGCGCCATTCAGCCACTTACGGTATACTTACAGCGGCACGCGAACAATTTAAAAACTTAGCCGTTTCGGAACGCTTCCGCCCTAGGCTCGAAAGCCAATGACGCTGCCATTTTTCGCACGTCAGATACACCGTTCCGATTCGGCGTTACGACAACGACTGCACTGTTTCCCACGTCTCCCCAACACACTTTCAACACCCTTGACAGCTAGTGCTGCCACCTGCTGTCTGTGACCGGTTAATGCACTTTGACGTCGAAGAGTGGCGGTGGTCACGTGAATGTGACTCTACCTTCTGGATGTAGATGTGCTACGTCGGAAGAGGTATGTTAACCCTAGGACGCCCAAGTCTTTTTTTCTAACTTGGATGCCTAAGTGGGGGTTCGGCGATCCCACAGGTATTAAATAAGTTTACTGACAAAATTTACAACTTTCAAAATGGTTTATGTATTTTAACTAAGGCATCAGTTTATAATTGTTGTTAATTATTATAAATATTGGACTGAGTGAATAAAAATTGACATATTGCAATACAAAATACAGATGTGTTCATATACAATAGACTACTCTGAGTTCTCAACTTCAAGGCAAGAGATACACTTCACAATTTTTTCTGAATGTATGTACACACACGTTTATGACACTGTCCAAAATACTGTTTTGGTTTACCTAGATTGTTGTACTTCTGCTTCTTTGTTTTAGCTTTTCTTACACAAATATGCCACCGACCTTTCCCTGCATGAGGCTGACGTGCTTCTGTCGTCATGTCTTTGAATTTCTTTTGTAGAATAGTCTCCATTGATTGAACAATTTGGTTAAATAACCCTCTTGCATTGGCACTTCTTTCTTCTACCTGCAATTTCACTAGTTCCATCCCAGCTTTCAGAAGATAAAGTTTCCGTTTGTTGTGTTTCTTTTCGTTCCATCTTGGATGTTGCTGGATGTATATGGAAGTGGCATTGATAGCACAAATGTCGATGAGGGAGTAAAATAAAGAAAGAGGCTACCTCTTTCTTCCCCTCTCTCAGGTGTACATACGCGCCATTTGATCAATGGAATCAATTCCACCTTTAGTGGAATTATAATATGCATTTATCTCGGTTTTATTCTTCTCTCCTCCAACAGTGCTTTTGTCTTGGTGCACTGTTGCCAAACATCAGTAAGTTTTTACTTGGTTTCGTTTTTGCTGTGTAAGACACCAAAGTTACTGGAGGCCTACGTGTTGCGAACTGCACTAACTCACTGGAAGTTTACAGGATAAATAACAGCTGACTGACATCGACAATCAAATCCTCTGAATGTAAACCGATTGTTGTGAATATCAAGAATACCAACCAACAAGAAACTAACTTGCATTGTTGTAGAGATGAGAAATACGAAATCCTACTAAGGGAAATTTTCTATAGCATGGAAGCCTAAGGGGGGGAGGGGTTTATTTATTTTTTCTTTCAAAGCACGAATTTTCTATAAAATAAATTGACACTAACGTTTCATATAATAGCCAACAAACAATAACTGAAAGGGAATATGTAGTATGAAAGCTACTTGGGCAAAAGCAGGGGACATAAAAAAATAGTAGGTTCAACGAACACCCCCCCCCCCCTTAGGCGTCCTAGGGTTAATGCACTTCCTGTTGTGAACAGCCAGTTTTTAGATGCTGTCTAGCAGTGTTAGAGCATCGAGTGATTCTCTTCTTCACGAGCCGCTTAACTTTCGCATCTCGCCCACTAGTTTCACCGCTTTGCAGTTAAGAGCGGTCTCCGCCGCGATAAGCAGTCAAAGGGCCCACATTTCAATCATTCCGACAGTTGGCACCAATTGGCTGCCGCTCTGGCGGACTAACGCCCCAGCGGGCTAATTGACTGGCCGCTCCTCAGAGGGGCGGCCGGGCCGCAGAGGGCACAGGGCCGATCTGCACAAGGGCGGGAGGGACGCACTGCGCCAACCGGGCAAAGGGCCGGCCGGCGCTTCACACCCGCGGCACAGTGGCCAGATTGCCATCTGGATCTGCGGTTAGCGCACGTGTCTGCGCAAGCCGCCCAAAGGCGCGCCGCCGGACGCTCATTGCTCAAAGCGCCGCCGTAATGGCATTAGCGAGCCACTGAGGCACGCCATGGCGCATCCTTTCTGCGTAGGTGTGTGTGTGCGTATGTGTGTGTGTGTGTGTGAGAGAGAGACCGCAACTGTCACAGGGACGGACTCCCATGAAAACGTAACTGTCTCCCTCGCCGTGTTCCCACACTCCAAAACGAGTGCGTCGAACTGGAAGTACTCAATTTTTAACTTTATATATAAACATACTATTCGTAAAATTATAGGAGGGTCACTCCAAAAGAAATGCAGACTATTGTAAGAGGTCCATGATTAAGGAATTTGTTGCTAGCGCACTCGAGCAGATGTAATCTCGTTGGATTGCCCACGCGCTGCCTGCGATATGTAAGCTATAAGAGAATCTCAGACCAGAGAGCAGTGCTGTATGCAGTAAGAGCAGTGTCTGTAGCAGTAGCAGTAAGTAGGAGTGAGCAGTCGTTTGTCTGAAGTTGGCTGAGCCGGTCGTGGGAGCGATGGCGGTGCCTGAGCGATGTAGTGCAAGGTAAAAGCAGCCTTGCGCATATGTACTATTGTTATATGAAGTCCCATGTAAATATTTTTTTAAAAAAATTTCTTAGTAATAATCTTTCTTATGAAAATTAACTTTTGACAATCATTCATCTCAATTTAAAGAATTTACTAATTTCTCCAATCCATGGTCATCCCGATTATTGTAATGAAAAATCTGTTGTTTCTTTTATACATGAAAAATCTATCGGCCAGCATTGCACTGGGCTGCGCTAGAAAAATTTCTTATAGGAGCAGATATATACGCGTTATCCGGCGACTTTATTGAGGTAAGAATTTTCAATTTATTCAGTATGATCTTTCAGGGCCATGACGCAGCACTACCGACGTCCAAATTTACCAGTTTAAATTCACAGTTAATTATTGAAAGGTTATATGTGAGCCACAATTTTATTGAGAGATTAGTCACATTGTATTATTGGTAGGTTACGGAATTCATTTATTGGGAGGTTACGCTGAATGTGAATTATAAATAATTATACTTTTTACTGTGGAGAGGTTGCACTAAATCTGAATGATATATGATATATTTATTTTTTCTGTTCGGAGGTTACACTATTTTTGCGAAAATACAGTTTTCATTCTACATGTGTGAAAGTTTTATAGTGTGTAGATACATCCTTCCCGCTTGTTTTCAAACTTAGTTCAACCTGTTCCCGTGAGTGACAGGATGTCTTCAAGATGGCTGCTACACTTTGCGTTCGTCAGAAGCAACGTGCTGTCGTACAAATCCTGTTCTGTGGAAACGAGATAATGGTAAACCTCCACAAGAGGTTGAAAAAGGTGTATGGAGATGCTGCTGTCGATCGCAGTACAGTTAGTCGATGGGCAAGCAGGTTACGTGATGAAAGCGGGCATCGCAATATTGAGGATTGTCCTCGCAGCGGCAGGCCTCGTACTGCACACACTCCAGACAATGTGCAGAGAGTTAACGAATTGGTGACTGCTGGCAGACGCATCACAGTGAACGAATTGTCACGCTACGTTGGGATAGGGGAGGGAAGTGTTTGCAGAATACTGAAAGTGTTGGCGTTAAAAAATGTTTGTGCCAGGTGGGTTCCCCGGATTTTGACAGTGGCTCAGAAAGAAACAATAAAAGTTGTATGCAGCGGATTTTTGGAACAGTACGAGAATGGTGGATATGAATTTCTTGGAAAAATTGTGACAGTTGATGAAACATCGCTCCATCATTTTTCACCAGAGACGAAGAGGCAATCAATGGAGTGGTATCATGCAAATTCACCAAGGAAAAAAGATTCAAAACCACACCTGCTGCTGGAAAAGTTATGGCTACGGTGTTTTTCGATTCTGAAGGACCATTGCTTGTAAACAGCTTGCCAAGTGGAACCACCATAAATTCTGATGCATATATGACGACACTGAAGAAACTTCAAGCTCGACTGAATCGTGTTCGACCATATCGGCAAAAGCAGGATGGTTTGCTGTTGCACGACAATGCACGGCCACATGTCTACCAAAAAACCATGGAAGCGATCACAAAACTTGGGTGGACAACACTGAAACACCCGCCTTACCGTCCTGGCCTGGCTCCATGTGACTATCATCTCTTTGGGAAACTGAAAGTCTCTCTTCGTGGAACAAGGTTTGACGATGATGATTACCTTGTGCACGCTGTCAAACAATGGCCCAAACAGGTTCGTCCAGAATTTTACCATGCGGATATACAGGCGCTGGTTCCAAGATGGCGTAAGGCAGTTGAGAGGGATGGAAATTATGTGTGGAAATGAAAATATTGTTCCTAAAGGATGTACCTACAAACTGTAAGACTTTCAAACATGTAGAATAAAAGATGGATTAAAAAAATAGTGTGCATTTCTTTTGGAGTGATCCTCGTATACAGCATTCTCAGTTAGCGGATCAGCCGGTTTGCGGATTATCAGACTATCCGTGCATAGTTCTGCGAGTTAAAAAGTCTACGAGGGAAGATCAATAAGTAATGCAACACTTTCTTTCTTGGTCAATTTTGGTTGAGAAAATGCGGAATTAGTTGTGAGTTATCGCGGAAGAGGTATGTAAATACATTTGCTGTTGAGAACAGTCGGTTTTTACGTGCTGTTTAGCACAGTTAGAGCAATGAGAGATTCTTTTCTTCACGATCCGCGAACTTCCGCAGCTTGCCCACTTGTTCGACGGAAGTCAGACCCTATAGTTTCACGAAGTTCCGACAGGTAGCAGCGCTGTACGCAGCCTTAAAAATGTCGTCTACAATACAGGTTGGGTCCGGCACACTGCGCGCCCGTGGCACACAGCTGTAACTCCTACAATGTTGGAACGTGCGGACACACTGCAGGCCCGTGGCACACAGCTGTAACTCCTACAATGTTGGAACGTGCGGACACACTGCCGGCCCATGGCACAAAGCTGTAACTCCTACAATGTTGGAACGTGCGGACACACTGCCAGCCCGTGGCACACAGCTGTAACTCCTACAATGTTGGAACGTGCGGGCACACTGCGGGCCCGTGGCACACAGCTGTAACTCCTACAATGTTGGAACGTGCGGACACACTGCCGGCCCGTGGCACACAGCTGTAACTCCTACAATTTTGGAACGTGCGGACACACTGCCAGCCCATGGCACACAGCTGTAACTCCTACAATGTTGGAACGTGCGGACACACTGCCGGCCCGTGGCACACAGCTGTAACTCCTACAATGTTGGAACGTGCGGACACACTGCCTGCCCGTGGCACACAGCTGTAACTCCTACAATGTTGGAACGTGCGGACACACTGCCGGCCCGTGGCACACAGCTGTAACTCCTACAATGTTGGAACGTGCGGACACACTGCCAGCCCGTGGCACACAGCTGTAACTCCTACAATGTTGGAACGTGCGGACACACTGCCTGCCCGTGGCACACAGCTGTAACTCCTACAATGTTGGAACGTGCGGACACACTGCCGGCCCGTGGCACACAGCTGTAACTCCTACAATGTTGGAACGTGCGGACACACTGCCTGCCCGTGGCACACAGCTGTAACTCCTACAATGTTGCAACGTGCGGGCGCACTGCCGGCCCGTGGCACACAGCTGTAACTCCTACAATGTTGGAACGTGCGGACACACTGCCGGCCTGTGGCACACAGCTGTAACTCCTACAATGTTGGAACGTGCGGACACACTCATTCGTGGTGATGGACGAATCAGAATCGAACACGTCACAGCTCAAATGGATATCTATTAGCAGTGCTGACAGACTCGTCCACCTTCTCGGGTTCTCAAATGTGTGTGCCCAATGTGTTCCTCGCCACCTAAAAGAAGTCCACGAAGAGCAACGAAAGACCACCTGTGAGGAACTGCTTGCGCTTTGCGAGGCTGAGAGTGCCAATTTTTTTTCGAGCATGGTCATACACAATGAAACATCAGTTCATCATTTAGAATGGGAAACAAAACGACAATCCATGGAGTGGCGCCACATAAACTCTCCTCCTAACAAGGGAACCTCCCCATCGCACCCCCCTCAGATTTAGTTATAAGTTAGCATGGTGGATAGGCCTTGATAAACTGAACACAGATCAATTGAGAAAACAGGAAGAAGTTGTGTGGAACTGCGGAAAAATAAGCAAAATATACAGACTGAGTAGTTCATGTGTAAGATAGGCATCATCATGGACATCATGAGTTCAGGAGCGCCGTCGTCCCGTGGTAGCGTGAGCAGCTGCTGCACGATAGGTCCTTGGTTCAAGTCTTCCCTCGAGTGAAAATTTTACTTTCTTTACTTTTGCATAGTTATTATCTGTCCGTTCGTTCATTGACGTCTCTGTTCACTGTAATAAGTTTAGTGTCTGTGTTTTGCGACCGCATCGCAAAACCGCGCGATTAGTAGACGAAAGGACGTGCCTCTCCAATGGGAACCGAAAACATTTGATCGCAAGGTCATAGATCAACCGATTCCTCCACAGGATAACACATCTGATATATTCTATACGACACTGGTGACGGCATGTGCGTCACATGACAGGAATATGTTGTCGACCCACCTAACTTGTACACTTGGCGAATGGGTAAAAAGATTCTTCTACCTTGCCCGATTTAGGTTTTCTTGTGGATGTGATAATCACTCCGAAAAAAGTGATGAAAACATAAGAGTTTGTCACATGAACTGAAAATAAAAAATTAAACTTTTCAGTCCATGGAAGATTTGAACCAAGAACCTTTCGTTCAGCAGCCGCTCACGTTACCACGAGACCACGACGCGCCTGCCTCCCCAATTTCCTTGACATTGCTTATCTTCCATGAAGTAATCAGTTTGTATATTTTGCTTATTTTTTCACAGTTCCACACAACTTCTTCCTGTTTTCTCAGTTGATCTGTGTTCAGTTTTTCAAGGCCTATCCACTGTGCCAACTTATAACTAAATCTGAGGGGGGTGCGATGGGGAGGTTCCCTTGTAAGAAAAAAATCAGAGCCGCACCCACAGCCAATGAAACCATGGGGACGGCCTTCTGGGTTTCTGAAGGGGTTAATCTGTCGTCCCTCATAGTGCAGCGACCAACTCTGATGTGTATTGTACTACCCTCAGGAAGTTGAATGATCGACATCAGCGTGATCGTCGCCAAAAAAGTGCAAAAGCACTTCTCATTTTCCATTACAAGGCAAGGCCTCACATAAGCCTGCGCACACGAGAGGATATCACTTTTCTTCTTCATCCACCCTGCAGCCCAGATCTCGCACCTTCCGACTTCCATCTCTTTGGCCCAATGACGGATGCTCTCCGCGGGAACCAGTATGTGGATGCTTTGGAGGTTACTGACGCAGCAATAAGTTGGCTTCGAGGTCGATCGGTAGAGTGGCAGCATTCGGGACAAGCAGGCCGTCCCAGTAACGTGGCGTAAGGTTGTCGCATTGAAGGGACGTTTTGTTTCAAAATGGTGTTTTGAAGCCAGAAGACTGGCACATAAATTGGTGTATTGTTCTGATGAGTAAAACCAAACTGCTTTCAGAAAAAGTGTGTTGCATTGCACTCACTGAATGTGCTTCGTAATACATAAAAATTAATATTTGTCTCTTCGTCTTCTATGCATTCCTAAATCATGTTGCGACGAACCTCTTGTGTGTTGTTGTAACCCCCCACCCCCACTGTGCGGTACGGATCATCTGCTTCTCATTGGTACATTGTGGGGGGAGGGGGCGGAAAGGAAAGACATGACTTATCGTATTTAAACTAATCCTTTTGTAATCTTCGAGAAGTCATTATTTATTTCCAAGCAAAAATATTTTTTTCTACAATTTTGTAATGTTCTTCGTGTATTTTGTACTGCTGCGATGTGTGTTGTTAATATGGCTACATGTAGGCACACAACATGTACGTTTAGTCATTACTGGTTACTATTTTAATTTATAGTAAACATTTCGGCGTTTGCACTGCAGCAATGCCTAAGGTGGTGCCCCCTTGCACTGCGTGGTTTCCCTACCAAGTGCGAGCACACTGAAGTAGAGCAGTTTCTCGCAGTCCTTCTCACGACCCACATACCCATACTCGAAGTTTAAATTATATGTAACAACTTTTGGTTCTTGAATGTATGAGTAAGGAACAAGCTGTCAGAGTTATTTTTGCTATGAAAGGGTATTGTTGATTTTGCACATTTAGTTATATTTTGCTGTTTCTTATAAGCATGTGGTGTTTTACTTTTAAAAAATGTATAACTGATTATTTGTTATATTATTTACACCACGAAATCTGATGATGGGCAGAAGCCGAAGTACGTCATTTGAAATAAATGCGCTAAAAAACAATTAGTACCTGTTTGTTTGCGACTACTCAGTTTTTCTAAAATGCAGTCAATTATGTTAACAACGATGGTTGCATACCCCTACATACAGTAAATTTCAGTTCGACATACGTATAATTATATTAAGTTGAATGTATACAAATATGTGCCGTTGGATTCAAAGAGGAATAAATGGTTCCCTAAATTTATTCCTCGTTAAGCCCAGCGACTTATATATGTTCCTTTCAAGAACATTTCTTACTATGGATTGGGATTTTTAAAAGGAAGAAAATAAATACAATTATTATGTAAAACAAATTTCAAGCTAATAATCCAGTTACAATTTTGCCAACGGATCATTAACGGAATGATATTAAGATTGATCACCAAACAAACTGAGATCCTGCAAACTCTGCTGCACCCTGCCCTGCACCCATAGCTGAGTACACACCTGTAATATGAGCTGTAGACACCTTCGAACAGCGGAGGAATAGATATGTTATAGGCAGTAGGCCACTCAAATGGTAGCATCGTCTTTCTTCTTTTATTTTCGACGTTACAATAATAAATAGTATCTTCATGTGGATCTGCAGTAAAGGAATAAAATGTGACCAACCTTCTAGTCACCTTGCTTTTGTATGGTAATTTCAACTGCGAGAAATTTGAAGGGGAGGGGAACGCAAGCACCCATCACCATAAACAAACCACGGTTTTGCAGCCTTTTCCATTATACAGCAAATCAAGGGAAATAAAACAAGGTTAAAGCACCGAATAGAATACATAAAAATAAAAATTTGACTTATATATGAACAAAAGGCGTAAATACAAGTTCTCAACAGAAAATGGCCATAAGACAAGAATAGTAAACGGATCTGAAAGAGTTTTATCGATAAATATGTTTACATATATATATATATATATATATATATATATATATATATATATATATATATATATTCCTACAGCACAATGTAAAAAAGATAATAATTATTTGTAGTGGACTTGTCTATGGCAGGAGGAAGGAAAAAACCTACATAAAAACGCGAAAAAACAAGGCGCACAATGCACTCCTGAAACAATTAAGCGATATTTCGCCAAACAATGAGCCTGTTGACTCCAAACACTTGATACAAGATCGCTACACCACATATATGAGGGACTAAGATATCGGTAGGACTTTCTTTAATACTGTGCTCAGCTGTGTTGTGAAAATGACCCTGTTATACTTCGGTAAGCATGCCAGCTTGTTTAGTGTTATTTAACACACGTTTTAAGGTTGAGACGGATCTCTCATTGTTTGGGTTTGGTTTACAAAGACCATTGTTCCTTTTTCTGGCGCTAAATGGCAAAACCGGGCATTGTGAAGAGTGGTAAATTCAGGCAATGCCCGGTTTTACCCCAACATTTAAAATCAATCTCGATAGTAAACTCTTCGTCTATTAAGATGAAACGTGCACAAACTGTATTGATGACGGCCGTTGTGACCGAGCGGTTCTACGCGCTTCAGTCTGGAACCGTACTACCGCTACGGTCGCAGGTTCGAATCCCGCCTCGAGCGTGGATGTGTGTGCTGTTCTTAGGTTAGTTAGGTTTAACTAGTACTAAGTTCTGCCGGCCGATGTGGTCGAGCGGTTCTAGGCGATTCAGTCTGGAACTGCGGGACTGCTACGGTCGCAGGTTAGAATTCTGCCTCGGGCATGAATGTGTGTGATGTCCTTAGGTTAGTTAGGTTTAAGTAGTTCTAAGTTCTAGGGGACTGATGACCTCAGATGTTAAGTCCCATAGTGCTCAGAGCCATTTGAACCATTTGGAACTGTATTGATATTATTCTTTAAGTTTTCCCGCCGTATTGAATGTTCGATGATATTTCAGGACTGCAGCAGGATCATGTTGACTTCTTGCCACGATATTTCGGCTGGCAATCGTCGAGCCATCTTCAGGTGAGTGTCCGTCCGTCACTGGAGACTACAAGTTCCCGGAGTCAACTTCAAAGCAAAAAACTGGTGCGAAAACGTATGCGCATTGGCCTCCGTCACAGGAGGGTCCTCTATCGAAATCCGCGCCCTTTGGAGCTACAGTTCTATCTGTGGCGCGCAGGCGCATGCGTAATGGTGAAAACTACATGTCCGCCCTCTGTCGGAATGCGTGCCCGCGTCGCTAAAAATGGACGTCAGATGTCGCCAGACGTGTCGTTATCAATAAAATGTCTTCTCTCTGAGGAAATTAGAGAGATCACTGGGTCCCAGACCTTGTCCAGTTGAAAACCGCCATCACGATTTATAAGATTTTGCGCTAGGCGTATCTCCACAGATTCTTTAATTACTGAATCCCAGAAAGTTTTCGCTGGGACCAAGATTTTCGTGGCAGAAAAATCAATAGCGTGTCCTGTGGTGACACAGTGCTCAGCTACGGCCGACTTACTGGGCTGCGAAAGTTGAGTGTGGCGTTCGTGTTGAACGCACCTCTCATGTACTGTGCGTGTCGTCTGACCGATGTAAGCTTTGCCTCACTGGCAAGGCATTTTATAGATCCCGGCCTTCCGCAGACCCAGATCATCCTTTACTGAACCGAGAATGGCACTAATCTTCGCCGGTGGCCGGAAGATTAACTTGATGTTTCCATAGAATCCTCCCTATTTTAGATGAAAGGTTGCCGACGTATGGAAGGAACGCCCTGGACTTTGAATAGCTCCTTATCTTCTTGATTTTGTAGGTGGTCACGTTTCTTCCTTCTTAGCGCTGTTCTCATCTGATTTGGAGAGTAACCATTACCTCTGAACGAGAACTCTAAATGTTCCAGCTCCTTTCTAAGGCTGTTTCCATCACAAACAACATGAGCCCGGTGCACCAACGTTCTAAGGACGCCGGTAGTTTGTGCAGGAGGAAGACAACTCGACCCATCCAATCTCTTAGTAACTAAGACGTCCAAAAACGGCAAGCAACCATCCTTCTCTATTTCCATCGTAAACTGGATGTTCTTGTGGGTTGCTTTCAGATGTTGCAAGAACCGTGACAGTTCTTCTCCACCATGGGGCCACACTATGTTCTGGGGACTGATGACCTAAGATGTTAAGTCCCTTAGTGATCAGAGCCATTTGGACCATTTTGAACCAACGGAACGGAAAACGAAGCGACAGAGCTGTTCTCAAAATACGAGCAGATACGATACAAGAAGTTGTCGACGGGAAGTGGTTTACAAGAGAGCTGCACAAGCCTTTAATGTTCCTCAGTCAACCTTGGAAAAAAAGGTTCAAGGAAGCACGTCGGCAGCCACCCATGCCTACTTTAGCAGCCGGGAAGCAGTTGGGTTGGTTCTGCACAATTTTCTCTAATGAACAAGAAATGAAAGTTGTGAACCAAATATTATTTTTTATGAAAATGTTGTTTGGCCTAACGTGTTTGAACGCCGCATACTAGCTTACAAACCAGCTGAAAAGAATGGCTTTAAACATAAATTTAATAAGGGTAGAGCAATGGCAGGAAAGGACTGGATCTACGGGTTTATGGAAAGTCATGCACAACTATTACTGAGAAACCCAGAGGAAACGTCACTGGCAAGTGCTAAAGGTTTGAGTCGTAACACTGTGGGGAAGTTTTGTGATCTATTCGAGTCAGTCTACAAAGAGCATAACATTTCAGCAACGTACATTTACAATGTTGACTAAACAGGAATTACGACAGTTCCCATCAAACCATCCGAAGTCCTGGCTCTTTGAGTTAAGAAACAAGTCGGGCGTTTAGAGTCTGCGAAACGAGGAGTTCTTAAAACTTTACAGATGTGAATGAGTGCACTAGGTCCATTTATGCCTCCGATGTGTGTTTCCCCGTGGGAAAGAGAGAAATATTGGCTGATAGATGAATCAAGTCCTGGCTCATTCACTTACTGTCATGAAAGTAGATAGATCTATATAAACAGTGTCTTATACTGATTCAAAAAATTTACAGATTTTTCTAAGCCATTTCAAACAGATATAATATTGTTGATTTTAGATTATATGCCAAAAGTTTAAACTTTATCAACTTGGCTCAAGAAAGTAATGTTATACTACTATATTGACCTCCTAACACGACTATTCGCCTTTAGCCGTTGGACACATCCTTCATGAGACCTTGAAGCAAATTTTTTGAGTGAGAGATAAGACAGTGGTTACTAGCACATCCTTGACGCAGTGTTAAAATTCACCAAATTTTCAGAGATGCATTTATCAGACCGGCTGTTATGAAAACAGCCATTAACGCGTTTAAAAGGAGTGGAATCTATCCATTCAAAAGGAATATTTTTCCTGATCAACTTTATTCCCCATCATATACCACCGATAGGCCTATGCCACGTTTAATTGTGTGAAATTGACAAACCACCTCGTAGTGAGCAAGGAAGTCATGACGTTTTGCAGAAATCTGTGAGAAACGAAAACGTTGCAGTTGCTAGAACATCAAAAGACCCATAGCCGTTGTTAGATGAACCTACTACGCAACCACAGGCGTCAATTTCTAAGGAATCTTGTTTTCTCCAAATTTACTGGTGCCTGTTCCTCATGAATTTGAATGAGGTGAAAAGCAGATGAACCACAGAAGAGCTAAAACTGCGATATTAATCATCTCTCCACATTAGTTGGCCATAGAAGAAGAAGAAAACGAAAAGAGAGAAAAAGAACAGAGAGGAGCGAAAAGAAAGTTGCATTACAACAGCAAAAAGGCTAGTAAAATTGGATTAAATGGGGATAAGAAAGGAAAAAAAAACCAAAAACCAAAAATATTGCAATAGAAAACAAAGTAAAGTAGAATTCGACACCTAATAAAGGTAACATTCCAGATTCTTCCTTGGCGGAAGAAGACCTTAACAACGAGATATACGATTTCACAAGCTGTGACATGGTCGCGAATGGAACAGTAGACTAAATTTCTTATATTTCACGTCTGTGGTCACAAACTTGTAGGTCCCCAGACTACATGTTTCCGTGAGCAATGACCATCTTCAGATCTGCAACGAAATGTGGCACTGTCTAAACATAAAACAATAACAAAGATCATGCTGAAAAGTATTACTGACGTACATGAGAAAGTTGTCCGCCCCGATAGCTGAATGGTCAGCGTGACGGACTGCCGTCCTAAGGCGCCCGGGTTCGATTCAGGGCTGGGTCGGGGATTTTCTCCGCTCAGGGACTGGGTATTGCGTTGTCTTCATCATCATTTCATCCCCATCAGATGCGCAGGTTGCCCAATGTGGCGTCGAATGTAATAAGACCTGCACCAAGGCGGCCGGACCTGCTCCATAAGGGGCCTCCCGGTCAATGACGCCAAACGCTAATTTCATTTCCATGAGGAAGTTATGCGCTTTAAATATGACCAGGGATACCTGAAACTTCCCGGCAGATTACAATTGTGTGCCGGACCAAGACTCGAAATCGAAACCTTTGCCTTTCGCGGGCATGTGCTCTACGAACTGAGCTACACAAGCACGCCTCACGCCCCCTGCTCACAGCTTTACTTCTGCCAGTACCTCGTCTCCTACCTTCCAAACTTTACAGAAGCTGTCCTGCGAACCTTGCAGAACTAGCACTCCTGAAAGAAAGGATATTGCGGAGACATGGCTTAGCCACAGCCTAGGGGTTGCTTCCAGAATGAGATTTTCACTCTGCAGCGGAGTGTGCACTGATATGAAACTTCCTGGCAGATTAAAACTGCATGCCGGACCGAGACTCGAACTCGGGACCTTTGCCTTTCGCGGTCAAGTGCTCTACCAACTGAGCTACCCAAGCACGACTCACGCCCGGTCCTCACAGCTGTTTCATAAAAACATGTCCTACTATACTGGAGCCGTAGTGGCATCGTCAAAAGCAGAACACCAAATCAGCGCCAGCATCGTCACACTATATAAATAATAGTATACACAAGAGTCATCTTGTCAGCAGCACTACTGTTCAAAAGTAACAGCCGCACAGAATCTACGAAATGTCTGTGTTGTAAGCTCGCCATATGTCGCTACTGTAGGCGTACATATATTCTTCACTGATAATTGTGCGATGTAAAATAAAGAGAGGGATACAATCAGTAAAATCTGTAGTGGGCTTATAGGGTGCAAAAGTCGTTATAGTAATAAAATGCAATGAATTAAAACACGACAAACCTTACATTGTTAAAAAGGATAAAATTAATATGCAGTAATTCAGATACACTTAAGAGCTGATATTTTAGTTAATGACATAAATAATAATCAGATTTCCGAGTACACACAATAATATAAAATTACGAAAGAAATAGCTAAAGCAGACCAATGAATGTTGGTGTTGATGCCAAAACGCCACGCAGGCGAGCAGTGCTCAGAGAAACGTGACCGCCAGAGATGCCCCTTGTACCGCGAGATCTACGCTCATTCAGCAACCAAGGAAGGCTGAAGCATGTTCGAATCCAGAGGAAGAGGATGACAGTTTTATGTGTGACTACTGCGTGTGAAATGAGTGCTCGGATAGGTCCTTCAAACATTATTTGAATGTTATTATTTTCTTATTTTTTTGTAAAGCAGGAAAAGAATAACTAAATTAAAATTATGTTTCTCTAATGATATTTTAGCGAAATTTCACACCATAACGTAATTACTCAGATTCAGAACTAAAATTAAATTCATTCGGTTATTTAGTGATTTGCCGTTGATTTCAGCATACATCTGGTTTTACCCTAAAATTAGGTTTTCGTATAGTTCGAGAAGAGACGTGATTTAATGTATTGAAATACAGATTTAAGTATTCATACTTTGCAAATATGTTTGTAGATGTATAGCGAAGTTGTGTTCAATATTTTTTAAATATCGCTAAAAACAGATGCACAATTAGTGTTGAAAATTAGGGTACCCGGTTCTGCCCTACTTTCCTCTAAGCTATTGAGTGAAATCGTGGGAAATCCATATCTGGATAGCTGGAATGGGATTTGAACTGCCGCCCTCTATAATACGATCCCAGTGTCTTCCCAACGTGCCAGCTCGAGCGGTGTACAGAAATAATAATAATAATAAAAAAGAGAATGTCGTGTTACCCAGTGGTCGTCAATTCTACATCTACATCTACATTTATACTCCGCAAGCCAGCGGAGGGCACTTTACGTGCCACTCTCATTACCTCCCTTTTCTGTTCCAGTCGCGTACGGTTCGCGGGAAGAACGACTGCCTGAAAGCCTCCGTGCGCGCTCTAATCTCTCTAATTTTACATTCGTGATCTCCTCTGGAGGTATAAGTAGGGGAAGCAATATATTCGATACTTCATCCAGAAACGCACCCTCTCGAAACCTGGCGAGCAAGCTACACCGCGATGCAGAGCGCCTCTCTTGCAGAGTCTGCCACTTGAGTTTGCTAAACATCTCCGTAACGCTATCACGGTTACCAAATTACCCTGTGACGAAACGCGCCGCTCTTCTTTGGATCTTCTCTATCTCCTCCGTCAACCCGATCTGGTACGGATCCCACACTGTTGAGCAATACTCAAGTATAGGTCGAACGAGTGTTTTGTAAGCCACCTCCTTTGTTGATGGACTACATTTTCTGAGGACTCTCCCAATGAATCTCAACCTGATACCCGCCTTACCAACAATTAATTTTATATGATCATTCCACTTCAAATCGTTCCGCACGCATACTCCCAGATATTTTACAGAAATAACTGCTACCAGTGTTTGTTACGCTATCATATAATCATACAATAAAGGATCCTTCTTTCTATGTACTCGCAATACATTTCATTTGTCTACGTTAAGGGTCAGTTGCCACTCCCTGCACCAAGTGTCTATCCGCTGCAGATCTTCCTGCATTTCGCTACAATTTTCTAATGCTGCAACTTCTCTGTATACTACAGCATCATCCGCGAAAAGCCGCATGGAACTTCCGACACTATCTACTAGGTCATTTATATATATTATGAAAAGTAATGATCCCATACACACTCCCCTGTGGCACGCCAGAGGTTACTTTAACGTCTGTAGACGACTCTCCATTGATAACAACATGCTGGGTTCTGTTTGCTATAAATTCTTCAATCCAGCCACACAGCTGGTCTGATATTCCGTAGGCTTACTTTGTTTATCAGGCGACAGTGCGGAACTGTATCGAACGCCTTCCGGAAGTAAAGGAAAATAGCATCTACCTGGGAGCCTGTATCTAATATTTTCTGGGTCTCATGAACAAATAAAGCGAGTTGGGTCTCACACGGTCGCTGTTTCCGGAATCCATGTTGATTCCTACAGACTACAATCTGGGTTTCCAAAAACGACATGATACTCGAGCAAAAAACATGTTCTAAAAATCTACAACAGATCGACGTCAGAGATATAGGTCTATAGTTTTGCGCATCTTCTCGACGACCCTTCTTGACGACTGGGGCTACCTGTGCTCTTTTCCAATCATTTGGAACCTTTCGTTCCTCTAGAGACTTGCGGTACACGGCTGTCAGAAGAGGGGCAAGTTCTTTCGCGTACTCTGTGTAGAAACGAATTGGTATCCCGTCCGGTCCAGTGGACTTTCCTCTGTTGAGTGATTCCAGTAGATTTTCTATTCCTTGGACACTTATTTCGATGTCAGCCATTTTTTCGTTTGTGCGAGTATTTAGAGAAGGAACTGCAGTGCGGTCTTCCTCTGTGAAACAGCTTTGGAAAAAGGTGTTTAGTATTTCAGCTTTACGCCTGTCATCCTCTGTTTCAATGCCATCATCATCCCGGAGTGTCTGGATATGCTGTTTCGAGCCACTTACTGATTTAACGTAAGACCAGAACTTCCTAGGATTTTCTGTTAAGTCGGTACATAGAATTTTACTTTCGAATTCACTGAAGGTTTCACGCATAGCCCTCCTTATGCTAACTTTGACATCGTTTAGGTTCTGTTTGTCTGAGAGGTTTTGGGTGCGTTTACACTTGGAGTGAAGGTCTCTTTGCTCTCGCAGTAGTTTCCTAACTTTGTTGTTGAACCACGGTGGGTTTTTTCCCGTCCCTCACAGTTTTACTCGGCACGTACCTGTCTAAAACGCATTTTACAATTGCCTTAAACTTTTTCCATAAACACTCAACATTGTCAGTGTCGGAACAGAACTTTTCGTTTTGATCTGTTAGGTAGTCTGAAATCTGCCTTCTATTACTCTTGCTAAACAGATAAACCTTCCTCCCTTTTTTTGTATTCCTATTAACTTCCATATTCAGGGATGCTGCAACGGCCTTATGATCACTGATTCCCTGTTCTGCACTTACAGATTCGAAAAGTTCGGGTCTGTTTGTTATCAGTAGGTCCAAGATGTTATCTACACGAGTCGGTTCTCTGTTTAATTGCTCGAGGTAATTTTCGGATAGAGCACTTAGTATAATGTCACTCGATGCTCTGTCCCTACCACCCGTCGTAAACATCTGAGTGTCCCAGTCTATATCTGGTAAATTGAAATCTCCACCTAAGACTATAATATCCTGAGAAAATTTATGTGCAATGTATTCCAAATTTTCTCTCAGTTGTTCTGCAACTAATGCTGCTGAGTCGGGAGGTCAGTAAAAGGAGCCAATTATTAACCTAGCTCGGTTGTTGAGTGTAACCTCCACCCATAATATTTCACAGGAACTATCCACTTCTACTACACTACAGGATAAACTACTACTAACAGCGACAAATACGCCACCACCGGTTGCATGCAATCTATCCTTTCTAAACATTGTCTGTGCCTTTGTAAAAATTTCGGCTGAATTTATCTCTGGCTTCAGCCAGCTTTCTGTACCTATAACGATTTCAGCTTCGGTGCTTTCTATCAGCGCTTGAAGTTCCGGTACGTTACCAATGCAGCTTCGACAGTTTACAATTACAATACCGATTGCTGCTTGGTCCCCGCATGTCCTGACTTTGCCCCGCACCCTTTGAGGCTGTTGCCCTTTCTGTACTTGCCCGAGGCCATCTAACCTAAAAAACCGCCCAGTCCACGCCACACAACCCCTGCTACCCATGCAGCCGCTTGCTGCGTGTAGTGGTCTCCTGACCTATCCAGCGGAACCCGAAACCCGACCACCCTATGGCGCAAGCCGAGGAATCTGCAGCCCACACGATCGCAGAACCGTCTCAGCCTCTGATTCAGACCCTCCACTCGGCTCTGTACCAAAGGTCCGCGGTCAGTCCTGTCGACGATGCTGCAGATGGTGAGCTCTGCTTTCATCCCGCTAGCGAGACTGGCAGTCTTCACCAAATCAGATAGCCGCCGGAAGCCAGAGAGGATTTCCTCCGATCCATAGCGACACACATCATTGGTGCCGACATGAGCGACCACCTGCAGATGGGTGCACCCTGTACCCTTCATGGCATCCGGAAGGACCCTTTCCACATCTGGAATGACTCCCACCGGTATGCACACGGAGTGCACATTGGTTTTCCTCCCCTCTCTTGCTGCCATAGCCCTAAGGGGCCCCATTACGCGCCTGACGTTGGAGCTCCCAACTACGAGTAAGTCCACCCTCTGCGACTGAGGGGCAACCTCTGGAACAGGACAAGCAGCCATCTCCTGCCGAACATCAGTATCAGCCGGTGACAGAGCCTCAAACCGGTTCGTCAGACAAACTGGAGAGGCCTTCCGTTCAGCCCTCCGGAATGTCTTTCGCCCCCTGCCACACCTCGAGATGACCTCCCACTTTACCACAGGTGAGGGATCAGCCTCAATGTGGGCAGTATACCGGGCAGCCACAGTCGTAGTCCGATCGGGGGATGCGTGGGACGAGCTGGCCGTCCCCGGCAAACCCCCATCCGGACCCCCACAGTGATGCCCACTGGCAACAGCCTCAAGCTGTGTGACCGAAGCCAACACTGCCTGAAGCTGGGAGCGAAGGGATGCCAACTCAGCCTGCATCCGAACACAGCAGTTGCAGTCCCTATCCATGCTAAAAACTGCTGTGCAAAGAACGTCTGAACTAATGTACAGAGAGCACAAACAAATCGACACAAAATTTAAACGGTTATTAAAATACAAGATTGCCTAGCAAATGCAGTAATGCTGCTACTTGCGCATTGCAGACACACTGCTTGGCGACGGAATGAGACTACGCGATTTTACACTATTCAGGTACTAAAACGCGACGCTACACCTCTCAAATACTATAATACACCCGAAATTTATGAATTTAAACAATGCAAATACCAAAAACACGCAAAGATATTATGAATTAAACTATGTAACATATGAGAGAGCTTGGAGTATACGACTTTCTGCTGGCAGCTGCTTATCCAACGGCGGCAGGGAGCACAGTCTTCGTTAACTACTTGATTTTCTTCTTCCTCCTCCTCTTGTTCATTTTGTCCGTCTTAGGACTATATCAGTTAGCGTCAGTTTCTTTACTTCTAGTATTTATCGTTGCGCTATATTATTTCATTTTCATACGTTGCAGCCTTCTTCTTTCATCTGTCCATAATGATCATGTCCTGGGTGCTATTCCTTCCCGAAAACCTATGCGAGCCTGAATTTGTTATTTGAAAGACACTCTCATGTAAATCTCCGTTTTCTGTATTCCCATTTCTTCCAGATCCGTCTGTACCTCTTGGATCTAGCGCCACTGACGTGTTCAGAAGGAACTCGGTTGCGTCATTTGTCAACCTCCCGTGGTTTCGTCTAAGGACGTGTCGCAGGAACATACGGTTCTTCTTCCTCACGCCGCCTATATTGAGTATCACCCGTTTTGCGACGTCCCAATATCGTTATAAGCGACCTCAGTAACTCAAATTTTATACTCTTAAAGATTACTTAGGAGCCTGGAACTGCTTATAGTTTCTTTGTATATTAAATCCTTCTTGTTTATTCGTCCTCACAACACTTCTGTTTCCTCCAGACCAGTTTCTATCCATTCTCATGGGTATTTTAGGTTCCATACATTGTGAGTTTTTCGCTTTTTCTTTTGGTTGTGGCTATACAAGAAACCACAATTTGCCGCGCGGGATTAGCCGAGCGGTCTCAGGCGCTGCAGTCTTGGACGGTGCGGCTGGTCCCGGCGAAGGTTCGAATCCTCCCCCGGGCATGGGTGTGTGTGTTTGTCCTTCGGATAATTTATTTGAAGTAGTGTGTAAGCTTAGGGACTGATGACCTTAGCAGTTAAATCCCAGAAGATTTCACACACATTTGAACATTTTTTTGAACCACAATTTCAGGTTTTTCAAAAAATGGCTCTGAGCACTGTGGGTCTGAGGTTATCAGTCCCCTAGAACTTAGAACTACTTAAAACTAACTAACCTAAGGACATCACACACATCCATGGCCGAATTTCATGTTTTTGTTATGTTCCTAATAACGTATTGCGCACCGAACCCCATGCGTAGTATTAACGCTTGAAGGACATTACTTATGACTTCTGATGTAGAGGGCAGTTTTCTAAAAAGAACATAGTGTACCTAGGAGCACTCGGTATTTTGTTGTCAGTACTTTATTCTAGTGACCGATTTTAGAATCTGTAGTTGTGAGACATGCGGTTGTAATTTGTGCAGCATTTGTGAATGTTACGAGTTAGACGTACTTAAGCTCTGTAATATATATATAAAAAAATGGTTCAAATGGCTCTGAGCACTATGGGACTCAACAGCCGAGGTCATTAGTCCCCTAGAAGTTAGAACTAGTTAAACCTAACTAACCTAAGGACATCACAAACATCCATGCCCGAGGCAGGATTCGAACCTGCGACCGTAGCGGTCTTGCGGTTCCAGACTGCAGCGCCTTTAACCGCACGGCCACTTCGGCCGGTTAATATATATATAGATTGCATCAAAAAAGACTGCGCAGTTTCCAAAACTCATAGTTAAGCGACATATAAAATATCAAAGCTATTGGTATATAATGTTAATTCTTCTATTTCAGAATGTTATGGCGAGAAAAACACAGTATATTTGAAAAAATATGTTCATAACCCGAGGAAGTTAGAGCCATTATTCGTCTTTGGTCCGCCAACTTCTCTCTTGAAACCTAAGAAGTTCTTTTGCCATGGAACCTTTAATTCTCACCTGTCAGATGAGTTTCTTAAATGTCTTAACAATTTTACTTGTCTCTAAGACAGAAGTATACGTTAATATTCAATAGTTTCTGTTTCGAAACGCATTTTAATTGTAACTGAGTTTTGATAATAATAATTGCATTGAATTTGATTCCACTGAATGACTGTTGGTGTGTTGTTTGGGTAATACTGTAAAATATCGACGGCCAGATACAGTAATGACAAGATTTTCTCTATTGCAATGCTTTTAAATTTCATTGTAATATATAGGGGATAAGCAAAATAATGTGAACAGTGGTACTAATGGGATGGTTGTGTTTGACGGTAAACAACGCTGGTAAGCACGTGTCGCGTTGGACCGTGCGTGTTCAGTACGGACTAGTCATAAGCGCATGTTGTTTACGAGTAGTGCACATTCGTATTTGCATTCAGAGACCGAGGTCGTCCTGCAAAGAGGGCAAATTGTGGGGGCCCGATTAGCTGGAGCATCAGTAACCAAGACAACCAACTTATTGAATGCATCAAAGAATAACTATTTCAACAGTCATCACAGCCTACACATAACACGGAAAGACATCATCGTGTAAACGTAATAATGGACACAATTCTAAACTAAGTGACAGAGATCTTCGTACGCTAACACGAAATATGTCAAAACGACACAAAACTACGGCGGCTAAAGTGACTGCAGAGCTCAATAGCCATCTTCGAGACCTCGTATCTATGGACACTGTCCGTCTAGAGCCTCATAAAGCGGATAATTATGCATGAGCTGCTATACCGAAACCAATAGCGATGACAACTAACGCAAAGAAGCGTAAAACATGGTGTCAGGGGCATAATTCCTGGACGACTGATCAGTGGAAGCACGTCATATGGCCCACCGAATGAACGTTTTCGTTATTTCCTACAACGGGTCGGATTTACGTCTGGAGAACACCAAAAGAAGCCTACAATCCTGATTTCTTGATTCCAATGTTTAAGCATGGCGGTGGAAGTTTTATGGTGTGGAAAACCATATCATCGTATTCTGCTGGTCCCATCATTACTCTCAAAGTCCGTACAACAGCCAGCGATTATGTAAACATTTTATGCGATCAGGTGCACCCCACGATTCAAATGTTGTTCCCCAACAATGATGCCATATTTCAGGATGATAATGCACCCATTCACGTAGCCATGAAAGTACGATCGTGGTATGAGGAGCATGCAACTGAACTGTAGTGTCTTCCCTGGCCAGCACCTGAGCCCTGATTTGAATATGATCGAACCCTTGTGCGCGTTATAGGAGCCTAGGAGGTTCTGATCGATCGAAGAGTAGGATAACATTCCACTGGAGTCTACACAATCAGTGGGGTTGGGTTGTTTTGGGGAAGGAGACCTGACAGCGAAGTCATCGGTCTCATCGGATTAGGGAAGGATGGGGAAGGAAGTCGGCCGTGCCCTTTGAATGGAACCATCCCGGCATTTGGCTGGAGCGATTTAGGAAAATCACGGAAAACCTAAATCAGGATGGATGGACGCGGGATTGAACCGTCGTCCTCCCGGATGCGAGTCCAGTGTCTAGCCACTGCGCCACCTCGCTCGGTTACACAATCATTATATGCCAGTATTGTAAGAAGAGCACAGCTGTATTATTTACAAATGGGTAACCATCACCTTATTAATAAATCATTCCCAAGTAAGTACAGATGTTCACATTATCTTGTCTATCCCCTGTATGTTCCTAGGTACATGATGATGCTGCACCTTTGAACACTTTTTCACATTTGCAAAACTCTTAAAAAGCAGACTGCAACAAGTTAAAAGCTATTCCTATGATTTAAAAACGGAATAAGGGAATACACAAAAATTGTATTACAGAGTTGGCTACAGGTGAAAACCAAAAAGGTGTAATAATTTACAGCACTCATCCCTACTATGAAACAAAAAGCGTACATCCAACCATGAATGTAAACGATAATTTTAAATTCGTTGAAATCTTAGGGTATATCCAGATCTAAAAAGGAAATTAAAGCATTTTAAGCTAAATATTAATAATTTTAATGCATTTGCAACCGATGTAACCTATCTGCATCTCTTTTTTTACACGCCATGCCGCTTGTTTTAAGAAAAATAAACTACAAATTCATGGGCAGTAAACATAATCAAAGTGGTAGACAAACAATTACTGACAGCTCTGGAATACATTTGTCATGTGTCTTTTGTCTCTCTAGCGAGTGCGGACATACGGCAACCGTGATTGGCGGTGCTTGCATTACGGTGATCCGAGAGAGGACAAACACTCACTCGACGAAATTAATCCCAGATTTCGGTAGCAGGAGTGCGGACGGAGGCAGCGCCCGTCCACACAGCACCGTCCATTCAGCGGCGTCCATTATGAAGCCGGATTGAAGCACTCCACGCGCTTCTGACGGATATATCCGGCTTTGTGGATTACGGCGCCGGGGCGTAAATCTCAGAGCGTCGTGAATAATGTACAGTGAGCAGCGGGCGCCCTCAGTCAGAAGGTGGGGATCGCTCGACCCAGAACTCGGTGTCGCCCGCCATGTCTTCCCAGCAGGACGTGATAAGGTAGAGAACGTAATGATATTACAGGCTCGTACTATACAGGGTGAAAAGTGTTTAAACCGACAAACTCTGGGAGGTTGTAGGGGATATCAAAACATATATTTTTTATGATGATTATTTAAACGGGTGGAGGCAATATTACGCTCTTCAGTTGATAGAGGCCGTATTACGATCTTCACTTCTTAGAGGGCGTATTACACTCTTCAGTTCTAGGTAACTTCTGTCCACCACTATAGGAGTGCGTTGTCTCTATTTACTAATGTAGCGATACACATGAAGTTAGTACACTGATATGGTTGGTGCGTACTACGAAGCGCACCACAACGGACGATCTGCACAGAGGGTTTAACAACAACAATATTCTAATCGCCACATCCCGCATCATACCACCTTTGCTGCTTTGTACCAACGTCTGCGTGAGACCGGGTCATTTAGCAGATTACCTGGACAGGGACGCCGTCGCACGGTAAGAACGCTGCAATTTGAGGAAGCTGTCTTGCAGCATGTGGAGCGGGATCCTTCAATCAGCACTCGTGCAATTGCACATGACACAGTGAAACGTCCCCTTTTTGAACAATTATACAAGACTGTGCTTTAAGTGACACACTATATTTTTAGCGCAACGCAATCTGACTTTCAAAAATCCCTACAATAGAATGGCCCTGACTAACATTAACCTATGCATTTCACAAATCGCTTACCTCACAAAAATCTTGGTTACTCGAACTACTGCAATACAGCGAGCGCCACTACTGCCAGCTAAATAAAAGATTCAAACTACGGAAGGCACTAACTACTGATAGGGATAGTTAACAAATGAAAGATATTAATAGAGAACAAACAATGTATTTACCTTAATATCATCACATATCTAGCAGTTCATGACAAATTACAAAACTCCGCCATCTCTCTCCCCACATCCACCACTGCTGGCGGCTCACCTCCAACTGCCCAACGCTACGCGCTGTTCACATCCAGCTGCCGCTGCCCAACACTACAATGGCAGACAACAATGCAGACTAGCCACAGACTGCACACAGCACAGCCAGTGATTTTTATACAAAGGTAGCGTTACCAATAAAAGAACCTAAACAGCCTACTTACAATAGGGACGAATCAGACGAATGTAAGAACAGTCCTTCTAAAGCAATTGTTACGTCCAATTCACTTACAGCGTGTCCACAACCTGGATGAAGTTGATTATCCAACCAGAGCACAGTTTTCGCAGTGGTACCTGGAACAGTGTGAAATGCATCCTACATTTCCATCCTCTGTGTTGTCTACCGATGAAGCAACGTTCGGGCGTGATGGAGTCTTCAACATGCATAATTCGCATGCTTGGAGTGAGGATAATATACGTGCCAAAGTTACTAGCGCTCATCAAGTGCGGTTCTTCGTTAATGTGTGAGTCGGTGTTCTTCGGGACTGTTTAATTGGACCGTATCTGCTACCTAGCCCATTAAATGGCAGGCAGTATTACAATTTTCTCGCCAGAGCACTGCAAGAATTGCTGGAAAACGTCCCGCTCCCTACAAGACAACGATGTGGTTCCAACATGACGGGGCGCCGCCACATTTCAGTCGTCTTGTGCGTCGATTCCTGGGCCGACGATTCCCAGAAACGTGGATTGGCAGAGGTGGTCCTGTACCTGCTCCATTCCCAGATATGTCCCCTATGGACTTTTTTGTGTGGGGAGAGATGCGCAACCTTGTTTACGCCACTCCTGTTGCATCACAAGAGGATTCAGGATACTCCTGGGGTTTTTGCCCGTGTCAGACAGAACACGATCCGACGGTGTAACCTTTGTTTATGTGTCAACGAAGGCATTTTTGAAAATCTACTGCAATTGAAATTGGATTGTGTTAATGTATTGTCTCTTGGTCATAAAAATGTATAAGTGTTTGTTGGTCTCATTAATTTGCCGCCAGAGAAATCTTCCTCTACCGGTTTAAATAGTCCTCATAGGACAAAATCACGTTAGAGAAAAGTATTTGTTTTTATGTCCCCTACAACTTCCGAGAGTTTGTCGGTTTAAATACTTTTCACCCTGTATTCATTACGTTGTGTGTAGAGGCATTCTGTACAATAAATATTTTGCTGATATTCTACATATCACGTTTCTACAATTGGTAAAACCTGTAACTGTAAAGATTGATAAGAGATCTTTACCTGAGAGATCTGTCGCTGAAAAGTAGTACGGCAAGCTGAACCTGTATTTGTTGCGAGAGCCGTGAAGATATTGCAGCATATTGGCTGGTTAATGATCTCAACTGATTACTTCTCTCATTTAACCTACGTGTCATCTACATCTGCGTGATTACTCTGCTATTAACAATTCATTGCCTGGCAGAGGGTTCAATGAACAATCTTCCAACTGTCTCTCAGCCGTTCCACCATCGAACGGCGCGCGGGAGAAACGAGCACTTAAATTTTTCTCTGTGAGCCCTGATTTCTCTTATTTTATCGTGATTATCATTTCTCCCTATGCATGTGGGTGCCAATAGAATGTTTTCGCAATCGGAGGTCAAAACTGGTGATTGAAATTTCATGAGAAGATCCCGTCGCAACGAAAAACGCCTTTGTATTAATGATTGCCACTCCACGTATCATGTCTGCGGCACTATCTCGATAACACAAAACGAGCCGCCCTTCTTTAACTTTTCGATGTAATCCGTCAGTCCTATCTGATGCGGATCCCACACCGCACAGCAATACTCCAGAATATGGCGGACAGGTGTGGTGTATGCAGTCTCTTTAGTAGATCCGTTACACCTTCTAAGTGTTCTGCCAGTGAATATCAGTCTTTGATTTGCTCTACCCAGAACATCATCTATGCGATGGTTCCAATTTAGGTTGTTTATAAATGTAGTCCTAAGTATTTACTTGAATGTACATCCTTCAGATTTTTGTGACTTATCGCGTAATCTAAATTTAGCGGACTTGTTTTAGTACTCACGTGAATAACTTCACACTTTTCTTTATTCAGAGTCAATTGCCACTTTTCGCACCATTCACATATCTTATCTAAATCACTCTGCCATTTGTTTTCGTCATCGACTTTACAAGACGGTATATGACACCATCATCTGCCCAGATTGTCTCCCATGTCGTTAATATAAATCAGGAACAATAGAGGGCCTATAACACTTCCATCGGGAACGCCGGATATTATTTTTGTTTTACTCGATGACTTTCCGTCTATTACTAAGAACTGTGACTTTCCTGACAGGAAATCACGAATGCAGTCGCAGAACTGAGGCCATATTCCATAGGTACACAGTTTGGTTAGAAGACGCTTGTGAGGAACGGTGTTAAAAGCCTTCTGGAAATCTAAAAATAAGGAATTAATTTGGCATCCCCTATCGATAGCACTCATTACTTCATGAGTCTAAAGAGCTAGTTGTGTTTCTCAAGAACGATGTGTCCTGAATCAATGTTGACTATGTGTCTGTCTGTAAATAAACCGTTTTCTTCTAGGTAATTCATAATGTTCGAACAACAGAATATGTTCCAAAACGTTACTGCAAATCGACGTTAGTGAAATGGGCCTGCATTTCAGAGGATTTGTCCTATTTCCCTTTTTGGGCACTGGTGTGACTTGAGCAATTTTCCAGTCTTTAGGTACAGAACTTTCTGTGAGCGATCGGTTGTACATACGTTAATTGCTAAATATAGAGCTATTGCACCAGCATACTCCGAAAGGAAGCTGACTGGTACACAATCTGGGCCGGAAGCCTTGACTTTATTAAATTATTTAAGGTGCTTTGCTACAACGAGGATATCTACTTCTACGGTTCTCATCTTCGCAGTTGTTCTTGATTGGGATTCAGGAATATTTACTTTGTCTTGTTTGATGAAGGAGTTCAAGAAAACCGTGTTTAATAACTCTGCTTTACTGGCACTGTCATCAGTGACTTCACCGTTGTTTTCACAGAGTGAAGGTATTGATTGCGTCTTGCCACTGGTGTGCTTTTTGTATGACCAGAATCTCTTTGGGTCTTGCCACTGGTGTGCTTTATGTATGACCAGAATCACTTTGGATTTTCTGACAGATTCAGAGACAGAGTTTCGTTGCGGAAATTATTAAATGCACCTCGCACTGAAGTACTCGCTATATTTCGAACTTCTGCAAAACTTTGCCAATTTTGTGGATTTTGCGTTATTTTAAATTTGGCATTCTTTTTTCGTTGCTTCTGCAACAGCGATCTGACCCGTTTTGTGTACCATGAGGGATCAGTAATTTCAGTTATTAATCTATGTGGTATATATCTCTCAATTACCGTCAATACTATCTCTCTGTAAACATCTTTTCTACGCTTACGTGATAGGTTCGGAAGGAGTGGAGACTGCCTCTTAAAAAGGCATTAAGAGCATTTTTATTGCATTGTGGTTGCTAATCCCTGTATTCGTCACGATACTCTCTATTTGTCCAACGCTTCGAGTGGCCTCATGGACTAACTGTTCAAACTAATTTTCTGAGAAAGCATTCAGTACAACTTCTGATGACGTTTTATGCCAGCCACCAGCTTCAAAAGTATAGTTTTTCCCCCAAATCGAGGGTAGATTGATGTCACCACCGACTGTAATGGTATGAGTGCGTACCAATTTGAAATGAAACTCAAGTTTACTTTCAGCTGTTCAGCAACTATATCTTCTGAGTCGGGGGGGGGGGGGGGGGGGGACCGGTAAAACGCTCCAATCAATAGTTTAATCCGGTTGTGAAAAATAACCTCTATCCGTACTATTCCGCAGAACTATCTACTTCAATTTCACTTCAAGACAAACTCCTCCTGATAGCAATAAATACTCAACCACCAACTGCATTTAATCTATCCTTTCTGAGCACTGTTAGGTCGTTAGAAAAAATTTCGGCTGAACTTATTTCCGGCTTTAGCCAGCTTTCCCTACCTATAAGTATTTGAGCTTGTGCTTCATTAGAAAGACAGCATGTAATAATATGTTTGTTTATAAATAAATCTTCTGCTACCAGTCACGAATTTTCTTTATTTACTTTTCGCACGACGCGTTTCGGGAAATGATTCCCATTCTCAAGTGCGTTTTTTGTGTGTATTAAGCCATTTCTACTGATGTTGTCAATGTGTGAGAGTTCGCGTAATTTCGTTGACTTTTACTGCAATATATAAGAAACACGCGACATTTTAACTGGTTATCTATTCTTTTGGTACGTACTTCTAAATTTTGTCACTAACTTCAACAAAAGAATCGATAACCAACTAAAAATCGTGTGTTTCTTAAATAGTGCAGTAAAATTTAACGAAATTAAGCAGACTCTCACACATTGACATTATCAATAGAAATGACGTAATACACGCAAAAAAACGTACTTTAAAACGGTAATCATTTCCAGAATCGCATCGTGCGAAAAATAAATAAAGAAAAATCGTGACATGTAATAGAAGACTTACAAGCAAACCTGTTGTTTTCACACTCGCAGGCTTTCAGAAACCATTTATAACGGATCAAATCATAACAAAGACACCAAGGTTTTCATTCCTGTAGCTCTATGGCAGAACGTTCAGTTGCAGTCGTAGTTTCTTTTTCAATAATACATTACTTTTGTAAAAAGTTCTGCTGTCAGTGTTAATTATTGTGGACTGATCATTTTCTTTAACCTCCGCCAATTGCTGTAGTTAGGCGCTGCTGGGAAAAGTAATTTTCTGTTTTGCTTAATATGTGCACAGTTAGGTAATTTTTGTACAACATAACTGTTAGTTGACAGTGTTCCCATAAAGTAAAAGAGGTTTGAAACGTTCTGGCAAATTAAAACTGTGTGCCGGACCGAGACTCGAACACGTGCCTTTGCCTTTCGCCGGCAAGTGCTCTACCGGGACGAGGCACTGGGATAATTGAAGCTGTGTGTGTGTGTGTGTGGGGGGGGGGGGGGGGGAAGGGGGGTCGTGAGTCGTGCTTGGGTATCCCAGTCGGCAGAGCACTTGCCCGCGAAAGGCAAAGGTCTCGAGTTCTAGTCTCTGTCCGACACACGGTTTTAACCCGCCAGGAAGCTTCATATCAGTGCACATTGGTCTGCAGAGGGAAAATTTAATTCTAAATGCAGTTTATTGACATTCTACTGGATATTACTGTTCTGTTAGTCCCGTGAAATAGCTGAAAAAGGGGCAGTTATTATGTCTGTTTACCTACGAACAATTCGCCATGTAAATGTTTTCATTGTAGATTGACTTTTAATACCTTGGAAATTATTAACGATCGATATTTGCCTGCATTTTATGATGAAAAGATTTCCTAATTCTCAGTGGGAAAAAGTATTGAAAATGTGCTTGCTTGAGTCGTCTTGAATTTCGCTAGATTCCTTCATTATCGGATTTGTTAAATCGGTTTGGACGTGCAATGAGAGGATTATTGTTGTGATACTTATTTAGTTAATCAAGGAAAATAGTTGGCAGCTTTGGGTGTAGATGGTCACACGGAATACTGAAAGTATTTCGTCATATAATCCGCCTATGCAGGACGACGAGGTCATTACGGTCACGGTGCTATGTTGTACCCATAAAACCGCTGGAACGGATACATTTAATATCAAAGTTATGTAACTCAGGATTAATAGGAATGACATTTAGTCGGACACATGATATTGGGGATCCCATTTGCAAGATCGCTGCATTAGTTTCATCATTCCGGCGCATTGTGTGCTGTGGTAAGTGGTTCTGAAATATCTTCCGTGAATATTTCCCTCATGCAGCTCATGCTTTACGGTTTCTGACCGTACACCTTACTGCAGACGAATATTTGTCTCAGATAAATTCTGGGACGCTGTTGGCTATCCTTAAGGTCACAAACGACTGCAGATTTTTTCAGTTACCTTGTTTCACCCAACCTTTGTACTCCTGCTTCGTAGGAAGGAGAATTATTCACTTCCAACAGTACCATTACATTGATGTATGACCCCCTGGCGATTTTGTTGATTCTTTAAAATGTTCCTTCACTTCTCGCATACATTCCTTAATAAGAACTTGTATCCCTTGATCTTCAAGTTCGCAGTTGGTTTTTATAGATTATTCATCTTCATTTGTATTTTATCCGCTACAGTATAACGATTATTGACATCCCGTTCCACTTTCTAAAGCCTTTACGTCGAAATATGTTAGGGAGTTATCTCGATTTTCCTGCTAACTGCCATCCGTTACTAAATGAAATGTCAGAAATGCCTCTCTCGAACCGTTCCCGTTCCTGAAGACAAAGAGATTATTTCCTCTGGTATTTTTGCTACTTTTGTTCTTATGTACATTATTGTGGTCAGCAGCTGTGACTTCCCACACTAACAAGGAGAGGCCGCCAATTGTGAAATTCAGATTCGATTCATACTGCGCATAATAGAAGCTCATGGCCAGAGGTGTAATGTGGCAAAGCACCAAGATGCACTTCTCAGCCGTTGTCGAGAAAATCGACAGTTAGAAGAAACCGTTCTGGTGAAATACTCTCTACGATTAATAATTTTCTACAGCGTTGTGGCGCAGCGGTAAGCGCTCGGGTTCGTAATCCGAAGGTCGTCGGGTCAAACCTCGCGCCTTGCCATTTTTTTTATTATTAGCTTTTGTAATATATATATATATATATATATATATATATATATATATATATATATATTTAATGAATTGCTTATGCATGTTGGTGAAGGCGAATCGCTCTCCAATTGTACCGCCTCCAATTTTCCATTGTTTTAACAGGGTGTACCAAAGCTCTCCCGTCCGCACCGATTTCCGACGATGTTATAAGTGGCGCTAGGGACCGCATCTACCTTCTTTCGAAGTTAGCGGGCAACTACGCTGTTATGCGGCGGTTCGTTTCGGCCCATTCAACATCTGTCCTTCAAGTGTAACGAGCGAGTAACGGAGTTTATATTTCATACCTGCCACAGCGAATTTGTGTTCGTGGGGTCTCTATTCTAATTCGAATGTTTGACTTACGCTATACGTATTCGTTTCGGAATATCGTTTCTACGTCTTCCGTTAACTATACGTGGTTAACATTATGAAGACAATAACATTTGTGAAATACAACTTTGTTTGCGGAAAACATGTTGGAAGTCGCCAGTTTTTCCACGACAAACGACTTTCAACAACTTATTATATGCATAATTGTTGCAACTGATTGCTGGGATATATATATATATATATATATATATATATATATATATATATATATATATATATATATATATATTGAAAGGTCTCTGTTGGATTCCTTTCATGCTTAATTTCTTAAATCTGTTGCCATTTATGGAATAAATTCCTCTGCTAAATGTACTGTGGCGTTTCTGACTATCTGGGAGGAGACTGAGCAGTGGAACGTGTTACTTTTACACATAAACAAGAACGATCTGTCACACTACTACACTTTAAAGCACAGTTTATATGTAATTCTTATATGTAATTCATGTCACACAGTTTCATACGGAACCTACATCCGCTTTCTTTTATATACTGTATATGATAAGATACTGTCATCCCCCTTCCCTTTTGTGTGAGAGGATGAATGAGCATATGTATTTCTAGTTGCATGCTTGAGGGTAGCAGACAAGGCTGTCTGCTAGAGAACAGTAGGACCAACGTCGGAACAGGTAGCTACGCTTCCTAAAAGCAAAGAGGTTTCTATCCTTAGTATGGTCCTGTCCGTCCGTTGTCATGTTGGTATAGGAAGCTGCCCCTCTGGCCACTTCCGTTGGTCTTTGTGAGCTACCCTCAGGAAGCACGCTCGGCTGTAGGGCAGTTGCAGGGTGGCCGTGGCGAGCGTCTGAAGTGGTAAGATCTCCGGCTAAGCGCGTGTCTGCTAAGTCCATAGGACAATGGATTTGTTAAGTTCAGCCTAACTGAAAATTTAATCATCTTTATTTCGGTTTTAACTCTAAAATATCTAAGGTTATCTTAAATTGCAGCGTAGTGTAATTCTCGTGTGAAGTTCATATTATTTTCCGGTTGTTGCTTTGTTACTACTTTGTGAGTAAAGTGGAACCACGTGTTGATCAGTAACTCTAACGAAGTTCATCAATCTTAAATGCGAATGCTTGTGTGATTATAACGTCTCGTCTTGACTATATTTTCAATATAGCAACTTTTCTTTATGTTCAGCCCACGTGGGGTGTACTTTGCGAGACCACTACCACGTGCTTATATAACTGTTTGACCCATCAGGTTAATAGTAAGACGTTAGTAACCAGTTCAAGGTTTTGCTTTTGTCAATTGCTTTTCGATCTAATGTATTTTAATTATCAAAATTATTGTGGAGTTGTACGCTTTGTGTAAACCAAGTTGACCACGTGGAGCATGTGGTGTAATCATCAAAGTAGCCCTCAGCTATTCTTTTTGCGAAGACTTCACAAAGAGTTAATATGAATTTAGTATACCAGTGTGTGGTAATTACATGACGGACAGGATTGTGGTATGAACGTAATTTCTTTGGGTAAAAACTGAATCTGTTGGTTGTGGTTAATTTCTTCTTGCTTATGTTTCAATGTTCTTCGTGAGTTATTTTATGAATGCAGTGTCGTATGCAGTCTCCCAATCTTGGCTCCATATTTTATGTGTTCCGTAAGATTACAATCTCACATTTTTCAGTCGTAAATAAGGCACCAGCTGAGTTATAACTCACGTATAATATGCTGAGATTTCAATGAACAATCTTAAAATAAATTTCCAAATATAAACTGATTTCATTCTTTTTATTTAAATTCTCTTTTTATATATATATATATTACCGGTTTTGTATGACTATTAAAAGATTATCATTAATGTTAGTCTGCTTGGTAAACCTAGACTAAATATCTGATGAAACAGTTGCCCAGTAATCCACGGTTAACGTCCCCAGACAGATCACGGCTTTTGACCCACTTTCATTGTCAATTAGCACCGATATCAGCATACCAAAATAAAGTTACAACATTACACAGCAGCTAAGAAAATTAAAGTTACAACATTACACATGGCGACCCTGTTCTGTGATTCCGCTAGACTCTGGAATCTCTGAAACGTTAGATTGCGAGCGTGTTATAATCTTCATTTTTTTCCTACAGCGCTCAAACAACTTCTGTGTTGTTTCCGAGCAGACTTTCAAAAGATTCACGGCATTGTTGATCGGCGTTGCGTTGTTTGTCTTGTTTTGTTTTTTATATTTGTGTGTTTTATATGTCTGTGTGTTTTTTATTCTCGCTTGTATATTCCACTGTTTCGATCAAAGATAAAAATTTGTTTTGCGTGTGAAAAAGTGTGTACTAGGTTGGGTATCTTTCGTGTGACTGTCGTAATTTTTGGGGGACACATTTATTGTGATTAGTGTGTTGCGTACTGAGTATAAATTGCACTAATGCAAACACGTAACCAAGCTAAAAGTAAGCGGTCCAACAACTTAAGCAACATGGACCAAGGGGATAATTTGATTTCCAATATTGACGCGTCGGGCGGTTCCGAAAATGCAATGGGGAATACTTCAGACGAAATGCAAAACAGCACGAACGGGCTCACAGCAGAGCCAGAAATTAAATTGCCTCCAACTAACCAAATTGATTTAGCAGAACTCATGAAAGCCTTATTGCAACAAAATAAAGAAAACACAGAGAAATCGATCCGCGAGCTAGGGGAACAAATGACGCAGAAATCAGAAAAATCGTTCCGAGAACAAAAAGAATCATCCGAAAAATCGATCCGAGAGCTAGCCGAACAAATAGACGAAAAACTAATCCAGCAGACAAATAAAGTCGACAAGTCGATGCAGAGAGTGTCCGATGATATCTCACGAAGAATAAACAATCTGGCAAGTGAGATAAAAAGTGATATTATGAAAGAATTAGGCCGTACATTTGAACAAATCGATGATCGTCTGCAAGCCTTAGAACAGAGCAAGCGGAGGGGCGATGCCGAATCTAAAGAAAGCGAAGAACGACTACTTAGGAATTTCCAAGAGCTGAGGGAAGAATGCCAAAGGGAGCACCAGCAGGTACTCTCGAGGGTCCAAGAGGCAGAAACGCATTGTCCCACGTCCGTTAGCAACACAATAGCGGACAACAGTTTAGCGATCCACGCGTTGGAACAGCAAGTAGAACAATTGAAGCAGACTGGGGCGGAGGACAAGAGACAAATTGATGATAAGATTGCGGCATTAGCGGACATTGTAGGCACGATGAAGCTGACGGAAAGCGAGAACAGTACTACACCGGTAGCGGCCGCAGAGACCGAAGAAGTGCGTTCGCTTCTGAGATTTCAGAAGGGACAGTTCGAAGTGAACAGGCAAAACAGAGCTGTAACAGGCGAATTACAAGAACGCGTGGCGCATCTGGAAAACCGCATGGCGTGTGATTCCGAACTCGCCAATAGCACTAAAAATAGCCATACGAACAGTGCAGAGAGGGACTCCGGCCACGAGGGTGATTTTGATGACAGGGAAGAATGTAATTTGAGGGGCAGACATGAGAATAATAGAAACATTCAAGGGCCTCGCCAGGAGGAAATGCGGGGATTTGATTTCAAACATTTCCTTACGGTGAGAAAGTTTGAGATATTCCGAAATTTGCAAAAAGGAATACATCCACGAGCATGACTCGAGCAATTTGAGTTCTGTCTTCCTCCCGACTGGGCAAGTTCACATAAGATAGAATATATGTGTGGCTATTTGGAAGGCGAACCGGCGATTCGCATGAGGTCGGCAGCGCGTCACTGCAGCTCCACTCGGGAGTTTCGACAAGCCTTTCTGTCCGCCTATTGGTCGGAAGCGGCACAAGATAGGGTCAAACATGGCATAATTATGCTGCCAAATTTGAACCAGTCTGGTTTCGGCAGCCCTGCACGCCTATTCGACCACATGCTGCAGGCAAATCAATTCCTATACTACCCATACGGGCCTGCGGAACTAATTAGGATATGCATCACCAAATTGCCGATGCACTTGCGGCACATCATTCTTGCGGGACGATGCAAAGAGGACGTGGAAACGCTTAAGACGCTTCTCCAAGAGTTGGAATACAATACAGGAGAATGCCCGCCTAATCAGGCACAAAGTTATTACGGGGCACAGCAGCGCGACCGCAGTCGTGGCCGTATTACTAATCAACGGCGTGACTGGTCGTCGCGACGCGAACGGAACAATAATCGGGACCGGCCGTATAGAAACTGGGGTGACAGTCGCGAACACAGGTGGAACAACAGAAATGATCGAGGACGTAGACAGAATCGTGAACGGAACAGTTACGGCAACCAGAATCGATACTACGGTGAACACGGTGGGAATAGGACTATAGGCGGAGCACCTCATGATGTTGAAATTCGGCCAGCTAACCCTAGACATAATCCAGCAAATGGAAATGAACAAAACCGGCAATGACAAACGATCAGCGCAGAAGGCGCCCAATCGGAAACAATGAACGACATGGCAAAGGAGTGCATACGGTATATAGAGAGGGAAGATATTAGAGAGGATTTGTTGCAAGAAACTACGAGTACTAAAATTTCGGGAGTAAATCCAGTCGTGACAGTTGCAGTAAACGAAATATGTTTTAAGTGTGTCATTGACACTGGAAGCCCTTTCTCGATAGTGAGCGAGGCAGCATTTCAAAAATGCGAAGGGACTGGCACTTGGCCCGTTTTTCAAGTGCGAGGAATTAAGGTGAAGGGCGCAATCTACGGTAAGAGCATAGAAATCCGAAGGCAAACTCGGCTTAATTTCACCTGCCAGGGAAGAGAGTTTGAGTACAACTTCTTTGTGCTCCCAATGCTGAATGTGGCAATGATTTTAGGAAATGACTTCATGAATGCCCACCATGCAGTAATTGACATGGGTGGAGGAGTAATGACAGTTCAAGTTGGGGATCAGCCAATTTGTTTAGAATTTGATGAATGCATATTACGTGCCGAGTCAGAAATTAGTTGCCTAAAATTTCAAGCTCAAACCGAGTCGCAACCCAGACTGGAGCTACTCGTGAACTATATAAGTGAGTCGTGCTCTCCGTCTGGTGAGCAGGGGAAAGATGTTGCGTTTGCTGATGCACTGAAAAAGAGCATCGCGGGTGTCAGAACCACGGACAGGGAAAAGGAGAAATTGTATTGTCTACTTAGGAATCATGAACGGGTATTTTCTGAGACTCCGGGGGCTATTAAGGGTCTTACGTACCAATTCAGAGTACGTGACCATCAGAAGTTTTCTGTTAGACCATACCCTATTCCAGTGGCGTATAAAGCCCAGGTGGAGAAGGAAATAAACAAGATGTTAGAACAAGGAATAATTGAGCGGGCAGTAAGCTCGTACAATTCACCCTTGCTTGTCGTGCCAAAACGCGACAACTCAGTTCGTTTGGTGCTAGACTCGAGACAGATAAACACAATTATTATGTCGGAAACGGACAGGCCTGAGAGCCTTGAGGAACTCTTACAACGTTTCCACGGAGTAAAGGTACTATCATCTGTCGACCTCCGTTCGAGTTTTTGGCAAATCGTGCTACACCCATCTTGCAGATTATATACAGCGTTCCTGTGTTACGGAAATTGTTTCCAATTCCGGCGTCTCCCGTTCGGACTAAACGTCTCATCAGCTGCTTTTATAAGGGGATTAAATAGCATTTTACCTGATGATTTGAAACAGCGAGTGACAATTTACGTGGATGACATATTAATTGCGGAAAAGTCGTGGGAGGACCATAATGACGTTCTAAACAGACTACTGGATGTTTTTGAGAAGGCAGGTGTAACAGTCAACTTAGGTAAGTCACAGTTCGGACGAGAGAACATAAAATTCTTAGGCCATATTGTCTCAGCAAATGGAATACAACCTGACCCAGAGAAAATTGCAGCGATAGCGGAGTGTGCAATGCCGACAAATAAAAAACAGTTGCGAGCATTCTTAGGCCTGTGTAATTTTTATAAGCGATTTATAAATTTTAGTGTACTTGGTACACCCCGTCTATGTGGACTAACAGGGAAGAACGCTTTGTGGGTCTGGGATCAAGAGGCACAGGATGAATTTTATAAATTGAAAAAGGCATTGGTAGAGGCTCCCATCCTCGTGCATCCCGACCTGACACAAGAATTCTGTTTAATGACGGACAGTTCCTTGTCAGGATTAGGTGCGGTACTGTTTCAAACGGAAGGAAATGATGATATTACAACTTGGAAAACAATCTCGTTTGGGAGCAGGGTGCTCTCTCGATGTAAAAAAAATTATTCTGTGACGGAACTCGAAGCACTTGCGATAGTTTGGGCATTCTCAAAATTTAGGTATTTTTTATTTGGGAGGACCACCAAGGTGTACATTGACCATCGTGCACTCCAATTTCTGATGAGCACAAAAATCACGCATGGGAGACTAGGACGCTAGGCACTATACCTACAGGAATATAACTTCACTGTAGAATACATTCCTGGACAGAAAAATGTAATTGCTGACGCTTTATCGCGCATTCCTATAGGTTTGGTTCACACAGAAGAAAGGGAACTGGGTGAAAATAATTTTAGTATCCTATACTTACAGAATGTAGCGTTCGAGAATTTTGTTACCACCTCTTTAGGGAGTATAGCGGACGAACAGGATAAGGACGCAGTATTGAAAGATATAAAGACGAAGTGGGAGGACAAGGAGAATGTAGGAATACGCCAGTACTACTTAGTGCGCAATAGAATATTATTCAAGAAACGAGCCCCGGACGACTCCAGATGGGTGTTGGTGATTCCGGAGGAACTCGTAAACAAAATTATATGGTACATACACTTGAGTTATGGTCACTTCGGAGCACAGAAATGTTGTGAAAAACTGAAAGAGACATGCTATTTTAATAACATGCTACGGCGTATTCGTGGTGTACTTAGAGTGTGCGGACCTTGTCAGCGAGCAAAGGCGGCCACAGTGACTTATGCTGCATCATTGCACCCGATAATACCAAGCAAACTTTGTGACCTCGCGGCCGTGGATCTATTTGGGCCACTAATACGATCTAAAGCAGGTTTTGCATATGTTTTCGTAGCGGTGGAGCTAACCTCCAAGTTTGTGTGTCTGACTCCGTTGAAGAGAGCCACAGGAAGGGCAGTGGCAACTGCATTTGCAAAGCAGTTTCTGCATGAAGTTGGGAGCGTGAAAAGGGTTATCTCGGATAATGGACCACAATTTAGATCGCAATACTGGCAGCGGATGCTTCGAAGAAGAAGAATTAAACCTATATATATATCTCTCTTTCACCCAGCTCGAACCCCAGTGAGCGTATTATGCGTGAATTAGGAAAATTATGTAGGTTATACTGCAGTCGTGATCACCGATCGTGGGACATACACCTAAAAGGATTTCAGAACATAATTAATGAGTTGCCTAATACGTCAACAAAGCTTCCGCCAATCACTGTGCTAAAAAACAAGGAGCCCCCGAGCAGAATCAAAGAGGTGGTGCCTTGGCCACTAGAGCCGAGACTACGCCGGAACGCAATTGTTGACTTAGCTTTACGCAACATCAAGCGTGCAGCAGAAGCCAGAGTCAAGGCGTATAAGAAACACGTGAGAAAAACAGTGTTTCATGTAGGACAAAAAGTTCTTATCAGATCACACAAGCTGTCTAACAAACGGTCAGGTGTCTGCAAGAAATTTTTTAATCTCTTTAACGGCCCGTATCGGATAAGGAAGATTCCCCATGAAAACGCCATAGAAGTGGAAACTCTTCGATCGAAGAAATCAAAAGGGCTACACCATGTGTCAAACGTAAAACCATACATTGAGTAGAAAGGGTAGTGGGGAGTAGAGAGGACGGTGAAGAGAATGAATTGATTAGTTTAAATTTGTGACATGCATTTTGAATAATATGTTGGTAAAAATTAATGATAAAAATGTTTTTATGTGATTGATTGAAGTGATGTTGTTAATTTGTTTTCTTTCCTTGTGCAATTAGGATTTAGTTTGATTCAAACGTAAAGATAAAAGGTTTCCTTGTGAACGAGTAAAATGCTGTTTATGTTTTTTTGTGTGTAAATTGAAAAGAGTCGCTCCTGAGGAAAGCAAGATCGTTGCTGAATTAGTGCATAAACTCAGGGGAATATCCGATCTGTGGGTATTATGGGTCTGCCAAACCCAGGTCCCCAGCTGTTAGTAGCCTTGTTTCCGATTTTCTGCTTTCAGTGCTACTATCTATCTATTACTATTCTATATCTGTCAGTATAAATGAGAATCTCTTACTATAGTATGCGTGCTGTATGAATATTTTAAGATAGGAGAACTCTGAGAAAGGAATGAGTAAGTTTGGAATCTTGAAAACAGGATGCGATAATACGATTGTTTAACCATTGGCTTCCCAATATGCGATGATATGTTAATATTGATTATATATGTCTTTTTTGTTCTTTATAGCTGAGTACGTAAAGTGCTGTCTGTGGATTTCGTAAGTATATTGATTCCTTTCAAGGTGAAAGAAGAATTGTGGTTTGTGTAATTTACGTGGCCCTGAAATATTATTGTGGTAGTCAAATACGAGCAGTTTTTCAGCAAATGGAGAATGGAACAGAAATATGGATCCTTTCTGTACTCTTGATGGATGTTGAGCCAAAGCCTAAAAAAAAAAAAAAAAAAAAAAAAATTATTCTGCGTTAATACTTGTCGTAGAAAAGCGACGTTTATGTGTTTTGCTGATGCTGTGAGCATTACAGCTTACTGTTTTCGCTGGTGCGGGATGCACTGCAGCCTATATGATGTGTACTGAGGAAATTTCCCTCTTGAAGGTAGAGGATGATTAAATAATTTTGATTATGGGACCGAAGGAAAGCTTGGTTTAAGGTAATAAGGATGAAGCAAAACATTTGTCATTTAAACTACAGGAGGATTCGGATCTTTTGTGTCTGTTGTGAGTTCAACATGTTAAGATGAAACTGTTTTACAGAATAGAGGTGACCACAATTTTGCCGTTCATGAGAAATGAGTCCAGAATAACCACCACAGGCGAAATAACTGATTTGGAAGCGAAAGGTAACTTAAAGAAGGGACGAAATGGGTAAGAAAATGTAGTATAACCTGTATAATTAAAATATTAGTACCCTTCTCAGAGCCATCTGTGTGATTAATTCTTGTGATAACGTAATTTTAGATGAAATTTTCTTACTGTTTTATGTGTGAATATATGAGTATGATAAATGTATAACTGCGAGTCTCTTTTCAGGTGTGCGAACTGGTATAAATGTTTTGGTGTGTAAATAACCATTGTTCTTTTTACTGTGTATGTTTAAGGAAAGTTTCTCCATATTTATCATGTGACAAGACGTATGCCGCGAGCGTCAAGAAGAGGACGAATTAGAACAATGTTGTAGTGGTATATACACGGTGTTGAAATAGCATTGAAGTAGCTTATTGGCTTAACTAGTAGTGGATAGAAGTAGAATATTGAGTAATGCATGTTTATGGGTAGTTAGTTTGTAGAATAGACAACAGGTGTGCATGTATGTGTGTGTAAATAACATGTGAACCCTATGCTGTCCTGACCTATACTTGCACAAGGCATAATCCTATTCATTTTAGTGAATTACTAAGTAGCATTGGATTTATTAAAACGTAAGTGAACCACATTAGTGATGTGGATTTAAATATTATATTGTCAGTTCATTTAATTTTTTATTTTTTTTACATTGTAAAGTCATTTCACATTTATCTTTTTACATTGTCAAGTCATTTAAATTTTATTTTATATTGTCGATTCATCTAATTATTTTTATAAAAAAAAATTAAGTCTCACTTTGTTCTTAAAAATTGTGAAAGACAATACTAAGTGGTAATATGTATGATATTGTGTAATCACATAAGGATGATGAAAAATTTCTGTGAATGCAGTTGAGAACGTGAAAGCGAACCGGCAAAACTCTTAAGAGACAGCGGGAGCAGCCGGACTAGTGTAAACTGGCGGGTTTCCCAGCAGGACACGCTGTCAGCCAGGCCACTTCGGGAGCGCGGCCGACAACAAAAGAAGGGTACGCGGCAAACTCTTCCCCTTGCACCTGGAGCTAATGGGCGGCCGCCCCGTGCGACCCTTCCTCGAGGCGATGACCTGAGATGGGCGAGCGGTCCACCGCGCGGAAATCCATCTGCTGGCAACGCACCACACGCACGCGACCGTGACGAGACGGCCGCGGAGAAACAACACAAGGGGCGTGGAGCCTTTTGACACATACTGTCCAGAGAAACTTGCAGACGTCAACGACGCCTATCGACATTTCCTGACGGATGCCTACTGTCAAGCGACAGTAAATCATGGTTCGATGTTCTCTGGTCGCTAAGGGTGGCACAAAAGAAGAGCCATTAAGTGTCATCCTTGCCCAGGAATATCAAACCGGCGAGCCAATTGAGGATAACCCAAGAAGGTAACAACACAAAGGGCGTGGAGCCTTTTGACACATACTGTCCAGAGTAACTGGCAGACTTCAATGACGCCTATCAACATCTCCTGACGGATGCCCACTGTCAAGCGACAGTAAATCATGGTTCGATGTTCTCTGGTCGCTAAGGGTGGCACAAAAGAAGAGCCATTAAGTGTCATCCTTGCCCAGGAATATCAACCTGGTGTGTCAAACGAGGATACCGCGCGAATTTGACAACACAAGCATGGAACCAAATCGAGATGACGTGACACGGGAGAAACTTCATGAGAGGGCAGAGACGGCGGGATCGCACGCAACAGATGGACAAAAAAAATCCCTACTGACAGCTGCGGCGACGAACCCCCCCTTCTTTCCCCTATAGTGTGCCTCGGAACAGTGGAAGTACTGAGTGTGTCAGTGAACAGTGATTATACGGTTCTTAGTCCAGTGCATATACGTGTGTTTCTGTCGGAGAAACTCTGTCTCGTGTGTTTTGCAGGAGTTCGATTTATTGGTGTTTATAGACTGACTCTTGTATTTTGCAGGTGTTCTATTTATCTTTTTTAGACTTTGGCTCTTGTATTTTGCAGGTGTTTTATTTATAGGTGTTTTTTTTGTTATAGATGTTGACTATTGTACTGTTTTATTTATCAATGTTTGTTTTTGTGTGATGTATTAGATTTGTGATATTTTGTTTCGTAAATTCATTCATGTGGCATTGCTTCGTTTATCAGTCAGATTGCTATTCATTCTCATTGGACTGTGATCGATTAGCCTTTGCATGGGGCATATTTATAGTGAGGAACCCCTTAAGGGAAACAATCACATAATTAATTGTATTTTCAGTATAATGACACAGTGCTCATTGTTTGCTAACTAACTGAAATATAGTAGAGTGATTAAATTAATGCCACATAGTTATGTTAATTCTACAAATTATTAGTTTTATAAGATATAGAATTTTTTTTTGATAACCACTTTGTAAAACATGTTTTTTTTTCTTATCAATTTTTGCTTTTGCGGATTGTGCATTGTAATGTTCTGCTTTATAATACCGATGTTATTTCATGTTCTTTATTAATTGCTGTGGCACCTTTGCTATTTTCATAAATTTTGCTTGTTAATAAACAGTCATAAATTTTCCTGTGATCAGTTGGCTCTTGCTATGAGCAAATACTGGTGAACTCCATAAGGGTAACAACCAGAAATTGTTTTCATATTAATGACACAGGAACCATTGTTTTTACTTGCTGACCGAATTAGATCTACACTACCTTTTAAATAGGTGTCACAGATTGTGTTCTTTTTTTTCTGTTTGAAATTGGTAGATTCTAAAGATGTGTTGAAATTATTGTGTTTTAGCAAGTAGCTGGTGTCCTTTTGCCTTTTCTTTTACACTTTTGGTTTAAGTAGGGTGTGAGAAGCCTGCTTGGGAATGTCCTAGCATGGCCAGAAAATTCCCTGCACAGTCTTTTCCCGGAGCGTTGGGGTTATGAAAGGTCTCTGTTGGATTCCTTTCATGCTTAATTTCTTAAATCTGTTGCCATTTATGGAATAAATTCCTCTGCTAAATGTACTGTGGCGTTTCTGACTATCTGGGAGGAGACTGAGCAGTGGAACGTGTTACTTTTACACATAAACAAGAACGATCTGTCACACTACTACACTTTAAAGCACAGTTTATATGTAATTCTTATATGTAATTCATGTCACACAGTTTCATACGGAACCTACATCCGCTTTCTTTTATATACTGTGTATGATAAGATACTGTCATCCCCCTTCCCTTTTGTGTGAGAGGATGAATGAGCATATGTATTTCTAGTTGCATGCTTGAGGGTAGCAGACAAGGCTGTCTGCTAGAGAACAGTAGGACCAACGTCGGAACAGGTAGCTACGCTTCCTAAAAGCAAAGAGGTTTCTATCCTTAGTATGGTCCTGTCCGTCCGTTGTCATGTTGGTATAGGAAGCTGCCCCTCTGGCCACTTCCGTTGGTCTTTGTGAGCTACCCTCAGGAAGCACGCTCGGCTGTAGGGCAGTTTCAGGGTGGCCGTGGCGAGCGTCTGAAGTGGTAAGATCTCCGGCTAAGCGCGTGTCTGCTAAGTCCCTAGGACAATGGATTTGTTAAGTTCAGCCTAACTGAAAATTTAATCATCTTTATTTCGGTTTTAACTCTAAAATATCTAAGGTTATCTTAAATTGCAGCGTAGTGTAATTCTCGTGTGAAGTTCATATTATTTTCCGGTTGTTGCTTTGTTACTACTTTGTGAGTAAAGTGGAACCACGTGTTGATCAGTAACTCTAACGAAGTTCATCAATCTTAAATGCGAATGCTTGTGTGATTATAACGTCTCGTCTTGACTATATTTTCAATATAGCAACTTTTCTTTATGTTCAGCCCACGTGGGGTGTACTTTGCGAGACCACTACCACGTGCTTATATAACTGTTTGACCCATCAGGTTAATAGTAAGACGTTAGTAACCAGTTCAAGGTTTTGCTTTTGTCAATTGCTTTTCGATCTAATGTATTTTAATTATCAAAATTATTGTGGAGTTGTACGCTTTGTGTAAACCAAGTTGACCACGTGGAGCATGTGGTGTAATCATCAAAGTAGCCCTCAGCTATTCTTTTTGCGAAGACTTCACAAAGAGTTAATATGAATTTAGTATACCAGTGTGTGGTAATTACATGACGGACAGGATTGTGGTATGAACGTAATTTCTTTGGGTAAAAACTGAATCTGTTGGTTGTGGTTAATTTCTTCTTGCTTATGTTTCAATGTTCTTCGTGAGTTATTTTATGAATGCAGTGTCGTATGCAGTCTCCCAATCTTGGCTCCATATTTTATGTGTTCCGTAAGATTACAATCTCACATTTTTCAATCGTAAATAAGGCACCAGCTGAGTTATAACTCACGTATAATATGCTGACATTTCAGTGAACAATCTTAAAATAAATTTCCAAATATAAACTGATTTCATTCTTTTTATTTAAATTCTCTTTTTATATATATATATATATTACCGGTTTTGTATGACTATTAAAAGATTATCATTAATGTTAGTCTGCTTGGTAAACCTAGACTAAATATCTGATGAAACAGTTGCCCAGTAATCCACGGTTAACGTCCCCAGACAGATCACGGCTTTTGACCCACTTTCATTGTCAATTAGCACCGATATCAGCATACCAAAATAAAGTTACAACATTACACAGCAGCTAAGAAAATTAAAGTTACAACATTACAAAATATATATATATATATATATATATATATATATATATATATATATATATATATATATATATTTGAATTACGAAAAACTAATAATAAAAAATTGTTGCATGGAGCGAGATTCGATCCGGCGACCTTCGGATTACAAAACCGAGCGCTTACCGCTGCGCCACGACGCTGTAGAAAATTATTAATCGTAGAGAGTATTTCACCGTAACGGTTTCTTTTAACTGTCGCTTTTCTCGACAACGGCTGAGAAGTTCATCTTGGTGCTTTGCCACATTACACCTCTGGCCATGAGCTTCTATTATGCGCAGTATGAATCGAATCTGAATTTCACAATTGGCGGCCTCCCCTTGTAAGTGTAAGAAAAGTTTCACAATTATCCGTATACGCTTTCTAAGTTAATGTGATGATGAAAATATTCTACAAAACTGACGGTAATTAGCCCATCTCACAGACTATTAATGACGTGTGTATCGGATTTTATCCATCGACGTCTTCCCTCTGTCGTGTTGTTGACTCTGTAACCTAGCAACAGCTACTATAGCGCCGCGATAGAGGGCGCAGCTTGCCCGTCTGTTGGAGTTTAAGTCGCTGTCTGCGCAGTCTTGCACTGAGTCTGTATCCATCCTACATCCTAACAAGGGAAAGAACTGATATGTGGGTCACCGATTTTGATCAAGTTTTTCAAGGACGTTCTCTATTGAAAATGAAGAGACACGTGTTTCGACTTTATGCTAGACACTCCCTAGTATCTGAAAAAAAAGTCGATATCATACTTGATGAAGGAAAATCGTATTTTGAGTTATGTACATTGAAATATTGTCTAAAAATAAACATTTTTATTAATATAGTATGGGATCCAAAGTTAATAATGTTAGAATTATTAACGTTTTTTTGCGTTTTCGTGCTGTAGCTTGGGTACCCGGCACTCTACGCGTCTACCAGAGCGAGGTTGGTGGTTCAGGCTCCAGCACGGCAGCTCGGCCTGTTCAGTCAGAGGGCTGACTGCCCTCTGTAATAAAAATCCCTGAGTGAAATATTGAACGATGAACTTCAACATGTGTCGTATGACATCCAGTCAGACCAAATGACAAGAACTGTGAGGATGTGAAGAAAAGCAGTCAAGGCATAAGACTAACAATCCTCTGCTCTATGTTCAACTTTGGTCGCGTCATTCTTTTCTTTCGATAGTTTTTTGGGGGTGTCTAATAATATTCTGAAATAGATACATATTTATTTGACTTTTTTTGAAGTCAAACGACGGTGGGTATGATTAATAGAGACATAGATGTGTATTACATCTAACTGACAGTTACTTACAGAGTGATGTATAGTACAAAAACACACCTACAGCATATTATTGGGTAACCTTAACTGATCGCCTATTCGTAATCGTTCCCGCAATCATTGGTGGTGAAACTTAGCACAAATACAGGAAAAACACAAATATTTCAAGCACCATGCTCAACAGGAAACGAAATCTCGCCGTATTGAAATATTTTCCAATGTAAAGTTTGTGGAAAAGAAATCGGATTCACGTTGCTAAAAACAGATCAATCAGATGTCAATTTGGATGCCTACAAAGCATATAATAAATGCATATCTTCAGAGACAGGCGTAGACAGCTCGTTATGGACCAACGCTTGAATTTTGATAGCATACGCCCTGCCTTGTAAATTCCCTGCTCTGTTGTGACGTCGAATGATTTTAGACTTGCGATGAATTTCCTTACCTGTCGAAAAAAATGGACGTCACACGGCTGACTAGGTGAGGTACATTTCGGTGGTATCAATTTCGCGGAGCAGGTCGAGTGAGCGTCATCACCTAGGTAGTGAGCTCAATGTTGTCTTTGAAGGAAAAGGCCTGACAAAGATTGCAAGCAAAGTGAGGACAAGAAACAACATCATCCACCAACTGTGCGGCACTGCTTAGGGCTCCACAGCAGACACTCACCGAAAATGAGCATTTGGGCTTATCTATTCTGTGACAGTATACTGCGCTCCCATATGGATTAATAGCCCACACACAAACAGGATTGATGTGGTAGTAAACGAAGCCATGGGCATCATCAGCAGCACAACAAAATCTAACCCTACCGTATGGCTGCCAGCCCTGAGCCATACACCACCACCAGAGACACGGCTCTCCTCGGAGAATACAACAAGATAGTTAATAACCCTCAGCTACCCATTCATAATGGTACTGGTAACCTGGAACGCAGAAGACTTAAATCGAGAAGGCCACCACTACTGGCATCTAAAGAGACGACGACCTCCAACTTTAACATCCACAATCTCTGAAAACAACACTGGAGAGAATACTGCCCATCAAAACGCCAAAGAGTCATGATAAATGAGAAGCCACCTGGCTTCAATGAGTCACACAAAGTGTGGCCTCGCGATAAGTGTGGACGCCCTCTACAACTGGGGAAAGACACCAACTCCAAACTGCGACTGCAGTGCAGAAAAACAAACAATCCAGCATGTAGTAGAAGAGTGCCCAGTTTGAGCTAACAAGGTAACTTTCATCGACTTCCTTGCTGCAACAGAGGAGGCAGTCGATTGTGGTCAATGTATGGGAGTCAATTATGTAGTTAATCTGTATATAAAGTAAATAAGAATAGTGACGTATGCCATACGATGTATAAAATAGATAAATAACCTACGAAAGTCGTATCTAGCACAACATTTATCTTGATGAAACCAACTGTCGATGGAATATGTATACTTATTTGATTTTTAATCGCACCTCCCGATGTTTAACTTCAATAAAAGTCAAAGAAAAGTAATCTGATTACCAGAATATTGCCAGATACAAAGAAAAAATAGGGAATTAAAAAAAAAAAAAAAACACACGACCAAAAATCTAAAGCGGACGTGCAGCTTGGTAGTCTTATGCCTTGCCCGCTCTGCTAGATGTGTAGCATGACGGGGACCCAAGCTACAGCATCAAGAAAGTAAAATGTTAATAACTAGAACATTATCAGCTTTGGAACCCATAGCATATTAATAAAAACGTTTGTCCGCTCGACTGCCGCCACGCTCTGCCATATGCGTAGAATGACGGGTACACAAACTACAATATGAAGACACATGAACTTTAATAAATCGCACATTATTAACTTTGGATCCCATAGCATATTAACATGAAACTGCTTGCATTTAGGCGATCTTTCAAGGTATAATATTGAAAATACGATTTTCCGTCATCAGTTTTGATCACAGTTGATTCAAAAACTTTGGAGAGTACAGTAAACTGCCAAAACATGTGTCTCTTTATTTTCAGTACAGAACGTCCACGCAAAACTTGATCACCTCATATCAGACCATCTGTTGCAAGCCTCGGAGTCTTACTATAGCAGTCCACCAGCGGGCGACGCCAGCACGGCCAGACCCCTTCTGGGATTCGATGTTCTCGCTAGACCGTTGGAGGAAATGCGCTCGTGGTACTGTGTTTTGAGAAGTCGCGCTGCAGACCCAAGGGTCGAACTAGTGACAGACAGAGGCCAGCAGCGTCTAAGGACCTAGCTGCCAGAGACTTCGTCCAGTGCACCGCCAACGGACCACGAAACACAATTAATTTGATGAGGAGCCTCTTAAAACACTCGCTTGCCTCAGTTTGGTATCCCACAGCCAGAGACTGGTGCTTTTGCAGAAGCCAAAACTTTGAGTAGATTTATTTAAGACTTCAAGCTTCATTTGTGTTAGAGCGGTGCGTTTTAAGTTTATTTGTGTGCTTAATATAATTTACAAAGTTGCTAGTCACTGTCACTGGGTTTCATAAATGTATAGCCGCGCTATGTTATGCGTTATGTCAATCACGTTCTGGTTTCTGCCCTGCTTACTGCCCTTTCCATGCGTTTTAGATCCTAATAGCTTTCACGGAGTATTTTCAGATATTCGCACATCTTCCTTATACTCCTGGCACCTTTCTGCCCTTTCTTCTGTTATACAGGTTTACCATCTGTGCATCGCTAGTTATCAGCCCTGCAATTTATTTCTTTGAAGTAAAGTTTAATCTGGCTGTGCTCCACGTAGACTTTCTTTAGGATTACATCACTCTGTATACCTTGACATATCTCTCTCATCCAGTCCTAGTCAATCTGTTCGTACTTTCTATCTAGTTCGTTCGCAAGTCACTTCTACTGTTCCATTCCCATCTAATTCATTGGATCCTCATAATTTTTTCTTTCTTTCAGTCGTAAGCGGGAAAATATCTTGGTTATGTTGATTTTTCTAGCGCTCCAACAATGATGACTTTTCCTACCTTAATTATTTCGTTATTTATTGTTAGGTTTATTTTATTATATTTATTGTATATTATTATATTCTATTTATTGTATTGTATTGTATTATATATATATATATATATATATATCCCTACTCTGTTTCTGAACTACTGGCATGCCGTTATTTAGACTACCGTCTCAGAAAATATCTTCGTCATCTCATTCCGTCCTAAACTCAGTATCTGCTACATCGTGTAGTTCGTTTTGCTCAATGTCTTCAATTGCAAATTATCTATTTATCACAACTAGCTTACGATTTATGAGAAAGTTCGCTGCTCGGTACACTTTACAGCGCAGGATTAGATATCCAAACATTCATCTGTCACTGACGTAGTCCATTTTATATCTTCCACAGTCTCTTGGTCTTATGTAAGTATACTTATTTCCCTTATGATTTTGACAGAGAATGTTCGCTACAACCTATTCAAATCTATGACACAACGGTATAATTCTTTCTCACTTCTCATGTTTTTCCCCCTGCTGAAGTTATCTAGTAACCCTCCATTCCATGTCCTCGTCCAAGTAGCCCTTCAATCACCAACAACTGTCATACATTCATTCCCCTTCAGGTGTCTGTCGGTTCACCTACTTCCTCACATATTCTCTCTATTTGTTCATCGTCAATATGTTATTCGGGCAGGTAAATCTGTACAACGGTGGTTGGTTTTGGTTTAGCTTCAGTCCTTAGAAGAAGAATTACTGACAGCAACTCGTGACTGTTCCTACCTTACTATTCATAACGATACCAAAACCTCTTACACCATTCGTGGATTCTGTGGTTATTACACTGTAATCATTTGATAATATGTGTCTCTCCTTCCTCCATTTCCCTCCATTCTTGGGTCTGCTTGTCTCTTACTTTCAAATTTGGAAATTTCTTTAAAATATTCAAACTTCTAACATTCTCCAGTCCGAATTGTCGAACGTTTGCCTTATTCATTCTTTACCTGGTACCTGCCTCCTGGGTAGTCCAACTCCGGAAATCACAACCAAGGACTGTTTCACCTCTGGAATGATTTTCGGTGGAAATTGTCGCCTTGACGTTATTACTGCAAGACTGCCTGGACTGCGAATATCTTTTATCTCTGTTTTATGCACTTGTTTCAACTGTTTTATGTACCTTCACGCCGGTGATCATTGCTGATTCTGCATCGTTGGGGCTAGTTTCCCATCATAACGGAAGAGAATGCCCTGAAATGCTTCCCACTTTTCTTCTCTGGAAGAATGAGTACCACTCTTTGCACTATGAATTTTCGGCTGCCACAGCAGTTTTTTATTCACAAGTCCTGGCAATGAGTGTAAACGAACTGGAGTTCCAGGACTATGAAATGGTAGTAGGGTAATAGAATTGCATTTCCAGGACCAATGAAGCGCTAAGCGCAACACCGCCCGCTTACATCTTAGATGAAAACCCAGAGAGCCTGAAGTTCTTGCCTAGCTCAAAATCCATAAGTATTTACCAGCAGCTCTAACGACCACTTCTGTGTAGCTGTAGAGAGGAGTATAAGTATCCATTTCATGCTGCAAAACTGAAGCTGAATTTTGTGTTATGCAGTATAGCTTTCTTCCTCCCTTTCCATTGATAGCTGAATTGGAGAAGGGAACTAATAGAAATGAGCATTCGTTCGTTTGGCAAGTTATGTTCCAGACGTGTACATAGGAGGTGTGGCTGTAAATTAACGAGACTGATGCTGTAAGCATGCACCAAAGGCGAGTGTGGCATCTCTGGTGTCTGTAGACGAACCAGTATATCCGTCACCCTTGATGAAATGAGAGCAGTTATATTCTTTTGCCAGTAAGACGGTATGTTCAATAGTAGTGCAACGGGTTGACGTAAAGTTTAAGATGAAACCTGGAAAAACTGAGACCTGTCTTTTACTAAAAGAAGTCTATGATGCAGACTTTTTACCATGCACGCAAGTTTGTGGTTGAATCGCTTACAAGATGGTCGAGAAGACAGTGAAGATGACTCACACCCGGGACGCCCTTAAACATCAAAACCGGATGAAAATACTGACAAAGTAGGTAGTCTGATTCATGCTGACCATCGATTCAGCATTCGATCGATTGCTGAAACTGTAGGAATTGACTAAAAATGCGGAAGACGAATTTTACGTAAACAATTTAACATGACAAGAGTGTGCGAAACTGGTGCGACGATTCTCACGATCGAACAAAAGGATGCTCGTGACAATGTTAGTAGTGACACTTTGAATACCATTACAAATGACCCTAATTTCTTGAAAAGAGTGATAACGTGTGACCAATCTTGGTTTTTCTCATACAATTCAGAAAATAAACACCAGCGTGTGCACTGGAAGGGCCTAGCTTTGTCGAGGGCAAAAAGAGCTCGAATGAGCTTATCAATATTCAAAGCGACGATTTTTTTCTTTTTCGATATTCATGGGCTTATGTATCTTTTCTGGGCTCCTCAGGATCAAACCATCAAACAAAATTTCTACATCGAGATTCTTGCTAAACTGTGCGAGAATAGAAGAACGATACGACCCGAGATGTTGAAGAACAAGTCATGGGTTCCTGCACAAAGACAGCCCCCTCCCCCAACCGACTCATACCGCGTTGTCTGTTAAGATTTTTCTGGCGAAGTGCAGCAGCCCAATGTTAGACCACACACCTTATTTGCCTCACCTAGCACCACGTGACTTTTATCTATTCCCGATGGTCAAATCTACGTTAAAAAACAAGATTTCAGTCCGTTGAAGCAGTACAAGAAAAACAGACACGCGTCATCAACGAGCCCACAAAGGAAGACTTCCTGCAGTACTTAAATCAACGGAAAAACCGCACACAGCTTTGCAACGACGAAGGAGGGGAGCATATTGGGGATGACATTAACTGAATATGGTTGTTTTGGAATCAAATGTTTAGAGCAACAACAATATACAGCGTGCCAACTTGTGAATAGAGATGGCCAATTAGAACCGGATCGACGGTTGACTGATGTACAAGCCAGGGTGTATGTGATGATTTTCTATGCACATTTATACAAATGTCATATTGCACCCCTAATTCCACTACATAGAATACAATACGCAAGTAGCTAACCTCCGATAACAGCAGAAAAAATTTGCACCATTCACAAACAGATTGTGTGGAAGGCTCCCTCACAATGTTTCCCTTGACGAGTATTATATCAGGACAGGAATACCACCACAAAGTTAAATAATAAAATATAATTTGCCAAATCCTAAGAAAGCGCACTTCAAACTACTCAGCATAAACCCCAGGAAGAAGGAAACAAGCTACATGTGCACTCCAATTTTTCTCCTGCTTGTGGGGATACAAGCTGAGCACACCATTGTGTAAGCTTGAAGAATGGAAAAATAAGGATCACTCTGCAAGTACTTGCCTTATATCTAAAACAAATTTCACGCACCGTGTTTGGTAGTAGAGGAGGTACATTAAAAAGTAGTACGGATCCAGAGCAAACTACGTCACGATGAAAGTAAGGGTGTCTAACATTTTCGAAATGAGTTCTTTTTTTCTTTATTTCGGAACTGAATGCGTACTTATATTTACTATTTCATGGAAGACGGATCACATACTCCAGAACGCCGCGTTAAATCTGTTGTAGCCATTTAGCCAGCACTACGGAATGTTTCAGTATCAGCTGCAAGCAAAGTTTATTCGGTAACGCGCTCCGCATCTAATGTGTCGGCCTTTCAGCCGTGATATGTTGTGACACTTTATCGACAGCTGCCTCAGCTCGTAACGCTATACTAACTGGTTACCGGATAGCGGATGCATTCACCAGTCAAACTGCCACCACCTCCTTCATGTCATCCCAAAATTGGAGGTCGATAAATTCCGCTACTTCTACACGTTCTTTTATTTGATGAAGTGTCGTAGAAATATACTACTTCTGTACTCATTAGACTGTTCGTTCCATTCAACAGATCATGTAACTCTTCCTCACATTCAATCGTGATAGCAATGTCATCAGTGAATCGTATCACTGACATTCTTTCACCTTGAATTTTAATTCCACTCCCGAAGTTTTCTTTTATATCCATCATTGCTACTTCGATGCGCAGATTAAACTACAACCATGTCTTACATCCCTTTTAATCCGAGCACTTTATTCTTGGTCGTTCACTCTTATTATTCCCTCTTGGCTCTTGGAGACATTGTATATTACACGTCTCTCTTTATAGCTCATATTTTAGAACATCTTGTACCATTTTACACTGTCGAACGCTTTTTCCAGGTAGACAAATCGTAAGGGCGTGTCCTGATTTTTCCTTTGTCTTGTTCCCATTATCAACTGCAACGTCAGAACTGCCTCTCTGCTGCCTTTGCCTTTCCTAAAGCCAGACTGATCGTCATCTAACACACCCTCAAATTTCTTTCCCGTTCATCCGAATATTATCCTTGTCAGTAACTTCGATGCATTAGGTGTTAAGCAGATTATGCGATAATTCTCGCACTTGTCAGCTCGTGCAGTCTTCGGAATTGTGTGGGTGACAATTTTTTGAAAGTCAGATGGTATGTAGCCAGACTCATTCCTTCTAAGCACCAACGTGAACAGCTGAATCTTTGCCAATTCCCCCAATGATTTTAGAAATTCTGATGTAATGTTATCTATCCCTTCTGCCTTATTTGATCTTAAGTTCTCCAGAGCTCTTTTAAATTCTTATTCTACTACTGGATCCCCTATCTCTTCTTAATCGACTATTGTTTCTTCTTCTACCACATCCGACAAATCTTCCCCCTCATACAGGCCTTCAGTGTACACATTCCACCTATCCATTCACTCCCCTGCACTTAACAGTGAAATTCTCGTTGCACTCTTAATGTTACGACCCTTGCTGTTAATTTACCGAAGGTTGTTTTGACTTTCCTATATACTGATTCCGTTCTTCCGACAATCATTTTTTTTTCGATTTCTTCACAGTTTTCATGCACCCATTATGTCTTAGGTGTCCTGCAGTTCCTATTTATTCCATTCATCAGAGAGTTGCATTTCTGTATTCCCGAATGTCCATGAAAACTTTTGTACTTCCTTCCTTCGTTGATCAACGGAAGTATATCATCTTTTATCCATGGTTTCTTCGCAACTATCGACTAAGCACCTATGTTTCGGTTTCCAACTTCTGTGACTGACATTTTTAGAGATGTCCAGTCCTCTTCATCTGTACTGCCTACTGCGCTATTCCTTATTGCTGTATCTATAGCGTTGGAGAACTTCAAGCGTATCTCGTCGTTCCTTAGTACTTCCACACCCAACTTCTTTGCGTATTGATTCTTCCTGAGTAATACCTTAAACTCCAGCCTACTCTTCATCACTACTACATTGTGATCTGAGTCTATATCTCCGCCTGGGTACGTCTTACAATCCAATATCTGATTTCGGAATCTCTGTCTGACCACGACGTTATCTAGCTAAACTCATCTTGTATCACCCGGCCTTTTCGTGCTATACCTTATTCTCCTGTGATACTTGAAGAGAGTATTCGCAATTACGAGGTCCTCTCTCATTCCTTGTCCCAAGCCTATATTCTCATGTAACCATTTCTTCTGCTCCTTCCCCTACAAGTGCATTCAGTCCCCCATGACTATTATATTTTCATCTCCCTTTACGTACAGTATTACCTTTCAGTATCGTCATATACTTTCTCTATCTCTTCATCTTCAGTCAGCGACGTCGGCATGTCATTAAATGTACGGAATGGGAGGGACATCCGTCGTATTGGTACCCCCCTTGTTTGCCTACGGCCAGTGGGATGTCTTCCGATAATTGCGGCAGCAGCATATCTTAGGAACTCGAGACATTTTAATGTATTTAGATCCCCATCATCTTGAAAAACATGCACTATACGTTGACAGACGAACAACGTTGCTTTAACTCACTTGTATGGGTAAGCATGGATCTTCAGCTGCCTTTTAGAGCATTTTACGAAGATTTATTTGCCCTTAGTTTGTCACTGTCCTTAAACAAAATTTTGCATAGATGTGCCATAGCACTTTGAACTTTTCGTCAACATTCGGAGAACTGTAATCAACTTTCGAAGTAATGCAGCGAATTGTTACGAGGATGGAATGCAAGGGAACGTAGTGTTCGTAGATCTTTCATTTGGTTGATCCCTGTTCTACTTTTGTGACACATCTTAGTGGCATTTGCTGTGTGTGTTATTATTGCTGAAATGTTAGTCTCATTTCTTTCATCACTTGCACTTCATTTTTCTTGGCTTCTTCTATTCTCCAGATTACCACTTTATCGAACGTACTTGAAACGCCCTGCTAAACCCGCAGGTCAGGACCAGTAGTAGGAATTGTGGAAGTGGCCAGAATGAGCGGCTGTCAGTTAAACTCCAAACATAACACTTTATTTAGTTGTCCAAACATTACAGCGCTATATATTAGTTTGACTATCGACAGAAAACGTCTTTAATTCTAAAGCGGCTGAAGGCCCATGAATTAAATACAATTGCTACAATTTTTTTTTTTTTTTTTTTTTTTTTTTTTTTTTTTTTTTTTTTTTTTTGAGGAAGAAGGCTCTAGGCTTTAATCATCATTTTAAGAACAATACAACTACGATAAATTTTCAACAGGCAGAAAACCCACAGCTTTATCTTCCAAAAGGTAATACTTGATAAGTAAGATGCTTAAAACTTAAAGCGGCTGAAGATGCTTTAAAACAATACAATAAATTTTCAACAACTTACTTTTAAAACGGCTGAAGGCCTTTGATTTTAAAAACACAATTACAAGCATACAAATTCCAACCACCCGCTATGAGCCATTAAAAAACACAATCAAACGCCAACAAGAAAGGCAGTACAGGCAAGGGCGCTCAGAAGTTTCCAGGGGGTTCGTTCTGCCCTTAAAATCTTAGCGTCCGCATAGGTGAGACAAGAAGTCGGCCCAACTATACTCGATCCGCCGACAACACAACCAAGAGACAGTCAGGGACCCACCAACCAGACTGGCTAACCACTGACCAGTATACGATAATTCCAAAGCCAGAACGTCACAGACAAAGCCGCCCACAACAAAAGATACATTTCGCTATCAAAAACTACACACCATGTTGGACAGCGACAACAGGTGAGGATAGGACAATGCCTGAATTTACCTCAGTGACCAGGACAGGTAAACGGAACACTAACGGCCGCATGGCAGAGAATTCCGCTGGTGCACTCGCATTTCAAACCGACAAATGTAGTTAATTCCACGACACGGCAGCCAAAGCTTCACCAACTCGAACACTTGCTGTTGCTCCCAGGAATACTGTCAACAGCGAACCAGCAACCAGGGGGACAACGTGAACAGCGGTGGCTTCGGTAATTAAATCACCACTCAACTTTCATGTCCTGGGTCGGTGAACCACGAACCTTGTAGCACTCGGAACAGCCACCACACTACATAGAGATCGCCAGCGGGCCCGGCCGACTTTGCCGCTCGGAGACTTGCTTGCTGATCTGCTCCAACCGACCGACTTACTGCAAGTACGCCGACAACATTTAAAACAAGTTGTCTATGGGAGTGACACCAAGTACACACACAGTTTGACTAACACTTGCACGAAGGCTCGAACGATACTCAGCAGTCGCTGTGTAATCACGAAGACAAATCGAGAGTCGATACACACACACACAGCCAACCCATAAACGATCGGCGATCCAATTCACGTCGTCCAGTAGGACGACCGACCGACGATCCACCAAGACCGTCCCCGGCTCAAGTGATGCGTGGCGGAAACGGGCGGGCGAGCTATGGACATCCAGGCTTCACTGCTGCTCCAACCCGACTGAACTAGTGCCGTGTTCCAACTCCACGACTGGCAGGTTCGAACTGTCCTCCTGGTACGTTCCAACTCCACGACAGACGATAACCGGGAAGTAATAGCACTGCAGCAAAGATAACATGTGAGGGCTATAACGATAGGCGCTGCTGCTGCCGCTGACGGGCAGACAAAGCAGCAACTCAGTGACAACAGAAATTGAAACTAACATAACTAGGTGGAAACACAAAAAACAGCAAGTAAAATAAGAGATGGCACGAGCACGAACCACACATGGCTCGGTCCTTTTTTAAATAATACTTACAAAATTTTATCATTAAGTGCTTGGCACGATCTGTGTACTCTTCAGAGTACAACTATACCGCTGCTCAAATAGTTTTGCAACATTCTCCATAAACGATATTCGCTTTTTAGACTGTCAGGTACATTGTGAATATCTCAGTAGCTTTAAGAACAAGTTATGTGCCGGCCGCTGTGGTCGTGCGGTTCTAGGCGCTTCAGTCTGGAACTGCGTGACCGCTACGGTCGCAGGTTCGAATCCTGCCTCGGGCATGGATGTGTGTGATGTCCGTAGGTTAGTTAGGTTTAAGTAGTTCTAAGTTCTAGGGGACTGATGACCACAGTTGTTAAGTCCCATAGTGCTCAGAGCCATTTGAACCATTTTTGAACAAGTTATGTGATTACTATTACATCAGAACACAGACTGATGGTCTTCAAGCGCACAAGTAAACACAAGAAGGTCTATTATGAAACACCAACAACTCCCAACGGCATAAAATTAATTACATCCCAAGTCTCAGGTGCCGTTAACTCCAGATGAAATTCAAAATGCAGTAGTTTTTCTCTAGAACCACTTAAAGCGGATAGTGATGCTCAGGAGAAAACATTTTGAGAATTTGGTATGGCAGCTGTGATAGTAAATATAGGAACCGTTCCTAAGTTACATGTTTTCTTACTTTTGGTATGACAGGGCAGAGGGTTGTGGAACCTCTTCTCCTGACAGTGGGTCAGTGTTTTGCGGATCTGTTATGTTGCCACTATTTAATCAAGTCGCATACGTGTCATGTCGTTGAAGTTCTCTTAGAAGCTTCTTCCGAATGCCACGGGAGAAAATACGTAGTTCGATTACAAAAGGAAAGTGCGGGCCGTAGCTCGTCGAATCTAAACTAAAAAAACTACTCGCGAACACTTGCCATATTGTCCGCTATAACTTGGCGGAAACCGCACCTCGACATAATTATTCATTGGCTCAAAAATGGTTCAAATGCCTCTGAGCATTATGGGACTTAACGTCTGAGGTCATCAGTCCCCTAGAACTTAAAACTACTTAAACCTAACTTAACCTAAGGACATCACACACATCCATGCCCGAGGCAGGATTCGACCCTGCGACCGTAGCGGTCACGCGGTTCCAGACTGAAGCCCCTAGAACCGCACGGCCACACCGGCCGGCTATTCATTCGGGATACATTTGGGATGGCCATCGTTAACCACCTCAACCTCTATAAATAATATATTGCAGATCTGAAGATGTCTACTGATGGCTGATTTTGGTCCTATAACCGAAAATGGTGAACACAACTACCAATAAAGTACTTTAAAAAGTGACTAAACATCACAGCAGTCACCAAAATCAACTTCGTCAGTGTTATCCTTGTTACAAAACTATTTCAGTCTTATCTATCTCCAAATAACGTCGGAATTGAAAGTTTGCAATCTTTAGTGCGAAAGCTGAAATGGTGCAGCTGTCCACGGTATTCTGTACCTTCGCTGTCTCTACGTCTCTTCAGCCCTTCATAACTACTGCACCCTGCATCTACTTGAATCTCCTTACAGTAGTCAAGGCTTGGTTTCCTTCTTCAAATTTTACTCCTAATCGCCCCTAAACTACCAACTTAACTATTTCTTGACGCCTTTTCCTTTCATTTAGATGTTGCAAAAAGATATTTCTCTCCCCAAGTCGATACGGCACCTATTCAGTGGGCCGGCCGGAGTGGCCGAGCTCTACAGTCTGGAACCGCACGACCGCTACGGTCGCAGGTTCGAATCCTGCCTCGGGCATGGATGTGTGTGATGTCCTTAGGTTAGTTAGGTTTAAGTAGTTCTAAGTTCTAAGGGACTTATGACCACAGCAGTTGAGTCCCATAGTGCTCAGAGCCATTTGAACCATATGAACCTATTCAGTGGTTGCTCGAAATGTCTATTTAATTTTCAGCATTATTTTATGGACCGTACACTTCAAAAGATTCTCTAATATTTTCATCTGTATTGCCTACTGTTCACGTTGCACTTCCGTGTAATACTACATGCAAATTGAAGACTTCTAGATATGTTTTTTTTAATACATTAGATGTTAACGAATTCCAAGGACTCAGGAATATTCCATACATACCAACTAACCAACTACAGGTGTGAAAAAAACGTGGAACCTTTTAGTTCTCGTTAGCCAGAAAGTATCTGCTTCCGAATTCATCTTATAACCGTGTTTTCACAATACAGAACTAGATGCACGCTTTAGGGTAGACTAACATTGTAACGGTACCACGAACCACCTTAAACGAGGAATTTTTGAAAGTTGTGACCGTAAGATAGCCTAATGGAAACAGAACAATCAGACTTCAATTCGTTCCCGAAATACTCCAGCAAAGTATATATAACCAACAGTAAACGGTGGGGCAGGAATTTGTAACGTTACAGATTTCTGACATTTGTAGCATTACATATTAAAACCGGTTGCCAGCCTAATTAGGCATTCTTGTGTCAAGCAATATGATAAAGCAGAAGGCAGGACTAAGGCTAACCTAACCTTGAGAAAAATGTGCTACTAACAAATAAAGGGCCAATGAGATAGTAGACAGTAACATATGCCTCTCAACAAATTGTACCTTAAATGAACTAGGTGTAACAGTTTACGAAACCAATTACCGACACGTATGAAACTAGTAGCAATAACGAACAGGGAAAAGCTTGAAATGATTATGAATTTAATTGAGGGGGGCTGCTAAATATCATAATATACACTCCTGGAAATTGAAATAAGAACACCGTGAATTCATTGTCCCAGGAAGGGGAAACTTTATTGACACATTCCTGGGGTTAGATACATCACATGATCACACTGACAGAACCACAGGCACATAGACACAGGCAACAGAGCATGCACAATGTCGGCACTAGTACAGTGTATATCCACCTTTCGCAGCAATGCAGGCTGCTATTCTCCCATGGAGACGATCGTAGAGATGCTGGATGTAGTCCTGTGGAACGGCTTGCCATGCCATTTCCACCTGGCGCCTCAGTTGGACCAGCGTTCGTGCTGGACGTGCAGACCGCGTGAGACGACGCTTCATCCAGTCCAAAACATGCTCAATGGGGGACAGATCCGGAGATCTTGCTGGCCAGGGTAGTTGACTTACACCTTCTAGAGCACGTTGGGTGGCACGGGATACTTGCGGACGTGCATTGTCCTGTTGGAACAGCAAGTTCCCTTGCCGGTCTAGGAATGGTAGAACGATGGGTTCGATGACGGTTTGGATGTACCGTGCACTATTCAGTGTCCCCTCGACGATCACCAGTGGTGTACGGCCAGTGTAGGAGATCGCTCCGCACACCATGATGCTGGGTGTTGGCCCTGTGTGCCTCGGTCGTATGCAGTCCTGATTGTGGCGCTCACCTGCACGGCGCCAAACACGCATACGACCATCATTGGCACCAAGGCAGAAGCGACTCTCATCGCTGAAGACGACACGTCTCCATTCGTCCCTCCATTCACGCCTGTCGCGACACCACTGGAGGCGGGCTGCACGATGTTGGGGCGTGAGCGGAAGACGGCCTAACGGTGTGCGGGACCGTAGCCCAGCTTCATGGAGACAGTTGCGAATGGTCCTCGCCGATACCCCAGGCTCAACAGTGTCCCTAATTTGCTGGGAAGTGGCGGTGCGGTCCCCTACGGCACTGCGTAGGATCCTACGGTCTTGGCGTGCATCCGTGCGTCGCTGCGGTCCGGTCCCAGGTCGACGGGCACGTGCACCTTCCGCCGACCACTGGCGACAACATCGATGTACTGTGGAGACCTCACGCCCCACGTGTTGAGCAATTCGGCGGTACGTCCACCCGGCCTCCCGCATGCCCACTATATGCCCTCGCTCAAAGTCCGTCAACTGCACATACGGTTCACGTCCACGCTGTCGCGGCATGCTACCAGTGTTAAAGACTGCGATGGAGCTCCGTATGCCACGGCAAACTGGCTGGCACTGACGGCGGCGGTGCACAAATGCTGCGCAGCTAGCGCCTTTCGACGGCCAACACCGCGGTTCCTGGTGTGTCCGCTGTGCCGTGCGTGTGATCATTGCATATACAGCCCTCTCGCAGCGTCCGGAGCAAGTATGGTGGGTCTGACACACCGGTGTCAATGTGTTCTTTTTTCCATTTCCAGGAGTGTATAACTTGATGGCTTAGTACAGGGTCTCTGTGGCTGTGCATTAACGAATTTTAACACAGAAAATAGTTCTCTCATAAACTGGGTTTGCAGCAACTAAACAAAATGCAAAATCTAACTACATTGTCTCTGAAGGAGCCTTTTAATTGCTTCATTAACTAGCCTGGTATATGAGTACCCTTAAACGTTCATGGTTTGAAGAACCATGCTCATTAACAAAACTTCACCAGTATGTATGAGAAATGGTTAAGTATTCACATCATTAATTCTTAATTAAGCAAAGCACAATAAACTATAACTCTTAAAATAACAAACGTGCTTTCATAAATCTTTTGACCTACTCAAAAGTATAACTGGCTTCGTAAATGACAACACAACATTACATTCAAGTTCAACCACTACCTCATAAGGGGTTGCCGAGCTGTTCTAGGCGCTTCAGTCTGGAAACGCGCGAGCCCAACAGTTGCAGGTTCGAATTCTGCCTCGGGCATGGATGTGTGTGATGTCCTTAGATTAGTTAGGTTTAAGTAGTTCTAAGTTCTAGGGGACTGATGACCTCAGAAGTTAAGTCCCATAGTGCTCACAGCATTTAGCCATTTGAACTACCTCATAATAAATTAGGACACCCGGAATTAAATTTACTAGGATAGGATTCCTGTCCAGGTTTGTGATGGGTGTAAAAGTCTTAAGCAACACCATAACTAATATTATAAAATGAACCAAATTTCACAAATACCTGCTCTATTTGCAGAGTGGCAAATATAATCAATTTAGTGGAAGGCTGTTGGTACTGGTGGCGTAATTTACAATGGTTATTAACCAGGTGGAGATGCAGTCATAGCAGTAGTGTTGGGCTCGCCCTGTTACATATCATCTTGGCGTCGGAATTATATTTATAGGGCCAAAAACCATGCTATGACATAGGTATCACCAAATTCAGCATCCGAGACCCACGAGTACTTCCCTTAAGCTCTTCTGTCATTTCAGTAGTTGTTTACATCCACAGGCTTGATTTAAACGACATCGTTAAAAATTCAGATAAGTGAAATATGTACACCTAGTCAAAAAACTTCCATGACAGATACAACATAATACATAAGCAGTATTACAAATTGACATAGAAATATCGACACAGATACAAAATAGTTCAAAATAGATGTTACAGCATAACATTTAACATGAATCATGAAACTTTCCGAGTATTCTGAACGACATTTCAGGAGCGTAGGAGTTCGCCGTTTGCTATCAAACAAGGTGTTTCATCTGGGCCTCTACCATACATCTGCAGTTACCTGAGGGGATCCTCTGTCGATGGGTAGCCTTCAGCAAAGATGGCCACTGTGCCGGCGTATCAGAAGGTTATCATCAGTGAAAACAAAACCAGCAGACAGAAAAGGCAGGTAATGCTCCGAGAAAATTCACAGCTTTCCTTTCGTTTCTGTACCTCCATTTATACTCAGCAAACCACTGTGAAGGGGAAGGCATCCGCTGTTTGCCGTTGTACCAGTTACTAAAGCTTTTCTCGTTCCACTCACATTTGTGCTCTCTCAAATCAGTCTGATCTTGCCTCCGCGATCTCCATGGGAGCGATATGTAGGACTTTTAGTATATTCCTAGATTCCTCATTTTAGATTGGTTGTAGCGACTTCCTAAACAGGCTTTAATGGGATAGTTTGCATCTATCGTCATGCGCGTGCTCCTTGAGTTGTTCCAGCACCTCTCTGACATTCTCCCATGAGTCAAACAGACCTGCGACCATTTGTGATTCCCTTATTTATGTACGTTAGTGTGGTGGATGACTTCGTGCACAATGCCAAGGAGTCGTGGTCTACAGGGTGGTGCAATAATTTTCGTGACGGCAAAGCTGCACAAGAGCAGAATTAATTAGTGTAGAAGTTCATACGGCAAACAGAAGATTAACTTGTGTTTCTCCAAGCATATGAAGACTCATTACAAATAATGCAGCAAAAAACAGAGTCCAACTATCATAATTTCAACAATAATGAGACACAAACGACAGAGTCATAGCGAAGAGGCTCCTAGCACGAGTGGGTTTCTTCGCTGCCGCCGGCTGTCCTACATCGCCACGGCGCTCATGGTACGCAGCAGCTGGTGGTGTGGCTCAGCGAGCGCGCGCCACTGGGTCCACCAGATTCAGCGTACCCGCCATCGGCGTCTAACGGAAACCTGCATATCTGTTGCCAGCTTCGTGATGCCAGTGGAGTAGTATAGATGTACAACACCACATCGAGCACCTCCAGGTATAGTATTTAGCTTTAATGTAGCTACATCACGGGCACACAGGCTGTCTGTGTTCAGAGTCTGGCTGTTTGTGTTTCCTAAATGTCGTAACCGTGATAGGAATGGTCGCGGGCTGGCTGCAAACGAAAACGCTGCGTGTCGGAACGAGAGTAGCCCTGTGAACAAACAAGACGGACGAACAGGAATGGAAGGACAAGCATGACGACAGACAACCGAGCAAGACACCAAGATCAACAACCAAGTATTAAGCAAATGGGCACAAGAGGCAACCTCATGAAATCAAAACAACGTCCACTCGTAAACGGAAAGCAAGCACACACCAACGTAAACACGATATCTATAAGCGAGATATCAACCAACTCAATGCGAATATCAGATTGCCTCGCTGAGTTTTTTTTTCCTTTATTGAATTTCAATTCCCCCCCAAGGGGGCGGGCTGGCAGCAGCTTAGTATGCCGCTCTTCAGCCTACAGCCTTTGTTAGAAAGATGAAGAGAATAAATAATAAAAACAGGCGATAAAATCGGAGACTTAAAGAGTAACATGGCGAAAAGAAATCGTCGAACTTAAAACAAAGAACAGAGGGATGATGACGCTAAGAAAGTACATACAAAGCAGACAGGTAAAACAATAGACAGACAATAAGAAAAAAACACGGCGACGGTCTGGTTTCTGTTCGCAAAAGACATAAAATTCACACCCAGCGACAGCATGGTTTCCGTTCACAACACGAGAAAGACGAACAACACTGAACAGTCACTGGAACACTGCACTAAAAACGGTGGCAAATGTGGTATACCACAGCCGAGAGCAGGTGGGGGGGGGGGGGGGGAAACTGGACAGATGATAGGAAAACAAAAAAAGGGGGGGAGCCGGGAAAGAAGCTGATGGAGGATGAGGACCCATAAGAGGGGTGGGGGGCGCTGGGCAGACGCGACAGGGAGTGGGGTAGGCAGAGGAGGTGAATTGAAAAGGACTCAGGGGGTGGGGAGAAGGGAGGTAGGGAGAGGTTTAGTGGGGAGAAAACAGGACGGAAGGGGGGAAGAGGGAGCCCAGGGAAAGGACAGAGGAAAGGATGGTGAGTGAGGATCAGAGTTGATAGGAGGGATAAATGGAGGGAGAGAGGACATCATCCGGGAGGGGGAGTTGATAGAAGCCACCTTGGGAAAGGAGATGTAGGGTGTAGAGATGGAGGGTAGGGGGGACACAACAGTGAAGACGTGGCAGGGGGCGGGGATGGGAGAGGAGAGGAGCAACCAGGGGGTGAGGGGGTTCAAGACGGCGGGAGGTGTACAGGATGCGGATATGTTCGAGGAATAGGAGCAGATGGGGGAATGGAATGAGATCATAGAGGATGCGCGTGGGGGACGGGAGGCGTATACGGAAGGCGAGGCGGAGTGCATGACGCTCAAGGATCTGGAGGGACTTATAGAATTTGGAGGGGGGCAGATATCCAGGCAGGACTGGCATAACAGAGGATGGGCGGATTAAGGATTTGTAGGTGTGGAGGATGGTACAGGGGTGCAACCCCCATGTCCGGCCAGAGAGGAGTTTGAGGAGTCGGAGGCAGTTGTGGGCTTTGAATTGGATGGAGTGGAGATGAGGGATCCAGGTGAGGTGATCTCGCTGAGTGAGAGGCAGCCGCCTAAATACACGACAGGGTACGTCGGTATAGGCCGCTGGGACCACGTGCTCCACAGTGGCGGCCACACATACGACTCGGGGCCAGGAACGCGCGCAGCCACGGCTAATGGCACGACTGCTGCAGAGACCTCTAGTGCTCATCATGTTCCATGCCGCCTGGCGCGGATTCGACACCCACGGCGCTCGGTACCTGACTAAACTTTTCATCTTTATTGACGTGCATGTCACCTAAGTGGCGAAAAATTGAAAGAACTGGACAAAGCGGCCTCTTTACCAATAATCACATAATTCTTTTCACTTTATCTACCATTTCTACTATCTCGTACTGGTCCCATGTACTTTAGAAACATTCTACGATGAGTTGCACGAGTGTTTTGTAGGCAGGTGGCATTTTCCTAGCATTTTATTGTCTACTGCCTCAAATACGCTACCTTAATGGCCCAAAAGCTTGGTCTTCCGATATAGAGCTAAATTTTTCCCACAAATCACACAGCTCTCAGTTTTTGAGTTGTGAATTCTGTCTACAAAATTTATTGTGAGTAGAGTTAGTAGTAAACAAGGAATAGAATGGTTCAAATGGCTCTGAGCACTATGGAATTGAACATCTGAGGTCATCAATCCCCTTGACTTAGAACTACTTAAACCTAACTAACCTAAGGACATCACACACACATATGCCCGAGACAGGATTCGTACCAGCGACCGTAGCAGCAGCGCGGTTCCGGACTGAAGCACCTAGAACCACTCGGCCACAGCCTCCGGCCAAGGAATACATTGAAGCGTTATTCCTGATGCTGAAGTCTTACTGCATCAACAGCAGAAACGTAATAAGCTGTAAACTTTTACCCTTTCGTTGTTTTTCGAGGATTGTCACTAAGAAAAATGTTTCGAAAATGTATGAAGCAAATTTTCAAATACTGAATGAATAAGACTTGGATAATTTCCACCCTGTGAGTTAAGGTCTTCAAGATGTATACATACACAATTTATAACTAAAATTCGTGACTTATTGTGTTAAACCTTTAACGTAGTATTATACCCTGTAATGAGTAGTTTATGATAGCATTTTAATTTTTTAAATTCAATCAGTAATTATATGAAGTACGGAAACTCAATTTTTTCTGCTCGTGGAAATCATTAGATAGGCATCCAGCAACTGGGATTAGGTGACCAGGTGACTCTTTTCTCTAATTATTGGTACAGACAGGCTGTAGCACAAAGATTTCTATGAAAGATCTGCCACAAATATTTCTCATTTCTCAGTATTAGCTGCATGAGAAAAAGTCTGTTCATCGTCGAATACATTCAGGGAACGTCACCTGTACCAGTTTACGTGTGGTATTTCATGTTGATCGTGGATAATTTATGTAACTCCTCTTGTTTCTGATTAATTAGCGTATTTTACATACTTAGAGTAAATGTCTGGAGTACTCTTCTGCACATGAAATTCAGTAGCGCCATAATGTTCTTCAACCTGCCATCGTGTGCTTTAGTATGCATCATGCTGTTGTGTGTTCCTGTGACCTCACTTTAACTGGCATTGTAATGAGTTAATTCAGTAATGACAGTCGTTCGCCTGTAGAGATTGTGAAACAGTTCAGATGGTCCAGTAATAAAGGAATAAGATAGTGATCCTCAGTGTCTAGATTACACGTCGCTTATAACGTCTGTAGCTTTTATAGTGGAGTTACGAATTACAAATAACAGTGCTTATTAATGTTGTTTGACTGCATATAGCTCCTGAAATAAAAGCTCATATGAATAGGAGACTCACTAGTAGTGAAATGGTGGTGACAGTGCAAAATAAGAGCACTGTTCAATAAAGAATGGTAATAATTTGTTTTGCAATATGCCGTAACTGATCGTCATAACTTGGATGGTCCTACTCAGAATATTCTCCTTTGGATGTCATGCACTTGTCCAATGCAAAGACATGTTGTGAACAATTTTTTTTAAATTGTCATTCAGAAGCTCATTCTCAGCCTTCGCTACTGCTTCTGATGATTTAAAATGCGTCCCAAGAAGGTGTTAAGGTGTTTGTTAGGTTATGTGAAAAACGACTTCGCACGGGGCTAAATCAAGACTATAGGGAAGATGAAGGATGCACGTTACTATGATTTTTTGCGATATTCATTAACAGAAGTTGTAGTATGCGATCGTGCACAATCGTAGTGCATCGGCTGAACGGATATGTGGTCTATTGCGCCTGATACGGACTTACAAAGTTTTCAGGACATCCTTGTAATATTGTCAAGCTGTTGATGTGTGTGTGTGTGTGTGTGTGTGTGTGTGTGTGTGTGTGTGTGTGTGTGTCCAGGTACAGCATACTTTAGTATGTATATGAGAAAATGAAATGACCATAATTTTCCCAGCAGAAGAAATCAGATTTGAACTTTTTGGGTGTTGATGAAGGAGTTGTCTACTCTGGTATCAATATGATGTAGCCAGGTTTCTCCACCAGTGTTACCTTTGAAACCCCTCATCTTCCTCCAACACTAATTTCAACCGCATGCAGACCGGTCCGCGAATATCCTTTTGTTCGGAAATGAACAGTTTTGAAACCCGTCGTGCATATAGATCTCATGTGTATCTTTTTCTATCACCGACTTGAGGGTGGCACCCAATGGAATTTTCAGTATATCAGAAAGTGTTTGTGAGGTTAATCGTCGATCCTCTCTCACAATAACAGAAGCAGTGTTGATGATTTCTTCCCTAAGAACAGCGACTGGAGTGTAGGGTCCACCTTTCTTTGAAACTGAATGTCTCTCCTTTTTGAACCATTTTAAACCATCGTCGTGCTGTTCTGTAGGGAAGAACATAAGGGCGTCGTGCATAAAACTCTGATGAAAATTTGATCAGGTGAGAGCAGAATTTCGAAGCCGCATATTGCTCACCGCGCGTCACCTAGATTATTGCGATAAGCGTTGCGCACATGTGTCAGCGTGCTCATTCCTCACAGGAATGCCACCAATGGAACTAATAGTTTGTACTTGTTACACATTAAGATGGCAGAATACCGCAAGGTTACATTTTGGCGCGAGAAATGGAGACCATAAAAATTACGATCGCCCGTTATTCAACATCCCTGTATTTTATGCAGCAATCTTTTGTTGGCCATAGCTGTGCACGACTTGTATTCTACAGGGCAAGCATTTCCGCGGGTAGTCACTCAACGACAACGCCTATTCACAGTCTTCTGTCGCTGATTCACAGGGTCACACGTTCCTGTCATCTCTCTGGGTTCTCGTTTCGCCCTGTAAGGAGCACGTGGAACCATTACTTAGCTGTCGCTTTCTTGTTTTTGTCTTTCCAAAACGTCCTCATCCTTTCATTTCGAGTCTGTCTTAGTTTTCTTGGGTCCACGCGTTGGTAAGATTCAAATTCCTACCTGTGGGTTCTTGGGAATGAAGTCATGTGTGTTGATTTTCTGTCTGTATGTAGTCCATGCTGTCGCCAGTGGATAAATACCGATTTCTGAGAGGTCACTTTAGGTGTCTACCAGCCATCGTATTTTTGGATTGTAGGGTTCCGTTGATGACGTAGAGGATTTTCTTTTACAATCAAGAGTCGTCCAGTCGCGTTGTACGACCGTAGATTTTTATGCGTCTTTCCCGTGGAGGTGAAGCGAGACGCTCAGTCAGCGAATACAGTTTTTCTGAGTTTTTGAACAACAATCTTGATTTTCGGTTCCAGCTATTTTTTCGGTAGGTTGCCTTTCAGTTTACTCGATGTGTCTGATGTTAGTAGTTAACCATGACGTCTCCATAGTGCAGAGTGCATCTGTAAGAACAAACAAATGGTAGCGACGCAGATTGTGATGGACAGCGATTTCTTGTTGTACCCATTCCAGTCAATGTATTGCGTTTCTACTTAAGAGCTCTGGAGTCCGTTCTTGACGGCAGTCTAATGAAGCTTCTCTATTACGTGGCTTGCTTTCACAGGAGTGCGCGTAATTGTTCCTATGTTGTCAGCAAAAGCAAGGCATGTAATGTATATTAGTTTATCTTTTGTCTCTGTAGTTATTCCAGGTACTTCTTTCTCCCAAGTTTTGATGATCTGATCTAGTACTAGGTGGAAAATGTATAGCGACAGTCCACCACCGAGTATTTATTACTGCAGTTCTAGTTTCCACATGTTCGGAGATATATCTACAAGTTTTACTTTGAGTACATGTCTGTCACGGTTTAAACAGATTTACGACCTTACCGAAGTGTTACTGCAAAACAGTTGCTCTCGTTATCACCATCCCATACGAGTAATCCAGTTTCGACTTTGTCCTGCTGCTGCTTGTACCTTAGGTACCTGAGCTATGCACGTCCCTGTTTAAAAAGAATAACTCGATGTAGTCATAGCGTCGAATCGAGCATGTCTGCTTTCATACCCCGTAGCGAATTCACTGCAAATAATAATCTGTAGCTGTCATCTTACATTCAAAAAATTCACAAATTGCCTAGGATTCCGAGTTAATAAAGCACACAGCAATATGAAAGAAATGATAAATAAATAATATAACAAAAAGGGTTCTATTCTAAAGTCTGCAACTGACATAAATTAAAGAGATTTATATTGAATAATTTTTATTCAAGAAAGAATATCTCAAATAAATACGAAGTGGTCGTAAGCTTTTCAATCAAAATACAGACAGAAAATACCATTATCAAATGCAGAGACATTACGTTGAGGGTTTTACAAGAACGGCAGAAAATCCCCACACTAATTAGTCATCAACGTCTCATGATAATAAATTCTGTTTCGTGATGACAATACATGAAATTTTCATCAGCTCAAAATTGTTCAGAATTCAACATGGTGATTCAAAAATTTACACATTCTATACGAAGAAGAGTAACTCGTACTCTTCCTATTCTCAGTTCCGTAAGTAAAGCAGAGATAGAGTCCTTCTCTGGAGCACAACCACACCTCTCGAAATATGGAGTCTGTTCGTAATTTAAGGTATGATAGCGGCCGTTCACCGCCCAGAATGAATCAAGCACATTGCCAAATAAAGCACTATACCAGAGGCAGGTCTGCCTTCTTCAAGAACAAACGCAAAGGTGTCCTGAATCGCTCACTCGAGGTCTTCACATGAAAATTCCCAGCCTCCACTTGAATCTTGTAGTGTTCTGCTACTGCCCGCTCTTCCATTGCCTGAAAGCCAACCCCATCAAAATTGCATCGTTATTATGTGCTACAGACACACGCACTTGACCTATTTAAATACAAGAAATGGTATAAATATTCTGGCACAGAGAGACCATGCACAATGAATATAAATAAAAGTTTGCATAAATAAATAACTAGTATTCTTGCACAAGTGCACTGAAGCTAAATGAGAACGAATTGCAGCTAAATACTGTTTAAACAATTATTTTTGCCTTCTTGACAGAAGCGTCGTTGGTTTTCTTTTCAGTTGTGTTGTCCGCTAACTAATGAGAGTCATCACTTTTAAAATTTGCACAGTTTTTTGACAGCACTTGCAATCAATAATTAAATGAAGTTACTGACAAACTAATTAACTGTTCATTAAATAAAAATGGAAGTTTGACAAAATCAGATATATTTATGCCATATTCATTTGCTGTGTAACTGTGGCCGATAAAATGCCCTGACAAACATTTTCATAATGAAACAGATATAAAAGACGTCGTAAATGAATAAATAAAATAGATACAGCTATGCAGATAATGGGAATCAAAGCTATCGTGCCATGCTATCAGCTGATATAACGTTTGTTGAAATCGAATGAAGCGTTTAAAAGTTGTTAATACAGAGGTTCACTGTGTAAATGTTTATTCACTGTGATATATATATTAACTTCCCTAGTTTTAAAGATATTGAAATGTTGTTTCATCGGATGTGCCTCTTATTTTGGCATCGCTGATGCATAGCATTAATAGTTGCTTGTAAATCATTGCAGTCTCTCAGAGAGCTGTAAGAAGCAATCTTTCAGGTTGCCTGAAGGATCCCCCAATGTTGGGAGAATCGACGCGTCGTTCAAATTCCCCACATGCAATTTCTCCCACATCTGGTCCTGTGCTGACGGAAGCGGTTCGCCTGGAGCGGCCGTGGCAGCCCGTCCGGCCAAGTCGTGTTACCAGCTCTGCGGTCTCACACTATTGTAAACAAGTTCACCTTACCTTGTACCAATTGTAGGTGGCCGATTAACTCACCTAGTTACGACTAGCTTTACGAATTCCAGGTCTGTTCTGCACATGATCAGCCTAGCCCTTGTCAGAGCCCTGCCTGGTATTTGCCTATCAAATGTCCTGTCTGTGGGTTCAGTCTGGCAAATAGGGCTTGTGAGAAAACTTTGTAGGTAGTTGGTAGAACTGAAATACCTTGTTAATTACTTGGGTCCGTCTCATCCCTCTTTTTGGGTAGTGTGTACATCAAAGCATTTCTCCAATCTGCTGGTTTGATGCCTGTTCCCCATATATTGGAAATGGTTTTTAATATATCAATCAAGAGCTGACCGCCGATATCTTGAGCATTTCTACAAGTATACTATCTTCCCATTGCGCTCTGTGGTTTTTGATATGTACAATGATGGTCTGTATACCCTCATGTGTAGATGCAACAGAGTTGTGATTTGATGAATTAAAGAGATATTTGGGTCTGTCTGCAGGTGGTTCACAGTTACTCGTATGTTGTTTTTCGAAGCATGCTTCAAGTTTTCACAGTTAGCTTGCGTGTTCGGTGGCTCAAGTGTTCCACCAAGGTGACGAAAACAGGTCAGGGCAGTTTGCAGTTCACTAGTTCTTTCTTAAATACCCGTAATGTCAGGATATTATTAGACTGCAAATCATTAAATTTCCAATACCGGGAGGGAGAGAAAATAACGAAACTTTACTTATTCAATGTATGCAACATTGTAGGAAGCACATTTAATTGGTTTGGGACACGTGGGATGGAAATGTTATTACACAGAGCAGCCGTCTCTGGCAACAGCGGTGGCTTTAAATCAGCGTGGACTCGAAATGCATTTGGTCGAGAGGTACTACACGTCATTCCATGCTGCTTTACAACTACCCCAGAGTTCAGTGATCACAGTAGCTGTTGAGTGGCAACGTGGCAGACTCTCGGAAAAACTTCACCAGATGGCTTCAGTGGGTGAGAGATCTCAGTGTACCGGTCAGAACCACCGACGAACACAACTATTTCCCGAACGTCCGAGAACGATTACGGGTGAATTATGCCAATAACAGCCGTGGTATGGTCTATTTCGTGACTGGACATGGACCATATCCAGCGTACCCACAGCGCCTCTCAATTTTTGCGGACGGCAACTGCGTTGAGCACGTATCCTCTGAACACATCGTGCCGTACTATTAGCAGCCTCACACGAACGACGAAACACAGCAGGTATCACTACAGAACCACTACAACACACATTCAGGAACATACACGAACAGGGACAGCTATATGAGCGGACAGACCACATCTGCAAAAGAGCGTACACGATCTACACTGAAGAGCGTAAGAAACTGGCACACCTGCATAATATATCGTGTAGGGCTCCCGGAAGAACGCAGAAGTGCCAAAACAAGTCGTAGCATGAACTCGATTAATGTCTGAAGTAGTCTTGGAGCGAAATGACACCATACTGCCAGCAGGGCTGTCCATAAATCAGTAAGAGTACAAGAGTCTGGACAGTTATGTGGCCAGTGGAAAGTGTTTAAACTCAGAAGAGCCTTCCTGGAGCCATTATGGACTTTTGGGTGTCACTTTGTCCTGCTGGAATTGCCCAAGTCCCCGCACAATGGGCATGAATGGGTGCAGGTGATGGGACGCGATACTTACGTACATGTCACCTGTCAGAGTAGTATCTATGAGTTTCAGGGGTCCCATGTCATTCAGCTGCATACAGCCAACACTATTAAAGAGCCTCCATCAGCTTGAACAGTCCCCTGCTGACATGCCGGGTCCATCGATTCATGAGGTTGTCCGTAAACCCGTACACGTCCATCGGCTTCATACAATTTGAAAAGAGACTCGTGCGACCAGGTAGCATGTTTCCTGGCATCAACCGTCCAATGTCGGTGCTGACAGTCCCACGTGAGGAGTAAAGCTTTGTGTCGTACAGTCATCAAGGGAACACGAGCGGGCCTTCGGTTCCAAAAGCCCATATTGATGATGTTTCGTTGAATCGTTCGCACGCTGACACTTTTTGATGTCCCAGCACTGAAATTAGCAGCAGTTTACCGAAGCGTTGCACTTCTGTCACTTTGAACGAGTTTCTTCAGTCGTCGTTGGTCCCGTTCTTGCACAATCTTTATCCGGCCTTAGTGATGTCGGAGATTTTATATTTTACCGGATTCCTGATATTCAGGGTACACTTGTGAAATGGTCGTACGGGAAAATCCCCACTTAATCGCTACCTCGAAGGTGCTGTGTCCCATCGCTCGTGCGCCGACTATAACACCACGTTCAAACGCACTTAAATCTGCCGTTGTAGCAGCAGTGACCGATCTAACAACTTTGCCAGACACTTGTTGCCTTATAAAGACGTCGCCGACCATAGCGCCGTATTCTCCCTGTTTTTATATACATCTGTATTTGAATACGCATACCTATACCAGATTCAGTGTATAAACAAGTGAGACAATACAGGCATCGTAGCAGACGTCAAAGAGACAACTGGCCTACTTTATTAATGAAAACACACACAACACTTGTGTAATATTCTACAACAGAAACCGATTTTCGGGTGATACATTACATGATGGCGTAACAGCCCAAAACCTGTTTGTGAAATAAATAACAAATATTGTAGAATATTGCACCAGTGTTACGTGTGTTTTCATGCATTATGTACAAAATAATCTACCAGGAACCGACTGAACAGTCAATCAATGCCCTACTGCTCTAGTTGAGATGAGGACTCCAATACTACCCACTCCTCCATCACCGACACAGAGAACATAACGTACGAAGATCATGCAGGCAACACAACAAAAGAACATTAAAAAGATATCAAACCCGAGAAACGTATGTTATCATATAATCGTGGTCAGTTACGGTACTAGATGTCGCGTACAACTTGTTGCTATATTAACATAGATTTCTTGTGACACACAGCGTATGTTAGAATAAAGGTAAAGGCACCATAAAACACATGAAGAGATACGGTACACTGTACACACAACACGTGTCAGTAGTAATCCTGTACCACATAGTATTGAAACACGATGTAGAATGTGTAACCTAGTGTGCCGGGTTATTATACCAGGAGCCACGGTAATCCTGTAAAATACCAGTCTAGAATTAAGAAGACTGTCATATCAGTATAACATACAAGTGAACTTCCCAGAGCAACCCACTCCGATTTAGTGGTAAGAGGACACAATTGACAGTCTGTCAAGAACTGAGCACCGATAAGTCTTGAAAATAGGTGTACTGAACTGTGCAAAAAAGCGATATGGAAACAGTGAACTGTCAAAGCACAAGAACTGCAACGAACAGCAGCTTCCTAGCGTCTAGGCGTTATGATTAAGTGGTCATGGTCTTGGAATGCAAAGTTAGCGAGCCGTCTTCCAAACTCATCCATTCGCTATATTTTTTTTTTTTTTTTTTTTTTTGTGGCTTTATTCAGATTGTGTCTGTGTCGTCGTGTAACGTTTGTTTGCTACAGCGACGTGTAAAGGAGTGACCTGTAATGAAAGCTAATTCAGCACAGTTACTCTATTAGAAGCCGGAAGGAAGTGGCTTTGGAAGGGGAACCGCAAATTTTCGATGACAAGGCGACAACTCAACCGAATCCTTTACCTGAAAACACGTCTGTTGTCTCATACCTGGCATTAGTGATAGTACTTGAGTCGCACGATAGGAATCTTTTGCTTACGCACCTATCTTGTACGCCTGGTGAGTGAGTGATACCTCAACCTGCCCGATATAGATGTTTGTATGAATGTGAATGTGATAACTATCAAGGATATAATGAAAATATAATAATTATTTTCAGCCATAATGGCTATGTTTGTGGCCCATGACTGTGTGGGATAATTATTTATTTCAAGTTTCTGCTACCAGTCAGTTTTTATTTTATTTTATGCTTAATCTAACATAATGCAACCCGTTTCGAACATGTTCTGTTCATTTTCTACATACATACATACATACATAGAGAAATGTTACTTGAAAATAAACAAACTAGATTAGTCTAGAACACTTTGTACATAGTTTTTTAATTTTTTAATGGAGCTGCTGGTGTGGCATTTGGGGGGAAGGAGGGGGGGGGGGCAGTGTATATCTAGAAATCGAAATCAGTGATGTCTTCTGCTGGTTTTCTTCATTGTTGTTGACTGTGTATGTTACAGCCTGTATTGGATGTAGATAGATTTGCTTCAGTTATGTGTTACGAAAATAGTGTGAAAGGTTTTTATATGACAGTTGATCACTTACAATTTCATCATCTTGCTGCTTCACTTGGTGTACTGGCGGAGCTGTTGATTGACATTACACTACTGCACATTATATTTTGTCACTGATTGCCACTGCAGAGATTGCTTCGATGTTATACACACAACACAAGATGGCGGACTGTAGCATGTGAGTCTGTATCGTTTATCGAGGTTTTGTTTCGATATTATTGGATCTAGTCAAATATTTACGTTGACATTTCTTGAATCTATTGAGTTAGAACTGGCATAAGACTGTTGAATAATTTTGAGTTTTTGAATACGATTATTTCATTAAGAATGTTATCTCCATGCTTTGTGTTATGTATGAAAATTTCCATTGCATGGTATCCATTCTTTTACTCTTTCCCATTTTGTGTAAAATTTCTAGGTTGTCTTCGAGTTTCAAAGGGTGGCCTGTGTCTTTAATGTGAGATGCTACTGCTGATTTGTTATATTTGTCAAACCTGTAGCATTCTAAATGTTCTCTGAATCGGGTTCTGAAATTTCTGCCTGTTTTGCCGATATAATATCTATTACTTTGGCTGCAGGTAATTTTGTAAATGCCAGATGCATCAAGACTTATATTGTGAATAAGCTTCCTACTTAGGTTAGTTGTCGGTGCTGAAGCTAATTTTTACTTCTGTGTTTTTGAATAGTATTGCTAATTTGTCAGATACTATTCCAAGGTATGGCGTTTTTACATATTTGACTGCTGGGGCACTGTGAAACGTCCCCTTTCAACAATTATTCATGACTGTGCTTAAACTGACACACAATATTTTTAGCACAATGCAATCTGACTTTCAAAAATCCCTACTAAAGAATGGCCCTGACTAACATTAACCTATACGTTTCACAAATCACTTAACTCACAAAAATCTTCGTTACTCGAACTACTGCAACATAACGAGCGCCACGACTGCCAGCTAAATAAAAGATTCAAACTACTGAAGGCACTAACTACTGATAGGCACAGTTAGCAAAAGAAAGATTTTGATAGAGAACAAACTATGTATTTACCTTAATATTGTTCAAAAGTCATATTATATACATCAGTTCATGACATCCAGTCTTACAAATTTACTTTCTCTTAATGAGACACGTCCACATCGTCCGCTCTCAAAATTCCGCCATCTCTCTCCCCACATCCACCACTGCTGGCGGCTCACCTCCAACTGCACAACGCTACGCGCTGTTAACATCCAGCTGCCCAACACTACAATGGCAGACAACAATGCAAACTAGCCACAAACTGCATACAACACAGCCAGTGATTTTCATACAGAGCGCTACATGTCGTTACCAATAAGAAAACCTTAACAGCCTACTTACATAGCCCCCATGCTCCCCACAAAAAATTTTACAAATTGTTTTCGGCACTGGCCGATATATATATTTGTTAAAAATTTTTCATAATCATTAGTTACAATAACAAAGAAATCAAATGCACACACTTATTGATACAGTGTTGGTCAAAAGCTAAAATTTTCTTACAGTCCATAAAGACAGTCCTGATCATTCATAATAATAATAATTACAGTTTTTTTCACAAAGTCTCATTAGTAAAAGAAATTGTACACAGAAGTAGTGGATTTACATTCAGTTTGGAAGAAGTAGTGTTGTCCTTCCAAAGGAAAGACAGTGCTGACTCTTGACATAGAGACAGGTAACGGGCCACAACAGAGCTAACCCACAGCAGAGTCATTCGAAGTTTTCAAAAATATTGGTAGGTAGGTCATCACATAGCAGACCCATTATAGTCTTAGTAGAGAGTATGGTATTAGTGGGCCACCAGAGGTGCATACCCACTGCAGTCCTTGTAGAGATGGCTAGCAGCCATCTGCTGTGACTGTGCAGGTGCACAATCACCATTGAAGAGTCTTGCAGAGAATATAGCAAGTCCACAAACCACCACTTGTGCACTCACAAAAATTTTTTTTGAAATGTCCTTAGAACCAGCAATGCAGTTATCCAGTCCCTTGCTGAATTATTAACACACATGCAAACACTAACAGTCTCCTTTATTTCACATATTGTGCATATACTATGACCAACAGAAATGTGTGCTGTGAAATGAATGCTTACAAGTTACTTAATTTGATAAATTGGTGTCAATTACAATTTTATCACATGAGAATACAATTACAGAGATACAGAAAACATCATTAAAAACATAATAATACAGATAACATTTGTAGTAATACAGGCTTTACAAAAGAATAGAAATAAACATATACATCAGTGTTACAGGAATTATGACATAGGTGAATATATAAAATAATGAGAATAGTTTTTGAAACATTAATTTCACGTATGAGCATTGAAACAGAACAGAATTAATAATGTCTAAACTTCTTTACAAAGTAAATAACATGTTATTAATGCTAATTATTTTGAGGATGACAGTATTCCTCATCATAGTGAATGTAGCTTAGTACTAGAAAAATTCTACAACATAAATCTTAGTAGCTAAACACATAAAGACAGGAAAAACACAAATATACAAGAGTACACAAACACAGAGCAGAATAACACAGGAGGAAAGGACAGGGTTTGTTTTCAGTGTAACATTTGATACTGCAGTCCAACCCAAAACTTCATTCCATAGATCTTTCGTCTTATTTCAACGTTTGTTTCCACCAAAAAAATCCTATCCAAACATACTTTCTGTATTTATATGTTCGCATATTTCTTACCTCATTATTTATTTTCCATTATCTTACCTCATATTTTATTTCCAAGAAAATCCTACCTATACGAGCTTTCTGTACTTTTTTCTATAACTTCTCAATGCATTTCTTCCAATTCATCGCAACTCATACTCTTATATAGTCTACCTCCTCTTAAGCTAACTTAAATCTACTGAGCTCAGATGCTAAACTAAGGGACGAGGCAATGCAGCAGCACAAAACAATTAATACAAACAGCAAGGAAAAAACAAATAGAAATTGTCAAAGCAAGTAGCAGCAAATCTAAATTAGCAGAGCAAATGCAACATCACAACTAATATGAGACAATGTGCAGCAACAAGAAAAATAAATCAGTAGTAAAACTGGCTTAACAGAGTAATACAAAGTGACATTCAGTAGCACTATGCATGGCAAACAGCAGCAGCAAATGCTATAACTTATACCTAAACATGCAAAGCTCAAGCAGAAAAAATATTACACTAAAGACAAAAATGCAGATAAGGCAAATGTCTATTTACATCTTAATGTCTATGTAATTAATGTTATTAAATTAAACTTATTCTATGAGAAATGTTACCAAGTAGTTGAAAAGAAAGTTATGTATGCAAGTCCTGTGAAGGGAAATGTCTTTTTGTGCTCCTTCGTTTTTTTTAAGTAGATCATAAAGTTATTATTTACCAGATCTGTAGGCATAAAATATCTGTATTAGTACATCTATAAAATTTTATTTTAACCAATGCTGCAGTGCAGCTAGCAACTAGATATTAAACAAAATGACCAAACTCTCAACTAGAAAGACAATAGATGTAAAATGTTTCTCATCATTTCATTAGGCATTTTAATAAATATCATATATTAAGAGCTCCACAGTATAATCATATGTTTTCAAGTTTGAGTGTGTTGTATTTGCGATGCTTTCTACAAAGAAATGTCAATAGCGAGGATAATGGCCTCCTTTTTTCTCCACCTGTTCCTCTGAATGGCACACACTAATGACTTTTTTCCAGACAACTGTCACGCAGCTGGGTGCCCACGACGCATTATGTGAAGGTCGCTTAACTTTCTTACAGAAATATTTACGACACCAGTTTGCACTACAGTGACAGTCTCATATAAAAAATTTCACAGGTCGAGAATTTGTGTTGCAAATGTGTAGAAACAAAATCCTATGAATATAACAGTGTGCAAAAATTTTTGCCTGTATTGTGATACATTCACACATTTACACACATTCCATAACTCTTCAAGTACGATTCTCAGCTTATTGATCATAAACATACCTCAACAGCATAATACACATCGTCATCGTAATAATAACATCATAACAGATCAATCACATCTCAGAATCGTCTCAGCTTCTTTCAATAATTTCAAGACCTTCATTAAAGTCATCTATCTCAAATGTACTTAAAAAATCATGATCCCTTACCAAATACATCATTCAAAGCTCTCATAGTATCACATTGGTTCCGAAAAAATATGAACAATTCACAAAGTACAGACAAAATACAATTTCATAAGTGTCAAATTATCCAATTGCGTAATTGTGTAAACATGTGTCACTGACATAGTAAAAAAAAAGTTTGTTTCTCTGTTAAATAATCAGATTCCTGTGTAATTCTGTGTTAGAGAAATATGGTACCGATGTCTAAAGTTGTATAAGCAAATACCATATTAGCTAGGGCGACTTGTGCTTGCCAAACACATGGTACACACAGTAAGCGTGTACCCCCCTGAGGATTAATGTAATTATACCCTCAGGTGTTACAGATTACAGCAATGGAATGAAATGTATCACGGAAAACCTTTGTATCATTGTAATTCAAAAATATTTAAAAATAAATGTTTTAAGTACAAAATTAATCACTCAAATACATGTACTGTAGCGCTAAACTGTGCGTCTTGTTGTAAGATAATCTCTGTGGAAGTGTCGTAGTTATCATCCTCCGAATGCTAAGTTCTGCAGAAGTCAATATACTTACTTCATGATAAACAAAAGTGAAATGCTTTGCGTATGGGTATCTTACTTATTACGCTTATTGCCGTGACGAAGAAAGTACTGTGCTGTAACGTATTGTTGTGCTATGGAAAAGGCTGTCTCATTGTAGCTATACCACAAAAGTTACTACTAAAACATGTTTTCGTTTCCAGAAGAATTCAGAAAAATGTGCAGATATAAAACAGAAACACCGCAAAAGCAACACTGTAAATTGTCACTCATTAGTAGCGTCTTGATAAAATCGTGTAGCTGTCACATAAACTAACCACTGTGTCATCTGGTATCTCACAGAAATTACATTAAATCCAGAATGTATTTTCAAGTAAACCAAAATGTTGCACTAAAATCTCATTAACGGTACCAGTATATGTTCTAAGTATGTAAGCCTGATAGTCGTTACGTAATCGTGCAACTAACAAAGCAAGAATGTACAAATAACAACACTGTGTCGTCTGTTCACTATAACAATGCATTCGTAATTTCTGTTTAAAAATGTTCCCTAGGTTCTAGACTGGATAGTTAACTTCATAACATTGTTGCATGTTAACAGTTTCTCAGTGTGACAAATTGTACTAGTAGCGTGAAGTGAAAAGTTGTATGGCAAAGACTAAGTTAAAAAACTGATTATCTTTCAATAAACGGTTTTACATGTGAAATGTGGTGTAAACTTTTACTCTTCCTAGTACGAAAAGTTTCAACTTCTACGCAATTATCATGTGGTATACGTCGGATTCTGTAAGGTCCATTGTAAACTAGAAAGAATTTGTGACTCAAGTGTTTCTTATTATGTGACGATGAATGAGCTTTAATGAGAACTTTCTGACCAATATATAATTTCTTTGCATTTGCTTTCCCGTGTAGTTTTCTCCTTTTGTGTACTGCATATTTTATATTTTTGATAGCCAAATCAATTACGTCTTTGTGTCGAAATTTACGTGTATTCGGAAAGGTACAAGCCCTCTGATTCGGTTCGGTGGTTCTTCATTCTTAAGTACAAGAATAGGTGGTAAAGCAGTGGAGTCATGAGTCATTTCATTCACCACGTTTTGAAATAAGTGTAAATGTCTGTCCGAATACTGATGCTTTCTGTGACAATAAAGTCTGCAAAGCTTATTGATTTCTTTCATAATCCGTTCAGATGGGTTACAATGTGGTGAATACAATGAAATAAAAACAGGTTTGATTTTATGGTTCCGAAGCATGCGTGACCAAACAGCAGATCTGAATTGCGGTCCGTTATCTGAAATGACTTTACTAACGTGTCCAACTTCACGTAAGAAATTTTTAACAAAGGCGTTGGATACAGACCGTCCAGTGGCTTTACGTAACAGAGTGAAAGAAACAAATTTTGAAGTAAGTTCAACAGCGACTAGAACGTACGAAAATCCATTAGATGTTCTGACTAGGGGTCCCAAGAGATCAACAGCAGCAAATTCTTTTAATTTAGAAGGAATGATAGGAAACAACGGAGCACGATGTGAGACTGTAGATGGTTTTGTCAGTTGTGAGTGTAGTTTGATGTTGTTTGTTCAGTTTATTTTTTATCTGTTGTGACATGGTATTAATTAGAGAAGGGTCATATCTTTATTGCAGTATATGTTATGGTTTCTATTTCTTGTTGGAGTTCTGTATGTTGAACTGGAAATTTGTATGCTCTGTACGGCATTGATCTATAAGCAGCTTTTTTGTGGGAGGATGGATGTGTTGAGGAGTTTGGTATAGTAGTGTCAGTGCCAGTAGCTTTTCTGTAAACATTGAAAGCTACCTTTTAGTTCTGTTTTGATATTTTTATGTCAAGAAAAGTATGGTGTTGACTTCTTCCTTTTCAAGGGTGAACTGAATATTTTTATGTAGGCTATTGAATTTGTTAAAGAGATTTGTCACTTCATCTTCTGTGCCATGAAATAGAACGATGGTGTCATCTAGAGTTTAACTTTGCTTGTGATGTTATCATTTAGTGTTAGAATTTTATTTTCTATATGGTTAATAAGTATAATTGCTTGTCACATAGCTGCAAGAAATGAACCTAACAGTCACACAACCACACAGTTTTCCCTATGGTTTGTCAAAACATATGGTTTAACGTTCTTTAAGCTGTGTTCCATTTTGGACGTTTTGACTCTTGAAATCTTTCGTTTTAATATAGTTCACGTATGGTTATTTCTTCTTTTCGTTCCTGTGAGACGTCTATGTGGTATCTACCTGCTCTCACTGTTTATCACATTTACTTGCCCACTTACCACATAACTCGTGTTCTTCGACCAATGAATAATACGACAACTGCCAAGACTACAGAAAGAAAACCAATACTTCAATGATCGGACGGACAGTTCATAATTTTGTGGAAGAAAGTAAATAAAAAAATGTAAGCGGCACGAGTGAGTTCTGAACCTGGGTCGTCCGCTTAGGAATCCAACATAGTGGCCACTTTACCACTACGTAGTGTCGCATCCCGCTGACGAGTCCTGAGAGGGAGTAGGAAGGACTGCACGAGTGCGCGTCATGGAACTTACCGACAAGGTACGTCGAGAACAACATCTGTTAGTGGGCCGCCTGCTCGTCACTTGATTGGCTGAAAAGTTGGCTATTGAGTGGGTTAGAGTACGGAACTCGGCAACAATACCGGCAACCCGAGGAGGAGGTCATAAGGCGGGAGATATCATTACTATTATTGGAGGCACCCCCTGGCACATTCCCTATGTACAAGTCTATCTACAAAGTATCTGCATTTGGTTATAAGACTTCCTATTTTTCACTGAGCCTAAGTCTCGTGGTGCTGAGACGAGCGTGCCGGCTTAAGTGTCGACTACATCGGATTCTTCTAAGTCCAGCCCCTGCTATACAGTGTCACTAACTAACCTCTTCCCGACGACTATGCAACAAAAGACCTTTCCAGTAAGGCGGGTAGCCCTTTCCGCACGGCCACATCCTCCTGTAGTTTCTATCCTTACGTATAAGGGTGGGGCTGGTCACGCTGGAGCGCATGACAGTCGCCCGGCGTACATGCATGATATTTCCTCACTGTCTGTGTTCACAGGTCACTTTTCCTCAGTTACTCCGAGTCTAGTGATGCCACAGAGTCCGCCCTTGTTGGCAGAACAACTAGTAAATAGCGGCTGCATCCGGTCACGTACGTGCCTCTGCTGCTCTGGCTAAGAAATTACGTTCTACTATATTACTGGACTTAGCTTGTTCTTTCTGCTGTTCGCTACAGTATTTGATCTTGTGTTGCGCTCTATGTTACACTTCGTAACCTTCAGCCATTCACTGTTTCTGTTTTAATTTCTTTTTTTCACACTTCAGTACACCTTCCTGTTTTCATGCTTGATATGTGTTCAGTTTTTGACGGGATGTTCATTGTGCCATCTTACCGTTTAATATGAGGGTGGGGGAAGTGCGGGGAGTGATGGGGAATTTCCCTTGTTAGCTAGTAGCCTTGAGAGTCACTGCATAAGGGTGACGGTTCCGAGGTCTCATTCTGAGACATCCTCCCTAGGCAGCGTATTTGAAGGTATCTTTAATACTCATTCTATCCTATGTCCGCCCCCCGTAGCTGAATGGCCAGCTTGTTCGGTCAGAGGGTTGGTTGCCCTCTGTAATAAAAAAATCTTTGTTAATGGATAAACGACGAACTTAAGCGGTTGTCTTACGACGTCCGCTCCGAGCAGATGCTACGAACGAAAACGAACAAAACGAGATTCGCTGGCACGGTAGCTCAGCGTGATCGGTCAGTGGGTTAGCTACCATCTGTAATAAAAAAAGTGAGTCAGCGGATCAACAAAGAACTTGAACAGGTGTCTTCGGACGTCCGCCCTGAACAAATTCAGCTTGGCGGATTGTCAATCCTCTCGGCCCGGGTTCGATTCCCGGCTGGGTAGGGGAATTTTCTCCTCCCAGACCTAGGTGTTGTGTTGTCATCATCATCATATCGTCGTCATCAACTGCAGGTCGCCGAAGTGGTGTCAAACTGAAAGACTGGTACCCGGTGAACGGCCTGCCCGATGGGGATTAAATACATAAACTGTATCCTATCCTCTTTTATCGATTTTCTTAAATCAATTTCTTTATTCCAGAATGAAATTTTTACCCTGCAGCGGAGTGTGCGCTGATATGAAACTACTTGGCAGATTAAAACTGTGTGCCGGATCGAGACTCGAACTCCGGACCACTGCCTTTTACGAGAAGGTGCTCTGCCGACTGAGCTATCCAAGCACGACTGACGACACGCACTCGCAGCTTATATTCTCTCAGTATCTCATCACCTACATTCCAAACTCCACAGAAGATCTTTTGCGAACAACAAGAAATTCAGCCTTCATTTGCGAGGTAATTTTTTTTTAGCTTACCTTGGTTTCCATGCCCATAATGGTATCTTCCTCATAACAAAAATTAAATTATTTGGAGGGTCAAACGTTGGCCGTGTCACAGAATAAAACTAATACAGAAGAAAGACGCATATTCATAAGATTATGTCTGTCAATACTAAAAACAATAGACGAGTGACCCATGTTCCTGGCCCGGCGTTGCTCGTCTATGTTTTTTTATTGATTTTAGTATTGACAGACATGCATCTTTATTCTGTATTAGTTTTATTCTGTGACATGGCCAACGTTTGGCCCTCAAAATAATTTAATGTTTGTTGTGAAGAAGATACCATTATTAGCCTCGAAACCTAGGTAAACTAAAAAAAAAATTACTTTGCAACTGGAGGCCGAATTTCTTATTGTCTGAACAATTCACGGTTGCTGAAAAGCTGCATTATGTTAAAGATTTGTACATCTTTTGCGAACCTTTTTTGTTTTGTAATTTCCTATTTCCGGGATGATTTATGATAGTTTTAAAAGTGCAATGCAGCTGCCATTTACACAAAGAAATGGGACAAAACATCTTCCCGAGGCGTCACCTCCACGTGGCGGTGCGTGGGCGACGGAGCCCCCGGCCTCTACTGCGTAGCACAACAGCCACGGCTAAGCAGACTGATTGCAGGACGAGTGACGCACAAATCTTATTAGATGGCGGCCACTAGTAGTCCCACTGCAGCACGGAAAAGAAAAAAATGTCTAACACCCTGTCTATCGACGTAGGTTCAAATGGCTCTGAGCACTATGGGACTTAACATCTGAGGTCATCAGTCCCCTAGAACTTAGAACTACTTAAACCTAACTAACCTAAGGACTTCACACACATCCATGCCCGAGGCAGGATTCGAACCTGCGACCGTAGCAGTCGCACTGTTCCAGAGTGTAGCACCTAGAACCGCTCGGCCACCGCGGCCGGCTATCGAGGTAGGTCTGGGGAGGTTTGGGAACACGTGGTCTTGCATTAACTAGGCTAAGCCAGTGTCGTAGTACATCAGAAATGTAGCAGCTGCTACTCACATTCGCGGCTATCCGAACCAGAGGTCACTGTGTTGTGTTGTATACCCATTGGCATCCTGACCGTCACGACTTCGTTTGAGCACCTGTGACGACGAATGCAGTCTGACAATGTTCATTGTCCTGAAGTCTTCTACATACGAATATGTCCATCACGAAAACATACGCACAACCAGAACTCATTTGCAGTGAGACTGGTGCTACCGCTGTGTGGAGACTGCATTGTTGTTGGGTGGACTCGCCTTCCTTTGCTGCCACGTTCGCGGAAGCCATGACGATAATCTTCGTGGTGACAGCCCGTGTTGCTCTCAAACACGCCGTCGTCCTGTCAGTGTGGATACATGTCGTGACGGGCTTATAGATAACCAACGTTCTAGAGCAGTGGTTCCCAATCATTCTCTGACGCCGGCCATGTGGCCGAGCGGTTCTAGGCTCTTCAGTCTGGAACCACACGACCGTTACGGTCGCAGGTTCGAATCCTGACTCGGGAATGGATGTGTGTGATGTCCTTAGCTTAGTTAGGTTTAAGTAGTTCTAAGTTCTAGGGGTTGATGACCGTAGATGTTAAGCCCCATAGTGCCCATAGCCATTTGAACCATTTGAGCCATTCTTAGACCATTACGCCTGAGTGCAATCAGACATTAGCCAGTACCCCTCTCCCCACCTGCCATCTGTCTCTTGCCCCCCTCCCGTACTATCACCAACTTTAGCACGCCACTAACCTGTTTAGAATGAAAGGTTTTTCTTGGGACGCTTTTATTTTTAAAACGATGAAAGATGATTGATATTTAGTCTGTGTGTGTGAGCATGTTTGTGTTTTGGGATTAATTACGAAGTAATTCGTAGTGCATCGTAAGTGCTACCCGCAAGTGGTATCCACGGTTCCTTCTCAGATAAGAAAGCTAACTATCCGCAGTGAGGTTCGACACTTGTTACAAAACACACTTCTCCTGCATTATTCCTCTCCATTGTGGCACCTTCTCGACCTGCACACTGCAAGCACATTTAAACTCAACCACGTTAATATGTATGAACTATACTTGCTGTTCGTAAATCACTTGATTGCTGAACTCCTTACTTCTTAAGCGGCAAAAATCGGAAGACTTAACGCTGTTAATGATTTGTTTTTTATCACAGCCACTAATAGTAGCAATAGTAATAATAGTAATAATACCATGTACAGCAGTAAAGTGTCCCTTATATAGTTACTGTTCTGCCATGCTGTCAGATAATTCATTTATCTGTTTCGAAGCCAGTAATGAAGCAATTTCTGGGCTACTGCAGGTACTATCTACAACGTGGAGAAGATATTTTCTTGAGATGTTTAGCATTTGTTACAAATATGTCTCACTTTTATCACCAGCGATGTACGGGACAAAGCACAAAGTATGCATGTAGTGAGTGATTATGTGAAGAACCTCTAGCCTCCACCACATTAATGATACTAACTCAGATAACTAACTACCTTTAGAATCAATATTACTGTCTTACAAAATTATGATAATTGTAACGATATTAGAAAATAATCTACTTTCGTGACTGAAACAGTATCGAATCGTTCTAGAGCAATTTTTGAACAAGAAACCCGATACGTAATCTTTCCTCGTATTGAGGATGTCGATAACGTTACTTCTTTTTCTTTTCTGCCAATCTAAAATCCAGGTCATTCTCCCATTGGAGCACATGACGCTCTTCGCCTATTTTACGGTTGCTGCACACCGCTTTCATTGTGCTGCAGTTGGATGGCCAGCAGTATATTATCTCATCTTCTCCTACTGATAGCTATTCTAATACTTGTATCAACAGGTGTGTTTCAGAGTAAAATTGTACGTTATCAAATCTATTTATCGCAGAGCAACAACCAAACTAATGAGGCTGTAGGGAAACAACGAAGCAAAATCCCAAAGCGAAGCAAATAAGTACATCAAAATAAATCTTTAATATATTAACATTATTCCTACGAAATGAATTCAGACCTCCATAGATCTAAAGGAAACAAGAGCATATGACCTTAAAAGTATCAATAAGAAATATAAAACTGTGGCTGTATTGTTAAGGATGGATTATGTAGCGAAATGTTATATTGACGGCACAGATCATGTGTTAAAATAAAAACACGAATTACTGTCTTCTATAAGTAGCTGGCTTGGTTAATTACTGCGCTATAGAATTCTGAAATTGCCAGAATGGGGCCGATCTGTAGTATAATTATCTTCAGAAAAGCCCCAAACAGCCGAGGTCGTAAGTAATGTATTTATTTACAGGACCGGTTACGGTACTACTCTGTGACTATCTTCGTATATGCAAGGATAGAACCACATTGACAGGTTAATAGTCTTACAAAAGGTTTAACTGAATGCAGTTGGCGTGTCCATACAGTTAGAAAAGTTACATACCTTCGACTTAACAGTTCACACAATGTGCGCCATATGCGTCTTGTATCTTGTCATATCACAAATAGATTGTGGAACACAATCGATTTCGGCATGTCATAATTAAAGGAGTTGTCAAGTAAAAACATCGCTACATCGTAAGCTCGCCATATAGTATTGCGGTTCTACAATTTACACTTGGGTGTTACGTAAGAGAAGCCACAATTATGCAATGCAAAGAATTCTAACCTTATTAATTTAAAACGCTGCACAATAACAATAATTTTTAAGTAATAATTTAAAAGGCTTTCAACAATAAAAAGGGACACTAATTATAGGACCTGTGCGCATGAAAACTCTATGGATGGGCTAAGAAAGAAAACTAAAAGGTAAATGGCGTAGGTAATGGAGACGTAACATCGGTACACTGGATGGTTTGTAGGTAAAATTATTTATTCCTTAAAACATCGATGTAATTCATCTGTAGAGCTGCTGTTCAAAAATGGCTCTGAGCACTATGGGACTCAACTTCTGAGGTCATCAGTCCCCTAGAACTTAGAACTGCTTAAACCTAACTAACCTAAGGACATCACACACATCCATCCCCGAGGCAGGATTCTAACCTGCGACCGTAGCGGTCGCGCGGTTCCAGAGTGTAGCGCTTAGAACCGCTCGGCCACCCCGGCCAGAAGAGCTGCTGTTGCCTGGAAACTAAGTACAATTGCTTGTGAAACGCTATACGTTTCACAACAGACTCGTGTGCCTACGTGGTTCGCGGAAACACAATTTCTACGTTCCATGGCCAAATTTTAGTAACATTAAAACAGGCAGTCGCGAACAGTTGACATTTTACAGAGGACAAATCTGAATATACAAATGATAATGGCAGAGTGCCAACAAACTCTAATATTAACCCATGTGGATGGTTTCCACCGGATATAAAGTAATGAGACAAAGAAAATTCACAAAGAAGCCAAAATTACCAAGATTCTGGAAAGATTAGAAAAGACGCACACGCAGTTGCAGGCACACAAACATTCACGCTGAACCGAGGGCGTTTCAACAAATGCAACACCTTTGTGCTACGTTCTTCTTACGGATCAAAGTCAAGTCTGCATTTGGAATCAAACTGAAATTCTGCAAAAGCCTTGCATTCCTGGGTGCGACCCAGCAAATCAGTCTTTATAAGTGAAACGCGAGGCGAAAAACTAAAAGCTCCCCTCTAGCAATGAGACAACACGTCACGCGGTTAAATTAACTCACCCTTCTTCGAAGAGAATTCGGTTGCAGACCCTCGGCGAGGTGGAAGCAGACTGACCGTATCACACACTCCAACGTCTCCCACGCGACCCTGTGGCCAGGAAAATCCAGAGATGAGGCTTCCGCGACCAACCCAACACGGGTAACTTTCACACAAGGGGAGCAAACCTCTTTGCCTTCCTGAAAACTAAAAGAGTTGGCCATTCTGTAAGACTACCGCCGATTCTCTGCAGCACATTAAAAAACCGTATAGCAAAATGAAACACACCCGCATTCATTCACTGATGCATGCCAGAGAGGTCTGTATCACTGGAAAGCAAATAAACTGGTAATGAAAGGGGACTACAGGACCCTCTAAATCTTTCTGTATTTACTTCTAAGTATCGCTTTTTCAGTTACCAATTTTCTTTCAACATCCTCCATCTGGGAATACATAATCTGTTTTCTTTTGACTAGAAGATGGAATCGGTTGGTAGGACATGTTCTGAGGCATCAAGGGATCACCGATATGGTACTGAATGGCAGCGTGGAGGCTAAAAATAGTAGAGGGAGACCAAGAGATGAATACACTAAGCAGATTCAGAAGGATGTAGGCCGCAGTGGGTACTGGGAGATGAAGAAGCTTGCACAGGATAGAGTAGAATGGAGAGCTGCATCAAACCAATCTCAGGACTGAAGACCACGACGACAACAACAGATGTGATTCAGGCATATGAACAATGTAGCCCATTCAACGGAGTAGCTTCTTGATGATCATGGTTTCATTGGTAGCAGAGTTTGCTTCCTCCAGAACAACGGTGTTCGTGTGACAATCTTTCTATTTCAGGCAGCGCTGAGAACCTTTTTCCTGACATATTATTGGTCTTCTGTAAGTAATCCATGCTAAGCACCCATATGTAAGAGCTGGTATAGCCGATTGGTATTCGTAGAGCTTGGTCTAAAAGCTGATGTTATGATTATCAAAGATCGTTGCCCAAAGACGACCAAAAGCATTAATGACACATTTGAGGCGCTGTTGGATTTCAGCATCAATATTTGTATTTTCTGAAAGATCGTTGCCAAGATATGGGAAGTATTTTATGTTCCGCAGGACTCAGCCCTACTATGACCGTTGGCGGTATGGCGACAGGGTTAGTTGCAGGCTGACTTATGATCTGCGTTTTCTGTATCTTAAGGCTTAGTCCAATACTACTATATGCTGCATCAGATTCATTTAGGACTGCTTGTAGATATTCTGAGTTAACAAGAATTACATAATCATGTCAATGTTGTTGTTCAATGATGGCTGTAGAGTCCTTTGCCTGGGCATATAGGAGGAAGCAGGCGACGAACACAGTTGTTTAATTCAGATGCTTAAAAGATTGTGCCCTTGTGATTCATCCGTCGTAAAACTTTAGGACTGTTGTTCAGTCCACAGCGTTTCGTTACTTTCGTTAGAAATATGAACAAAAAATATGAAAACCCGGATTATTAAACTGTTTATAAAATGGAGGATTTTGTTTACTTTTGCCGGTGCCACAGTCTCATTATACAGGGTGATTCAAAAAGAATACCACAACTTTAAAAATGTGTATTTAATGAAAGAAACATAATATAACCTTCTGTTGTACATCATTACAAAGAGTATTTAAAAAGGTTTTTTTTCACTCAAAAACAAGTTCAGAGATGTTCAATATGGCCCCCTCCAGACACTCGAGCAATATCAACCCGATACTCCAACTCGTTCCACACTCTCTGTAGCATATTAGGCGTAACAGTTTGGATTGCTGCTGTTATTTCTCGTTTCAAATCATCAATGGTGGCTGGGAGAGGTGGCCGAAACACCATATCCTTAACATACCCCCATAAGAAAAAATCGCAGGGGGTAAGATCAGGGCTTCTTGGAGGCCAGTGATGAAGTGCTCCGTCACGGGCTGCCTGGCGGCCGATCATCGCCTCGGGATAAGGTTCCATAACTAACCTTTTTCGTAGGACTCTCCATACAGTTGATTGTGGAATTTGCAGCTCTTTGCTAGCTCTGCGAGTCGATTTTCCTGGGCTGCGAACAAATGCTTGTTGGATGCGTGCTACATTTTCATCACTCCTTCTCGGGCGTCCAGAACTTTTCCCTTTGCACAAACACCCATTCTCTGTAAACTGTTTATACCAACGTTTAATACACCACCTATCAGGAGGTTTAACACCATACTTCGTTCGAAATGCACGCTGAACAACTGTCGTCGATTCACTTCTGCCGTACTCAATAACACAAAAAGCTTTCTGTTGAGCGGTCGCCATCTTAGCATCAACTGACGCTGACGTCTAGTCAACAGCGCCTCAAGCGAACAAATATACAACTAAATGAAACTTCATAGCTCCCTTAATTCGCCGACAGATAGTGCTTAGCTCTGTCTTTTGTCGTTGCAGAGTTTTAAATTCCTAAAGTTGTGGTATTCTTTTTGAATCACCCTGTACTAATAAAATGACAACATTATTAGGGAATTTTTCTGCGCTTTGTGGCGACGCGTCGCTAACGCACGTTTTTAGGATGACGCAAGACTCGAATGTCGTTTGGAATCCTACAGGTAGAAAATATTTTATCGCTGATATTAGGTCGGCAAGGGAGCAAGAAAAGGTGGCGTAAGTTGTCTGAGCATCAGACAGTGTCCTGTGTTGATACCACCCATTTCACAATGTCCCATGCTGTGAGAATATGCGGCACCCGTGGGGGTTATTCATCCGTGTAATGAGTGGGACATTAAGTTCTCAGACTATCTTGGCGATACAGTATTCTAGAGGAGTAAGGCACATGCGGGCACAGTTTTTCACACTCTTAATCCTCCCGTCAGCATTAAGAGCACGAACATGACACTGCCGTATACAATAAGTTTTTAATGTCACCTGCTCCAGTAAAATACACTACTGGTCATTAAAATTGCTACACCACGAACATGGCGTGCTACATACGCGAAATTTGACCGACAGGAAGAGGATGCTGTGAAATGCACATGTTTAGTTTTTCAGAGCATTCACACAAGGTTGGCGCCGGTGGCGATACCTATAACGTGCTGACATGAGGAAAGTTTCCAACCGATTTCTCATACACAAACAGCAGTTGATCAGCATTGCCTGGTGAAACGCTATTGTGGTGCCTCGTGTAAGGAGGAGAAATGCGCACCATCACGTTTCCGACTTTGATAAAGGTCGGATTGTAGCCTATCGTGATTGCGGTTTACAGTATCGCAACATTGCTGCTCGGGTTGGTCGAGATCCAGTTACTGTTAGCAGAATATGGAATCGGTGGTAATACGTAACGCCGTGCTAGATCCCAACGGCCTCGTGTAACTAGCAGTCGAGATGACAGGCATCTTATCCTCATGGCTGTAACGGATCGTGCAGCCACGTCTCGATCCCTGAGTCAACAGGTGTGGACGTTTGCAAGACAACAACCATCTGCACGAAAAGTTCGGCAACGTATGCAGCAGCATGGACTAACAGCTCTGAGACCGTGGCTCCGGTTACCCTTGACACTGCATCACAGACAGGAGTGCCTGCGATGGTGTAACCAACGACGAACCTGGGTGCACGAATGGCAAAACGTCATTTTTTCGGATGAATCCAGGTTCTGTTTACAGCATCATGATGGTCGCATCCGTGTTTGGCGACATCGCGGTGAACGCACATTGGAAGCGTGTATTCGTCATCGCCATACTGGTGTATCACCCGGCGTGATGGTATGGGGTGCCATTGGATACACGTCTCGGTCACCTCTTGTTCGCATTGACGGCACTTTGAACAGTGGACGTTACATTTCAGCTGTGTTACGAGCCGTGGCTCTACCCTTCATTCGATCTTTGCGAAACCCTACATTTCAGCAGGATAATGCACGACCGCATTTTGCAGGTCCTCTACGGGCCTTTCTGAATATAGAAAATGTTCGGCTGCTGCCCTGGCCAGCATATTTTCCAGATCTCTCACCAACTGAAAACGTCTGTTCAATGGTGGCCGAGCAACTGGATCGTCACCATACGCCAGTCACTACTCTTGATGAACTGTGGTATCGTGTTGAAGCTGCATGGGCAGCTGTACCTGTACACGCCATCCAATCTCTGTTTGCCTCAATGCCCAGGCGTATCAAGGCCGTTATTACGGCCAGAAGTGGTTGTACTGGGTACGGATTTCTCAGGATTTATGCACCCAAATTGCTTTAAAATGTAATCACATGTCAGTTCTAGTATAATATATTTGTCCAATGAATACCCGTTTATCATCTGCATTTCTTCTTGGTTTAGCAATTTTAATGGCCAGTAGTGTATATTAAGACATCTGACATGGATGACACCAAACCGTCGTAAATAGAAAATCTTGCATCAGGCTGTGAAATATGGAGATGACTTATAAAAACGGAGGTGAGCAATTTTGTGTTAGTGCTCTGTGCTTTCCACTTGCCAAGTGCAAAATGTATGTACCTTGCCTAGCGGAGAAATAGGAAGAAACGCGTTAGTAATTTACGGACGATGGACTTAATAAAATACAAGTGCACATTCTGTTAAGACCAACAAGAAGGTAAGTAATCTCTCCTATAAAGTATCTGCAATAACACGAGTATCCAAGTCGTTAAGAATAAGCAGTTCGGTCCATTTTTGTCGGTGTTGCTGAATCGGATTTTTCTCGTCGTTTGGTAGCGGCAAGCCTTTTAACTGGCACTCCTTTTCTCTTTTTTGCGCAGCCTTCCGTCCATCGTAATAAAGCGACAAAGGGACCTCAAATTCAGCGCCACTGAACACGTTCCAACGGAGTCTCCAATAAAATGTAGGGTGAACTTCAGCAAACGGCCGCACTGACAAGCAATCAATAATCGATTCGCCACTCAGGCGTCCTGCCCTCAAAGTTAATGTCGCGTAGAACTCCGTCCTCTGGGGAAATCAGAGAGGCCCTCTCAACGTGTGATTTCCCATTAACGGAGATCACTTCCAAGCCGTATAACTGCAGAGTCCGCGTCGTATCGCCGAGCTTCACTGTTTTAAGGAACCTGCTGGAAACAAGTTTTGAAAGGTTTTGCGACCGCAGTTACGACGAATATAGAATACATTTAAAGCTGCAATCCAGCGAATGAATCCTCATCAATTTGTTTCAATAGTGGCTACTGGAGCTGTCTGCACCTACATTAAGTGTGAAGGAGTTACGATCTGGGACACAGTATTTCTTCTATGACACTTTCAGTGTAATGCCTCGACTATACATATAGCTGCACTTATCCACACGTCAGTGTACCGTAGAAAAAACTATGACCATAATCGTACCTCAATCTTTCTCGCTCTAAATTGCAGCTTTTCCCTAAATTTTGTTCTGGTACATATTATAAGGTATCATGTGCTTTCTCATGTTTATTTCAGTATATTAGACAGTATTGCACATATCAGCACTGTGCAATTCCTCTAACATAACATTCATTCAGCTTCTGTTACCTTTACTTGCTGTGACACGTGCTTACGAATGAAGATCAGCAGCTGGTGGTAACTTCAGAAGCCATGAAACTTGATGAAGAATGAATTAAGAAAGTCATACACCACTGTCTTTCCGGCAATCCTGAAACGTTCTTAATTTTCTAAAATTGGAATAATATTGTGACATGCTGGTACTGAAAATGTAACGAAAAACATTGAGCGTGTTGTGGTTTCTTCTGATGACTGTTCTACTGTTAGGAAGTCTCAATCTCCCATTATGTAATATGCCATGAAACTGGACACATTTAGGCGATGTAAAATACGCCCATGACTTTTAACAAAGACATGTAACTCGGACGTTAGTAGTTCAAGTTAGCGTATAAGTTTCCGTGTGCTGAAAGTCCTTAACCACCATAAGGTATCTGCTCAAATTATTCCGGTTTAAGCAATATCAGAAAATAAAAACAATAATTCCATAAATGAAATTTAAAATTTTATGAATTCCTGTAAGTTAAAAGCTCCGATACTCCTACATTTATTTAGAGACATAATGCACTTATATGAAGATGATACTGTTCTTTCGGACATGTCCGAAAGAACAGATACCATCTTCATATATATATATATATGGTTCAAATGGCTCTGAGCACTATAGGAGTTAACATCTATGGTCATCAGTCCCCTAGATCTTAGAACTACTTAAACCTAACTAGCCTAAGGACATCACACAACATCCAGTCACCACGAGGCAGAGAAAATCCCTGACCCCGCCGGGAATCGAACCCGGGCGTGGAAAGCGAGAACGCTACCGCACGACCACGAGCTGCAGACTATACATTCACCGACCATTTGACCATCTTCTTCTGTGCGGGTGCAAAAACACTGCGGGAATCGGCAAAACCCCGCGAGTACGGAGGATAATAGGCCGGGGCACTATGAATATAGTGCCCGACAATAAGTTGGGATAAGTTGGGAATGTGGGTCACGGGAGGCGTGTCAGAGATAAGTCCCTGCAGTCACTCTATCCTCTGTGATAGAGTGTCTGCTATATAAAGCAGGAGATGAAGGGTTCGAGTCGCGGTCGAGGCAAACATTTTCAACTATACCCGTTGACTTATATCATCGCCCGTATGCAGCTAAGGGTATTCATTTCATTGTAATTTAATGCACTTACGTTTGTTTCCTCAGAGAGTGAAGGGTAAAGTAGATATAAATCGTCTCACTGCCAGACAGTGTTGCAGTTGCGGTCTTAGTACCACTTCCACGAAAGTCTCAATTATTCGTTTGATATTTTTCAATCTGTGTGTCTCTCCATAAACATTTCGCCTTGTATGTCTCGCTCTCGTAACACGGAAGCTACTCTCTCAAATATTAACACAAGTCGTATGATACTGTCGCGTCTAGAAGGGAAGGGCGGGCATAGCGGCCACCCTCATGTTTTTTGGCTTTTTCTGTACAGTTACGATAGATCTAGCAATTCCCGATTCACGTGATGTACAGTCAAGCTGTTCTGCGAACCACCTGTTTCATGTTTTTCTGACTCTCGTTGGGAAAAAGGAAAGCACCGAAATACTCCATAATCTAGTAAATACGAGACTGGCCACTGTGTCTGACATGGTAGGACCTAATAGCAACGCATCTAAAAAGGGCTAAATAAATACAGGAAACAAGTTTTTGCTTTGAAAAGGGGTATAGAAATAAAAAAGAAGTTACCTGTATAAATGAAAATCAGCTGCTGCATGTAAGAAAAGTCATCACTTGAGAACGGGTCGACCGATTGGGCTGATTTTTTCTTTTTCTTTTTTTTTGCTTGTGTGCGTAATCGTCAGGTTTATATGAAAGAAAATGTTTGGAAAATCCTCGTAAATGTGGACGGAATTTTTGTATGAAAATCTCAGTGAAGTAAATATGACAGTCCGTTTGAGAGTTCTGCTGTCACGTAATTTCATAACGGAATAGAAAAATTTAACGTTCAGTTCGACAGTTCTACTGTCGCATGTATTCGTAACAACAACAATTCCTCATTGAATATTGATATTTTTCGAAAATGAATACAACTGAAAGCGACATTTCTCTGTTTTATCAGTGATCACATCATCGATTTGTTGCAATGATTCAATTGATGTCAGTTCCTGGTAATTTGGTTCGCAGAAAACAATTAATTGATTCTAGTTGTGCTTTATTTCTTTGAGAAAAATGCCGCCAGTGAGACATCATGAAATCCATCAGCGTACGCGCAACGCAGGCCGACTACATGATCGTCGAGTCAATGAGACTGACGAGGAGTTCAAATGGTTCAAATGGCTCTGAGCACTATGGGACTTAACAGCTGTGGTCATCAGTCCCCTAGAACTTAGAACTACTTAAACCTAACTAACCTAAGGACACCACACACATCCATGCCCGAGGCAGGATTCGAACCTGCGACCGTAGCAGTCACGCGGTTCCAGACTGCGCGCCTAGAACACTGACGAGGAGTCTGTTTATTGAAACGAATCGGCTGGCCGCTGTGGCCGAACAGTTGGAGGCGCTTCAGTCCGGAGCCACGCTGCTGCTACGGTCGCAGGTTCGGATCCTGCCTTGGGCATGGATGTGTATGATGTCCTTAGGATAGTTAGGTTTAAGCAGTTCTAAGTCTATGGGACTGATGACTTCAGGTGCTTAAGTCCCATAGTGATTAGAGGCATTTGAACCCTTGTTTGAAACAAATCGAGTTTTCCGGGAGCGATCCATTATGACTCCGTTACAGGGGATGCAGTTGAGCTCGACTCGCTGACTTGGAACCTAAGCGAAAAGTAATTAGGAACGTCGACATAAGAGCCGACCACACTTGACAATTCGAACTGAACGTTTTGCGTTGAGATACAATCTAACTGTCGATTACGCCCGGGATACGTTGGTTGATTTACGAACAATGAACAATGTTTGTCAACACTGGTATACTGTTGTCGATCTATAGAAAGCGCCTTGCGACTTAAAGTGGTGCAGGATCTTTGAGAGAAAAATGTGTATAAGCTCTTGGGACAGACGGATAACGCACAATATGTACAATAATCATATGAATGGAAGTCCAGGAGAGAAGTGATTGGATTAAAAAGAGCGTTAGAGAAGAATTTAGACTTTTTCTCTACTGTTCAGCAGTACATAAAACAAGGAACGACGAAAAACGGTACATAAGAGGATGTAAATTCATGGAGAATGCGTTTCAGTGGTAAGATACCAAAGAGACATTGCCGTTCACTGTCAAAGCGAGATAGAATGAGTGGATCTGTTGAATGCAATGAACGCCGCACTGAGCACAAAGTATAGGTGGCAGTAACAAATGAAAGACAGCAGCATTACGGAGTTAACGTAAACGATAGTACCTAAAATATCGACTTAAAATTATGGACCACGTAACTGAGAAAGTAAAGGTATCCAGAACTTGGGAAGGAAAATAATGCATGGCGGAGGAAGCGAGGTGGATATGAACAGCATACTGGCAGAGACAGGGCATTCTTTATTTTAAAAAAGTCTGATTTTGTCAAACGCAAGCGGCGATTGGGGGATATTTCGAAGAATGTTACGTCTGGTGAATAGTATCGTCTGGAAGTACATCATCGACCGTGGGAAAACTGGAAAGGAAGAGAATGAAACCATTACAGATGCGGTGTTACGGAAGGATGCTAGAACTTGTTTGTTGTGGTTAAGCAAGAATTGAGAAACTTATCCGTCGAAGCAGTGAGAAAGGTGGGGCATAGCACAATGTATCGCACCTAGCTACGTCGGACGATTCTAGACAGCATCATGCAGATGAGTCTCAATTTTTATAACATATGTGCATTCTCATCCAGCAGCACCTCCAATAGAATCGGCTGTCGCCGGAATGTGTCAGTATCTTACGGACTACGAAATTCTAAGTAGAAAAAATAAAGTATTTAGGAAATGAGACTTTATCTTTTGAGAATATGACGTGTTTAATTAATTATTGCTTTTTGAATATGCTGTGTTATCAGTGAGAACCAAGTTCAGATTAGAACCAATATAATAAAATAGTAACGATTGTGTAATAATTGAGTAATTGCAAGCGTGAGGATCGTATTTGTACAGGGTGAGTACTTCGTAGCTCAGGGTGCAACAGTACTTTCGCGTTCTCGTCAATACGGTATCAGAACGTTTAAGCTCCACCACTGTAAAGACGGAAGATCCGCGATTCGGAGTGTCAGAACTGTGTAGTAAGTAGCGCCAGGAACACCACCACAAAATCACGCAGCACTAACACTCCAAACCATCGACTCTCAGAGAGAGATTTTAACCGTGTTCAACCTGATGGTAAAGTATCGAACTATTTTTCTCCGAATCATACAGTTCGTGGGAAAAGCAGAGAGAATAATTACTTTTGGAAACCTTTTATAAGACAAAGCCTGTTATAACAATAAACTGTTTCGCTTAATAAAGCGGCCACCAGCCCAAATCTGGCACAGTGTCTACACAAACAGGTGAAGTCAATTTTCGACACTGAATAAATAACTACTTTCACATACTACTTAATTTAAACACAACCACGTAATTTCCATCTACTACGGTCACTTGGAAGTAAGTACAATTAATTCCACTTTCTGTTATTTATGGAATTTATCACTATACTTCAGTAATTACTTAAAGAAGACACACATATGTTTCAACAAAGATACAAAAAAATATTAAACTTATAGATGTCATTCATATGACCAAAACTATTATTTAACACGACTAAATTTCATTTCGTTAGGACTGTTATTTGTTAGTGTTTTACTGACACCAATATTTGTCTGGCTTTCTTTAACATGGAGATGCAACACGAACAATTACTGTCAACGTTGTTGCAGTTAAACAATTATGTTACTTTACATTCAGAAATGCTATTGAAAACTTATCCTCATGGTCACGCAAAGCGGTGGCCCTTAAACTGATACGTGCAAACTTCTGTATTTAATAATGATTTTCAGAATTTGCTTCCAAAACAGTACTATTGCCAGTAATTTACTATTATTCAAGCTTCAATAAATATCAGGATACTCGGAATAAATTCGTTTGGGTAAAGACACTACTGAGGTAAATGAAATAGGAAAATTACAGTTAAACACAAAGGTACATTTAACACTTATATTCCACTGATTGAAGATGGATGGTTCATACTGTAGTACACTTCTAAATAAAGTACTTTGCCTGTTACTGATGTCGAATGTGGCGTGAGTCGGTGCTGTGTAGTGACATTGCGCAGGTACAGCTCTTGATGCACACAGCTCTGTCTCCCTCTTGGTGGCGACGATAAAATTGCAAATTTCTGAGCTATTAATTTATTGCCGTACTGCACCAATCATGTAGAACACGTCCGAGGCCAAAACCCAGTGTTGCAGGTAAATTCGGGGCCCCTAGTGCTTGACCAACGTAATGCGTGTTCACCACTTGCAGTGCAGATACTGACGACTGTCTGAGCCACTTGCGCGCCAATTCTCACTCGTGCGCCCCACCTCCTTTTCTATTCCACCACAGAACGGAGTTCTGTTCTACCTATGATCCCTACACCTTTTCAATTTACACTTCTGCTTACAAAAAACCTAACTATGAACCATCTACAATTTCATGACAGCCTATACATACAAAATTGACATAATTAATCACAGTTGTACTTGAAATATTACATAATTATTTACAAAATATGTTTTAATACATTTATTCCACCTGCATCAAAGAGGTTATTTTAAACAGATCAACTACATTTAACAAAAGCTTACTTTCGTTACAGTATTTGCTTAATTTTTCAAAATTATTATGGAACAAAAAAATTTTAAATTATACAGATTAATGGCAGTATTATATTTACAACAGCATTACAAGGGGAAATTTGTAAAGCGTAATTCAGCAGTTTATGAAATGCGGGAAACAAGAAACATATTCCGATAATTCAGTTATTTAAAGAGAGAAGTAGTTGTTCTATTAGTGGGTTTTCTAATTGTTTTCATTTTATAAATCCCTATGAAAAGCTCTTACGTTGTGATTGGTTCACAGTAAAAGATGTGGGGTGGTGTGGAATTATACTAACAAACAATGACTGTAATGAAACTTCCTGGCAGATTAAAACTGTGTGCCCGACCGAGACTCGAACTCGGGACCTTTGCCTTTCGCGGGCAAGTGCTCTACCAACTGAGCTACCGAAGCACGACTCACGCCCGGTACTCACAGCTTTACTTCTGCCAGTACCTCGTCTCCTACCTTCCAAACTTTACAGAAGCTCTCCTGCGAACCTTGCAGAACTAGCACTCCTGAAAGAAAGGATATTGCGGAGACATGGCTTAGCCACAGCCTGGGGGATGTTTCCAGAATGAGATTTTCACTCTGCAGCGGAGTGTGCGCTGATATGAAACTTCCTGGCAGATTAAAACTGTGTGCCCGACCGAGACTCGAACTCGGGACCTTTGCCTTTCGCGGGCAAGTGCTCTACCAACTGAGCTACCGAAGCACGACTCACGCCCGGTACTCACAGCTTTACTTCTGCCAGTACCTCGTCTCCTACTAAGGTAGGAGACGAGGTACTGGCAGAAGTAAAGCTGTGAGTACCGGGCGTGAGTCGTGCTTCGGTAGCTCAGTTGGTAGAGCACTTGCCCGCGAAAGGCAAAGGTCCCGAGTTCGAGTCTCGGTCGGGCACACAGTTTTAATCTGCCAGGAAGTTTCATATCAGCGCACACTCCGCTGCAGAGTGAAAATCTCATTCTGGAAACATCCCCCAGGCTGTGGCTAAGCCATGTCTCCGCAATATCCTTTCTTTCAGGAGTGCTAGTTCTGCAAGGTTCGCAGGAGAGCTTCTGTAAAGTTTGGAAGGTAGGAGACGAGGTACTGGCAGAAGTAAAGCTGTGAGTACCGGGCGTGAGTCGTGCTTCGGTAGCTCAGTTGGTAGAGCACTTGCCCGCGAAAGGCAAAGGTCCCGAGTTCGAGTCTCGGTCGGGCACACAGTTTTAATCTGCCAGGAAGTTTCATATCAGCGCACACTCCGCTGCAGAGTGAAAATCTCATTCGGGAATGACTGTAATGTTTCTCAGCCAATGAGAAAAGGCTACGCTCTCGTGGATATAAGTGGCTTATGATATGTTTTATGGTGCCTTAAGTGGGATACTGAACTCAGCCACCATTACGTTCGGACAAGTGTATTTTGAGCTCTGAACAGTTACAATAATTTTGCAGAATTATGATCTAAATTTTACCCAGGGCTGACGCAAAGTAATCGCAAACGACTGAAAATGGCGAAGGCACGAAGTTCTGGTTTTCTCTGTGAACTCTGAGTTTTTAAATAATTAGAATCTTCAAGGCGTACTGTGGAAACCGAGACCAGGGACTGAACTTTCAAGGGCATCGAGTTGTGGTTTATTTGAGAGAGCATTCCGAAACCAAGGCACCCTTTTCTGAACATCATGGTAAGAGGATCGGGTCGTTACCAAAAGCTGGCTATAGTCAGTTGCTGTGTCTACTTGTGAAAGTCAAAACTGTAGCATTAGACTATACTCCGTACATCGAGAGAAGAGCTCTGACAGCTGGCAGCGTAGTTGCCAGTATTCGACAAAGACAGGCAGCGGGCCACCGGCTAGTGGGGGGGAGGGGGACCAGGGCTACATACCTTCCCGTCCCGCCCGCGCCCTTCGGCCCGCGGCAACAGTCGGCTCCTTCAGAACATAACAATGCCTCGTCATTCACTGCAGCATTCCTGCAGGGGCAGCATTCTGCTGACCGATGTTTTCCTTGATGGAATATTTTTCAAATGCTCTAGTAGTGTTTGTCACCTTGCAAAAACTCAGACATATATATTTTATTTAATGATGTTGCCGCCATTTCACTGCCACAATTTTTATTTTATTGTTACACGGTTAAGATCTCGCTGTATTTCATACCAGTCTGATATCTTTAGACATATAAACAAGTTATTGTACTTGAAAACGGCCTACGGCCGAACTCTGGATCGTATAATAATAAAATACAAATTATTACGGTGAAATGGCGGTAACATCATTAAAAACAATTGCCATGACTATGGTTCAGGCAAAATAAAAATTGCACATGATCAGATTTTCAACATTAACAAGGTAAAGCAAACTGCACAAATGTTACATTTAAAATATCGAATAAGAACGTTAACTCTATTTTCCGTGCGGGAGAACGAAAATTCCAAGATCATCATCATCTGATTTTTCATCTCTCTTCACGACCACATAGCCTTCGCTTTCTTCGCTGCTGCTGTCTTCATCGTCTGATAAAGAAATTACAGTATTATGAACGGCTTCTTCTCTTACACCTTCTTCAATGTTTGGCCTTGTAATCTCTTTCCTCACGTGGCTGACGACGTTCTTCCAAATTTCTGGTGTTATTCGTGTGACAGCCTCATTTACCAGCCCTTCTGTGTCTCGCAACGTAAAGGTTTGGATTCGCTCTGCAACATCTGCTTTTATTTGAGCCAAGATGAGTTCTATTGCGTTGTAATGCCAATGGCACGGTGGAAGATGTATAGTTTTGTGGCCGTGATTCTCTGCTAATGCATCAGTCACATAATGCGGCTCTGTGACTTATATCGTTTCATTCCGTTCAAAGCCTACTTTATTATCTTTCCACTAGCTGACTACTTCGTCTCTCTTTGCAGCAGCCACTGGTGCTTCATTTAATTGTACCGAATGGTGCTGCGCTTTGTCCAATACAAAAACACTACCAGAACTGACATTTGGTAGCAAGCAAGTAACGAACCAGACTTTGAATGTATCTGCACTCATCTCCTCGTGGTAGTCGATAGTTTTTTCTGACTGAAACATCATCACAGCACCGAGCTCAAAAGCGTTCATAGAGTCACCAGAGGCTATAATTAGTTGCCTTTCGTTACCGGTTGGCATACTCATAGTTCCATGGCGGGTGTCATCTGTCCATGCGACGGAATGTGTGTGACGCACGTAGAGATGTTCAATTCTTCTGCCGCTCTGTCAAGCACTTTACTCATTCGTATCAAAGGTCCACTATTGTCCCTTTCCCTTTAAAAGTAAACATGCAATCTGTATATAAGTTCGTGTGCTTGGGACTTCAGGGTAGCTCCTTTCCCAAAAGCCCTCTTCTCTGCACTACAGGCAGCCATTTTCCACTTATACACACGCCAAGAAACTCACAGAAATAGCGGAATGCACACATATACACACAAACCTGAACGTAGCACATGGCACAACTGAGTGAAAGCAGCGGTCGCCCAGCTTTATGGCAACACTGGGGGGGTTGCCACAGCAACGTAAAGAAAAGCTCACGATCTGATTGGTCGTCGTGGATGTGCGAAGTACGTGCGCCAAGGTTGTGTCAACTATAAGAGCTCTTCTCTCGCTGTATGTAGTATAGAACCGGCGGCGTGTTTTACAAAATAAGTAGCAATACATCCAAGTTTCCATTCACAGAACTGTCCCTCATTTATCATATCAGGAATTCTGAAACTGCAACAACTTTGATGCAGCCTGTAGAGTCGTGTAGTGCGGCCAGTTTCAACTACGGGTTTTCCTAACAGATGAACATCACTCATTTTCCAACAGGTCAGGAGCAGACTGCACTGCAGAAAAACAGATGTTTATCACATGGTCAGAGTAGGTTTTCGACAGAGATAACATTTGACCTGCACCATTGCAAATGCAGGTGTCAAAACACAATTAAGGGATAGGCACATATAATACCAGGAGTAGGTGAAACCGATATTCTTACACTAATAGAACAATATTTAGGTTAAAGTGTGGCTGCCACCACTCAGAGTTACTTTACTTCACTAAGCGTCCACCATCTGAGAACATCATTCACAACTTTAATAGGTACTTTGAGCTGTAACCGAAGGGATGTGTCTCCTACTGCAAAGACCGGAAAACAACCATTTCATTCGACTATGTGTATAAAAATGATGATCGAAGAACCATAACAGTTCATCAAGAGAAAACAAATGAGAATACTTTGTTACTGAGTTCACTTAACTCTCATGTACCTCTGTCCAGAAATCAGGAGAGAAGGAAACAGTGCAATTTTACAATGAAACAAAATTTGGGGTCAATGTTGTGGATCTAATGTCCAGGATATACTCCACAGAAGTCTGTATAAGACGATCGCCATTGCATGTATTTCACAACATTCTTGATTTAGCTGCTACAAATTCCTGGGTGCTGAATGAGGAAGTGACTGGTAAGTGACTTAGCTCAAAGGAGTATATTTCTGATTTGTACGAAGAACTTGGAGCGCAGTATGTATCAGCAAGAAATAAAGAGCCGGACCACGATCATGCAGACACTAAAGACGGGCCACAGAGGACAAAAAAAAGATGCAAGTTTAAAATTCTTACCTCATGAAAAGGAAATCACATTGCTATTGTTTGTTCAGCTTGTGAGAAAGCAGTATATGGCACACGTGACAAGAGAAGACGAGTGTAGTGCGGTAAGTGCAGTAGTAAACAGCTCTAAATTCCGGTGGAGAGTGTGTGATGTATATATATGTCGTACTTCTTTTATTAATAAATTTTATTTATAACAGTCAATGAAAACTATGTATATGTGTTATATTCCGTACATTTCATTACTTGTCACAATCTGACCGTACAAAGAAACCAAGCCGACCTTATAAGCAATATAAGCAAGAAGTAAGTATGGTGCCAGTTTGGTCACGTCGATCATTATAGATAGTAGCCTGCTTGTGGTCCTGCTAGTGTTAAACTGCTGGAATTGAAATCACACAACGACAACACTCCATGTAACTACCCCACTGGAGTACGATGAACAGGATGCATGGCAAGAACATTTTTTGCACATGTTTTTTGCTTCTGCCATAGTCAATAACAACGACGAGATTAAGATTTTCATTCACTTGCAGGACACTTTAACAATTGCAAGTAACGGTCTCTATACATGCAAAAATCAGTGAAGCTGCAAAACAATATCTCATCTTATTTGCTATGCTTTCACGTTCCTGTTTCAAGAAATTACATACGAACAGATCTGTAAATAACTACCACATATGATTCACAGAAGAAGACTGCATCTGGAGAGAACATTTTTGTTTATCATTGTATTGTCCATTATTGATCGGTTGGAATTATATTTTGTTGGAGTCATAGGAGTCTCAACTTTATCGTCGGTAAGGATAGAATTTGAAACAATGAACTAAAGTGGACTGAAGGTGTAAATTGAAGTTTGTATTAGGGAATGCATTGGAGTGCGATTAGTCTGTGCAGCTCTGGTAGCTGCAATACTGTGGAAAATAGTGGCTAGCACATCTGCCTAGTGAGCAGGAGATCTGGCTTCAAGTCTTGGCTGTGGCACAAATTTTAATTCATTGCTTCAGCTTCTGTCTGTATTGAGAATATAAGAAAGATTTATCTAAATTAATGAACCATGCAACGTCTTGGCAAGATAATGGAAAATATTAGAAAACATCCTTACATTAATTATGTTAATTGTTGTGATGAGTAAAAGGGGTGGGGTCGAAGTAATTAATCTCCAAACCAAATTTTAATCAGGCTGTCATCTTCAGAAAAGAATTTGTGACTCTGGAGATGGCGTAGGTTGAAATGAAGTTCATGAAATCTGTTTATGTTGGTGTGTGTGTGTACAGAACATATCATAGTTCTACATGCACCATTTTCATGAGTTTCATTGTGATCGTGGATCTTGTAGGTCTGTAAAACAAAATTTACTCGTACCACAATGGATTGGGCGCCAGATTAAGTCAGGCGAAAGATGTGTGAAGTGTCGCCCCACAGACTTTTATGGTTGATAGTTGCCTGGCTCCTCTGTATGGTGGTGCAGATAATGCTGCACACATGGTGGATCCATTTAACTTTCAATCCAAAGGACAAGTGAGATGTGTATTGAAGCCCAACTCAAAATTAGTATGTGCCATGATGATGATAAGCAGGTTATTTATGATGGCGAAATTGGAAGCCTGACATACCCACAATATCCACTAAAGTGAGAGAGAGAAAGAGATAGATAGATAGATAGAGAGAGAGAGAGAGAGAGAGAGAGAGAGAGAGAGGGAGAGGTAAAGAGAGAGAGAAAGAGAGAGAGGAAGACACAATCCATGTATAACGTATGTGAAAAAGTTTTCCCCATTTAAGTTACTATTTGTCTTTATACAACCAGACAAGAAAGTGGAACACTCAGAAGGGGAGGAGGAAACAAAATAAATATTCTTTCACTGTTTCAAAATCGAATGAAATGTTCAACGAGCTTATCGTTAGAGAGAGTTGCAGGTCTAACCATTTACATAGCCACCAATGAAGTGTAAATGTATAAAGTTATACTGATGCCTGGCCATGTCTTTTGGGTAATCCGCTAGTGGTGGGCCAACATTCAAGTGTGCCAAGTACATTATTTCAATTATACAAAGTATAGCAAGAGGTTACTAAATGAAATTTTGATATGGATAATGCCAAATATTTAGCAGCTTAATGAATGCAAACTATATTGGGATCTACTATGTAGATTTAGAGCTTGTATAGGTGAGAGAAGTAGAGAGTACATGCCCTGACGCGATAGCTACCGTAATGAAAGAGGCTGTGATGCGCAAACACACACGCACACACACACACACACACACACACACACAATGTGCATTATGTTGTTGGGAATGCAGGAGGATTGCATAGGTTATCTTGAATCAGTAAGATTCCCAGAAGTTAGTATTAAAATGATATTTATTAAATGTGAAGAGATACTCAACGTAAAGGATTATTCTTCTTGTGAAATGTCCAGCACAATGGGTGATGAAATTATTACAACTGCTTTAAAATATTAAAGTCCTGCCACTGTGCCCCTGAGTGATGCTTACGTAGAGTCCAAAGCTGGCCTATGATGCCTATTGAGCCTAAGCCTCAGCTAGGACAGAGTAACATTGCAGCTTGTAGACTCGACGATAAATGGAGACTACATGATTTGGTGCTTTGAAGAGAACTGTCTGCCATATCTAAGTGCTCCAGCATTTAACAAGGAATCAGCCGATCGCTATTCACACACCTGATGCCCATGTGTTGGCAGCTGCGGGCCCTTGCAGGTCTTGGTATGGTTCGTACTGACAACCCATACAGCTGCTGTCCTACGAGTGTTTCGAGCGTGGCTTATCGCTTTTGGTCCAGTCCTAAGTACGCTCACCACATATGTTAACTATTTTCTTGGTGCTGGGCTCGACTACAAGTGACTTTTATCACACCATACATATGTGAATTACAGGAACAGACTGTATTTATCTAGATTGAAAGCTCCTGTCTGTATTCCATACAAATTTATTAAAACAGTCTGGGCATCTGTGTCTGATTTTCTAAAGTTTGTAATTGCATTGAATAAATTTATTGTAATACAGAAACCACATAAGTATCATTTTGCTATCTGTCGTTTTAAAATGAACAAATAAAATAATCAGCAGTAATAATTCATATTTAAAAGAAAATAGGAGCACGTCTTAAGCCCCTAACAACATCACATTAGCTTGAAGAAAAAATTTACATATAAAGTGGATCAATTACAGGGTGACAATTACTAACTCTTTGAAATAAAACCACCATAATGTCTGAACGTTTCGCCTTAGGACGTTCAAACTTCACTGTTAGCGGGGAGGCATGATGTTAATTTGTATTCGCATGCGAACGCGCATGCAACGGAGCCGACTCTTATTTGGATGATTTCGTCAATAAGCAAAACTGGGCCGTTTAGGAGACTGAGAAACAGCATTTCGAGATCGAGAAGTCTCTTCATCCTCAACGTGTGACTGCATGGTGTGCAATGTCCTGTCACGGAATAATCCGTGCGACATTCCTTGATGCTACGGTGACTGCCGAACAGTACGTGAAAGTTCCGTGAGATGATTCGATTCCCATTATCCAAAGTGACCCTGATTTCGACAAATGAGGTTCATGCAAGACAGATCCCGATCCCTTCGAAGCAGGAGAGTGTTTGATGTCCTGGAGAAGAAATTTGGGGACCGCATTCTGGCTTAGGCGTACCGAGAGGCCACTGGCAAGGGGCCTCGATTTGCATCCATATTCTTCGGATCTGAACGTATGCGAATCCTTTTCGGAGGGGTTATATTAAAGACAAGGTGTATAACAATAAAACAAAAAACGATTAGTGAGCTGAAAACAGCCATTCAGTAGATCACTGACAGCATCGATGCTCCGACACTTCAGCAGGTCATGCAGAATTTCGCTATTCGTCATCACCAGCGATGGCAGGCATATCGAACACGTCATAACCTAAATGCGAATATCTGTAGTGACGTTTAGTTGTTGAATAAAGCTTGTTGCACTCCTTAGTTTCTAACTAATCTACGTTTTCTTTCATATAGTTCAATAATTGTCACCCTGTAGGTAGTTGAAACAATATCACGTAAATTGAAGCTTCTAGTATTGGCAGAGGAAGATGTGTTATTATTGTTTCAAAATTCAGATGATAGCTGCACTCACACGTAGAATACAGGCTTTAAGACTTTGTATCAGTTGTTGCATTCAATCCACAATTATAAATAATACATAAAATGAAAGATCAACTGAAACAATTTGGTTTGTGCACCTATGCGGAAAGGGAAGAGTATGGAACTACCGACAGTGACTGAAGAACATGTTGAACGAGCAAAAGGCTTTGACAAGGAGGGCCAAGGAGTCATCTCAGTAGGCTAGTAGCGAATTAGCAATTCCAGTGACGTCTGTACGGAGACTTTGAGGAGACGATTAAAGCTATGTTCTTACCGTTTGCAGGTGCTGCCAAGCTCGAAAGCCTACAGACTACGGTTTATATGCCAAATTTTCAAACGAAATGTTGATGCGTAAACATGAAGACATCGTGTTCATGGATGAATCTAATTTGACCTATGTAGGAATGTGGACAAACATAAAGTGCACATCTGGGGACCAGCAAATCGCCCTGAAATGGTACAGCTGCAACTCCGCTAAATCGAATGTTTTTATGCCACATTCCAGTGGACAGTTTATGAGCCTTTCTGTTTTGGCGAAGCCACTAGTGTTTCTTATCTTGATGCTCTAGAATCATGGCTCTTTCGTCTATTGGAAGAAGCTGAATTACAGAAATTTGTATGCCAGCAAGGAGATGTGCCACCTCGCTGGTGTAGCTCGGAACGCAGTTGGTTATATGACATTGTATTTGACTGCTGGGTTGGCCGCTACGGGCCAGATGACAGAGCCTGTTTTGCGTGACCTACAGATTCACACAAAATCTAACCCCATGCTGTTTTTACCTTTGGTAGTTCATAAAGAGTCGTGTTTATGCGTCATCACTACCAGCTGATTCACTTTAGAAAGAGCATTGTATAAACATTTACTTCAGTGACACTGATCAATGTTTGAGAATAACTCATCTATTGACTCAAAGTGTAATGAATGAAGTTCAAATTGAATACTTGAAAAACAAAAACTGTCCAAGTTCCTCTTTCATTTCATGAATTATTTATAAATTAAATGTAATAAGTGCTACAAAGCCTTAAAAAACGAATATTCATTTTTAAACAACTTGTATATGTGTCTATAGGTGCGTATGCTGAAACCTAACTTGAAGATGGGCTAACGGTGGTGGTGGTGGTGGTGGTGCTGATGGTGGTGGTGATTGCAGTAAAAAAGACAGAATTTCTCGGGAGCTTTCTGAAACTGGCCTGTAGATGAGTAGTAGTAGTTTAGGCAGAAGAGGGTGTATGAGTTGAAATCCGCAGAAGATTCATAAAAACAGATCATCTGGTGTCCCCACCTACCAGCTGCCACCGACACATCTGAGACATAAGACCGCACATCCCTTGCAGGTGCTGTGAGCAGCATGGTGTGTTATGATTTCCTATCCCTCAGATGAAAATCATCTCACAGTTCGTATAGTTCGCAGGTAAACACTTCTTGCTCCCAACGCTCATGCGGCATTCCAGCCTGGTGGTTCCTGCTCAAGTGAAACTGGTTATGAATAAACAAACAAAGTAGATTCAAATATTGGATTTTGTCACTTTAACTGATTTATTTCCGTCATTTCTGACGTTATGGTTTCTCGACACGAACAATGCCATGGCATTTCATTGTCCTATTTCCGCCATCTTGAAACATTTAAAAAACGCAGTTGCGCTGTCACAATCCTAGTACAAGATGTAGAAAATGGATTCAGATTGTCGTGTTTCCTGCAATCTTGGATTTTTGAAACTGCCGTTGCTTTGACTTTGAACAAGGTATCCAAATCTTGAACATTTTAAGTAGAACAAGTGGGCTACACCAATCTGAAGTATTACAATGCTGCCTGGGAACAGGATGTGGGGAGAGGGTGAGTGCAGGGATGGGGAGGGATGGAGATAGTAGGGAGTAACCACGAAAGATGTTCTGAAGTGACCGTGACTGGTTGACATTCAGGGGGTTACCTAGAGGAGAATGTGCAGGGTGTAAATCATATTTTTGTAAAGGTTCATCGCTTGTTTTGTAAAGGCCTTGTCGCAACTGCTGTGGAGGCCGAGTTGCCACTACTACGGCAGACCGAGTTTGTGCCCCAGGGTCAGGTAAAAGAATAGGACAACAAAGATTCGACAACACTCCAATAAATTAGTAACAAAGTCACACGTATGAGTTAAAAGGTTTACTTATCTTTGCGACTTGTAGAATTGTTAAGTCTGCAACACTGCTTGTAATACAACACAAAAAAGGCCCTCAATGGCCAAGTGCAAACAATCGTAGGTAAACTTCACAGTACACAGTAAACGCAATTTTCAACAACCGCCTGTTACTTCTAAGAGTTCACTAAACGACGTTCCCTATGTAAGACGGCCCTGGACGATGATCTGTATAACCAATTGGACGAGAGCTGCTCTTCTATCTTCCGAGTATGCTTCTGTGTGTTTTCGTCCGGTCATTGGAGGATTGTACTCAGAAGGCAATTGGCCGAGGCGAAGTCGATACCTCCATCCTCAGCGCCGCCCGCGGCGCTGGTGGAGCTCGTGCAAGTGGCGAGTCCCTATGGCACTGAACCAGCTCTCATCTTTGCCCCTGTGGTGCTTTTGCCCTTGCTGTGTCTTGTTCTGACGACGCAGCACCTTTATCAGCATCACCATTATTTCTATGCACTACTTGGTTTGAGTTCTACCTGCAAGGGATTCCCGAGTAAAGACAAATTTCTTGTCTGATTCTTAGTAGCCTCTGTTCACTAATCAACTACACTGCACTATAATGAATGCCTTACTGAAATTTGGGTTGTTGTTGTTGTGGTCTTCAGTCCTGAGACTGGTTTCATGCAGCTCTCCATGCTACTCTATCCTGGGCAAGCTTCTTCATCTCCCAGTACCTACTGCAGCCTACATCCTTCTGAATCTGCTTCGTGTATTCATCTCTTGGTATCCCTCTACGAATTCTACCCTCCACGCTGCCCTCCAACACTAAATAGGTAATCCCTTGATATCTCAGAACGTGTCCTACCTACCGATCCCTTCTTCTAGTCAAGTTGTGCCACAAACTCCTCTTAGACTTCCATACATGGCTACACTCCATGCCAATACTCTCAGAAGCGGCTTCCTGACACTTAAATCCATACTCGATGTTAACAAATTTATCTTCTTCAGAAACGATTTCCTTGCTATTGCCAGTCTACATTTTATATCCTCTCTACATCGACCATCATCAGTTATTTTGCTCCCCTAATAGCAAAACTCCTTTACTACCTTAAGTGTCTTATTTCCTAATCTAATTCCCTCAGCATCGCCCGACTTAATTCGACTACATTCCATTATCCTCGTTTTGCTTTTGTTGATGTTCACCTTATATCCTCCTTTCAAGACGCTGTCCATTCTGTTCAACTTCTCTTCCAAGTCCTTTGCTGTCTCTGACAGAATTACAATGTCATCGGCGAACCTCAAACTTTCTATTTCTTCTCCGTGGATTTTAATACCTACTCCGAACTTTTGTTTTGTTTCCTTTACTGCATGCTCAATATACAGATTGAATAACATCGGGGAGAGAATACAACTCTGCCTCACTCCCTTCCCAACCTCTGCTTCCCTTTCACGTCCCTCGACTATTCTAACTGCCATCTGGTTTCTGTACGAATTGTAAACAACCTTTCGCTCCCTGTATTTTACCCCTGCCACCTTCAGAATTGGAAAGAGAGTATTCCAGTCAACATTGTCAAAAGCTTTCTCCAAGTCTACAAATGCTAGAAATGTAGGTTTGCCTTTTCTTAATCTAGTTTCTAAGATAAGTCGTAAAGTCAGTATTGCCTCACGTGTTCCCATATTTCTACGGAATCCAAACAGATCTTCCCCGAGGTCAGCTTCTACCAGTTTTTTCATTCGTCTGTTAAGAATTCGCGGTAGTATTTGGCAGCCGTGACTTATTAAACTGATAGATCGGTAATTTTCACATCTGTCAACGCCTGCTTTCTTTGGAATTGGAATTATTATATTCTTCTTGAAGTCTTAGGGTATTTCGCCTGTCTCATACATTTTGCTCACCAGATGGTATAGTTTCGTCAGGACTGGACAGAAATGTGGGAACACAGCAAAACCCATGTTACTGTTGTCTGCGGTTCTGAAAATAGTCGTACTGTATGTCTAAAACATATTGTATAATCCTTTGACAGACTGAAGTCAGTGCTGTAAGCCAATAGTTACGCGTATCAGCGATAATACAACAAAATAGGTAAAAGTTTTACAGAATTTTTTCTTCCTTTCTCAATAATCCTGATGATAATCCACTCTCTATTCGCTTCGACATTGCAGGAACCCTACTACTCAATTTCACATGAAAAATTAAAATTGATGCTGCTTGTTGAAATATAGTTGCTACTTTTTGTAGAAACTTGATTAAGCAGCAAAAAATTATACCAATGTGACATAAATATATCGATGATTTTTGAAAAATCGAACTCAACTTGTGCCCAGTTTTCTACTGTGATAAAGACACCTGTTTTCTACCTTTCCACAGAAATGAAACAGAAATTGAAGAAGTTTAGGGTTTAATGCCCCATGGACGGCATTTGTCTGAATGCGAGTCCGGTATGCTACCCACTAGGCCCCTGGCTTACTTTTCACCAAATAGCCTGCCATAGAACTTCTGCCGAAGGTTTCCTGAGGTGTCAGTGCGCTTATTGATTATATTAACGAGGATAAACAAACTACTGGAACATACCACACTTACCTCATGCACTCACATCCATGTGTATTAGATTTGATAATTCCGTTCAGACATACTCATCAACTGGAAACAATTTTATTAGAAGTCAATGAAGTACGACAATGCGTTTCATTACTATTACAATAATCGATATTTTATTGTTATATATATTTATTTTTATTCATGTACCAACAATGTAAATCCCACATTTAATGAAGTCCGTGAAACTTCACCAGCCTATGAACGAAAAACGGCTGTAACTGTCCGAGCAACTTTCTTTTCTACATCTGTAAAGCATTTTGCCTCACGGTTAATGAGAATAGTTTAAACAGACGAAGGTAACTGTATTTTTGAAAGTTGTTTACTCATATAACGGACATTTTAACCTGCAAAAGTTCATTATATCTGCAATGAATCGTAATGGGCTCTAGGGGTGCAGGGTTATCTGGGTTGTTGCGAAATGTATTAATAAAACGACGGAAGTTTCAGTGGATTTCTGTGGAGAGAGCTGAGTCTCATTACGAACACTACGTTTGAGCAACACACCTTTAATGTATGTTGCTGTACCGTGGTGACAGTTAAGGGCGTGTGGTAAGACATCTCTAGTTCACGGTGGAAAACAAACGCAAAAAAGTTTGGATTAATCCAATAAAACTAAGAAAAAAGTACGTGATAGAAGCTGACCCATAAAAACAAGTATTTTATAAAACACTAACTTCAAATTTTAGTGTCTACAATTTATATCTACTGGATTATTTCTTCTCTCGTGTAAACACTCATTCAGTTTGCTGTTCGGGTTCTCCACTGCTTCCTGAAACATTTGTGATGGAATGATGCAACAAATTTTGACTTAAAATCGTTATTTCGGTACGTACAGTGTTTCAGCCAAGTCATTTACGTCCGACTCAGTAGCGTCACTACAAGAAAATGTTAGAGACGTACAGCCTCTATCAGTGCACATAATATCACAAAATCCAGTGATACCATTACTTCTTAATTCATGTATTTATTTGTAGTGAATAATCTTAATCCGCACGTTATAAAGTAGTGGAATTATGTTTAATGCAGCTGAAACAAAAGATTGACGCACCGCACAGTAACGATCTATTTTTTTAAGGGTTCAGAGATTTCGTATGAAGAAATGTCTCACCACGCTACGAAAGGGCAATTGTGAAAAGGATGAAAGCTCTAAACGTTTTACTTCGTTTGCAAAACTTCTCTGTGGGAGAAACACACTGTTCCTTATCACTGTTCGATAACTACTAAACGGCTCGGTCGACAGTGCCTGTTTCTCAGAGCTGCTGAGTACATAGCGTTTGCGTTTATCAAGTAGAAATTTCTTAGAGGCACCAATCGTATGCGAGGTGATGTGTATTGTTCCAAGATCCGCAATTAGTTGTGATGCAATAGCAGTAACCAATTGCTTCTATAACACTATCGATGACGACTGTCGGCAGATAGGTTTTCGCATAATTAACATGTAAACATATTTTTTATCCTTGCTTTGAACTTCCAAGACCGCATTTCGTTAGTTACGTCGTTAAATATTCCAACGTATTTGAACATATTACCATTTTTCAGTCAAAGGAAACTTCAGGTCTCTTCGAACTCATACAGAAAGAATACCAATAATAAATGCAGAGCAATATAGAAAGGAGGAAGAGAAACGGCTTGCAGCATATAACGTACCGTCGAAACGAAGTGAGTAAAAGCTGAAGTACAAGCTTGTATTGGGAGAGCAGTTTCCTGGGTGCTTTTCACTGGATTCATTTTCCTTAGAGAAAGTAGGGGCAACTTAAATGAGTATTTACACACATGCCTGATGTGTGCTTATATGTAGATGATACGAAGGATTCGTTAATTGACAAATGAAGATTTCTATTAATTAAGATTTAGCTAGACGCAAGTTACGAACGAAAACATAAAAAAAGACTTAGAAATGAAATGAAATTCCATTAAGGAACAGCTCGACTCGTTACGAAAATTTAATACGAGTCTGGTCATCGACATGCCTTTGAGGAAATTAGAATCTGATAGATGCCAAGGCACGTTTAATCAGTCTCTCCCGCTGCAGGAAGAAAAGTTGTTTTCTATCCATGACTGTGAATGTGTAACACTGATATGGAAACAACTGTGGCACACGAAAGAAAAAAATGATTAACATTAAACTGCAGGTATGAAGAATGTATGTTTCAGTAGCGAATCTCTTCGATAACTATTACAGAAACAGACAAGAACAAGTTTTACATGTGAATGAACCGAGCGAAATAACGTTTGTGTAGGGACACATAAAAGTGAAAATTTTGTTCTCGTATTTATATATCCGCATCCACACCGGAAAGACTTAATAGAAGGATGCTCTCGTATAATTTCCAGTGGTCGTGATCCCGTGTAGTGTGGGTCCTAGTGGAGAGATAGTACTATTAATAGTTATTTGGTTCTTATTTTACGCAAGACATTGATTCTCTTATCAGCACCGTTGATTTCCATCTTTTCTATGGTACTGCTGGTGCCATATTCACACAACAACGTATTCGTGCATGTTGTGGAATTCATGCGATTCCGCGTGACACCTTACGTGCTCATTCTGCCACATTGTGGTTTCTCACCACACCAATTACTGGGCAGTAAAAAGGTAATTACCAGCTTATAATGGTGTGGGACTAGAGTATGGAAAGAGAATACAGTCGTCCACTACAAAAATTAATATCAGTTTAATTACTTTATTTATACAAAGTAATTGACATCTAAAAATGTTAATTAAACATGAATAAATAATCCGTTAATAACAATTGTCTCCTAATGCCCAAAGTTCTGTATAAAACAAAAGCCTCCCCGTCGTTAAAAAACTACAAAGTTTAAAACGTATTTAAATTTACTGTAATTTTGAGGCTGAGATTAAACTTGAGTTAGTGTTGTAAAATTAATCATGTTTGATAGAGTACGTACTTCTTCAAACGAGCTTTCCTGGTAGGCAGTAGCGAATATGGCCGATATCAAACTAAGGGAAAGGAGTGAGACAGGGTTGTAGCCTTCCCCGATGTTATTCAATCTGTATATTGAGCAAGCAGTAAAGGAAACAAAAGAAAAATTCGGAGTAGGTATTAAAATTCATGGAGAAGAAGTAAAAACTTTGAGGTTCGCCGATGACATTGTAATTCTGTCACAGACAGCAAAGGACTTGGAAGAGCAGTTGAACGGAATGGACAGTGTCCTGAAAGGAGGATATAAGATGAACATCAACAAAAGCAAAACGAGGATAATGGAATGTAGTCAAATTAAATCGGGTGATGCTGAGGGGATTAGATTAGGAAATGAGACCATTAAAGTAGTAAAGGAGTTTTGCTATTTAGGGAGTAAAATAACTGATGATGGTCGAAGTAGAGAGGATATAAAATGTAGACTGGCAATGGCAAGGAAATCGTTTCTGAAGAAGAGAAATTTGTTAACATCGAGTATAGATTTAAGTGTCAGGAAGTCGTTTCTGAAAGTATTTGTGTGGAGTGTAGCCATGTATGGAAGTGAAACATGGACGATAACCAGTTTGGACAAGAAGAGAACAGAAGCTTTCGAAATGTGGTGCTACAGAAGAATGCTGAAGATAAGGTGGGTAGATCACGAAACTAATGAGGAGGTATTGAATAGGATTGGGGAGAAGAGACGTTTGTGGCACAACTTGACTAGAAGAAGGGATCGGTTGGTAGGACATGTTTTGAGGCATCAAGGGATCACAAATTTAGCATTGGAGGGCAGCGTGGAGGGTAAAAATCGTAGAGGGAGACCAAGAGATCAATACACCAAGCAGATTCAGAAGGATTTAGGTTGCAGTAGGTACTGGGAGATGAAGAAGCTTGCACAGGATAGAGTAGCATGGAGAGCTGCATCAAACCAGTCTCAGGACTGAAGACCACAACAACAACAACAACAACAACAAGAAACTGAAATTCAGTTGAATTAATTTGAAAAAATTTGATAATGCTGGTTGATTAAATGCTGGTAATAGTTACGTAACGAATCCGTTGTTCTACTTCTTCTAGCACAGCGAATTTTTGCTGTTAACGTTGATCGACATTTTTTAATATGTTGTCCGGTATACTCATTTCTGTAAAGTTAGTGAACAGGTTTTGTGGTAAAATATAATACTGATCTGTTTCTCGACACGAACATATTTTCGTCTGCATTTACTACAATAATCCTAGATTTAAGAAACGTGACTCAAGAAAATCATTTTAGCCTTCCCACACCTTGGAACACGTTTAATGTCTCTTTATCTACTGCACACAAAAATATATAATTACTGAAATAGTTAGCAAATACACTGCCGGCATGTAAAGCGGTTTGAGATAAGTACCGGGTGTGAAGTGAGTGGCATTAACAGAAACCACATTTCCGTTTGGTATACTCGGTCACCTCCCTATACAAAGGGTGAACCGAAATGCGTGCTGCATGTCCCCAACAAAATTTCGTTATGTATATATTTTCGGTAGGAAATGGACGCGAAGATGTTCAAATTTCGTAACACTATCTGAATATAAACATTGACAGGTATTGCCTCCTTTTTTGTTATTGCTGCGTTTATCTTATTTAAATTAATTCCTTGAATAAGGTAATAATTTGAGGGTTGTGTTGATAGCACGTAAGTTTGACTCAATTTTTGTAGAAAGTTTTGATTCACTGTATTTCATTACAATAAAAGGCTTAGTTAAAAAAAAAAGTACACTGGCTGGTAGAATGTGTTGGAAGACGTTGATTCCGGGTGTAGCTGTCATTTCTTATATTTTTTAATTTTAGACTGCATGATATCGTTTCTGTCATCTTAATAGGAGTACCGTAGATTAAACAATTCTCATACGAAACACGTGTTATGATTTAATAGTAACGCGAAGATGAGAGAACAGTAGTTTTGTTTTAAAGACGTAACGTGCCCTTTAAACGTTTACTACGTTTACTTCCGTGGAAAGCAACCTTACATGCTTTACAGTCCATTATTGACAGTTGTTTCCTTTTCATTAGTTGTACCCTTTAGTAAACCCTCGTCGTCATTCTTGTAAAGGCCTCGTTGCTACTGCTGTGGCGGCCAAGTGTCTATTGTTGTTGCCCGCATCTCGTGGTCGTGCGGTAGCGTTCTCGCTTCCCACGCCCGGGTTCCCGGGTTCGATTCCCGGCGGGGTCAGGGATTTTCTCTGCCTCGTGATGGCTGGGTGTTGTGTGATGTCCTTAGGTTAGTTAGGTTTAAGTAGTTCTAAGTTCTAGGGGACTGATGACCTAAGATGTTAAGTCCCATAGTGCTCAGAGCCATTTGAACCACCATTCTATTGTTGTTACGGTGGGCCGACTGTGTGAATTCGTGAAACGGCTTCTGGTGCAGTGTACCGCTAAGACAGGGTCGCCCGCAGAGGGGGGAGGGGGGGGGGGGGCTGTGGGGGCAGTTGCCCCTAGTGAGAATTCATTCAGTTTACGAATATAAAAAATACCCGTAACTTTATGGCTCAGTTATGTATGATTTAAAATACCTGTAAAATTACAACTAAAATAACCGGAAAGTATCGATAAAAAGACGTAATAATGATATAAAACATATGTAAACAGAATTACAGGATGAACTAGAGCAATGAAAAACTTTAAAGGAGAATCGAACTAAAATTAAAAAATGATGATAAATTTAAAAATTGTGTGTTTTTCTTTAAGAAATCTCGTTTGTTGAACATGTGCAAAATTGTTATATATCCGTCTTACAGCTATTGCCTACGAAGTATCTTTATTTTTATTTCTACACCCACACGTGGTAGAAATTAACAACAGCAAGTGAGGCAACAATGGGAATAATCAAATGAATCATCAGTTTATTGTTAACTTTTACAAATGCATTCTTGAGCAACATTTAAGCGTTTTTCCTGAATGCACGCCCATTGTTCGTTCTTTACATATTAAAAGAATCAGTTGTGTTGTAAAGGGATGTTAAACACAAGTGTAAAAAAAAAGATACCTTCCTTGAAAAATAATCTAAGATACAGTATCTATATGACGAAAAATACAAAATTAAAGATAGATATCTATAGCCGGATTATTCGAGATTTTAGTAACTCTAAACAATGCATATCTGATAAGGAAATACCGTTTAGATGTTAACAAACTCTGGATATTAATAATAAGCTATAATGAAATATAGCGAATCTGCCGATCGACAAACTACTGCATGTGTACGTGGTCCCATTAAGAATGGTACCCATGGTGAGTTCCATCTCGAAAATGTTGACTTATATGGTACTAAAATGTCACCCTCTCTCTTCTCACCTCACTAGGTACAAAACTCTTCATAAACCTCAACTGGCAACACAATACAGTTGCACAACAAAACACACTCAGCAAAATTTTATTCTTGCAAATTTCAAATAATGGTAAACAATAGTCAGACGCTAATTTACATTAGCCTATTGTATTATGTTCCTTTTCGTTTGCTGAAGAAGTGTTCGAGGGTACTGTGTGGTCCCTAATATCGCTACTTGTCTTTAGAAGTAGGCAATATTCGTCATTGGAACTACTGTCAACGAACGTGATCTAGCAGGGCGTGGCGTGAGCTACCTTCATTTCGGGAACGTTCTAGATGAGTCTTGCTATGTTCTAATAGGAACATATCGCAGAAATATTTCCACATCCGTCGCAAGACACCGCTCCAAACGATGGGGCGAAACTCAAAGTCGCTGGCTTGCGGTCTAAAGGACACCGCGCTGTTTCATTGTTGATCCAAAACCCGTCCCTCCCTCCCACCACTGTGATACGCTTTCAGCATCTGTTCTTTAGTCATCGCTCATCAGCTGGGCTCGGCATCGCATCGCGTTAAGGTTTGTGTAAATTCATTGAGAGTTGTAAGTGGACAGTGGTGCATGATGGTGACTTGCATAGACGTTTGTGCGTTGTGAATGTAAAAGCGCAGTGTATATAGTGGCGAAATGACCGATATACCTAAATTTTTTGTACCTCATAAGCCAATGAAAACTACAAATGAAAGTGGAGGTGTCGAAGAAGATACTGTCTATGATGAGGTATTACAGGAAAAGGGTGAGTCAAACGCAACCATACTATTAAAAATCCGAGTAGTTGTGCTAATGGAGAAAATAAAGACGAAGCCAGGACCTCTACTGGCTTTAAGTGCGTTGATGAAAAGGGTAGTAGTATCCTGGTCAGTATTCCCGATGTCGGAAATTGCATTGAAAAAAAGGATATTGACAATTGCCTAAATTATAAGATTTTATTGAATCCATGGCAACCTGAAAAATGTTATAATTTTAAGAATGACATTGACAGCACAAAAAGAACATTATATCCGTGGCTGGTCTATTCTAAACCAGTTAAAGGTACCCTCTGCAAGTTTTGTGTGCTTTTCGCCCACGCCCACGCCCACGCATAATGCATGGTAATCATCATGGCGCATTCATAAGCCGCCCCATTCACAAATTTCAAAAACTTCCATGAATGTGCAAAAATGCATATGAATTCCGAGTGGCATAAAGATGCAATAGAAAAGTCAAATAATTTCATTAGTGTTGTGACAAACAAAACTAAAAGTGTGGAAGAACTCCTCAACGAGAATCTTGCGAAATTAGTACAAACTAATCGTGAAACGTTAAAATTGATTGTGTCTTGTGTATTGTTTTGTGCATTACATGACTTACCTCTAAGAGGAAAACAAGTTCAAATGCTGTATTTGATGATTTGTTACAATTTAGAGTACAGTCACGTGCTGAAACATTGCGGAAACATTTTGAGGGTACACCTGAAAATACTACCTATGTTTCTCATAGAACCCAAAATTATTTAATTGATGTATGCGCCCAAGTACTAAGAAATGATTTGATTAATACCATCAATAACAGCGAATCATTTTCAGTTTTGGCAGACGAAACAATGGATATTGCTGGCACAGAACAACTTTTTCTCTCTGCTGGTTATTTTGACCTTGCAACTAATGTTGTCAGAGAAGACTTCCTTAGATTTACACTATTAGCAAGGTTAGATGCAAAACATGTCTCCAACACAATAATATCTACCTTATCTGCTTGGGGTTTAAATCTAGGTAAAATGGTAGGACAAGGCTATGACGGGTGCAGTACGATGGCCGGTAAAATTGGCGGAGTACAGAAGATAATTGATGAGAAATATCCCAAGGCTCGCTTCTATCATTGTGCTCGCCATACACTTCATTTAGTTGTGAATGATTTGAACAACTTACCAGAGGTTAGAAATGCCATTGGTACTATCAAAGAAGGAATTCCTTTTTTCCGGGGGAGCACGCAAAGGAAAGTCCCAGTTGGGAACCTTCAAAAACTGTGTGAAACACGCTGGTCTGAGAAGCATAAGTCTATAAGGAAATTTAATGATAAGCTTTTAGAAATTGTTGAAGCAGTAGCAATTTTACATAAAGAAGGAGATCGTGAAACTAGGCAGAAAGCCTGCCAACTTTACTGCACACTTACTTCTTCAACATTTTTTGTTACATAAAAAGTCATAGCAAAATATTCAGCCAAAGTAGAACCTGTCACCAATATCCTACAATCAGTAAACATTAACTTGTTAGAAGTTTCAGGACATTCAAGGAATTGTAAAAATGTTACTGGATGACAGAGAAAATGCGGAAGCCGAATTTGAAATGATAATGAAAAGCGCTGAAAGCAACTATAGTGCACTTGGAATAGATGTCACTGGCATTCGCAAACCGCAAGTTGTTGCACGACAAATGCATCGTTCAAAACATCCATCAGTTTTTGTCACTGAGTACTACAGAAAATTTCTCTTTATTTCATATTTGGATTCCCTAGTCCAGTCCTTGCAAGAACGGTTTTCAGAAGAAAACAAGGCATCTTTTGAGATTTTCTGCTTGCACCCAAAGGTAATTAAATCCCAATGAGACCTAGTTATGAAAACGATAACTGAAAATATCAAAAGATTTTATGGCGGTCTTTTAGATAACTTCACTGAAGAAGCACGGGCATGGATCAGTAGGTGGAAACGCGATAAAGTAACTGAAGGAGATATTGCTGAATTAAGCCTGACTGATCTGCTGGACAAAGCCAAATTCTTGTCCACCGTAGCTTAAGCCTTGAAGATAGCCCTTAACTTACCGGTAACCATCTGCTCTGCGGAAAGATGGTTCAGGTACTTAATTACCACAATAACATTTTTCTGATTGTAATTACTTAATTAGAAAGACTTTGAAACAATATCTTAAGTCAGATGAAACAATTCTTCTAATCATTTTTAAATCTTGTTTGAAATATTATCACAATAGAGTAATTGAAGAAGGTTACACTGTATGAATTAGTATAGGCCTACGTCATGTTTGTTTTCAGCACTCTCAGGCGCGTGAAAACGTGGCTAAGAAATACCATGGCAGACAATCGACTCAGTTGTTTGTGTATGGTGTCAGTTCGTCGTGATAAGATAAAATCAGAGGAGGAGTCCTTTATCGAAAAAGTGGTAGATAGTTATGGGAAGGACCCGAGACGAATTCCATTTCTGTTGCAGTAATGCAGGTATGTGAGTAGTCAAGTTTTGCACATTATTAGTAACAGAACCAATTTCCACAATCGTATGCCTTCTTTCTACGTTCTACGGATCGGAGCATGGAATGTCAGATCCCTTAATCGGGCAGGTAGGTTACAAAATTTAAAAAGGGAAATGGATAGGTTAAAGTTAGATATAGTGGGAATTAGTGAAGTTCGGTGGCAGGAGGAACAAGACTCTTGGTCAGGTGAGTAGAGGGTTATAAATACAAAATCAAATAGGGGTAATGCAGGCGTAGGTTTAATAATGAATAAAAAAATAGGAGTGCGGGTTAGCTACAACAAACAGCATAGTGAACGCATTGTTGTGGCCAAGATAGACACAAAGCCCATGCCTACTACAGTAGTACAAGTTTATATGCCAACTAGCTCTGCAGATGATGAAGAAATAGATGAAATGTATGACGAGATGAAGGAAATTATTCAGGTAGTGAAGAGATGCGAAAATTTAATAGTCATGGGTGACTGGAATTCGTCAGTAGGAAAATAGAGAGAAGGAAACATAGTAGGTGAATATGGATTGGGGGGAAGAAATGAAAGAGGAAGCCGCCTTGTAGAATTTTGCACAGAGCATAACTTAATCATAGCTGACACTTGATTCAAGAATCATAAAAGAAGGTTGTATACCTGGAAGAATCCTGGAGATACTAAAAGGTGTCAGATAGATTATATAATGGTAAGACAGAGATTTAGGAACCAGGCTTTAAATTGTAAGACATTTCCAGGGGCAGATGTGGATTCTGACCACAATCAATTGGTTATGAACTGCAGATTGAAACTGAAGAAACTGCAAAAATGTGGGAATCTAAGGAGATGGGACCTGGATAAACAGAAAGAACCAGAGGTTGTAGAGAGTTTTAGGGAGAGCATAAGGGAACAATTGACAGGAATGGGGGAAAGAAATACAGTAGAAGAAGAATGGGTAGCTCTGAGAGATGAAGTAGTGAAGGCAGCAGACGATCAAGTAGGTAAAATGGCGAGGGCTAATAGAAATCCTTGGGTAACAGAAGAAATATTGAATTTAATTGATGAAAGGAGAAAATATAAAAATGCAGTAAATGAAGCAGGCAAAAAGGAATACAAACGTCTCAAAAATGAGATCGACAGGAAGTGCAAAATGGCTAAGCAGGGATGGTTAGAGGACAAATGTAAGGATGTAGAGGCTTGTCTCACTAGGGGTAAGATAGATACTGCCTACAGGAAAATTAAAGAGACCTTTGGAGAGAAGAGAACCACTTGTATGAAAATCAATAGCTCAGATGGCAACCCAGTTCTAAGCAAAGAAGGGAAGGCAGAAAGGTGGAAGGAGTATATAGAGGGTTTATACAAGGGCGATGTACTTGAGGACAATATTATGGAAATGGAAGAGGATGTAGATGAAGACGAAATGGGAGATAAGATACTGCGTGAAGAGTTTGACAGAGCACTGAAAGACCTGAGTCGAAACAAGGCCCAGGGAGTAGACAACATTCCATTAGAACTACTGATGGCCTTGGGAGAGCCAGTCATGACAAAACTCTACCATCTGGTAAGCAAGATGTATGTAACAGGCGAAATACCCTCAGACTTCAAGAAGAATATAATAATTCCAATCCCAAAGAAATCAGGTGTTGACAGATGTGAAAATTACCGAACTATCAGTTTAATAAGTCACAGCTGCAAAATACTAACGCGAATTCTTTACAGACGAATGGAAAAACTGGTAGAAGCGGACCTCGAGGAAGATCAGTTTGGATTCCGTAGAAATGTTGGACCACGTGAGGCAATACTAACCTTACGACTTATCTTAGAAGAAAGATTAAGAAAAGGCAAACCTACGTTTCTAGCATTTGTAGACTTAGAGAAAGCTTTTGACAATGTTAACTGGAATACTCTCTTTCAAATTCTGAAGGTGGCAGGTATAAAATACAGGGAGCAAAAGGCTATTTACAGTTTGTACAGAAATCAGATGGCAGTTATAAGGGTCGAGGGGCATGAAAGGGAAGCAGTGGTTGGGAAAGGAGTAAGACAGGGTTGTAGCCTCTCCCCGATGTTATTCAATCTGTATATTGAGCAAGCAGTAAAGGAAACAAAACAAAAATTCGGAGTAGGTATTAAAATTCATGGAGAAGAAGTAAAAACTTTGAGGTTCGCCGATGACATTGTAATTCTGTCAGAGACAGCAAAGGACTTGGAAGAGCAGTTGAACGGAATGGACAGTGTCTTGAAAGGAGGATATAAGATGAACATCAACAAAAGCAAAACGAGGATAATGGAATGTAGTCAAATTAAATTGGGTGATGCTGAGAGAATTAGATTAGGAAATAAGACGCTTAAAGTAGTAAAGGAGTTTTGCTATTTAGGGAGTAAAATAACTGATGATGGTCGAAGTAGAGAGGATATAAAACGTAGACTGGCAATGGCAAGGAAATCGTTTCAGAAGAAGAGAAATTTGTTGACATCGAGTATAGATTTAAGTATCAGAAAGTCGTATCTGAAAGTATTTGTATGGAGTGCAGCCATGTATGGAAGTGAAACATGGACGATAACTAGTTTGGACAAGAAGAGAATAGAAGCTTTCGAAATGTGGTGCTACAGAAGAATGCTGAAGATTAGATGGGTAGATCACGTAACTAATGAGGAGGTATTGAATAGGATTGGGGAGAAGAGAAGTTTGTGGCACAACTTGACTAGAAGAAGGGATCGGTTGGTAGGACATGTTTTGAGGCATCAAGGGATCACAAATTTAGCATTGGAGGGCAGCATGAAGGGTAAACATCGTAGAGGGAGACGAAGAGATGAATACACTAAGCAGATTCAGAAGGATGTAGGTTGCAGTAGGTACTGGGAGATGAAGAACCATGCACAGGATAGAGTAGCATGGAGAGCTGCATCAAACCAGTCTCAGGACTGAAGACAACAACAACAACAACAACATGCCTTCTTTTGTTCTTAATATTAAATTTACAACAGTATTTCAAACTTCATTAACATGTTCGTAACAATAAAACAGTCACATCATCCTTACAACCAAAGTTCACAAAATTTGTTAAGACAGGAATCTGTTATGGGTTGTGGAAATAATTGTGTACATTTAGTTTTTACTTTACAAAATAGTAAAGGCCTGTTTTTTTTCACTTTTCAGGGGACTAACAGAGAAAAGTGTAAGTAGCAAGAAAATGTATCAAGGCAGGCGGAAATGAACGATTTATTATTACTTAAAAAGATAAAATTTGTTAAGACATGAATCTGTTATGGGTTGTGGAAATTATTGTGTACATTTAGTTTTTACCGTACAAAATAGTAAAGGCCTGTTTTTTTTTCACTTTTCAGGGGACTAACAGAGAAATGTGTAAGTAGCAAGAAAATGTATCAAGGCAGGCGGAAATGAACGATTTATTATTACTTAAAAAGATAAAATAATTTATTTTTACCTATTTAACAACATTAAATTGTTATCATTTATTTTAAGCCCCTATTAACATTTCTCAGCAGTGGTGCACTTACTGACATGGCGTTGTGCCTCAAAATGTGCGTTTACATTTACGAGAGCAATTCAGAATATTCCCACAACATTAACTCTTAAAATGAGACACCTTAACAGCAAATGTGTGAGAAACAGCGAATTTATCTAAAACCGATGTGGCTGACACTAGGGCGTCTGCCTGTAATAATACAGCATAGCACACGAATCTAAACTTTGCAGAGCTGCCAAATTAAATTCGGAAATGCGTTTCCAGTTTTATTTGTCTCCTCTCTCTGACCATGTGGAGTCGCCACACTGGGACCAAGTTTGAAATATTTGCCAATTGCTATTTACTTCAGTATTGCAAGCTAGAGTACGCCATTAACCATCCAGGCATTTGATCGATAAGGCATATTGTAGAGAGATGGTAACTAGTAAGTGACTGATGATTAATGAGACAATGAAGGCTTGTTTGTGATATTTTGATAATGACTTAGAAATGAATGGTCTCAATCCCTTAGGAGTAACAACGGCCAGCTGTGTTTCTAGGCTTCGTTCCTATAATACATCCCGGATGTGGCAGTTTCCAAACATACAGGAAAGATAAAATCTGATTTTCAGCGTCTTGAAGGCCTGGTCAGACACAACGCCGCAGTCTGCCTGTGCGGGTCAGGCACGACGGATGACCGGGGCAAGGAACGCCGCACAGGCAAAAGCGATTGCTGCTGCGTCAGCTGTCACACCGTGTAAACCGACGGAACCTCATCACATAGCAGCCTGAACGTGTAGCGTGGTATCAAAGATCTGCCTCGCGCCGTTGCTGTCAAATGCGCCAGCAAATGCAAACAGCCGCTCCGGCCTGCTGCGAATCTGTCTGTCTTGAAAATCGACGTCAGCTGGTGCGGCGAGCCGGCCAGAGTAGCGCTGTGTGTGACCGACACCTGTATACAACAACGATGCGGCCTCGCCGTTGCCGTTGCTGTTCAAGGCCACGGGTCGGACCGCCAGGCTGCGCTCTTTCTGACCAGGTCTGTAAGGCCGGTTGCACTCACAGCGGATATTTCCCGCCAGGTCAATTGACCGTCACCATTGTCAACAGATAAAAGGGAATGTACTTTCATCATCAAACCCATTCATTTAATTTTAATGTGTTACGTAAATTATTCATTGTTGTAGACGTACAGTTTTATTTGAAAAGAACAGACAGTAAAATCCAAGTATTGTTATTGTGTCGACTAATGAAAACGAGAAGGAAAAACCGAATAATTTGGGATCATCATCCAATTAATTTAAGAAGAGGGGAGGATGGAGCTTGTAACGGAACTGGAATGATGGTGGACTGACAGTAACTTGGAGCCCGCGCGTCGGAAACGGGCGCGCTGGTGTGAGACTGCCAGGGAGTGCACCCTGATGCCATCTATTGGCGAAACTGGGAATTAGCGCTGCCTGTCAGACAATGCACTAAGCTCACGGAGTCAAATGTATTATTTTCTTGGTAATTATAAGTTATTACTGTATGATTTAATGTTATAAGGCGCTAGTAGTAAATTATTATGACTGGTATGAACTCCAGGGTAATAAATATAAATATTCTTAAATACTAAATGATTTCGGTGAAAAGGTGGTAGGGGAACGCAACACTCTTGGTGATACGAGCGTAGCTAGAGGTAGCTGGAGACACAGGGACTGAACAGTGGAATGGCCTGGGGAGCGTTGACGTGATCGGACATGCGTAACTGTGCTCACGCAAAAGTGATTGTGCAACAGCGAAGAGGCGAATATCGTCGCCGTTTGTGGAGTAGAACGCGACGAATGGTTGTCGAAGCCGTCTCTATGCCACTGGGGCTGATTGTAAGAGTTCCTGCGCCCAGATTTTATGGCGGACGTGCAGTAGCTTATACGAGTGCTACAGCTCGTAGTTCCAGCCGCCATTGAGGGCATGAGGCGTGAAGAGCTGCGTTAGCCACATGCATCTCACCACCAGCACCGACACGTCTACCCAAGGCAAGACTGCTTGCAATTGTTAAGTCGAACTTTGTATACATGTAAAAGGAGAATACCAGTTTTCTTTTATGCAAGTGCAGAGGACAGAATATAGTAATGACTAAAATTACGACGCATGTTGTTCATTGTAAAGTGTAGTAACCTCAAACATAGTATAGTGAAATCAGACTGAGGCCACCATCGCCTCTTTCATTTACAATTCTTTTGGTTGTAGAATACTTTAGCGTATAAGAATGTTGAAAAGAGCAATGGTCACACCAGAATGAGTCGCCTATTTGTAGTTACTTAAATTTTTCTGAGTAACCTTTCAAGTAAAGTCACTTAACTAATTCTATATCAATTGTCCAAAGAGTAATATCCAAAATCATTAAATAAGTTGAAGGGTAGAAGTTTGTTAACCAAAGTTGCTTAAATTGTCTTGGTGGTAATTACCAAGCCAACTCACAGAAATTGAGAGAGTATTTGCTTTGTAGAATCACCTAGAATGATCAGAAATAGTAATATTCAGAATTAAGTTTAAATTCAACTCAAGCCGTTTCACTTTGAAACGAGCCAAAAAACTGATTTATTCTTTTGCTCCTTCAGAGCTGGCGACCGTAGTTATAAGTATTTTCAGGAGGATTCGACGGTAAGTCTGCTGCTCTCGTCGTGCTGATAGGATTATCCACTGCTGCTAGCAGTGGTGATTGGATACATAAGCTCACTACCAAGTTAAGTGGGTCAGGTAGGCAGTGTTACCGTGTGAACTGTAGGGCACTGTAGGCCGTGGATCGAACCCGTTCAATTATCACAGCTCTTTGGGAAATAGTCCGGTTAGGAGTGTACTAATCGTTAGGTAAATACTGGCGAGTAACGGTCAAAAATGTATACGCAAGTGAATTTAGCAAGGTCCATGTAGCACCTAGTTAAGGTGGTGCAATGGCGAGGGTAGGAGTGGAGTAAAAGTGAGCTGCGCTTGGGGCAGCTGTGCTGTATTCAAAGATTAATAACGTGAATCCACTACTACCTCTTACCATTAGGACTGAGCTATTTACGGTTAAAATACGTAGCAGTAAGCGCAAAGGCGTGACAGCTATAAGTCCGTATCGGCTTTATACATACGGAAGTAGGAAGCGGGTCATTCCGTCAGTGGAGGGGGTTAAAACAACCGAGTCAGTTGAGAACATACCCCATTTACTGATGGAAAGATTCGGCGGTTCGGTCGGAAGCTTTCTAAACGTTGTTTGAAGGGAAGGATGACAAGAGCCTGCTAATATAAAAACAGGTTTTACTATAGTTATAATGCTGGTTTTTTATGTTCATAACTCTGGCATGGTACTAAAAGTGCATCAGTATTTCTAAATTGCATATAAGGGGAAAACATCTGGCTTACCATGAAACGACAAACGCTCTTCAAAGAACGATAGTAATTCAGTAAGCATAATAGAATGCGTAGGCCTATTCCAATAGAGCTGTATCTCATGAAAGAATCGTTCTTAGTTGGTACACTACGCAGCTGCACAACACTATTGTTAAGTGCATAAAAGAAGCTTTCACTGTAATGTAAGTGAATTTGACCCCAGGTTTACACAGTTTAGTGTAGTGAACAGTTTTTTCTGGACTGTTAATTTAAATCAAACTGAGTTCACTGCATGAGCAATGTTTTTAAGCGCTTAAACAATTATTAGTGGTGAGAAAACAATTTATTGGCAGAATACGGTTGAGAAATATAAAATCTGGGAACATATATATACATATATATATATATATATATATATATATATATATGTGGCGAAAATTTTTTGCCCCTACGGAGACAAAAACCTGCGGGCGCCCCTGCGCTAAGACAATTTCTACCTGCCACTGTTACACAAGTATGCAGCACGGTCAGGTAACAGGATAAGAGAACGAAGATTCTGCAACACTCCAATAAATTAGTAACAAAGTCACATAAATTAGATAAAAGGTTTACCTATCTTTGTGTCTTGACGAATAACGGAGTCTGCAGCACTGCTTGCAATACATCACAAAACAGGCCTTTAGTGGCTAAGTGCAAATAATCGTAGGTCAACTTAACTGTTCATAGCAGATACAATTTACAAGAACTGTGTGTTCACTGTTCCAAGAGTTCACTATACAATATTCCCTGTCTAACTCAGTCTGGACGACGATCTACAACCAAGTGGGCGAGAGCTGCTCTTATATTTTCCGAGTAGGCTTCTGCCTGTCGTCACCCGCTCATTGGGGGATTATACTCTGTCAGCAGTTGGTCGAGGCGCAGTCGATATCTTCATCTTCAGCGCCACCCGTGGCGTTAGTGTAACTCGGGCATGTGGCGAACCTCTATGGCACTGGCATCAGCTCTCATCTTTGCTCCTAAGTATATTGTTTCACACTTCTCCATGTGTTTTATTGGTTACTGCTGACTATCATGCTTACTACTTTCATATATATTACATTTCGTTAGGGTATTACGCAACGGACAGTGTTAACAACCCGCGACTCAGGTATTTATTAAATTCTGTCATAATTTTCATTATCATCATCATTTTATGACTAGTTATGTGTTTCAGGTTTCGGTCTGATACTTTTACTGTTGTCTACATCGATGGATACCTGGAGAAAACTCGTCTGTTAAAGCAAGGGAAACTGAGGAATTGAAATTTCAAGTTATTTTCAGCTTTAGAAAAATTGTAGATGCAGAATATGTATCGTGTAAAAGGTATTGTATATTACAGTATTATTCGGTAAAACAAACTTAGAAAATAAAAAATAAAAATCACATCTAGACCCGGAATAGGGCTCACGACCTCGAGTCTCCCAATGAAAAATTCTGACCACTACCATTTTTCCCAGGATTATGTCTTTTTCCGCTCGCTTCCTTCGGCTACCTTCGTTCTTCACTTCCGTAACTAAATCATCTATTTTAAGTTTGAAGAAAATCGAGTTTCTTTCTCTTAAAACCTAAAGATTCATCTTCTTGAAGTTCATTTCAGAACGTCTTAATGAATTTGAAAGAATATCTCCCTCCTTTATAGGGATCTAAGGAACTAAACGCATTTCTCTGAGATGCTCCTAGTTTTCTCTTTCTACCTTTTCAGAACCTTTTCCTCGAGGCACTCTCAGCAGCTACTAACCATTTCCAGGTTGGGGGTTGGGTTGTTTGGGGGAAGAGACCAACCAGCGATGTCATCGGTCTCATCGGATTAGGGAAGGACGGGGAGGGATGTCGGCCGTGCCCTTTCAAAGGAACCGTCCCGGCATTTGCCTGGAGCGATTTAGGGAAATCACGGAAAACCTAAATCAGGACGGCCGGACTCGGGATTGAACCGTCGTCCTCCCGAATGCGAGTCCAGTGTGACCAATTCCAGGGTTCCGCTTGGACTTCGACGGCTACCATAGTGGCCATGGGGCCTTCCTAGTCCCCATCCACTTCAGGCAGCTGTCCCCTGCTACTGTTTGACAACTAATTGCAAACTTCATCTAATTACGCGTATGTTGGGAAGCGCTCATTGCAGTAATACTTACAAGAAAAGTATAATTTAAGGATACGGAGAAGAGACAAAGTTTCGAAATAAAATTGAGAACACTTATTTTATTGAAAAATTATTTTAATTTTTTAAAAAAATGTCTGATCAAACTACTCTCTCTTACATTACGCCATAATGACATTAATTGATTACATTTGTCTGATTTATGTTGTTATCTTATGCCCATTCTTGCGAAAACAATTTTAGCCATTTTTTATTATGTCTTTCTGTGTGCCGAGTACTTAGTAATTCTATGAATTTTGCGCATCGTTTATACGTGGGAATTTGAGTGTGTTGTCATTTTCCAGGTCATTAATGATGTACATCAAGTGCATCCGCAATAACTAGTAGATGGCATTGTTTTTTGGTACCGTGTAGTAACGAGGTTGTTGCCTGGTGAGTATTGTTGATACATAACTGTCAGCAGATCATCTTGTAAGTAAAGCCACTAGATTTCTGAGCCACTTTAGATTTTGTATATCGCCTGCACATATAAACCAATATTCTACTGCAGTGGTTGTCAGTGAGGTTCATACTGCCCACTACTGTTCGTTCCAGTTCTCATGGCGGATAGTAGGCGGCAGGTGTTTTAAAAATATTTTAACTGGGTTTTCATACATTTTGACAAAGTATTTGGTAAGTAATTATTGTTACATGCTTTAACTTGCTGTAACTCGGCTTAATAAATTTCATGAAGTAAAGTTGTTTCCTTACCATGCAAATCACCATTACAGTGGAACTGATGAGCGGTTAGAATGTTTTGTTGCTGACAGAGATACGAAAGTGAGGAGTAGGTAAAAAAAGGTTGACTACACCTGTAGTACTGTCTCGAAGAGACCAAAACCAACACAAAGGTTTGTTAGGATGACCCGGATAGAGTTCGGCTTTGCGTTTGTGTTGTTCGTGTTGTTCTCTGTTTTATCCTATGCTGTTCCGAGGTAGGATGGAAGTCCGCCCAAGATTATTCTACCTATATTCGTTATTTGCATATTTCCTATATATTTTATTTTACCCTTCATGTTTCTGTACGTGACATATTTCTGGCCGTTGTCTGTAGTTATCTAGCTTGTAACGCAGCTTGTGGTCAAAGGTCTACAATCTACTAAGTGAAATGGGTGATTTTAGTGAGTTGTTAACATAAGTGTAATGTACTTCTCTAGAATACAAAGTTCTTAAGAATGTGTCCTCTCATGCTGGAGCTGGCGACTTTCGGGCATGGCAATTTCATATAATTTAGACGTAATTCTATCTGCTTTTGCTTTTGTGCAGCACAAGTCCATTTTATAAAAAGAGCTCAGACCTATTTTTTATTTCAACGTAAACATCTATTTTGGGATATAGACTGGCTATTATTGTCTACACCCTGAATCCTGTCCTTTCCAGAGGTAGCTGGTGCCAGTTGATAGAGTCCTTTAAGCTATCGTTTTGAATAGTGAAAACAGTAGGCATTGAAGTGATTTCGTGATTACTTTTACTGTCTGAACAGGATTCATTTACCGTCTAGATTCCCTAGTTTTCCTGATGCATTTCTCCAATTAAGTAACTGTACAAGTAGACACTGTCGATCCTTGTGCTTTGCAGTGACTAACTTTCCCCGTTCTATGTTAATTTGGTGGAAGTCCCGTACAAACGGAAATTCGTATTTTATTTTTTCATTGATGTTTGCTACCGACAAACGACCCAACTTCTCAGTAAAAATTTTGTAATACGACAGCCACATCAACGACGTACGTTTTTACGGCTGTATGGTGCTCTAATAATGTTATTCCAGTTAGTCTAGCATGAACATTACGGAGGAATGCATGTAAGGAAAGGACGAATAAGAGCATACAGAGAGAGACGTCTTCGTTCAGGAACGACACGTATTAACTGTATCTGTTCGTTCTCTGAGACTTCACTGAAATACAGTGCATAGTCACATTAGTGCGACCACATGTCGAAAGCCTTAATAACCAACTGTTGCGTCCGCCCACGGTAGCCGAGTGGTCAGCGCGACAGAGAAATGGACCTGGTTCGATTCCCGGCTGGGTCGGAGATTTTCTCCGCTCAGGAACTGCGTTTTGTGTTGCCCTTATCATCATCATTTTATCTCAATTGACGTGCAGGCCGCCAAAGTGGCGTCTACTCGAAAGACCTGCACCCGGCGAATGGTCTACTCGACGGGAGGCCCTAGCCACACGACATTTACTTTTTATTTACCAACTTTTGCAACGCGGACCGCTGCGAGATGTGAAGGAAGAGATCCATTGAGGTTCTGGATGGTGTGGAGGGGTGTGGAGCCACGTCGACTCCAGTGCCATGGCCACCTGCGCTGGGTTTCTAGACTGAGGATCCATGGCGCTAACAGATCTTTACAGGTGGCCCCACAGACTACCGATTTGATTTTTAGTGGATAGGGGAAAATGGTAAACTCATCCTGACGCTGTTCGAGCCACGAATGTAAACTACAGGCTATGCGACACGATGCGTTGTCGTTATGGTAGACGTTATCGAACAAAAGAGAAACAAATGCGTGTAGGGTTGGACATGGGCCCCAGAGGTAGACGCATACTTGTGTCTACCCATTGTGCCTTCCATAATGACTAGATCACTCAGAGAGAGCCACGAAAACATTCTCCAGACCGCAACGCACCCTCTTATAACACTACCGTCTGCTACTGCTATACCATAACCTTAAAGTAGAAGGCAGGTGGTGAAATATAACTATCTAGTGAAACGAATTATGGTATAAAGCAACAGAGCAGTGTTACCCTCTGAGAGGAAATTTGTTGTGTTGACCGAGTTGTACGTGACGGGGATGGCTTATCGGAAATGAAAGTCAGAATTACGTAAATGTTTGAACAGTAACAAACAAAATTTTTGTCTATCTGCACTGTTTAACGGATAAAGAAAATGGTCGCTGCCTAATTAGGCAAGAGAATGATTAACATTCTTGTTGAAGAAAATAGTTGTTAGTAACTTTAACGGATAAACACAACCTATACTTTGTCACACGCGAGTGCAATGAACTCTGACGCATATATATGTTTACGGCAAGATTGAAACTAACAGCTAGCGCAGCACAAACTATTTGGAAAAATATAACAGACACCGAAACACTGTATTACTTTCAGGGCTTGTTCAAACTGAATGGTCTTTATAACATTACTGTTAAAATTCACTGCAGGATCAAAAATTGGACATAGGTTAATTCTCTCTCAATTAAATACTTTACTATTTCAAATGAAAGTTAATTGGAATCCAGTAACAGGTTACTTCTCACTATCTTTTGAATAAAGAAATTATGGTTTTCATAAATAGTGGTCTTCCCGTTACTTGTTAACTAGCATTAGCACAATAGAAAAACTTTGGCTCCTGTTATGCTATTAATATGCGCTTCCAATACACCAGAGAGACCAACACTTAGCAATCATGAACATATAATTTTCTACTAATGCAGTTTTCCACTTCTACTACAGTGAAACATAATGTTGACAAATTTGCAAGAAACTGACTCACCTTTTAAAATTTACTGCAGGTAGCACTATGATCATTAACTAAGCAAAACTTTATAAGCCCCAATTTTAAGAACTTTAATTTATAAAAGAAACAGCAAATAGTCTTTATTACCACAGTCTTCTACTTTCAAGTAAATGATTAAGTAGATGACTTTGAAACTTCACAAAACTACATTTACTGCCTACCACAATTTCACTAAATCCACAATAAATCTGAATATTTCCTTCTCATCAAAAAACATTATGTAATTAACTATCTAACTTTGAGGTTTTCATTTTTTCCACAAAATAGGACACTCGGTAACCATAATTCAAATGGAGAGGAACCTGAGAGGTGTTGTGATAGGGAAAAAATCAAGGTAGGTACATAAATTTAGTTATAAGTTATCTTATATTTCAGCACACTAAATCACCCAATAACCTGATCCTTCACTGTACATTACTATAGTACTCCTTTACAGTGATTGCTCAATGTGGTGGCAACTGCATGTTGGTAGGCGGATTTTAAGGCAGAATTGCTGGACTCTGTACCTTCTTGGTGGCGATGATGGATACCAATTCCAGAATCGTTCCAGCTATTTATCTATCCATCTGAGGCATTGGAAAGTGGCAGAAAAAGCCTCTCTCGGAACCAGCACAATATACACATTTTACATAGCAGTGCACAGTTTGGTAGCTTGTCCCCGACTAACTCTTGGTTCCACCTTTTCTACCTAGGCCAACCACAATTTGCACTCGGTACACAGTTACGTTCCCAAGGGGAACCACACTACCTCTTATACACAGAATAACTAAGAGCCCTAAGCGAGGATCAGCATTTTACATAGCAGTAACAAAGTACATTAAATGAAACAGAACATTTGCACATATTGACATTTCTACAAAAAATTATTCACACAGAAATTACAATTATATATAGTAAGTTTTGTTCCCTCCAAATGGGACAAAGAATTTAAATGACAGATACATTACATTGCATAGAATCAAATCACGACATCAAAGTTTTAACAAAGAAAGGAGTATACAATTTAGTGTTATCGATTCAAACAGATTTACGAATACTCAATGTGATAACATTAAACCAAAGAAAAAGGCAAAATAAATCCGTACAGCGTTAGAGCTTTGGTGTTACACCCTCTCCGGTCTGGAACGTTTCGACGACTGTTGCTGGGTGTTTCCTTTCAAACGTTTCTCGTCCTACAGGCTAACGGCCGTCTGCCCGATGGGGCATAAAACGTGATTCACCTGAAAAGACGACCTGGACGTCCAGTTGCGGTATTGGCCTGCAAATCCCAACCTCCGTCACAGATGATGAGCAGTCGGCATGGGTGCATGAACCAGGCGCCTGCTGCAGAGGCCCATACGCAGCAACGTTCGCTGATCATTATTTGAGCAGCCATTGTTGGTAGCCCTTGGTTCATCTGGGAGGTCAGTTCTTCAAGAATTGCACGTCTATTTGTAGTTCGCCCCTGTCATCTATGGCCCGCCCTTCACCAGTGTTGCTCCAGCGCCAACTTTTGATAGCTCCATTTTGCCGTGCTCAGTATATTTTAACCATTACGGCATTCGAATAGTTTACTCACTTAGCCGTTTCGGAGTTGTTTCCACCGGTGGCCAGAAAGCCAACTACTACGACCCTTAGAAGGCCAGGTAAATCTGCCATTTCCGCATTACGACAACGAGTGCAGTGTTTTCCGCGCTCTCCCGACAAGCTTTATGTACCCCTCCCCCCCCCCCCCCCCCCCGCACCACTGCCACTGTTGCCACGCCGCGCTGTCTCTGAATAGATACTGCGCTCTGACATAGTACAACGGCGGTGGTCACGTTAATGTGACTAGACTGTGTATTAGGGCTGGTTCCTGTCGCAACAATCTTAATTAGATTTAGGATTCGGTAGCGAATACCCATATTTCTAACAGTTTCAATAACGCATCTTCTGTCCGCCTGGTCAGAGCGTTATGGAAATCAGTAAACAGGAATGCACATTTTGTATTAGGAACCACTGTTACCACAATAGCACTCATGCTCATAAATGAAGGATAATAATGAAAGAAGGTGAAACAAAGCTCAGGTGGGCGCTTTTCGGGTTTAAATCGCCTCGGGGTGTGACCATGCGGTGCATTTGACCTGCGGTCGTCGAACGGTGGCGCTGGCAGCAGTTCACATACGCAGAGGCGTGTTGGTGCCTGTCAGAGTACGGTGCAGTCGATAACAGTACAATCATTTTCAGACGTGCTAATGGTTATTGAGTTGAAAATGGCTCAAAGAACACATACTTATGACGTTATGAAGTGTAGAAAACTAGGGCGACTGGAGGCTGGTCAAACACAGCAGGACCCTCTGTATGCCACAAAGTGTAATCTCAAGATAATGGCAACAATTCCAGCAGACAGAAAACGTGTCCAGGCGCTATAGTACGGGACGTCCACAGTGTACAACACCACAAGAAGACCGATATCTCACCATCAGTGCCCGCAAACGGCCACAGAGTACTGCAAATAGCTTTATTCGGGACCTTTCCGCAGCCAGTGGAACAGTTATCTCCAGACACACAGTGTACAGACGACTGAACAGACATGGTTTATTCACCCGGAGACCTGAAAGGTGCATTCCACTGACCCCTGGTCACGGAAGAGCCCGTAACGCCTGGTGTTAAGAACACGGTACATTGTCACTGAAACAGTGGCCCATGTTATGTTTATGGACGAATCCAAGTATAATCTGAACAGTGATTCTCGCAGGGTTTTCATCTGGTGTGAACCAGGAACAAGGTACCAACCCCTTAACATCCTTGAAAGGGACCTGTATGGACGTCGTCGTTTGATGGTGTGGGGTGGGATTATGATTGGTGCACGTACACCCCTGCATGCCTTTGACAGAGGAACTGTAACAGGTCAGGTGTATCGGGACGTCATTTTGCACCAGTATGTCTTCCTTTTCAGGGGTGAAGTGTGTCCCACCTTCCTCCTGATGGATGATAATGCACAGCCCCACCGAGCTGCCATCGTGGAGGAGTACCTTGAAACAGAAGATATCAGACAAATGGAGTGGCCTGCCAGTTCTCCAGACCTCAACCCCATCGAGCACGTCTGGGATGCTCTCAGTCGACTTATCGCTGCACGTCTTCAAACTCCCACGACACTTCAGGAGCTCCGACAAGCACTGGTGTAAGAATGGGAGGCCATACCCCAGCAGCTGCTCGACCACTTGATCCAGAGTATGCCAACCCGTTGTGCGGCCTGTGTACGCGTGCATGGTGATCATATCCCATGTTGATGTCGGAGAGCCGACCAGTGTCGCCGAGCGGTTCTAGGCGCTTCAGTCTGGAACTGCGCGACCGCTCCGGCCGCAGGTTCGATTTCTGCCTCTTGCATGGTTGTGTGTGATGTCCTTAGGTTAGTTAGGTTTAAGTAGTTCTAAGTCTAGGGGACTGATTACCTCAGTAGTTAAGTCCCATAGTGCTCAGAGCCATTTGAACCATTTTTTCGATGTCGGAGTACATTCGCAGGAAACAGTGGCGTTATGTAGCACATGTGTTTCGGGACTGTTTTCTCAACTTATCACCAATACCGTGGACTTACTGATCTGTGTCTTGTGTGTTCACTAGTAGCTATGCTATTAGCGCCAGTTTTGTGTAGTGCCACGTTGGGTGGCACCACATTCTGCAATTATCCTTAATTTATGAGCATGAGTGTACATCGCCATAATCTTCTAAGCTTTGAATTATGTTTCTGCCAGGTACACATGACTGGTGTTGACTTACAGTCTTTTCGGTCAAGTGGAGTAGTCCGTTGATTAAAATTCTTGAAGCTGTTTTATAGTAGGAATTCCGCAGAGAAATAGGGCGGTAGTTTTTGTTTGCTTTATTCTTTGACATTAATACTTTTGCACTCTCTTCGTATGCAACAGGTACATTTTGTTCCTGAACAGCATCATTTCCATGTGAGTTGTCTTGTCATTAAGTATTTTCCTGTATCGTATATATATTGGACTGGAAAGTTCTTTAGAAGGTGAGTTTCAGTCGGCCTTGTGTAATTCCTCTCCAGTGAGTTCCGTAGTATTATCTTCATTTTGCACTTTCGACAACTGTGGGACCATTAATAATATCAAAGATTTCTTTCGATAACTCTTCATATACCTCACTTGCGGAGTCCAGATTTTAGTAACACTTATCAACCTCATTCATTATCTCTCACTGAGACGATGTATGAATTTCTTCAAAGAAGGTACTTCCTCTGTTCTTGGAGTGCTTCAAGAGATTATACATGGAAATAATTTCGTTCTCCAATATAGTCTTGGCCTTGCATTTTAGTTTCAGTCCTTCTATCTGCTTTCTATTAGTCATTTCTCCTCGATTTACGTGAATTTAGGACGCATAGTCTCTTTGCACAAGTTCCTCAACAGGGCATAATGAAATTGTATGTTGTTTCTCATGTCTCTAGATTGAACAGTAACTTTCCCCAAATGTGGTTTCAGACTTTTGCTAGTGCATGTTTATCAACCTAGTGTAAGCACACTGACCACACTTTTCATGTGCTCTCCTAAGTCGTTGTCTTGCATCGATATGTTTAGATTCCACTGGTTTCAGATACATTGCGTCGGCTGTATCTTTAGTGTGATGCAAGCCAACAACCTGCAGTCGTCAGCAGAATACACAGCTGTTGTCTCAACTTTTCCCAGGCTTTGTGAGACACAGACCTCTTCGATTCTACTAAATGAGTGTGGAACCACTGATGTGAAACCCACAAATGTGCGATATTTAATTTCCTAGCTTTCCATAAGTTTTAAGTCAGTGACTAGGCACTTAAGTTAATTAGAGACATTAAAATAGAGAGTCTGATCTTTCTCGTTCGAAACTAATTTAAATCACCTCCAAGTGAAAAGTCTTCTGATTTTTCTCATAGTAAATAAATTCTTTATTCTTCAAAAAATCTTGCTCTGTCCAGTCTGTTGGAGGTTTTTGAAGGAGCATAGTGGTTAATGAGGATGGCGGCCTCTTTCGGACTCCAATCTTTCAGTTTCAGTTGCAAGTATCCCTCAGTAATGGAAGAAACTGCCCAATATCGTTGGCTGCATTGCTGCGAATCTCCACCAAAGGGCAAGGTGAAGGTCACACCACCCCTTCCCCCTCCACTCTGCCTCTCCCCCTGACCACCCCCTCTCCTCTCGTCCTACCCCCTTCCCACTTCTTTACAGCCGGCCGTGGTGGTCGAGCGGTTCTAGGCGCTTCACTCCGGAACCGCACAACTGCTACGGTCGCGGGTCGAATCCTGCCTCGGGCATGGATGTGTGTGATGTCCTTAGGTTAGTTAGGTATAAGTAGTTATAAGTTCTAGGGGACTGATGACCTCAGATGTTAAGTCTCATAGTGCTCAGAGCCATTTGAACAATTTTTGAACTTCTTCACGTTGACTGGGTGAAGCATAAATGGCAGGAATTGAAAGGAGTGCTACCTTGTTACCTGGAGCAGTTGCCACAACTCATTCATTGCCAGATTTTAATTATTTCAACGGCTATAAATTACGACCTTACTTATTCTTAATGAGTGTAATCTTTGACCAAGTATGATCACCTTATCGCACTGTTTAACATTCTCAGTACTGATCAGTTATTATAATTATCTGTGGTGTCACCGCCAGACACCACACTTGCTAGGTGATAGCCTTTAAATCGGCCGCGGTCCGTTAGTATACGTCGGACCCACGTGTCGCCACTATCAGTGATTGCAGACCGAGCGCCGCCACACGGCAGGTCTAGAGAGACGTCCTAGCACTCGCCCCAGTTGTACAGCCGACTTTGCTAGCGATGGTTCACTGACAAATTACGCTCTCATTTGCCGAGACGATCGTTAGCATAGCCTTAAGCTACGTCATTTGCTACGACCTAGCAAGGCGCCATTATCATTTGCTATTTATCTTGTGATGCATGTACCGTCAGACCGATGTTCACCAATTATGGATTTAAGTTAAGTATTCCAGAAGCTCCGTACTTTTTTTTTTACTAGACTCAATTCCTTTAACTGTTCCAGACCTCACGCCAGCCTGTGTGAGCTTAAACGCGTGCCTTTCGGCTATCTCCTAGTGGCTTGGCTGTCTTGCCAAGTCACAACAGTTTGGCGACGAGGATTGGCGACGAGCCAATTCGCGTTTGTACCAATACAGACTGATTTACTTGTGTAATGGCTTCGCCACCATCTCCAGATGTACTGTCCGAATTTTATCGCTTACAGAATCAGCAGACGCAGGCCTTACTGGATAACCTTGGACTGCCTGTCTAGGGTCAACGTGCAATGCAAAACGATGCGGCAGCCGCCGCTTCACCGCTACCGCAGCCACAACACGCAGTTGCACCACCTTTTCGTCCTTTTGATGCGGCACTGGAAAGCTGGATGGAGTGGCCACGCCAATTTGGATTCCATCTCGCCGCCTACAGAATTCAAGGTAACGAGCGGCAGCCTTTATTATTATCTTGCGTCGGAGTGTCCACGTACCGTGTGATAGTCAAATTATTTCTCCGACGCGACGTAGCAACTCTGTCCTACGACGAAATTTTGTCTGCATTAGATGCATATTTCAAAGAATCAGTCAATGTAGTTGCCAAACGGTATACGTTCTTTCGTACAAAACGTACGGCAGGACAGACTAATAGAGAGTGGGTTGCAACCTTGCAAGGCCTTACAAGGGATTGTGCTTTTGAGTGACAATGTGGACTCCCTTATTCAGATACTATGGTACGTGATGCAATTGCAAAGAACGTTTCTGATGTTCGTATAAGGGAACAGATTTTGAAACTAGTCAATCCCTCCCTTCAACAAGTGATGGACATATTGGATCGGCAGGACACACTTGACTTTGCTCAGGCATCATTTGAAACTTCGCCACCCGTGTGTCACGTTAACCGGCCCGCCGGGCGAGCTGCACGGAACAGTAAGTCCTCGCGTCCGGCCGCGCCAAAGCCGCCTGGCTCTCGGCCGCGTGTACCGTGCCAGCAAGCAAATGCAGTGAAATCATGCCCGCTGTGTGCTACTAGACATTCGCGTGAGAATTGCCCGTCACGCCAGGCTATTTGCTTTTTCTGTAATAAAAAAGGACATGTTCAAAGTGTTTGCCAGAAAAAGCTCCGATCGGACGCTCAAAACCATTCCAGGCCCTTTGCTTCGCGCCGGAATCGGAATCGAACCAAGGATATGCAGGCTCGCGACACTTCGCCTACGGAAATTCATGTAGTTCATGCCACTCCGCCCAGTGCCCCTCTCTCTAACAGTGACTGTGTTCGTCCCACAAATAGTGTGCGTCGACATCGTCGGAAATCCCGTCAAGTCGCAAGTGATTCTGTACCAGTGTCAGTTCACGTTGCACGAGACAGTCGCTATTGTCGTCAGCAGGACAATAAACTTTTTGTAGATTTGGACATAAACGGCAAAGTGATAGCATTCCAGCTCGATTCCGGAGCTGCAGTTTCATTGATCAATGACGACACGTACAAACAGCTGGGAACACCTCCGTTGCGTGCCACAAATGTTAAGCTAACTACATATTCAGCTCACAAGATCCCTGTGTTAGGACAGTGCAGCCTTTTTGCAACATACAAGGGACAAACAAAACTTGTGTCATTGTACATCCTTCGTTCTTCTTCTGCAGTGAACTTGTTTGGTTCCGATTTGTTTCAGTTGTTTAACTTGTCTATAGTAAATCAGGTCCTAGCAGTGAACCAGACTGTGCCTTCAGCCAGTGTTTCCCGTCTATGTGAAGAATTTGCAGACATTTTTGCACCGGGCCTCGGGTTGCTCTAAGAACTATAAAGCACATTTGGAACTGAAAGTAAACGCGCAACCGAAATTTTTCAGAGCGCGCAATGTTCCCCACGCATTGCGTGATGAGGTCGCAAGAACGTTACACGATTTGGAATCACAAGGTGTAATTGAACGTGTGCAGGCTTCTCTTTGGGCATCACCCTTAGTAATTTTGCTAAAGCCTTCCGGAAAATTGAGACTTTGTGTGGACTTCAAGGCAACAGTGAATCCCCAACTAGTGACTGCAACTTTTCCATTACCCCACCCGGAAGATCTTTTTGACAAACTGTGCCCGGGTAAATATTTTTCGAAGTTGGACCTAGCAGATGTGTACTTGCAAATACCGGTGGACGAAGACTCCCAGCGCGTTTTGGTGGTTAACACGCATCTTGGTTTGTACCGATTCAAACGACTGCCATTCGGGTGTGCATCTGCCCCTGCATTTTTCAGCAATATCTACAAACTGTTTGTGCGTCGGTCCCTACTGCAGCAAACTATCTGGACGATATTGTGATCTCCGGAAAGACGGAAGAAGACCATTTAGCCAATCTTAGAACATTATTTCAGGTCTTGCGACAAAATGGTCTTTGCTTGCGGATGAACAAATGTGGGTTTTTTGCTCGTGACTTACCCTATCTGGGCCATGTACTCAATGCCCAAGGCATACATCCGAGTCCAGAGCACCTCCGTGCCATACAAGACTTGCCTTCGCCGCAGAATTTGAAGCAGCTACAGAGTGTGCTGGGAAAAATAAATTATTATCATCGCTATGTGCGCCACGCCTCTTCCATTTCAGCTCGGCTTCATCGCTTACGCCGTAATGCGAACGCGCCTTTCGCCAGTTGAAATCGGCGTTGCTTTCCAATACTTGCCTTACGCCATTCGATCCCCAGAAACCCCTTTTGTTGATGGTGGATGCCTCGGATTTCGAGATCGGTGCTGTGCTTGCGCACAAAGAGGGTTCGCACGATCGCGCTGTTGCCTTTGCGTCCAAATTGCCCTCGTCTGCACAACGAAATTATTCACAGATCGAGAAAGAGGCACTGGCTCTCGTATTTGATGTTACAAAGTTTCATGATTTCTTGTATGGTCGTCACTTTACCATCATCACCGACCACAAACCTTTGACATCGCTTTTTCATCCGACCAAGCCTGTACCTCCACGTACAGCGCAGAAATTCATTCGCTGGTCTATTTTCCTCTCGCAGTACCGCTACGATATCTTGTATCGGTCCACTGCTAAGCACGGAAACGCCGATGCGTTGTCCCGTTTGCCTGTTGCTGAGGATAGTGCATTCGATTCCTCCGAACTTGCTTGCATGTTCATTGATGCGGAAACCGATGACGTGGTCGAATCGTTTCCCATTGATTTTCGTCGTGTAGCTACAGCCACAGCTGCTGACCCTGTCCATGCTACCGTTTTGCGTTTTGTTGCTACGCAATGGCCCTTGTCAAAGTCACGGATCGAGGATCCATTGGTTCGCCGATTTTTTGATCACAAGGGGAGACTTTTTGTTCGACGTGGTGTTTTGCTGTTGCGTTCTGATAATGATCAGTTCAGGGTCGTGGTCCCACGTTCGTTATAGTCCTCTGTCTTACGGCTTCTCCACCAAGGACATTGGGGTATAGTGAGAACGAAACAACTTGCTCGTCAGCACTGTACTTGGTTCGGAATCGATGTTGCGATTACGAATATGTGCTCTTCTTGCATGGCATGTGCCAAACAACAATCCGCACCACCGCGGAAGTTCTTTGCATGGCCGAAAACCACTACCCCTTGGCAACGATTACACATCGATTTTGCTGGTCCATTCTGGAATGCTCGATGGTTGGTTGTTTTCGATTCATTCAGTAATTTTCCTTTTGTTGTCCGGATGTCTTCCACGATGTCATCTGCCACCATCCTAGCGTTATCTGCTATCTTTTGCATTGAAGGTCTTCCGCAGACTATTGTTTCCGACAATGGCCCACAATCCATGTCCGCAGACTTTCAGTCATTCTGCAAGGCCAATTGTATTCAACATCTGACGTCCGCGCCGTTTTCGACACAGTCAAACGGTGCCGCTGAACGATTGATCAGGACATTGATGTTGAAGTTGAAAGAGTCGCATTCTCGGGAGGACGCGTTATGGCTCTTTTTGTCCTCGTATCGCTCTCCGACTCGAGATGGTCGCTCGCCAGCTGAGTTGCTTCACGGTCGCCCTCATCGAACCTTGATGTCTTTGCTACATCCGCCGCATCAGGTTCCTGTGCAGCGGCAGTCACCTGCTTTTGCTCCAGGCGACGTTGTATTCTATCGCAACTATCGAGGTTCACGGCGTTGGCTCGCAGGGCGCATTCTTGCTGCCTCGGCCGCGCTATGTATCTGGTTTTGGGGGCCTCTGGTGAGGTGCGTTGGCATCTCAATCAGCTGCGCCTCTGTCGTCGCACGGGTTCTGCCGCTCCCCGTCTGCTTTCAGCGACGATGCCGTCCGGTCAGCGCCCTGGCGACCCATCTACTGGCTCGACTCATCCCCAGGTGTTACCGACGCTGCCTTCCATTTTGCCCCATGTCGACGTGCCGCCGCCGCCACCGCCTGTTCTCCCGCCGGCGACGCCCACAGTGGACGCTTCGCTGCAGCCATCGGGCGCCTCCCTGGGTCACGCGCCGCCAATCGCTTCCCGTGACCAGTTGTCCTCCGCCATGGAACTCTTGCCCGCTCCGGACCATATGTCTTCGCCCGTCGGGTGCCCCGACCCGATGGAGGTCGACCCTTCGGCCCCTCCTGTCTCTCTGCGGCCGCATACACCGCATGTTGGCGTGCACCTTGGACTAGGTTTTCAGGCGTTTCCTAGCTCCCCTCGGACCGAATGGCAGGGTGCGGGTGGCACAGCCTCGCCTGTTGTTAGGCTCCCCACCTCGTTGCATACGCCAACATGGGGTCCTCTCCACGGCGGGGGGAAGCCATATACTACAACCGTCCGCCGATTTGCGGGGGCGGAATGTGGTGTCACCGCCAGACACCACACTTGCTAGGTGGTAGCCTTTAAATCGGCCGCGGTCCGTTATTATACGTCGGACCCGCGTGTCGCCACTATCAGTAATTGCAGACCGAGCGCCGCCACACGGCAGGTCTAGAGAGACGTCCTAGCACTCGCCCCAGTTGTACAGCCGACTTTGCTAGCGATGGTTCACTGTTTAACATTCTCAGTACTGATCAGTTATTATAATTATCTGTGGTGTCACCGCCAGACACCACACTTGCTAGGTGGTAGCCTTTAAGTCGGCCGCGGTCCGTTAGTATACGTTCACTGACAAATTACGCTCTCATTTGCCGAGACGATAGTTAGCATAGCCTTCAGCTACGTCATTTGCTACGACCTAGCAAGGCGCCATTATCATTTGCTATTTATCTTGTGATGCATGTACCGTCAGACTGATGTTCACCAATTATGGATTAAAGTTAAGTATTCCAGAAGCTCCGTACTTTTTTTACTAGACTCAATTCCTTTAACTGTTCCAGACCTCACGCCAGCCTGCGTGAGCTTAAACGCGTGCCTTTCGGCTATCTCCTAGTGGCTTGGCTGTCTTGCCAAGTCACAACATTATCTATTACTCAGAATGCCTGCACAATTGTAACGTGGCTGCCTCTATGTATATGAAATACTGAGAATCATACGGGCGTAAAGCACAAAATTTTTTAGATTTTAATGTGCATGAATGCTCCTGACGTCTGTTGAACTTATGGTGAACCAGCTTTATCTATATCTGTAGCTGTACACCGTTTATGTGAAAAGCCACAAAAAGGTGTCTCACTGATTTCTCATGTATTCATTTCCAAAACACACAAAGCATAATTTTTTGCTTTACGGTGCTCTATGTTATCAAGAATGTACAACATAATGTAGTATTTGCATCAGGTACATAGTAGTAGTACTCCATAATAGGAGGTGTGTTGGTAGTTTAACTGAAACTCAAGCCACAGAATGTACTTAAAGAAAATGATGCTAGTGAGCACCATGGAGTGTCTGAATACGTCGCAATTGTGTGAGTGTAGAATTTAATATCTATTATTTATGTTCTGATTCTAGTTTCACAATTAATTACAAACTCTACAGCTGTAAAAGGTCTCTATAGTCACTCGCCCATAACTCGAATTTTTGTGCATTAATAGTAATAACAAACACAATCTTAAATATTACTTAATATATTTCATAATAAGTGGTTACATTTTCTTCATGCGAAGTCTACAATATTGTAACTTTGATTCTGTGCTTTGCGTCCTTATGGCTCTCAGTGGTTCATATATACAGTGTGTTTGGGGAGGAAAGATCAATATTTTAAACAGTGTTAGTATAAGTAATTATGAACAAAAAATGTTATATTAACATAGGTCCGCAAGTGTTCCGTTAGGGTGGTATGGGTATTGAAAGGAATTTTAATTCTGCAAAACTGATGTGAACATCGAGAACGTATACGCAATACAACTGGACCGTAACGTCATTGCCGCGCGCGTAGCCGCGAGGTCGAAGGCGGTCCATGCGGCTCCTCCAGTCGGAGGTTCGAGTCCTCCCTCGAGCATGGGTGTGTGTGTGTGTGTGTTGTCCATAGCGTAGGTTAACTAGTGTGTAAGCCTAGGGACGATGACCTTAGCAATTTGGTCCCACAGATTTCCAAAAATTTCCGTAACGTGAGTTTCTTGCAAACAATGCACGGGTACATGCCATGTTTACGCTATGCAACCTACCACATATTATGGTGATGTGAAGTACGTAGTACAACCACCCGTTGTTTGTATATTAGTGTCGTGTAAGCTGCATTGTGTGGTGTACCGGCGACGGATCGGTTACCTGTGTTCGTACAAGTGCTGCTAACAATGCCACACGTCTACAGTAGTGAGGAATACGCAGATATGGTGAAAGTTCATGGCTTCTGCGACGGTAGTGCTACCGCTGCAAGAGAAGAATACCACAGGCGCTTTCTGACTCGACGATTACCTGATCGCAGGGTGTTGCATGCAACAGGCTCTCTTCCAAGTAGACATTTTTCATCCGAGCGAGCAAGTCAACAAACTTTGCAAGAACAGGAAGAAATTATTACAAGTGCTGAACGAAGTCCCGGTACGAACATACGAAGAATGTCCCTGCGTATCAATGCCCCACAGACACGTGTATGGGAAACATTATACGCGGAAATCCTGTATCCATTTCACATACAGCCTGTCCTAAATCTCCACGTTGGCGACAATCCCCAACGACTTCAATTCGGTCACTGGGTAACTGAGAACAGTCATTTGCTTCATACATACTATCATTTGCATGAATACATACTATTCACTGTCGAAGCCCAGTTTTCACGACATGGAATAAACACACACGCAGTAATCATCGATGGTCACGGAAAAATACACATGCTTCAGTGGATAGCAATTTCCAAGTTCTTTTTGGCATAAATGTTTGGTGCGGCATGATCCTTAACCTTTTGATAGGTCCATTTACTATCAATCTGCGATTGACGGGAGAGAGGTACCTGCAGTTTTTGGAACATTAATTTGCGAAGCTATTGGAAGACGTTCATTTATCCAAGCGAACTGGAATGTACTTTCAACATGACGTTGCCCCTCCACATGTCACCCTAAGTGTGAGGGACCATCTCAATTGCACCTACCCTAATCGCCGGATTGGTTGTGGCGGTGCTATTAACCGGCCTCCTAGATCATCTGACCTTGCACCTTTAGATTTGTGTTTATGTAGTTGGATGAAATCAGAGGTGCACAAATTGAAAGTAAATACACGAGATTAACTGCTTCCTCGCATCATGGACTCTGCTGAATTCAGTAGGAACCAACCGCAGGCAATTTAAGAAGCCATACGTCGTGTTATCACTAGAGCGCAAAAGTGCATTGACGTTCTTGGTGGGATATTCGAACCTATTCTGTGAACTGTACAACATCTGTACGGTAAGTGTTAAAGCTGTTTGTAAAAGACATGGTACATCTTTTTCAACTGAATACATGTAACATGCGTGTTGTAAAGCATTATATACTAAATGCAAAGTAAATCAATGTTATGTAAAAATGTGTAATACAACCGTTTTTCTCTGTAACACTGTTTTCAAAAAAATCACGTTACGGTCCAGTTGTCCTCGTATTGCGTATAGGTTCACGTAGCGCACATTAAATTTGCAGAATTAAAGTTCCTTTCAATACCCATACCTCCATAACGAACCACTTGCGGACCTATGATCATTTAACATTTTTTTCAGAATTGCTTATACTATCACTGTGTAAAATATTGACCTTTCCTTCCAAAACATACTGTATATGTGTGAAATTTAAAGAACCCAAGTGATATAGCATGCATCCACCAGAAAACACACGAGATCTATGCTATTCTGCAGTTACTGACTTCTTATACATTTCTATGAAAAAGTAAGACCTTGAGTTCGCGCTATCGATGTGTTCAAATAAATCACATTGTACTTACTGACACGTTATTAAAAATGTGAGGAACTTATTCTTGCATTACCATTTATTTAAAATACTTCATGCTGCACATAGACGCTGTCATCACACACCATGCGAGCTGATACGCAGTGCACAGAGAGAGAGGGGGGGAGAGAGGGAGAGAGAGTTGGGCTCTTCTATGTCGCACTGCACTATGCCACTGCTGTGAATTACAACGTGCTCGGCCATACTAATACACTCCTGGAAATGGAAAAAAGAACACATTGACACCGGTGTGTCAGACCCACCATACTTGCTCCGGACACTGCGAGAGGGCTGTACAAGCAATGATCACACGCACGGCACAGCGGACACACCAGGAACCGCGGTGTTGGCCGTCGAATGGCACTAGCTGCGCAGCATTTGTGCACCGCCGCCGTCAGTGTCAGCCAGTTTGCCGTGGCATACGGAGCTCCATCGCAGTCTTTAACACTGGTAGCATGCCGTGACAGCGTGGACGTGAACCGTATGTGCAGTTGACGGACTTTGAGCGAGGGCGTATAGTGGGCATGCAGGAGGCCGGGTGGACGTACCGCCGAATTGCTCAAAACGTGGGGCGTGAGGTCTCCACAGTACATCGATGTTGTCGCCAGTGGTCGGCGGAAGGTGCACGTGCCCGTCGACCTGGGACCGGACCGCAGCGACGCACGGATGCACGCCAAGACCGTAGGATCCTACGCAGTGCCGTAGGGGACCGCACCGCCACTTCCCAGCAAATTAGGGACACTGTTGCTCCTGGGGTATCGACGAGGACCATTCGCAACCGTCTCCATGAAGCTGGGCTACGGTCCCGCACACCGTTAGGCCGTCTTCCGCTCACGCCCCAACATCGTGCAGCCCGCCTCCAGTGGTGTCGCGACAGGCGTGAATGGAGGGACGAATGGAGACGTGTCGTCTTCAGCGATGAGAGTCGCTTCTGCCTTGGTGCCAATGATTGTCGTATGCGTGTTTGGCGCCGTGCAGGTGAGCGCCACAATCAGGACTGCATACGACCGAGGCACACAGGGCCAACACCCGGCATCATGGTGTGGGGAGCGATCTCCTACACTGGCCGTACACCACTGGTGATCGTCGAGGGGACACTGAATAGTGCACGGTACATCCAAACCGTCATCGAACCCGTCGTTCTACCATTCCTTGACCGGCAAGGGAACTTGCTGTTCCAACAGGACAATGCACGTCCGCACGTATCCCGTGCCACCCAACGTGCTCTAGAAGGTGTAAGTCAACTACCCTGGCCAGCAAGATCTCCGGATCTGTCCCCATTGAGCATGTTTGGGACTGGATGAAGCGTCGTCTCACGCGGCTGCACGTCCAGCACGAACGCTGGTCCAACTGAGGCGCCAGGTGGAAATGGCATGGCAAGCCGTTCCACAGGACTACATCCAGCATCTCTACGATCGTCTCCATGGGAGAATAGCAGCCTGCATTGCTGCGAAAGGTGGATATACACTGTACTAGTGCCGACATTGTGCATGCTCTGTTGCCTGTGTCTATGTGCCTGTGGTTCTTTCAGTGTGATCATGTGATGCATCTGACCCCAGGAATGTGTCAATAAAGTTTCCCCTTCCTGGGACAATGAATTCACGGTGTTCTTATTTCAAGTTCCAGGAGTGAATATACACACGACCCACGGGAGGCATTGTGTCTCTGGCTTGACCTCTTACGCTCTGTGTGTTACACTGACAAGCAGCAACGGAGGCGTTGCACTGCCGATGGACACCACTATGTAACTCTCTCCGTAACCATTGTAACTGCATTTTAAAGAGAGCATGGACATGCTCACCACCTAAAGGTCAACTCACCACGCTTTTGCTCTGAGGCAGTGTAGTCACTACTGGCCATTAAAATTGCTACACTCAGAAGAAATGCAGATGATAAACGGGTATTCATTGGACAAACGTATTATACTAGAACTGACATGTGACTACATTTTCACGCAATTTGGGTGTATTGATCCTGAGAAATCAGTACCCAGAACAACTACCTCTTGGCCGTAATAACGGCCTTGATACACCTGGACATTGAGTCAAACAGAGCTTGGTGTACAGGTACAGCTGCCCACGCAGCTTCAACACGATACCACAGTTCATCAAGAGTAGTGACTGGCGTATTGTGACGAGGCAGGTGCTCCTGTCTGTGTGCAGCGGCAAGGGTAACTGTTGCCATGGTCTCCGAGCTGATAGTCCATGCTGCTGCAAACGTCGTCGAACTGTTTGTGCAGATGGTTGTTGTCTCGCAAACGTCCGCATATTTTGACTCAGGGATCGAGACGTGGCTGCACGATATGTTACAACCATACGGATAATAGGCCTGTCATCTCGACTGCTAGTGATACGAGGCCGTTGGGATCCAGCACGGCCTTCCGTATTACCCGCCTGAACCCACCGATTCCATATTCTGCTAACAGTCATTGGATCTCGACCAAAGCGAGCATCAATGTCACGATACAATAAACCGCAATCGCGATAGCCAACAATCTGACCTTTATCAAAGTTGGAAACGTGTTGGTACTCATTTCTCCTCCTTACACGAGGCATCACAGTAACGTTTCACCAGGCAACGCCGGTCAACTACTGTTTGTGTATGAGAAATCGGTTGGAAACTTTCCTCATGTCAGCACGTTGTAGGTGTCGCCACAGTCGCCAATCTTGTGTGAATGCTCTGAAAAGCTGATCATTTGCATATCACAGCATCTTCTCCCTTTCGGTTAAATTTTGCGTCTCTAGCACGTCACTTTTGTTGTGTAGCAATTTTAATGGCCGGTAGTGTGTCATTCATCAAGCTGACAGCTCTTATCTTAAATAGTATACTCAGGTCTTGGTTTCTATAAACCCTGATACACCAGCAGCTGCAGCCAGTTTGATGCTCCACAGGTGTCACGCACATTGATAAATAAAGAGTATACACTGAAGAGCCCAATAAACTGATACACCTGCCTAATATCGTGTAGGGCACCGGCGAGCACGTAGAAGTGCCTCAACACGACATGGCATGGTGCCGACTGATGTCAGAATTAGTGCTGGAGGGAATTGACACCATGAATCCTGCAGGGCTGTCCAAAAACCCGTAAAACTACAGGTGAGTGGAAATTTGTTCTGAACAGGATGTTGCACAGCATCCTAGATATGCTCAATAATGTTCATGTCTGTGGGGTATGGTGGCCAGCGGAAGTGTTTAAACTCATAAGAGTGTTGCTGGAGCCACTCTGTAACAATCGTGGAGGTATGGGATGTCGCTTTGTTGTGCTGGAACTGTACAAGTCCGTCGGAATGGACGATGTACGTGATTGGCTGCAGGTGATCAGACATAATGCTTACGCACATGTGACCTGTCGGAGTCGTATCTAGATGTATCAGGGGTCCGATATCACTCCAACTGCACATGCCTCAAACCGTTACAGAGCCTCCAACAGGTTGAACACTCCTCTGCTGACATACAGGGTCCTTGAATTCATGAGGCTGTCTTCATACACCTACATGACGATCCGCCCGACGCAATTTAGAACGAGTCTCGTCCAATCAGGCAACATGTTTCAACTCATCAACAGCAGAATGTCGGTGTTGACGGCCACAAGCGAGGCGTGAAACTTTGTGTCGTTCAGTCATTAAGGGTATACGAGTAGGCCTTAGGCTTCGAGGGTCCATATCGATGATGTTTCATTGAGTGGCCCGCACGCTGTCACTTGTTGAAGGCCCAGCACTGAAATCGGGAGGAATTTGCGGAAGGGCTGCACTTCTGTCACGTTTAACGATTCTTTTCAGTCGCCGTTAGTCCCGTTCTTGCAGGGTCTTTTTTCGGCCGCAGCGATGTCGGAGATCTGACATTTTACCAGATTCCTAATATTCACGATACACTCATGAAATGGTTGTATGGGAAATTCCCCACTTCATCGCTTCCTCTGATATATTGTGGTCCATTGCTCGTGCGCCGAATATAACACCACGTTCAAACGCAATTAAGTCTTGATAATCTGCCATAGTAACAATAGTAACCGGTCTAAGAAATGCGCCAGACCCTTGTTCACTTACGTGGGCGTCTCCGACCGCAGCGCGTATTGTGCCTGTTTGTGTATGTCTGTATTTCAATATGCATACCCATGCCAGTTTCTTTGGCGCTTCAATGTGTCATTCCTGCATTCTAAAGCCGCAAAGGGCCCCTCACACATGTCATATTAAATTTATAACCTCCTACGTGGGGCAATTGTTCATTATGTAATGTCTGCATTGTATAAGCACTAACATATCATAGTAAAATTATAAATTCCCGCAAAGCACATTCAGTATGATAATGCGTTCACATACACAAGTTTGCAACGTGTCAATAAATGATACGGACAGTGAGTGATTTCAGTATATATGATGATGGTTGCATCAGTGGAAGTCTGCTGGAGTAAGGATCATGGCAAACCAGTTAATAGTGATTCAGGTTAACTGGAAAGACAAAGCGAACATTTTTAGAGTAACTCTTAGAGCATAGCGGCAGAGATCAATAGACAAACATCAAGCAGCGCGTTATATTAGTTTCTATGCATGGTAAAGGCTGTACCACACTTCATCAATCTTTCCTCCCATGAATTACATCTTGAAACGCATCGTAGCAGTCGCCGTGTTGGCACATCTAGAGGCGTTAAATTTTGAAGAGCGCTTTTGCTGTGTGGAACATTCTCGGACTTCTTGCCACGTCACTGCAGGGTATAACCTCGACCTTTCGACGGTTACCTCCATCATTTTCGTCTGGGGCACCTGACTGTCAAAGTTGCTGCTGTGGTGGCCTTACGTATCCCACAGACGGCTTCTGATTAGTCAGTAGTTGCGTAATGTTGTCGTAGGAGGTGTCAACGTCAGCACTGGTGGCTCCACTGCCCCCGTAGAATCGCAAGCATTGCGACGAATATCTCAGCCTCTTTTTCTCTGCGTCGACATTTCGCTTCATCCCCCCATACAGCATTCGAATTGCGTCATATGGCAGGGGTAACACGGTGGGCGGTCGCATCACGCGGTTATTTAGGCCTGATGGCTACCTTTTACCTTTTTAGTATAGCACTGGGGTTAATGTCGCTGCTATGTTTGAAATGCACGAGAGAACTTGGCCAGCCCCTGTCAACTCGGATCCTCCAGTATGAACGCTCCACCGTTGTGTTTTCTGAACAGCTACCACACATTTCATGCGTATGCGACGCATCAGGTGGGGACTACCGCCGCACCGCTGATAAAAGCACGCACCGACGCCGACAGTAGCTCTTATCTCAGCGCGCCGTCCCCGGGGCGCTCTCCGCTGCGCGTAACAGGCGTTTTATAGCTAGACAATGCTGGCCGCTTGTTATCTGATCACTCTGTGCAGCGTATGCATGCAGGTCTGCCGCAGGCACGAAAATGCTGCCGTTCCCGACTTGCGCGTCTTTATGACGTTCTTTGTTTTGGTTCGCGATAGGCGACGAACTGGCGCTTGCGTGCTACACAAAGCGAGATTAACGTCACAGGATGGACAGCATACTTCCACTGGTTCGACGGTATTACTGAGAAACTCTGCCCTGCCGATCAGGTGTCAAAAATCTGATGATTTTCCTCCAGTAGAACGTTGCATGGTCTAGGGCATAGTCTTGTCGGCTCATTAAATATGTGTTGCTAATACTGTAATTTTAGATCAACATACTTTCTTTTTGTTTCACAGCCATTGTAAACACTTAAAAAGTTTAACTGCCCTGCAGATATGTTTGGGAATTCCTGTCCAAATTGATGACCATGCACAGACCTATGAAACTCCAACTTGTCTGTGGTCTTAGAGAATTTCCTGCTAACATGTTAATATGCTTGCATCACCTACATATGTATAAATAAGGTTGTCTTTTGCCCAAAAGAACCGATGAACATAAATCACAACTATTTCCGACTATTTTCATTCTGTTACATCATACCACCATATTCGATATATGTTAATTTTCTATTGAGTGAACAATATTGTGTACATTCATGTGTAAGACCGTTTCATACACGTCAAAGCGACATAATTCTCTCCTCGGCCAGAAATTTTCGCGTTAACTAATAACAGCAAGTGGCTAGTGAGGGAAACAAAATAACATTTAACATGGACGAAATGCATTTAACTTAAACATTAGTGTATTAAGAGCGCCAGAAGTTTTTTAGAGTAAATTAAATATATTCAATAAGGACATTTCCAATAATATAAGTTTAACCTGTCAGATTAAATATAAATTACATGTTCTTAAATACCCATAATTTCCATTGTTGTGGTTCAACATTTACAGCTCAGCTAAGATTTCTGAATCATTTTACTCATCACCATCGACAGTACTATATCAACTGCTCTGTATTGCTTCTTCTAGATTTCTCGAATATTTTCGGTAGTGGTAAGCTACATCTTTGAGCTTCTTTTTTAAATTTGGTAATGGAAGCTATGGCGTTGGTAAAAAAATTCAGAATCGTGCATCTGAACTGTGTTTTCCTTTTTCGTGTTGTATTAAGTCAGTCATTCTGAGAATGCAAATATCTTTGTCAATCTTCTGCTTACAGACTGACAGTGGGCAAGTTTGTGTAGTCCATTCACAGGGAAATGCTCATTCCATTTCTCAGGGGAGGGGCAGCTCTCGTTACAGCAGCAGCCTACCAAGTGACCTACCTCGTTCTGAGATCTGATGCACTTTTTTCATTAGAAGCGACTTACTCTATATTTCCTCTGTGGTCTTCAGTTTAGCCTCCTAGATTCTGAGCGCATTTACATATTTATTATGCACAGTTCCGCCTTTTATTGACTTTGTAGAGTATATTTCCGTCGTCCTTAATATGGGTAGGAACTGTGATTACTGTGTTAGAACTGTTTGGTGACCCTTCGCTCACAGCTCCAGGCAGCATTGACTTTTGTCACAAAGCTTGAGGCTGCTGTCCATGGGCATCACAGTGGGGTGCTGGACATGTGATCCATGGGTTGTCCAGCGAGTCACGTGTTTCCCCCCCCCAGCCCCCCCCCCCCTCCCACTCCCACCCCTATAAGTCCACTGCTGTGGCAGTGACAGCTGCTGCCTGCACTGAGGTTCACTCCTCAGTCGTGGTACAATGTGACATGGTTCGAAGGTGTGGCAGGAAGTGAAAGTGTTCCTGAAGTACCAATTGGAGAGCCTCCCCATTTCATCTTATGAACAAGTTTCGCGGGCTACCTGTGACTGACAAGTCCGATGAGCCACATGTGGTCTCTCGACCAGTTCCATAAGAAGCCTCTCAGCATGCAAGGTATGGGCTTTCACAAAGGGTAATACTAGTGGTAGTAGCTAGCTCCAACGTTAGGCACATAACGGGGCTCTATGGGGATATAGCTGCCAAAGAGGGGAATGAACTATGTGTCCACTCTATGTGTATATTGGTAGACGTCATTCCAGATGTAAACTGGGTGCTTTCGGATACCATGAAGAGCACAGGGTGCAGCCAGCTGCAGATTATGGCTCATGTTGGTATTAGTGATGTGTCTCGTTTTGGATTAGAATAAATTCTCTCTGGTTTCAGTCGGCTATCAGAAATGGCAAATACTGCCAGTATTGCTTGCAAGGTGAAGACGGAATTCAACATCTGCATCACCGTCGACGTAACTGTGGTCCTTTTTAACATAGTCGAATGGAGGCTCTCAATCAGAGGCTCAGCCAGTTCTGCGAACGTGTAGGCTGCAGATTCCGCGACTTGAGTCATTTGGTGGTGGATTTCCGGTTTCTGCTTAATAGATCAGGAGTCCACTACAGACAGGAAGCGGCTACATGGTTAGAGGAGCTCTGTAGAGGAGACTGGCCAGTCTTTTAGGGTAGATGGTGTAGGTAAACTACAGAAACGGCGTCAGTGTGGCACTTTGCGGGACAATTATATGAAAGTAGACTTGGCAACAATCGGAACTGAAGTTATAAATTGTCGTAGCTGTGTTTGGAAAGAACCAGAGGTCCAAGTGGTAACAGAGAGCACTGAAGCTCAAATCGTTATAGGTACAGAAAGCAGGCTACATTCGGAAATAAAATAACAGACATATTTGAGAAGGTCCTAACTATGTTCTGAGAGGATAGGTCAAATAGAGTTGATGGTGGCTTGTTATTGTTGGTTCAAATGGCTCTGAGCACAATGGGACTCAACTGCTGTGGTCATGTCCCCTAGAACTTAGAACTACTTAAGCCTAACTAACCTAAGGACATCACACACATCCATGCCCGAGGCAGGATTCGAACCTGCGACCGTAGCGGTCGTGCGGTTCCAGACTGCAGCGCCTTTAACCGCTCGGCCACTTCGGCCGGCTGTTATTGTTGTCAGAAGTAGTTTAACGTGTAATGAAATTGAAGTAGACAGTTCTTGTGAGTTAATATTGGTAGACGCTGTACCTGACAGCCGAAATAGATCAATATCTGGTTTCTTTTTCCGACGCCCTGTCTTATACGATTCAACTACTTAAAATATGAGTCTCATACGACTATACTTGGTAGTAACTACAGTGTATCCTTGATATGTTGGCGAAAATATATGTTTATAGTCAGTGGTAGGCACAAGCAATTGTCCGCAGCTCGTGGTCGTGCGGTAGCGTTCTTGCTTCCCGCGCCCAGGTTGTCGGGTTCGATTCCCGGAGGTATCAGGGATTTTCTCTGCCTCGTGATGACTGGGTGTTGTGTGATGTCCTTAGGTTAGTTAGGTGTAAGTAGTTCTAAGTTCTAGGGGACCGATGACCACAGATGTTAAGTCCCATAGTGCTCAGAGCCATTTGAACCATTTGAGCCATTTGCACAACCAATTGTCTGAAACTGTGCTGAATGTTTTCTCAGAATACTACTTTCAACAGTTACTACAGAAACCCACTCGAAGTGTAAATGGTAGCGAAAATGTACGTGAGTTCTTAGCGACAAGTAATCGTGGCCAATTTGGGAGGAGCATCATGACGGATACAGGGATTGAGGCACTACAATATTGTTTTGGCGAGACTGAATCCTGTAACATCCGAACCCACCAAAAATAAACCCAGAACACACCTATAAAAAAAAAACAGATGAAAATATGCTTCGCCCTTTCCTAAGGGAGAGCTTCCATTCCTTCCAGTCTGGCTATGTAAACGTACACCAGATGTGGCTTATATTCAAAGATATAGAATTGATGGCAGCTGAAAGATACATACCAGATAAATAATAAATTATGATGCTGATCGCCCAGGTCAGAACTGTGGTGCAGAAGCGACTAATAAAGCACGCCAAATTTAAGAAGACGGAAAAACTCTAAGATAGCCAAAGTTTTACGGATTCTCGAAATTTAACGCGAATTTCAAATAGAGATGCTTTTAACACTTTGCATAACGGAACTGTGTCTCTCTGTCTGGAAAAAAACCCAGAGAGATTTAGGTCGTATGTATAGTCCATCAGCAGCAAGACGCAATCAATATCCCCACTCCGCAATAACAATGGTGATGTTACAGACGTCAGTGCCACTAAGGTCGAGTTACTAAACATTGTTTTCCGAAATTTTTTCACAAACATTCGGGTAAATATACCAGATTTTGAATCACGAACTAATGCCAACGTAAATAACGCAAAAGCAGATATCCTGGATGTAGTAAATCAGGTGAATTCAAGAAGGTAGGAGACGAGATACTGGCAGAAGTAAAGCTGTGAGTACGGGGCGTGAGTCGTGCTTCGGTAGCTCAGTTGGTAGAGCACTTGCCCGCGAAAGGCAAAGGTCTCGAGTTCGAGTCTCGGTCTGGCACACAGTTTTAATCTGCCAGGTAGTTTCAGCTGAATTCACTTGATAAAGGCAAGACGTCCAGTCCAGACTGTATACCTGTCAGGTTTCTTTGAAAGATTGCTGACGCAATAGCTCCAATGTAAGCAGTCATATACAACTGCTCCGTCGTCATATGTGCCCCGTAATTGTAAAGTAGCACACGTCACACCAATATGCAAGGAGAGACACACGAGTGATCTGCGGAATTACTGACCAATATGATTAAATCTGATTGGCAGTAAGATTGTGGAACGTATGCTGTGTTGGAGTAATATGAGTTGCCACGGAGGAAACGAATTATTGACAAACAGCGAACACGGATTCGGAAGATATCGTCCTTGTAAAACACAGACAGCTCTTTATTGTCACGAAGTAATGAGTCTTATCGACAGGGGTCGTAAAATTTTCTCGACATTTATAGATATCCAGAATGGTTTTGACAGCGTTAGTCACAGGCGATTTACAATCAGATTGCGTGCCTACTGAGTACCGTCTCAGTTGAGCGACTGGGGTCGTGTTTTTCTGTCAGGAAGGTCACAGTTCGTTGTAACTGACACAAGGTCATCGAATAAAACAGAAGTAAGATGTGGTGCTCCTCAAGGAAGTGTTATAGGCCCCTGCTGTTCCTCATCCACATCAACGACTTAGCAGACAATCTGAGCAGCCATTTTAGATTTGCTTGCAGGTGATTCTGTCATTTACCGTGTTGTATCGTTATCATATGATCAAAACTAATTACAAAATGATTTAGATAAGATATCTGTATGGAATAAAAAGTGACAATTGGTTCTAGATAATGACAAGAGAGAAGTCATCACATTAGTACTTTGAGGAATCCGCTAAAATTTGGTTACAGGATGAATCACACAAATCTAGCAGCTGTAAATTCAACTAAATATTTAGGGATTACAGTTATAAATACCTTAAATTGGAACGATCAAACTAAGAATGTTGTGAGGAACGGAAACCAAAGATTGCGATTTTCAAGCAGAGTAGTTCGAAAATGCAACAGATCTAAGACAACGCTTACACTACGGTTGTCCTTCCTCTTCTGGAGTACTGCTGTGCTGTGTGAATCTACATCAGGTAGGATTGGCGGAGGACATCAAAATAGTTTAAAGAAGAAGCAGCTCGTTTTGAATTACCACGAATTTCGGGATATGATAAGTGAATTGGGGTGGCAATCATTAAAACAGAGGGCTTTTCGTTGCGGCAGGATCTTCTCGCGAAATTTCAATCGCCTACTTTCTCCTGAGAGTGCAAAAATATTTTGTTGGCGCCGACCTACATAGGAAGAAATGATCATCATAATATAATCAGAGAAATCAGAGCTCGCAATGAAGGAGTTAAGTGATTATTCCCCTCGCGCTGTTCGAGAGTGGAACTGTTAAGAAATAGCTTGGAGATGGTTCGATGAATCCTTCTGCGAGGCACCTAACTGTGAACTTCGGAGTAATCATGTTGATGTAGATGTACAAGTCATTCAAAAGTAACAGATATTTGTAATATGTACGTGGTCGAATAAATTCTTTGCAGACTGGTATATGATTTTGAAGGTATTCCTCCTCTTGTCCAACCGAAATTAGTAACAATACCTGACATGTGTGATCACATACACGTAAGCCTGCTCATTGCTCCCGCATACAGATCACCGTCCTGACCACAGAAACAAGAAACGCTTGTCCCGATGATAGGAATTCTCGGTTACGTAAAAACTGTCTAAAGAAATCTCATCTATCGTGCTCAAGAAATATCTTGATGGATTTAAATACTTGTATAGATGTCTGCATCGTTTCGTGGCCGTTATCATTAATGGTCAAATCTCGTGCGATGTCAGGCCTTGTCTTATTCGACTAAGATCTTCAGGAATGCTCTGAGCGCTGAAGAAGTACAAGGTTTCGATAAAAATATGGACTCACCTCGAGAAACGCTTACTTGAATGTAAATGCAGATGCTCGCCAAGGAAGCCAGGTGTCGCTGTAGTATTTGACCACGAACGGCAATCTGTGTAGAGTCCTCAACACGTTGCATGTGTTAGTCGCGGTTAGGTCTGTGTTCTGTGTAGTTGTGAGTGCACTACATCGAAGCCATGTGAATTAGAAAGTGAGCAAATTGTAGGCGCTGTTGTCGTGGCAGCTTCCGTGACAAATGGGGCCGATGTATTTGGTGTTCAAAGAGGCTTCGTATCGAAGATATCTACTACATAAGCGCAAAAATATCATCCGCTAAGTCAGAAAGAAGACGAAAACGTGTGATGAGTGTTTGTGGCAGAAGGTCAGTGAAAAGGTTTTGTGGCGAAAAGTAAGGAGACGACAATTTACAAAAGTCCCTGCAGACTGAATGTCGCTCTCCCGGACCTTGTCAGCACCAAAACAAAACGAAAGGAGCTCCAGAAGAGGAGAAGTGCATGGCGAGCTGGAATTCCAAAACAACTCATGAGTGGGTCCTGGACTATAGAGCAATGGAAGGAAGTCGTTTGGTCGAATGAGTGTTGTTTCACACTGTTTGCAACCTATTGCCCGCTTTACGTCCCAAGAGTGGAAGTTGGCGGGGATTCGGTCAAGCTTTGGACAGCCATATCGTGGCATTCCATGTCCCCCGCGTTTACTCTGCTTATCGCATTGCTTCCAAGGATTATGCGAACGTTTTGGCTGATCAGGTCCATCCCGTTGTTTAACGTTTGTTTCCCAATGCTGGTGCTACGTTCCAAGACGATAGGGTTCCTGTTCACACAACTCGCGTTGTCCGGGATTGGTTTTGTAAGCAAGAGGATGAATTGTCGCTAGTCCCCTCGACATCACGGTCTTCAGATTCGCTATTACTGAGCCTTTGCGGTTTGCCTTGGAGAAGAGGTCACGGAATCCCTATTCACCTCCGCTATCGTTACCTGAACTTCCCACTAAAAATAGCTCTGAGTCCTCTGGGACTTAACATTTGAGATCATCAGTCCCCGAGAAATTAGAACTACTTAAACCTAACTAACCTAAGGACATCACACACATCCATGCCCGAGGCAGGATTCGAACCTGCGACCGTAGCGGTCGCCCGGTTTCAGACTGAAGCGCCTAGAACGGCTCGGCCACACCGGCCGGCGAACTTCCCCCTAAACTTGTCGCTATTCTGTAGGCAGCGTGGTATAAGATTTCACTGAAAACTATACGGGGCCTGGATTTACACATTCCAAGACGACTGGAAGCTGTTTTGAATGGTATGTGTTTGCTACACCATATTATGCAAGCTAATGTGTTTTTGTTTGCTGCTTCCATATTTTTCCCCTGACCTTCCATGAAAACGAACATGATCTGGTCTAATGACTCAGAAGCTTATAACAGGAAATTTAAATATAATCACCTTCCGATAATGCCTGCCTCAATTAAAAAAATAACATTTACCAGACGATTCAGTTGTAAAATTGTCTAGTAAATAATCTCAGAATTTGCATAGCGCTTTCACCACGCATACTCGTGGTCTGTATGCGCGAAGTAAATGCGGAAACATACAGCGATATAACAAAATCATGGGATACCTCCTAATATCGTGTCGGATCTCCTTTTTCCCGGCAGCTCAACGTGCCGTGGACTCAAAATGTGGTTGAAAATCCAATCCAAAAAAATAGTGAGCCATGTTGTCTCTATAGACGACCATAATTGCGAAAGTGTTGGTGCTGCATCATAATGTGCACTAACTGACCTCCTAATTATGTTCCATAAATTTTCGCTGGAATTCAAGTTGAGTGATCTGTGTGGCCAAATCATTCTTTCGATTTGTCTAGAATGTTCTTCAAACCAATCACGAACAATTGAGGCCTGGTGACTTGGTACATTACCATCCATAAAAATACCATAGTTGCTTGGGAACATGAAACCCATGAAGGGCTGAAAATGGTCTCTAAGTAGCCGAACACAACCATTTCCCGACAATAATGGTTTATTTGGGCCAGAAGATCCAGTCCATTCCACGTAAAGACAGCCCATACCATTATGCCATTATGGCGCCACCACCAGCTTGCTCAATGCTTTCTTGACAACGTGGACCCATGGACTCGTGGAGTCTGTGCCACACTCCAAACTTATCATCCACCCGTGTCTACTGAAACTGCGATTCATCTGAGAAACACATGTTATTCCAGTCGCCTACGGTCTAAAAGATATGGTGACGAGCCCGGGAGAAGCGCTGCAGGCGACGTCGTGGTGACAGGAAAGGCGTCGGTCGTTTGCTGCTATGGCCTACTAATGCTTAATTTCGTCCCACTGTCCTAATGGATACGTTCTTCGTACATCATCCATTGATTTTTGCGGTTATTTCATGGAGTGCTGCACGTCTGTTAGCGCCGAAGACTCTACGGAATCGCCGCTGCTCTCGTTCGTAAAGTGAAGACCGTCGACCACTGCGTCGTCCGTGGTCAGAGGTATTGCATCACATTTTGTATTCTCGGTACAGTATGGATACTATGGATCTTGGAAAGTTGAACTGCCTAAAGATTTCCTAAATGTAATGTCCCATGAGTCTAGTTTCAGCTACGATTCCGCGTTCAAAGTCCGTTAATTGCCTTCGAGCGGCCAGAACCACGTCGCAAACCTTTTCACATCAGTCACATGCCTATAAATGACAGCTACGCCAATGCACTACCCGTTTATACTTCTTGTGCGCGATAATACCACCATCTGCATATCTGGATACTGCTATTCCATGACTTTTGTCACCTCAGCGTGTTGTTTTCTTGTGAATGACAAATTTTTCGAAACTGTCTACTTGCCTTTTCCAGTAAAGAGAGTAGTGCTAACGGAAAATGATTACGTTAAACAGTTACATGTGCAACAGGCGTGTTCTTCGAGAAAGGATGAATAACGGTAGTAGATGACAGCATAGTACTAGAAGGTAGTAAAATTCTTAGTAGGTCGAAGCGCAAAGCACAAGTCAGACCGCTGGTAGTATCTACCGTTAAATTGTTGTTATTCTTATTGATCTTGTAGGTGTGCTTTTGTCGCAAGTCAGCGGTACTTTGACCCATTAGCGAGTGCTGGAGCAGGGTAGACCGGACTATTGGTTATAAGAGATAACCTGCAAACAGCTCTTTTCTTCCACGTGGTAACGATTGTATCACCACAGTGAAACAGTATCTTGCATTGGTGCTTCAGAGTGATGGGAAACACCAGCGAGGTATCTAGAAACATCAATATTATCTTCTACACAAAGTTATGAAGCTTCTGAAATTTCAGTGACGTTTTAAACAGCGTGAACGGTAGAGGTATCCAAAACTACCTTTCAAGTGACGAACAGTTTCATACAAATTCTGCATAATAGTTAGACACCCATGTCCAAAATGTTCTGTCGGGACTAGTTGTAATTTTGTGTTAGGGATATGTTGGTACGGTGGATGTGACGTATGCCACCGTACGCTTCACTATAAATTTACTACTTATTTTTCTGTTGCAGACTCTTTAATTAGTTTTTGACATCAAAAATGGTAGTCTGAAACTGCACAGCATCCTTATCAGACCTTGTGACCGATTCGTATTTTCGTTACAGTTGCTGCATTTCACCTCCCAGCGATAGCTATACTCCTACTCTAGCCATGCAAACATCGAGGCGAACAGCGGCATGAGGAAATTTTCGCTCTTTTCGGTAAGCGGGGCCAAGTTAGCAGTTCAGTCGTAGCTGGAAAGGGACGCACGGCCCTACTTTGGCAGAAACTCCTATAAAAATTCGTTGGAAACAGAAAGAACAAACAAATTAAGGAAATTAATAGGCCTGCTTTAGGGTACAAGGGCTTAAGTGCTACACCTCAGAAGAAGAAGAAAAAGACACAGAAGATGAGAAAAAGTTCGGAAGGAACTGATTCTGAATTGAGAGAATCTGAAGGTGACATATCAGATTTAACCGTCTATAGTGATAACGAAGATATTCTCGCTTTCCCGTTAGGGACAAAAGACAACGTAGACTGTGCGCACCGCCTCAGTTCCGAAGGAAGACACGGGGCATGTAGATTGGGTGAAATTCGGAGTGGTACCACACTGATATCTTTGTGGTAGTTATGTTTATTGCTTGACTGTAACACTTTTTTCAGATAAAAGAAAAGAAAGTTATAAGACGATCCTCGAAAATTTCGGTGTTACCGCAAGAGAACAGTGCAAAATTTTAAAGTACCAGTTCAAGTTAGTGACCGACTCACTGTCTTCATTGTTATGAAGCTGTGAATGGTTACTTCCCCGTTCTTTTTCATTTGTATGTAACTTTCCTTTTTGAATGACTTTCCATATTTATTTTATTTCAACATTAATGCTTAAAACGCTTAGTACATTTTTCTGCATTTTGTAATGAAACAAGCGATTTGCAGTTGCTAATTTTCGTTTACTTCTGAGATCCTGTTAACCGTAAGTCAGTACAGCTTACCGCTGGCTGTATGTAGAAACTTGCTCTACCTATGGGGTTAGTTGTCGTGTTTCTGAAATTTTCGTACAAACATTTTTACGATTTCAGCATGTAATTTTGAGTGACATTTTCGTAATTAATGCCAAGTGAAAAAAGTAACACTGCCCCCGTCATGGGTTATCTAAGCAGTATGTATTACAGGGAAACAGAAAAATGAAGAACTAAAAACTATGTGAACTACCCCTGATATCGATAACCATATTTTTTCACCTAAAACTGTCCTCTAGTTGCGCGTGTATTTAGGATGCAAACTCGTCATAATGTCGTTCCCTAACGTTATGAAAGATGCTTGGTGATGTCTAGAGCAGCACGTTTATATATCTCCCCTAAAACCGGAAGTCGCCTGGTACATAGTCATGTAGTATTCTTTGGCAGGGATATACTGTTGTTTGTGACGAGAAAGGTAGGAAACACACAGTAACGTATATTGTTTACAATACATATCTACAAAAAGAAAAGGAAACAAAAACATGTGTGGCGCTACTTAAAGTACACAAATGAGAAAGGTAATCAACTAGTGCTACGTTTCTAACAATGGACCGTTAATATCTAGCCTCCATTCCCTTTTTTTATTTCTTTCAGAATTTAGAGTTCGTATCCAAATGATGTATTCGTTCCATATCTTTGCAGCAGTGTATTTGTCTATAAAATTTACTTAACTTTTGTGCAGAGTCGGTTTGACGATGAAATGTTCATAGACGGTTGCATTCTTTTACATGTCACTTTTTTTTTCTTTTGATCAATGTATCAAGCCTGAAACTGCAACTTGACCTTGTTTAGGTCTTTAGTCGGTGTTTTTTCACTGACCTTCTGCAGGAGCTGTTGCACTCAGTCAAGTTACAATTACTTGTGCCAGTTATAAAAGTAAGTTAGAAATGTTCCTAAACTTTTACTTTCTTAGGAAAGAATTGTAGGAGAGGAGCTTGCGAAAATTACGAAATAGCATAAGACAGTGAATGCTTCTTCTAGTTTGAAAAGATCTTAAACACTGTGAATTTACGGCTAATTTTCAATTGGAGAGACAGCAAATTTAGCTCTGTATTCATCACTCTCAGACGGCTGGTTGTATAAGAGATGTAACTTGCAAATCAAGAAAAAAATTCGTATGTCGGTACGCACAAGTATAACGCCATGTAGCTAATCCATGAAGTTCTTAAAATTGTTGGTACGTGTTCTTCTCTACTTGCCCCTCTAGCAGGGCTTTCGATACCGTGAAACAAGTGAGGCATTAGTCGGATCTCAAACTGGTGTTCTTGTTTCCTGAAATTCATCTCTAAGGAAGAACTTAAAAGAAATTTTAATCAGATTCCAACACTATTTTAGTAACGTTTTTATTTATTTATCTACTTCCACGAGACCACGCGACCCAAAAATACTGAGTCATGGAACGCATCAGCATATAGTTTACTTAATGCTGATCACAAACTTTGCAAACAAATAATCAACGAACAAATAAAACACGAAAAATGATCATACGAATAAACAACAGTGTAGAGAAAAGTTCTCAACTACTGAGAGAAACTCCTGTACAGAATAGCAACAGATCACAAGTAAACCCCTGACTTGGATTTGATTGCTTGAAGCTCATATCTCTTTTTCTTCAGTTTTGTTGAAAGCTTATTAAAGATCGAACATGGTGAATCGTGCACACATCTCTGTAGATTGCTTAACGAAGTATTATCCAAGTATGAATAGTTCCTTCGTGTAACATTCACTGAATGAATATTGCAGTTTTTCTGAATGAGTCAGAGCTATCAACAACAAACGGCGTGATGGAATGAATATACAGAAGCGGCCGAGTTAAGAGTTCCAGCCGGCAGTGGTGGCCGAGCGGTTATTGGCGCTACAGTCTGGAATCGCGAGACCGCTACGGTCGCAGGTTCGAATCCTGCCTCGGGCATGGATGTGTGTGATCTCCTTGGGTTGGTTAGGTTTAAGTAGTTCTAAGTTCTAGGGGACTGATAACCTCGGAAGTTGAGTTCCATAGTGCTCAGAGCCATTAAGGAGTTCCAAGGCGACTGACGTCGGTCAAGACAGTGGTCAGCGTAGATTAGCCTGACCGCCTGTTTCTCAGCTAAGGATATTCTTTCTCGCGGCACACATTTGCCTCAAACTACACTGCTGGACATTAAAATTGCTACACCAAGAAGAAATGCACATGATAAACGGGTATTCATTGTACAAATATATTAAACTAGAACTGACATGCGATTACATTTTCACGCAGTTTGGGTGCATAGATCCTGAGAAATCACTACCCACAACAACCGCCTCTGGCCATAATAACGGCCTTGATACACTTGGGTATTGAGTCAAACAGAGCTTGGATGGCGTGTATAGGTACAGCTGCCCACGCAGCTTCAACACGATACCACAGTTCATCAAGAGTAGTGACTGGCGTATTGTGACGAGCCAGTTGCTCGGCCACCATTGACCACACGTTTTCAATTGGTGAGAGATCTGGAGCATGTTCTGGCCAGGGCAGCAGTCGAACATTTTCTGTATCCAGAAAACCCCGCACAGAAACTGCAACATGCGGTCGTGCATTATCCTACTGAAATGTAGGGTTTCGCAGGGATCGAATGAATGGTAGAGCCACGGGTCGTAACACATCTGAAATGTAACGTCCACTGTTCGAAGTGCTGTCAGTGCGAACAACAGGTGACTGAGACGTGTAACCTATGGCACCCCATACAATCACGCCGGGTGATACGCCAGTATGGCGATGACGAATACATGCTTCCAATGTGCGTTCACCACGATGTCGCCAAACACGGATGCGACCATCATGGTGCTGTAAACAGAACCTGGATTCATCCGAAAAAATGACGTTTTGCCATCGTGCACTCAGTTCGTCGTTGAGTACACCATCGCAGGCGCTCCTGTCTATGCTGCAGCGTCAAGGGTAACCGCATACATGGTCACCGAGCTGATAGTCCATGCTGCTGCAAACGTCGTCGAACTGTTGGTGCAGATGGTTGTTGTCTTGCAACCGTCCCCATCTGTTGACGCAGGGATCGAGACGTGGCTGCACGATCCGTTACAGCCATGCGTATAAGATGCCTGTCATCTCGACTGCTAGTGATACGAGGCCGTTGGGATCCAGCTCGGCGTTCCGTATTACTCTCCTGAACCCACCGATTCCATATTCTGCTAACAGTCATTGGATCTCGACCAACGCGAGCAGCAATGTCGCGATACGATAAACAGCAATGGCGATTGGGTACATTCCGACCTTTAGCAATGTCGGAAACAGTACGCATTTCTCCTCCTAACACGAGGCACCACAACAACGTTTCACCAGGTAAAGCCGGTCAACTGCTGTTTGTGTATGAGAAATCGGTTGGAAACTTTCCCCATGTCAGCACGTTATAGGTGTCGCCACCGGCGCCAGCCTTTTGTGAATGCTCTGAAAAGCTAATCATTTCCATATGACAGCATCTTCTTCCTGTCTGTTAAATTTCGCGTTTGTAGCACGTCATCTTCCTTTTGTATCAGTTTTAATTGGTCAGTAGTGTGTAAACCGAAGGTACCTGTAAATTCCAACCACGGGACCAGTGTGAAACTTCCGCGCTGTTGTATTTGTAAATAACGACAGTATATGGAATAAGTTTAGTCTTTGGGATAAGAGTAGTAGTAGGAATGAAGAGAAAACATCTTTAAAAGTTAACCGAACGTCGTGAAATAATAATCATGAATTTATGACACATCCTTGTATACACAATTTCATCCATATAATGTTGAACAAATAATTGCAATAAGCACGTTAGTCTCTAGTAAACATAAGTAAATCAAGATACTAGGCGACAATGACAGATATGTTTTTCGTTTCGGAAGGTCAAGAGAGGGATTAAGATTTAGAGTGAAAATCTATGAATGATAAGAATCGCTGATGACATCGCTATCATTAGTGAAAGTGAAGAAGGATTACAGTGTGTATGAATGGAATAAACAATCTGATGAGTAGAGAATATGGATTGAGTGTGAATCGATTAAAGACGAAAGTAATGAGAAATCGTAGAAATGAGAACATCGAGAAATTAACGTCAGGAAGTACATAAAATTAAAGAATTATACTACTTGTTGTTGTTGTTGTGGTCTTCAGTCCTGAGACTGGTTTGATGCAGCACTCCATGCTACTCTATCCTGTGCAAGCTTCTTCATCTCCCAGTACCTACTGCAATCTACATCCTTCTGAATCTGCTTAGTGTATTCATCTCTTGGTCTCCCTCTACGATTTTTACCCTCCACGCTGCCCTCCAATACTAAATTGGTGACCCCTTGATGCCTCAGAACATGTCCTACCAACCGATCCCGTCTTCTGGTCAAGTTGTGCCACAAACTTCTCTTCTCCCCAATCCTATTCAGTACTTCCTCATTAGTTATGTGATCTACCCATCTAATCTTCAGCATTCTTCTGTAGCACCACATTTCGAATGCTTCTATTCTCTTCTTGTCCAAACTATTTATCGTCCATTCTATTTCTATGTCCAAACTATTTCTACTACTTAGGCAGCAAAATTACCAATGACGGACGGAGCAAGCGGGGACATCGAAAACACATTAGCACTGCCTAAAAGCGCATTCCCGGCCAAGAGAAGTCCACTGGTATCAAACACAGACTTTAGTTTGAATAGTAAATTTATAGGAATGTACGTTTGGAGCGCAACATAGCGAAGCAATGAAACATGGACTGTGGTATAAGGGGCGTTCAAAAAGAAACGAGCCCGAGGCATAATTACAGAAACCAGTATCTGTATGTTAGAAGGATTTGTCTTGGCTGTTGAGACACTTGTCCCACTGTGACACAAGGCGGTGAATGCCTGTCTCCTAAAATTCCCGGGGCTGCGATGTTAACCAGTTCCGCACGTACAGTTGGACGTTGTCGTCCGAGGTGAATAGTTTGCCCCTCAGAGCCTTTTTAAGGGGACCAAAATGGCGTAATCACCGAGAGATGTCCGGACTGTATGGAGGGTGGCTGAGAACCTCTCATCTGAATTTCTGCAGGTGTGCCGCGATTGTGTTGGCCGTATGAGGCTTTGCATTGTCGTGGAGTAGAATGGCCCCAAGGGTGAGATTGCCTGTTCTTTTTCATTTGATCGCTTGGCGGAGGATGGTCAAGGTTTACGAATAACGCGGGGCATTCGCTGTAGTCCCGTACTGCAGGAAGTGAATCAGAAGGGGGCCATCTTGGTGAAAGAAGAACGTCAGCATAAACTTTCCTGCACTCGTGTGGACGACGACGTCCAGCTGTACGGGCGGAACTAGTTAACATCGCAGCCCCGAGAATTTTAGGAGACAGCCTGTAACATAACAGCTGTAGTGCTCTGCTGATTTATTTTGCTTTCTGTTTTGTTCAACATCCCATCGTTGAGCTTCTGTAATTATTGTGTGATTAATTCAATACAGTATAGAAGTGTATACTCTTTTCTCTGTTAAGAACTTTGATGTCTTTTAGATTGTAGGAAGTGTAATCCACGTAATATGTACAATATGAGCAAGGGATGTGTTTTGTCTTTCTCACATAATCTCTTTGGTTTCCTTTAAGATTGAATAATTTTGTTCAAATAATTTTTCTAGAATTGTCAATATGTGCGAACGATATGTTTTGTTAAAAATGTCTTGTTGATACTTTGTATATACTGATCCTCCCTTACGGTTCTTAGTTCCTTATATGGATAAAAGGTGTTGTGGTTCCTCTCGGGAACGGAATCATGCAGCGCGCGCAAAATCTGGTTGGCACGAAGGAAGCCAGCTGGGGTGGCGAAGCGGTTCTAGGCGCTTCAGCCTGGAACCGTGCGACCGCTACGGTCGCAGGTTGGAATCCTGCCTCGGGCATGGATGTATGTGATGTTCTTAGGTTAGTTAGGTTTAAGTAGTTCTAAGTTCTAGGGGACTAATGACCTCAGATGTTCAGTCCCATAGTGCTCAGAGCCATTTTGAACCATGAATGAAGAGGTGGAACAACGAGTTAGTCGGGGACGAGCTACCGAACTGCCAACAGCTTATGTCCTAACAGTGAGATGTGCAGGTGACGAGGGAGGCTTTTTGTGCTGGTTTCCTCTGTACCAAAGCCTCGGATGGACTGATTAAGTAACCAGCTCTATTTCGGAAATGGTATTTAAGAATTTAGAGATCATCGCCACCAAGAAATGACAGAGCTCAACATCACCAACTGCAGATCCACCTGCAAAGATGTACTCGCCACCACATTGCGCTAACAGTGAAACGGAACGAACGAATTTTAGAAATGTAAAGTGAAGGATCAGCTTATTTGGATGTTTTATTTGGTTCCAATAATAAGGTAAACCAAAAACAATACTTTGAAATCTTACCTTAATTTACCCCTAATCACTTAACCACTCAGGGTGCTATCATTGTCAACTGTAACTTCCGAGTGTCCTTGTTGTAAAAGTGAAGTTATTGAAACCCAACTTTTAATTGAATAATATAACTTAAATTCCGTAAAAAGAAAGGACTTAAATTTAAAATTAGTGTGTCAAAGTTGTGTTAGATAGTAAATGCTGTCTTGTGAGAGTATCTCAGTAATTGAATCTGCTTATTTTAAAGTTTAGATGGGCTTTCAAAAGTATAAATTTAATCATTGATTCTAAAGTAGAAGATTGAAGTAGCAAAAACAAACATTAAATCAATTTGCTGTCAGTTTCAAAAATAATTACTTTCAAAACTATGGTTTAAAGTGTTTTTCATAGTAAACAATTATTGTACAGCCTGGTGAAAAGCACAAGAAGTTGAGTCAATCTTTTTTTTTTATGTCACTTCGTGTCTTACAGCAGTAAAGCCCAAAGAGTTTCACTGTTGAAAGCTAACTACTCAGACTTGCTAAATTTATTTTTCTCATGTGTGTTAAAGAATATATAGCCAGTTTAAGGAGATCGATATTTTGCCTTTTTTGCTCACTGATAGTAATTTATTAACAGAAAGATCATTACCTATGAAAATAGTAACTTCTTGTCTTTAAAAGACAGTGACAATGTGTTTCCTAGTGGACTCCATTTAATTTTCATGTCGAGTAGAAAAGCACCTGTTAAAGTAAGACCAAACCTATGCCCAAATTCAAAATTCAGCAGTGAATGCCAACAGAAATGTTATTAAAGCTATTTAGTTTGACTAAGGCTTGAATACTGAAGTGTGTTAGTATCTGTTGTGTCCATGTAGATAGGTTTGTTCTGCTATGAATGTCAGTACTTTCTTTAAAATTATCATATGCTTGTGACTGGGTTCATTGCACTCTCAAACGAGAAAGTATAGGCTGTGGATCCCACCGAAGTTATTTATACCTATTTCTTGAACAGGAACGTTAAATATTTGTATGCCTACTTAGGCTGAAGACCGTTTTTCTTTATTATGCGAACAGTTTATATAAGTAAAACATTATCTGCTACTTGTTGAACAATTACGTAATCCTGACTTTCACGTCCGATAGGCAACCTCCTTTAGGCAATCACGCTCGAAAGATCAAAATTCCTTTCAGAGGGTAACATTGCACTGCATTTTTATACCATATCTGTTTAACAAAGTTGTTTCATTACGTAAATTAAAGGCAGCACGAGTGTCACACGTATTTTTGCTTTCTGGAAGAGTACTGCACACAAGTTGTGTCGTAAACAAAAATAAACGCAAAAGTTAATGATACTGCAATTGGTAATACGTACTGCCTCCAGCTTTTGAAGCTATGGTATAGCAGTAGCAGTGGAAGTGTTATACGTGGCTTTTTCCGTGACAGGACTATTTGTTCTGTTGGGGTATAGAACGTAATAAACCAAATTTGGTAATAGATAGCACATGCTACGTAAGTAGTGGAAGTGTTATAAGCCATTCACCGCCTTGCGTCACATTGGGACAAGTGTCTCAACAGCCAGATCAATACTTCCAACACACAGGTACTGGTTTCTGTAATTATGCCGCCGGCTCGTTTCATTTTGGATGCCCCTTACAAAACCTGAACAGAAGAGAATCGAAGCATTTGAGATGCGGTGCTGCAGTAGAATATTAAAAATTAGTGGGACGACAGATAAGATAAGGAATAGGAATAAGGAGGCTCTCCGTAGAATCGGCGAGGAAAGGAACACATGGAAAGTACTGGCAAGGAGAGGGAGTAGGATGGTATGAAATCTGTTAGGACATAACGGAATAACTTACATGGTACCAGAGGGAGGCGAGGACAATAACTGGAATACATTAGCAAATATCTGAGGACGTTGGCTGGAGCTGCTAATCCTCAAGGCGAGGATGTTAAACTGACAAGGAACCCTCAGAATGTGACCCCGCAAAAGTCCAGTGATATTTACTGCACTCTACGCCCCACATATTGCCTACAATGTTTCCACAATATTTGCTGCTAATGGCAACATGGGACAACTGGAGATATCCAGTGATGAACACTGCACGAGGATTCGGAGCATAGGCGAACTGCTTTGTTGACGAGTAACTCACAGCTGTGCTACAGTGCAACTGGTATTAATAGAAAGCAGAGCAATGGCAACGATAAACAAAGCAAACATTGCATTTTATTTACAACTGTTACAGAAGTTGAATTTTCGTGTGAAAAGAGCCCAAGTAATTTCGCCAAGTGAGAGAGAAGAGGCAAATCAAATATTAGTGTTTCTGCAAGATGAATCAGTGGTACGTTTGGTGTCGTTTACGCTCGACGGTGTGGACAATACATGAGGAGTACAAGGATGACGATACGCGCTTAGCCGCCCGGAGTGGCCGAGCGGTTCTAGGCGCTACAGTCTGGAACCACGCCACTGCTACGGTCGCAGTTTCGAATCCTGCCTCGGGCATGGATGTGTGTGATGTCCTTAAGTTAGTTAGGTTTAAGTAGTTCTAAGTTCTAAGAGACTTGTGACCTCAGCAGTGGAGTCCCATAGTGCTCAGAGTCATTTGAACCATTTGATACGTGCTTAACAAGTGAAAATGATATTGAAACAGGCGTCGAGCCACGTAGTTCAGCACTCTTATCGGAGAGGCAGCCACAAATCCTGACGTTTGATACAGTTCCCCATAGTAGTTTAATGAACAAAGTAAGAGCATATGGACTATCAGACCAATTGCGTGATTGGATGGAAGAGTTCCTAGACAACAGAACGCAGCATGTCATTCTCAATGGAGAGAAGTCTTCCGATGTGAGAGTGATTTCAGGTGTGCCGCAGGGGAGTGTCGTAGGACCGTTGCTATTCACAATATACATAAATAACCTTGTGGATAACATCGGAACTTCACTGAGGCTTCTTACGGCTGATACTGTGGTATATCGAGAGGTTGTAACAATGGAAAGTTGTACTGAAATGCAGGAGAATCAGCAACGAACTGACGCATGGTACAGGGAATGGCAATTGAATCTCAATGTAGACAAGTGTAATGTGCTGCGAATAAACAGAAAGAAAGATCCTTTATTATTTACCTACAATATAGCAGGTCAGCAACTGGAAGCAGTTAATTCCTGAATTATCTGGGAGTAGGCATTGGGAGTGATTTAAAATGGAATGACCATATAAAGTTGATCGTCGGTAAAGCGGATACCAGACTGAGATTCATTGGAAGAGTCCTAAGGAAATGCAATCCGAAAACAAAGGAAGGAGGTTACAGTAAATTTGTTCGCCCACTGCTTGAATACTGCTTAGCAGTGTGGGATCCGTACCAGATAGGATTGATAGAAGAGATAGAGAAGATCCAACGGAGAGCAGCGCGCTTCGTTACAAGATCATTTAGTAATCACGAAAGCGTTACGGAGGTGATAGATAAATTCCAGTGAAAGATTATGCAGGAGAGACGCTCAGTACCTCGGTACGGGCTTTTATTGAAGTCTCGAGAACATACCTTCACCGAGGAGTCAAGCAGTATATTCCTCCCTCCTACGTATATCTCACGAAGAGACCATGAGAATAAAATCAAAGAGATTAGAGCCCACACAGACTCCCTCCTACGTATATCTCAAGAAGAGTCCATGAGGATAAAATCAAAGAGATTAGAGCCCACACAGACGCATACCGACAATCTTTCTTTCCACGAACAATACGAGACTGGAATAGAAGGGAGAATCGATAGAGGTACTCAAGGCACCCGCCGCCACACACTGTCAGGTGGCTTGCGGAGTATGGATGTAGATGTAGATGTAGATAATCGTTGTCCCCGGAGCACGAACTGAATATGATTACGTACATGGAAGATCATCGGCAGCATATTAAAAAAAATATTTATGAACAGATTTCGAATAAATCTGCAGTAATATGACCGTGTAGTGCATAGGAAAGATTACGGATATTCAAGGGAGGCCAAACCGCACTTGTTACAAAAAGTAATGTGTGCACGTTTCAAGGATACTTAACACATAGAAAGTTTCACGACAAACTCCACGGCAGACTCCATGTCATCACATTCCATCAGTTCTCATCACCCCATGTTTGAGACTGGAAACCTAGGTGAACTTCCTGCACAGTTCGAAACTACCAAGGAGTCCGCCTTCGATCCTGATGGTGCGAACCTTTGTGATGACTCTCACGGAACGTTTTTCATTCGGTGTTCATGGTGCAAGTTAACTTAGCATTTCTTGAACGTCGACGATGCCTGTTTTGCTGAGGGGAAGTTGGCCTCTGCACCTCTCGGATAAATATATGGTAAGTTGCTATGTGACCAAACTGTCGAGGTCATCGGTCCCTAGGTTTACACACTACTTAATCCAACTTAAACTAAGGACAACACACACAATCATGGCCCGAGGGACGACTCGAACCCCCGAAGACCAGGGGAGGGGGGAAGTAGGGGAGGAAGGCGAGCCGTGCGAACCATGGCAAGACGCCCTAGACTGCATGGCTACCCCGCACAGCTTTCTCTCGGACATTTTATGTTTAACACATCATTTTCAAATGAGTCTAACTAAAAACTGAATTTGTGAGCTCGCACTCAGGGTTTCTTGTGAGTTTGTGTCTGGAGCAGCTACTGTATCCACCGGTCCGAAATCTTGAGCTGTGATTGGCTGCTTAAAGGACACCTTAACACTACCGATGTTTAGGTTATAGTTTCGTCTTCACGTCGCATCTCGCACACACCATTTTGTAGGGATTTTACTGAAATACAGAACAATTGGAGAAAGGCATGTTTTGAAGGTACACACAGGTGCTTGCCAAGCTTGGTGGTTGTGCTGTTATATTTGATCAAAAACTGGCAGCTACGCAGCGTCCTTAGTACTGCAGTGGATAGTTGCCGGGAGGTGCCGTATTAAAACTCGGCGAGAACTTTCCAAGTGGTTCATTGTTTTTTAGCTAGAGTGTCCTTGTTCCTCTTGGTCTTCGCCATAGGACCCTGCAGTGCTGAGGAAGCACCCCAGCGGCCCGTGTAATGCAATGCTATATCGAACCGGACTTGTACGCCAGCGGAGCTGCATCGTCGTCAGGATACCGGGAGTTGGCTCAGCGTTCTGTGTCCCAGTCGCCTCAGCGCCGCTTCGTGTACTTTACCACTGAAAGCACCATACTCAGACGGTAATGATATTGTATCAGGAGTGACTACTGAAATGAGTGATCTTAAACAGGCACTAGTTTCAGCCGTTTTCAGACGTAACACTATCTGGAATCAAATGCACACAGGTCATCGCAACCACTTCGTGATGGTTAATGGACGTTGTTCATTGTAATGTGTGTTTTAAATTAGTTCCTCAGTGACGCCCAATATACATTTTTTACACAGAAAAGTTAAACCTGTCAGATGTAGTATATAAATCAGATATGGATAAAAATTGGCGAAATATTAGTTCACAACGAGTAGGCCTACAACTCGATCATCGACAGAAATTACGTTAATAATATTGGGCCGAATCTCCATAACTTTAACAGATATGGCTCAACAATATCTAAAATAAACTGAAAATTTTGTTGCGACGCTCGTAACTGTCTGATGAAGTAGTCTGGATAACATCGAAACTGTTTGTAGAACTGGTGGATGTACAGGGTGTTTCAAAAATGACTGGTATATTTGAAACGGCAATAAAAACTAAACGAGCAACGATAGAAATACACCGTTTGTTGCAATATGCTTGGGACAACAGTACATTTTCAGGCGGACAAACTTTCGAAATTACAGTAGTTACAATTTTCAACAACAGATAGCGCTGCAAGTGATGTGAAAGATATAGAAGACAACGCAGTCTGTGGGTGCGCCATTCTGTACATCGTCTTTCTGCTGTAAGCGTGTGCTGTTCACAATGTGCAAGTGTGCTGTGGACAACATGGTTTATTCCTTAGAACAGAGGATTTTTCTGGTGTTGGAATTCCACCGCCTAGAACACAGTGTTGTAGCAACAAGACGAAGTTTTCAACGGAGGTTTAATGTAACCAAAGGACCGAAAAGTGATACAATAAAGGATCTGTTTGAAAAATTTCAGCGGAATGGGAACGTGACGGATGAACGTGCTGGAAAGGTAGGGCGACCGCGTACGGCAACCACAGAGGGCAACGCGCAGCTAGTGCAGCAGGTGAACCAACAGCGGCCTCGGGTTTCCGTTCGCCGTGTTGCAGCTGTGGTCCAAATGACGCCAACGTCCACGTATCGTCTCATGCGCCAGAGTTTACACCTCTATCCATACAAAATTCAAACGCGGCAACCCCTCAGCGCCGCTACCATTGCTGCACGAGAGACATTCGCTAACGATATAGTGCACAGGATTGATGACGACGATATGCATGTGGGCAGCATTTGGTTTACTGACAAAGCTTATTTTTACCCAGACGGCTTCGTCAATAAACAGAACTGGCGCATATGGGGAACCGAAAAGCCCCATGTTGCAGTCCCATCGTCCCTGCATCCTCAAAAAGTACTGGTCTGGGCCGCCATTTCTTCCAAAGGAATCATTGGCCCATTTTTCAGATCCGAAACGATTACTGCATCACGCTATCTGGACATTCTTCGTGAATTTGTGGCGGTACAAACTGCCTTAGACGACACTGCGAACACCTCGTGGTTTATGCAAGATGGTGCCCGGCCACATCGCACGGCCGACGTCTTTAATTTCCTGAATGAATATTTCGATGATCGTGTGATTGCTTTGGGCTATCCGAAACATACAGGAGGCGGCATGGATTGGCCTCCCTATTCGCCAGACATGAACCCCTGTGACTTCTTTCTGTGGGGACACTTGAAAGACCAGGCGTACCGCCAGAATCCAGAAACAATTGAACAGCTGAAGCAGTACATCTCATCTGCATGTGAAGCCATTCCGCCAGACACGTTGTCAAAGGTTTCGGGTAATTTCATTCAGAGACTACGCCATATTATTGCTACGCATGGTGGATATGTGGAAAATATCGTACTATAGAGTTTCCCAGACCGCAGCGCCATCTGTTGTTGAAAATTGTAACTACTGTAATTTCGGAAAGTTTGTCTGCCTGAAAATGTACTGTTGTCCCAAGCATATTGCAACAAACGGTGTATTTCTATCGCTGCTCGTTTAGTTTTTATTGCCGTTTCAAATATACCGGTCATTCTTGAAACACCCTGTATCTGCAGTGTGCGTGGTCTGAACTCGAACGGTTCATCTAAAGATCTCCTGATGCCTCCTTGTCCACGAGCACGTGTTTGGAGTGAACGAATCACTGTTATTGTCGTCAGACGCCGCAGATAATCGTTTTTACTTCACACGCTACGAGTAATTTAGTTTAAGAGCGACGTGAACGCCTGCAGCATAAGTGCTCCCGATAAAAAGTGAGTTGCTTGCGCTAGTGGCTATTTGCCAGCAGTGGAGTGGCTAGCAGAGGAGAGGAATTCGTGGCGGGCTGCATCAAACCAGTCAGAAGCGTAAATCTACCGGATGTCTTGAACCGCACATCGCTGCTGGGATAATTAGAGAGTTGGTGATATCGGGAGGAATCCTCCAACTAATATTCAGTCCTACAGCCAACGTTTGGCCGATGAGTTCTGTTTTCAAGGCGGAAAGACACAAGCACACATTGTCCACATCGTTACTACCTTCCTCCAGGAGAACAGGAATTAACCGAATGGAATTTCTCACGCTATCTGCTATCATGAACTTGGTTCAGCATACTTTGAATCAAATGAAAGCTGTGTTTCCACATCTATATATTTACTTTGCAAGCCACCGTATGATGCAAGGGGGATGGTACTCTGTACCAGTACTAGTCATTTTCTTTCCTGCTCCCCTAGCAAACAAAGTCGTAATCTCTCTAATGTTATCTTCTTGTTACGCGAAATATACATTGGCGGCAATAGAATCATTCTACAGTCAGCCTCAAGTGCCAGTTCTATAATTTTTCTCAATGTCATTCCTCGAAAATAACATCGTCTTCCCTCCAGCGATTCCCATTTGGATTCCTGAAGTATCTCTTTAGAACCTGTGTGTTGTTCTTACCTACTGGTAACAAATGTTGCACCTTGACTCGGGATTGCTTCGTGGCCTTCCTTTAATCCAACTAAATTACGCTAAAGAAGACACACACACCCATGCCCAAGGGAGGACTCGAACCTCCGACGAGGGGAGCCGCGCGAACCTTGTAAGACGCCTGAGACCGTGCGGCTAGCACACTCGGACCTCAAAATATGTTCAAGGATTCTGCAGCAAACCGATGTTAAGGTTATTGGTATTTCATTTTTGAGGTCCGTTCTTTTACCACTCTCATACACAAGAGTAAAATGCGCGTTTGTTCAGCTGCATGGGTTTTGCGCTGAGTTAGAGATCCGCGGTAAATGCAAACTGAGTAAGAGGCCTTTAATGTAGAGTACTCTTTGTGAAACCGAATGGGTATTCCATGTGGACGTGGCGACTTATTCCTGTTCGGCTCTTTCATTTGTTTCTCTGTGCCAGCCACGATTACTACTATGTCCTCCATGCGGGAGTCTGTAGGATGATCAAACGACTGTACGTTTGTACGATTCTCCTGTGGGAACGATTTCCTAAATGCGCATTTTTCAACTTCGGCTGTACTTGCTATCTACTATGCCAGACCACACTGATCAACGAGCGACTGCATAGATGTCTTGGACTCACTTAGCGATTTTACGTAGGACCAGAATTTTCTCGGGTCCTCAGCAAGATCTGTTGCCGTGATATGTCGGTGGTAGTTGTATGCTTCCCGCTTTTTAGAGAAGCACGAATTTCAATTAACCTTTGGCTGTCATTATTTGCGCCTTTGGTTTTGAAGTGAGGTGCAACCACCTTTGCTTCCTCAGCGTTTTCCGAATTTCGAATTCCTGCACTGCAGGAATCCCTCCTCACATAATGGATTTCTTCAGAAGGGCTGCGGCTCAAGGGTGCTGCTAAAAGTAACGTCCACCTCATAAATTGCGTGCCGAGGATATACCAAGCCTTTTACAAAAGACGAGATGCAGCAACATTGCACTGAATGTTATACAGCAGCAGATTTAATGTAACAGATCTGCGCGTTGCAAAATGCTCCTTTTATTTCAGTTACTATTTTATCTAGATTTTTTCAGTCTGGATCAAAAAAATAATCTCTTCTTTTTCGTGACTGGTTTCATTTGTCTTCCAGTAACATCATCAGATGTTGTGGATCGTATATTAGGCTTTATTTTTCCTTGCCTGCCGCTACTGCATCTAAGCCCATAATAGTTTGCAGATATGCCATTGAAGCAAAAAATGTGTTGAGCTTTTTATGGAAACAAAAGCTGTTGCTTCTCAAACACATGACCGAATTAATTAACCTGTTACAGAATCTTAGTAAGTAAGTACTGCAAATTACAAATTATATATAGAAGTATTTAGAGGCGTAGGATAAATGAAGAAAAAATTAAGTGACGTGGAGTAAAATAACATCTCTCGAACTAGCTCTCATTGTTAGAAACTGTAAATTTAATGAAAATTTTCATTAGTATGTCCACTCTAAACATTCACGGTGTATGAGAAAACACGTTGCGAAACAGGACGCGCTCTGTTGGACAGAGCGGCAAACAGTCGTTTCATAAAACAGAGAGTAAATAGTAGTGGACGACAAACGGGTTGCACGGACAGAAAAAACACAAACGGTATGCTAACACAAAAAATATCCCAAATACGCGTGTTTAACCGTTCCCAGTGTCACAGCGGATGCGTACAGAAATACACGAACGTATATCAATAGCTGTCACACAACAGGCGACTGAAATTCGAACTCCGTGGCAAGCTGTCTAACGTTATCCACATACACGATTCCAGTTTTACGTTTTATAGCGTCTTTCCAGCTATGGAACGGTACTCAGGCATACATTACGTGGTGACATGTTCATGACATTAAATTAAATTTTTTGTCTAACCTTGACAAGATAACTGACATCGGAGACAACTACTGATGCAAAACACAACCGCAAAACAGAAATCTGTGCTATGCTTGGCGTGAATATAACGTGTACCTTAGTCATGATCACGTGAGAAACGTGTGTTCTCTTGTGAGACCTGAGTTTGTCACAGCTCACCAATGTTCAAATAACTTGCTGGAATGCAGCCGGACGATACGTCGACAACCGCTGATATTTCGACAGGAGCACACCCTGCCATTTTCAAGGCCTAACTGCAGTAAGTAAACGTTGTGAAAGGTAATTTAAAACCTCAGTATTCAGAGAAACTCCGGAAAAATAATACGTAGGAACACTGTAGCCATTAGCTACATTACGAAACATAGATGACGGGAGTCAGAAGTTATGGGCAGTAAAATTAATAATCAACGAGTGGGATAGCACAAACTCCCTTCCTCGGTTTTTTGACAAGGGAGAGAGCAGAATATCACCATCGATCATTTCTGAAGCCAGTCGTCTCTGGTTTCTGATGGCGCTAGATTTACAGTGTGTGTGGGTGCTACCTTTCTGGAGTTCCACTGAATACTGAGGTCTTAAATTCCCGTGCACAGCGCTTACTTACTGCATTTTGCCTTGAAAATGACAGGATGTGTACTGTCGACATACTGGCGGTTGTCGACAACATCACCCTGCGGCATTTCCGTAAGTTATTTCAACATACGTTCTCTTCATTAACGTAATATTTAAACGAGCTTTAAAACACGTTTAGGCACCAGCGTGGTGTACCCAAAAATAGGTATATTGGATATTAACGAATGGAGATGCGTAATATTAAAATTTACTTACAATACTGCCTCATCACATAAAGTGAAAGTCGGAAGCCTGACCAACCCGTTGAGTAGTGTAGGCGATCTCGGACGTATTTGACGACGTGATACAACACTGACCCCGGCACAAGTGCTTGAGAGCACACCGTCTAGAGAACATAGTTGAGGATGAAGTTCCGCAGCAGACAACCTCAACGTCTTCCCCGTTCTCCTCAACGACATCGTCATTCATGACTGCAGATGCCTCGGAATTGTCGATATTGGAGCGTGCATGAACCACCATCCAGGCGAACGGCCGTTAGAAACATGCGCCACGGCGTTCTCATTCTATAATGGTCATTCACCTGGGATTCCATGAAACAAGAGGCAGTAATCTATGCCACCGTGACAGTACATTACTGCGGGTCATCTGCATCCCTTCGTGCTTGATGGCTTCCCTGATGCCGATGACATCTTGTAACGAGATAACTGTTGATGTGTCGACAGAAGTGCCGACACAGTGTGGTTTGAGGAGACCGAAATGCACGCTATAAGCTCACGCAGGATGGCGTGAGGTCTGAAACAGGATACGTAATGAATGCTATAAAGAAAAGTACGTAGCTTCTGGAATACTTAACTTTAATCCATCATTTGTATACATCGTTCTTGATGAGACATGCTTCATACGATAATTATCAATTGCTATGGCGCCTTGCTAGGTCGTAGCCATTGACTTAACTGAAGGCTATTCTAACTATCTTCTCTGCAAATAAACGAGGCTTCGTCCGTTGCATCGCTAGCTAAGTCGTCCGTACAACTGGGGCGAGTGCTAGTAAGTCTCTCGAGACCTGGCGTGTGGTGGTGCTCGGTCTGCGATCACTGACAGTGGCGACACGCGGGTCCGACATGCACTAATGGACCGCGGCCGATTTAAAGCTACCACCTAGCAAGTGTGGTGGCTGGCGGTGACACCGCAACTGTCACAACGAAGAGGTAAGAATATGATTACTGTGGTTTGAAAACCATGATAGTGAAATCACATTGATGTCTACATTTCTCAACAGATGAAAGACAACTGGTACACTATCGGAACTTGTAAATTAATAGAACGTACTACCCAGCTCAAAGGGAAGAGGCTACCTCACACGTCTAGATCATGTGTACAAAGCACTCCTTCACGTAACAGATGCACTCAAGCACAGTCGTTTGCAGGCACACGTTGGTTAACGTGTGTTGCTTCTTATTTGTTGATACCCGTCACCTTAACGATCACGCTGTCCTAAACCATTACAATGAAGGACCTGCCAGTCGGTGTGTGTCTGGGAATGATTATGTATGGTATCCCCAGTGCCCGAAGGAGTACAACTGCACTAACACCTGACAGTGATTGGTATTCTTTCTTAACTACAGTCTACAGATCAGTCACTTTGAGTCCGAAGACTCACTGGTCATTAAAACGGTAATTGTTGATGGCTGTCACGAACAAATAATTCGCATGTGCATGTTAGCCAGTTATTCTTCTGTCGTAATAATACTGTGGTTACCATTAAATATAATTGCGTTAAAAGGAAATATTAACAAACATAAAAATACTAAAATGTAAACTTTCACGGCCGGAAATATCATGTCCATTATAATTATCCGGGCTGTTATGCCGTGGTCGGTTGATGAATTCTGAGGTGATTCCCAACGTTTCGTCTCCGACTGCGGGAGACATCTTCAAGTGGGTCCGTAGCTTGATGGAAGGTCCAACACACACACTGGCTCGCTACTGACTGCCGTTAAATTCCGTGTCCGCGCGCCCCCGCGCCGCGGCGTGACGTCACGTGTTTTGAAAACGTCAGTGCAATTGGCCGCTGACCGTCGCCGTCGATCGCCGTTGCCATCACCCAGTAGTGGACGAGTGGTACACATCTTCTTTAACACCGGCATCCATATACCGTTTAATTTGACGCCCTCCTCCTTTCGGTTGAAATTATTTGGGTGTTTGGCGATTTCGATTGCCTCCCTGTAGAGCCTTTCGTAGTATCCGCTCGTGGCCGCTAGTACTTGCGTCTCCTCGAAACGAATATTGTGGTTCCCTGGCTGGAAAGCATGCTCCGCAACAGCTGATCGTTCCGTTTCTCCTCTTGTACAATTTCCCTCGTGCTCTTCCAAACGTTTAGGAACAGTTCTTTTGGTGATACCCACATAAACATCACCACAGCTGCATGGGATCCTATACACTCCAGATTTTTCCAATGGTTTGCGAGCGTCCTTGGCAGGCCTAAGGTATTCCTGTATCTTCCTGGTGGGCTTGTAAATTACGGTAATATTCCGCTTCGTCAAGATCCTCACTATTCTTTCCGTTGCATTTTTAACAAACGGCAGGAAAACCTTAGATTTTGCAGTAGCCTGTACGTCAGTATGATTTCTGCGTGGCTGCCTCAACGCACTTTTATTTCGGCGGACGAATATCCGTTCTTCGTTAGCGCATTGTGGAGATGTTCCATCTCAGCGTCGAGCAACTCAGGTTCACAAATATTTCTAGCTCTGTCCGCTAAACACCCAAATAATTTCATCCGAAAGGAGGAGGGCGTCAAATTAAACGGTATATGGATGCCGGTGTTAAAGAAGATGTGTACCACTCGTCCACTACTGGGTGATGGCAACGGCGATCGACGACGACGGACAGCGGCCAATTGCACTGACGTTTTCAAAACACGTGACGTCACGCCGCGGCGCGGGGGCGCGCGGACACGGAATTTAGCGGCAGTCAGTAGCGAGCCACTGTGTGTGTTTGACCTTCCATCAAGCTACGGACCCCCTAGAAGATGTCTCCCGCAGTCGGAGACGAAACGTTGGGAATCACCTCAGAATTCATCAACCGACCACGGCATAACAGCCCGGATAATTATAATTGAAACATAAAAATTTCAAATATTATAAAAATAACACAAAGCAGTCAACTGTTAAATATAACTACGGCTAGTACATGATTGTAGCATTTACTTCATTTCCTAAGCCTTATCCAGATACTATCACAAACCAGCAAAATTTTGCCTATTAGAAAACCATTCCGTCTCCTAATGAAAGAAAAAATAAACAGTTTAGGATTAGTATAATATAACAGTTTGCACAGAATACAACAAAACATTTTTCATGGTCCTGTTTTACATTTTAATAACTTATATAATACTGATAAATAACTCTTGCAATTTGGTACAAGACATAGAAATAACGTCTTCGTGGAACTACTAAACGGTACTCGGTAGAATGTGTTTGCTCAAAAATTATTTCAGTAGCAAAATCATCGAGAAATAATTATTCCTCAATTTTGCCTTCAATAAGCAAGAACGTGGTGAATGACTTTGTCTTGAAATTTTAGCAGTGGGACGGACGCGAAATTGTGTACAACTAATCAAAAAGTATCGCTCAAAGTAAAAGTACTACTATTTTTGACTTTAAGGTGTCTCAAGTTTGGCCGCATACAGTATTACAGTAACAGTTTGATACAGCTTTTAGTGAGAAATGATAAAAAAAATTACACAAATATTTATTCCACGGTTCCTAAAATTTAAAATCAGTATTGGAAGTGACACCAAACTACTATTCATGTTAGCGTGTAGAATCTGTGAAATGTATTGAAACGGTACTGTCACTTCAGATTCACAACATATGTTACCTGGCATCTCCAAACTAGTTATTAATACGTGACTCACTGAATCTCAGTGTTTTGCTGTTCAGGGTAGCCTCTTGAAGAAGGGTGACCGGAAGAATACGTTGTTATGTAATAGTACCTTTTCTATCCAGCTTCCACCCTTTAAAATTTTTTGAGTGACTGTTTGATTGAATAAGCCTGTTTTGAAATTTGTACATCAACATCTGCACATATATGACTATTCTGCAAATAGCACTTAAGTGCCTGGCAGAGAGTTGTTTGACCCATCTTCAGTCTATTTCCCTACCGTTCCACTAACAGCGCATGGGGAAAAATGAGCACTTAAATCTTTCTGTATCAGCTCTGAATTATGTTATTTTATTACGATCATCATTTCTCTCCATATAGGTTGGCGACAATAAAATGTTTTCTTATTCAGAGGAGAACGTTAGATATGGAAATTTAGAGAAAAGGTCTCGCTACAGCAAAAAGCGCATTTGCTTTAATGATTGCTACCACACCCCGCCGATCATATCCGTGGAACTCTCTCTTGTGTAACACAAAACGAGCTGACTTCTTTCGACTTTTCCGTTCTCCCCCGGCAATCCTGTTTGGTAAAAATTCCATACAGCACAGAAATAGTCTAGCAGACGACGAACCAGCATAGTGAAGGCGCATTTTATGTCTTCGGCCAGTGAAACGCAGTCTTTGGTTTGCCTTCCCCACAACATTCTCTATGAGATCGTTCCAATATAATATGTTCATATGTTCGTGATTGTAATTCCTAGGTATTTGGCAATGTTACCATTAGTAAGAATGAGGAAGAATTAGAGTACCTGTGGAATGGAACTGACCGTCTGTAGATCACCGAACACGGATCTACAGTAAGCAAAGAAAAGGCGAAATTATTTATGTCCAACAGAAATGGAACTACGGCAAAATCAGCATTGAAACTGGGACCACGCAATACACAATGCCAAAAAACTGTACTGGCGGAACAGCAAAGTAACGAGTGATAGACGAAGCAAGAAGCATGCAAAGAACAGGAAGACAGAGGTAAAGAGCGCCTTCCTATAAAAAAGAAGTGAAAGGATTCTGCTGGAACCAAACACTGGCCTTAGTTGGAGGAAGAAACAGAGCTTGGCAGCTGCACCTAAAGGGCTACCAATTGTCTGATTCGTTTGCTGCAACGTTACCGGTGCACCAAAGAAAATTAATCCTTTGAGATGCATTTTTAAACAACAATTTTCAGCTCTCCTGTGTACCACAGCGGAGTGACTGGCGTATTTCCATGTATGGTCGTTGCGGAACGAACCTAATCTAAGTTTTACCTAACTCGCCAAACTTTATTTGCTCTTTCAGTGTCGTTGTATTGCGCTCCGGCTCCGGTTGTGTTTCCCATGAAAATGATCGTTGCTCCTCTGCTAGGATATTAAAAACTGGTGTATTATTGCCACTGTGCCTGAGAAGCGTTTTATACACGTATGTGCACACAACGCTATGTGTGAGTCTAATTGTGTTTCCTTATCAGCGCTGATTACTGTCTTGTCCATGGCTTTTAAATGTTATTATTTCTTCCATTTACAAAAGCTACTGGTTTTTAAGCACTCTATGTGTGAGAAATATGGGAACACGTGAGGCAATACTGACCCTACGACTTATTTTAGAAGCTAGATTAAGGAAAGGCGAACCTACGTTTCTAGCATTTGTAGACTTAGAGAAAGCTTTTGACAACGTTGACTGAAATACCCTCTTTAAAATTCTAAAGGTGGCAGGGGTAAAATACAGGGAGCGAAAGGCTATTTACAAAATGTACAGAAACCAGATGGCAGTTATAAGAGCCGAGGGACATGAAAGGGAAGCATTGGTTGGGAAGGGAGTGAGACAGGGTTGTAGCCTCTCCACGGTATTGTTCAATCTGTATATTGAGCTAGCAGTGAAGGAAACAAAAGAAAAGATCGGAGTAGGTATTAAAATCCATGGAGAAGAAATAAAATCTTTGAGGTTTGTCGCTGACATTGTAATTCTGACAGAGACAGCAAAGGTCTTGGAAGAGCAGTTGAACGGAATGGATAGTGTCTTGAAAGGTGGATATAAGATGAACATCAACAAAAGCAAAACGAGGATAAAGGAATGTAGTCGAATTAAGTCGGGTGATGCTGAGGGAATTAGATTAGGAAACGAGACACTTAAAGTAGTAAAGGAGTTTTGCTCTTTGGGGAGCAAAATAACTGATGATGGTCGAAGTAGAGAGGATATGAAATGCAGACTGGCAATGGCAAGGAAAGCGTTTCTGAAGAAGAGAAATTTGTTAACATCGAGTGTAGATTTAAGTGTCAGGAAGTCGTTTCTGAAAGTATTTGTATGGAGTGTAGGCATGTATGGAAGTGAAACATGGACGATAACTAGTTTGGACAAGAAGAGAATAGAAGCTTTCGAAATGTGGTGCCACAGAAGAATGCTGAAGATTATATGGGTAGATGACATAACTAATGAGGAGGTACTGAATAGGATTGGGGAGAAGAGGTGTTTGTGGCACAACTTGACTAGAAGAAGGGATCGGTTGGTAGGACTTGTTCTGAGGCATCAAGGGATCACCAATTAGTATTGGAGGGAAGCGCGGAGGGTAAAAATCGTAGAGGGAGACCAAGAGATGAATACACCAAGCAGATTCAGAAGGATGTAGGCTGCAGTACGTACTGGGAGGTGAAGAAGCTTGCACAGCATAGAGTAGCATGGAGAGCTGCATCAAACCAGTCTCAGGACTGAAGACCACAACAACAACATGTGTGAGCTGGAGTAGTTTGTTTGTTGTGTATGTTTTATCAATTTAGATGCAGTATGAGAGTCATCAACTGTTTTAATTGCCCAGCGTGGTCAATTTAACGTCCTGGAAGAAGTGCATAGTTATATTATCTTACAAGGTCGTGTGCACATCAGGACTTCCTGACAGAGGCCAGCAGCTTATTGTAAATTGGTTGCATTACTTATTGTAAATGGGTTGCATTGATGCATTTTTCCATAAATTCCTTCTGTTGGTTGGTTGATTTGGGAGAGGTTATCGGCCAGATCGCATTATAGAAGGATGGGGAAGGAAGTCGGCCGTGCAATTTCAAAGGAACCATCGTACATTTGCCTGAAGCAGTTTAGGGAAATCACGGAAAACCTAAATCTGGATGGCCGGACGCAGCGCAGGTTTGAACCGTCGTCCTCACGAATGCGAGTCAAGTGTGCTAACCAATACGACACCTCGCCCGATCATAAATTCTTTTCGTGACAGTGAAGCACATCTTTAAATCTTATCAATTTGTGTTAACCCTGACGCCAATAAGCTTGTGTATAATGTACAGATATTGTCTTAAGAGCAGTACGGACCTCGACGCAAATCTGCCTTACCAGTGGTTGAAGAGCTTAGTTATGTAGGTGCCACAGCAAAAACTATTAAACAAACAGATTTTGTTTATTGTACAGAAAAGGGGTTTATATATTTAGGGTTCTGTTATACGCAGTATTAACTTCTGAGTTTGTTATTGGCACTTTTGTCACAAATTATAGATCCTACGGGCTTATGGGGGATCTAACGTCATAAAAGGGAAGATTCCAGGATGAGATGAAGATTCGTAGCCAACCGGTGGAACGTAATGTCGCCTATCTGTGCGTGCAGCTCCGCGGCACATTGGGCTGCCCGCTGCGACTCATAGATAACAACCTGGGCGATGTACATGTCGCCTTGAGTGTTTCTTCCGCCTTACTCGCTGGTATGCAGGAGAAAATTCAGTTGTTAGAGCCCTGTTGCCCTTTTAGAGCTCTAAGTTACTGGTTTCAGTTTCAGAGTAAAAATCTGTGTGCTCAAGTCCAGGATTTAGTGACTATCATAAGTAAATTCTGGTAACTGATCTATTACAAAATATGAGTATGCAGTTTCGCGTTATACATAATGTACTAGAATAACAAGGCATATCCCTTCATTAGTATCGGTGAATCCTCTACGGGTGGGGCCGGGAACAAGGGTCACCTGAGAGGTTGCTTCGTAGTGGTGATATACAAATGTGTAAATTGTTTCACAAATTACGCAACCCTATTTTTCGTCCACCTCTGTAGCTGCGCGGCCAGTGTGGAAGATTCAGAAGCGAAGGGGCCCATCGTTTATCCCCGGCCAGGTCGGATGTAGCGTTGTCCTTCGTTTGTATAGTCGTGACATTTCACTGTTAAAATGGCTGAATGGGCACCTGTGGAAAGCTGTTAAACTGAAAAAGAACTTTTTTGTCCGTCAATCAAATGTTCAAATGTGAGTGAATACCCAAGGGATCAAATTGCTGAGGTCATCGGTCCCTAGGCTTACACACTCCCTTAAACGAACTTAGTTTTAGTTATGTCATGTTCCATAGATAATTTTCCAGATTATTTTAACGATATGTTATGGAACAGGTCAGATTACAAGATATGTATACACACATGAATATTGCTAATGTTAATATTACTGAGATTTTTAGTTCTACACATGCAACAACATTTAAAGGTAAAATCTCTCTTTTTTTTAACATTTCTGAATTAGAAACACATCCATGGAGTAGAAGGAGTTGTCCAAAAGGAACGATTTTAAGCTAGATTTAAAACTTAATCTGCTACCTGCCAGACACTTTATGTTGTTGGACAAATGATCGAAGATTTTTGTTGCTGAATAAAGTACTCCTTTTTGAGCAACTGACAGCTTCAATAATGGATTGTAAAGGTCCTCTTTCCCTCTAGTGTTGTACGTATGAAAATCACTCTTCTTCTCGAATTGAGATGGATTGTTTCTAAGGAATGTCATTAGCGAATATATGTACTCTGATGGTGCATTAAAATACCTAACTCCTTGAAAAGGTGCCTACATGACGTCGTTGGGTGAACACCACTAATTATTCTCACTGCTCTCTTTTGTGCAATCAGTACTTTATGTCTAAGTTGTGAGTTACCCCAGAAAATTATTCCATAAGAAATTTTTGAGTGGAAATATGCAAAGTACGTTAGGAGGCTGATCTGTTTATTACCAAGACTAGTGATTATACGAAGAGCGAAAGAAGCTGAACTTCGTTGTATGAAAAGCTCAGTAATATGCTTCTTCCAGTTCAAGTTGTCATCAATATGAACACCCAGAAATTTGGAGAGATCTACCCTGCTAACTGAACCCAGTTCTTATGCTACATCAATTGTCGGCATGAATCTATACGGTGTACAAAATTGGATATAGTGAGATTTTTCAAAATTCAGGGAGAGTCAATTTTCAGAGAACCACTTAATAATTCTTTGAAAGACACCCTTAACAATATCTTCAGCTTCCTTTTCTAGAATGGGATTTATTATAACACTTGTGTCATCTGCAAAAAGTACTAGTTCCACTTGCTGAATGTTAAGTGGGAGGTCATTCACATGAATAAGGAACAGCAGAGGACCTACAATTGAACCCTGTGGGACTCCCTTTATGATAACTCGCCGTTCACTAGAATTTATCACCCTCCCAACATTATTTGTGGTATTCAGCACAACTTTTCGTTTTCTGTTCATTAAGTACGATTCCAAACAGCTGTGTATATAGCCTTCAATTCCGTAAAACCAGAATTTTTCTAAGAGTGCGAGATGATCCGCACAGTCAAATGCCTTGGAGAGACCACAAAAAATACCAACTGGCGATAATTTGTTATTTAGGGCTTATTTCAAGGGTAAATGTGTGGGTAGCATTCTCAGTCGAGGATCCCTTCTGGAATCCAAACTGTGACATGCTGAGTAAATTATTTTCACTTAAATGTGAGACTACACTTGAATACAGAGCTTTTTCGAATATATTAGAAAATGAAGTCAGCAATGAGATTCGTCTATAATAATTTAAGCCACTCTTATCCCCTTTGTTATGAAGAGGTTTGAGAATTGCATACTTCAATCTATGTGGAAAAATTCATTGTGCCAGCGAAGGATTACATATATCGCTAAGGACTCCTCTTATTAAATTAGAATAACTTTTCAAAATTCTATTATAGACTCCATCAACACCACATGAGCTCTTGTTTTTCAGTATATTTACAATTCTCTTGATTTCAGTGGGGGATGTTGGTGCTATTTCTAAAGGCCTAAAGTCCTGGGAGTGACATTTTAACCTATTTTTTTGCTTCTTCAACTGAACCATTTAACCCTATTTTTGCTGCTACATTCAGAATGTGATTGTTAAAAATGCTTGAAACTTGTGAATTATCACTCACAACATCATCATTTAGCATTGTTGCTATGGCATGCTGTGCACTCTCAGGGTGCCCCATCTCCCGTTTGACAATATTCCATATAGTTTTAATTTTATTATCCACATTGCTGATTTCTGTCAGAACACATGAGCTTCTCGACTTCCTAATGACTTTCCTTAAAATATTACGGTATTTTTTCAAGTAAGCAAGTAAGGTCGGATCCTGAGTTATTCTGACCTGTCCATTATATCCCTCTTCCTCTTATACGATATCTTAATTCCCTTAGTAACCATGGCTTACCTGACTTTGTAATGGATTTTTTGGATTACGTTTGAAGAAAGCATTTCTCAAATATTGAGACAAACTTGCGGTGGAATACACCTTACACCTCTCCTGTGACTGCTAGCTAACAGCAGTAGTCTTTTCTTTCTGCTTGACTTTACTCCCGACCTAGCATTACATTTGTTACTATGAGTCTGCTGCACTCTACTTTGCTCAAAAACTGTTTGAGGCTCTTCTACTTCAGGTGACAAATGAAACTGATTGCTCACTGGAATCTGAAAAGTGATTTCTGCGGTTTTCTCTTTCTGACTACGACTTGTAACCTGTTCGCAGCTCGCATTGTCTCTTTCCCCCTTATCTTATGCTAAGAGCAACAAACACACCCACGCCCAAAGGAGGACTCGAACGTCCGGCGGGAGGGACCACGCAATCCGTGACATGGCGCCTCAAACCACGTGGCCACACTGCGCCACTCTGTGAACCAGCGAATAAGTTATGTATCTACTGTAACAGGCCCCAATATTGTTTAGCTGTTGTCCACTTTATTAGAACACGGTGCTGGTGCACTACAAATTCCTCATTGCGATGATTTTCGAGTATGAGCCATGTGCAGCTCGTGTTCATGCCGTTTGTTCTTTGGCATTTTGTCACATCGAGTGGCGTCTTGTTTCTCCTTACTTAATGGCGTAACGAAGTGGCTGGCTTGTCTCCTTGAGTGGCAGCAGCAGCGCTTATCGATACTGGTACTGTCGTACTATCTTTGGTGTGACAACTAGTATTTCCAGGAGCAGCGAGGAAGTCTCCATGGCGCGAGGCCATGCCGGGACTACTGGCGGCATGCACGCACTGTCGGACAGTGACGTGCTAGCTGCGAGAGCGACAAAAATCGTTGCCCACCGAACGTGGACGCTGAAGTAGAGTGATCAGTTAACCTGTTATGTAACCTCAACTGCTGTGACATCTCTTTGTTCATCTGCGGGTTTTTGCTCTTTGGGCCGTTCGGGCTAGCAGCAATGTCTGATGTGTTGGAATCGGCAAAATCTTGCACCCGTCTTCCTATATTGCGGTTAATTATTAAACTGACGGTTTCTTGCCAGTTAAGTGCACCAGTGTTATTTTCTGCCCTGTGGCCATTAATGCCCCAGTTACCTAACCTGGTCGATAGCATAGTTTTCCAGCAGTGAGCCTTTCCTCATCGTGATTGATGCTGTCCAGCACGGTGTGTAGTTCGACAGCCTTTTAAGTTGTTTGGTTCATATTTTGCTTACAGTGGTTATTGTTGCCTTGGCTGTTTTTAGACGCCAATTTCTGAAGACGTAGGGCTGTTCGTATCCTCGTCCTCAGCCGATATTTTTCATCGTTGTGCTGTTGGTAGGACGGAAGGGAATTGGTTAAATTGTTGGTCGGTCTTTGGGCTGTCCCTAGTTTGGGTTGCCATCCGATTATGTAACTTCAACTCTTGGCTGCCTGTCTCACCTCACCTTACGTTCTAGCTACCTTCTCAGACCTATCCTTGGAACCCTTTTGAGCACCACTGATTCTGTTTGTTTTAGATTGTGATTTTCATTTTAGTTTGAAGTACTGTTCGAGGCCTTTGACCGTCTATTAATTCAGTTGCTTTCAAATTTTACATAAAGGCCTTCAGCCATGTTAAATTAAAATTTTGAAGATTGATTTTATTGTTCAAAAATATTTTTTCCTTAAAATTTGTTCACTCTGAAAGTGATTGTAATCCAGGCCCTATGCCGTTAGTGGTTCGATGTGTTATGCGTGGCCTTCAGCCAAGGATTTACGTGAACCCCTTTTAATAAGGCCTTCAGCCGTGTGTATTCTTTAAAGGAAAATTTTTTATGAGAAGGAAGGGGTTTATTTTAAATTGTTTGACTTATTGTTCAGGCCATCAGCCGTTGTTTCAAATTTGTTTGTGGCGTTCAGCCGTGCAATAAGTTAATATTTCTTTAATTAGGCTTTCGGCCATTCTGTTGTAAGTTTCAAAAGAAATTTCTTGGTTAGATGAAAATGTTTATTAATGTGTTTTACTTATAGTTGTCCTTCAGACGTGTAGTGTAGGTCTTCAGCCGCTAATTGTTTTCGATTGCGTGTTTTTTTAAATGTTTTTACCTTCTATTTTTAATTACTTTTGATTTCTAAGCCAGGCCTTCAGCCGTTCTTGTTTTTGGTGTGGTTTTTGACCTTCAGCCCAGAACGTATCTCAAGTTTTCTTTAACTAGGCCTTCAGCCGTATTGTCTAATTGTATTCTTTTAAGGCAATGTGTAAATGAGTGGTTCTTAGAAAAATGAAGTTGTGTGTATGATTGTGCAGCTCACAGTAACTGTCTACGGCCCCATCCACAATCGTAACCTTATCCTGTGCGCTATCTGAGTACTTACCAAACAGGTTTCAGAGTAATACACTGAAGCGCCAAAGAAACTGGAATAGGGATACGTATTCAAATATAGAGATTGTGCCGCTCGCAGTGGCCGCCCGGGTAGAGGCGCCGTGACACGAATTACGCGGCACCTCCCACCGGAGGTTCGTGTCTTCCCTAGTGCACGGATATCTGTGTGTTCTTAGCATAAGTTAGTTTAAAGTAGGGTGTAAATCTAGGGACCGATGACCTCAGCAGTTTGGTCCCTTCCGATTTCCCACACATTTGAACATTTTTACAGAGATACGTAAACAGGTAGAATACGGCGCTGCTGTCGGCAATGGGTATATAAGGCAACAAGTGTCTGTCGCATTTGTTAGATCGGTTATTGATGCTACAATGGCATGCTATTAAGATTTAAAGGAGTTTGAATGTGGTGTTACAGTCGGCGCACGAGAGATGGGACACAGCATTTCAGAGGTAGCTATGGAATTGGTGTTTTCCCGTGCGACCAGTTCACGAGTGTACCGTGAATATCAGGAATCCGGTGAAATATCGAATTTCCAACATCGCTGCGGTCGGAATAAGTTCCTGCAAGAAGGGAGAAACGACGACTGTAGAGAATTGCTCAACGTGACAGAAGTGCAACCCTTCCGCAAATTCCTGCAGATTTCAATGCTGGGACAGCAACAAATGTCAGCATGGGAACCATTCAACTAAACATCACCGCTTTGGGGTTTCTGAGCCGAAGGCCCACTCCTGTACCCTTCACGACTGCAGGACACAAGGCTTTACTCCTCGCCTGCCCCTGTCAGCACCGACATTGGACTGTTGGTGACTTGAAGCAAGTAGCCTGGTCGGACGAGTCTCGTTTCAAATAGTATGGAGGAAATGGACGTGTGCAGGTATGGACACAACCTCATTAATCAAAGAACCCTGCACGTCAGCAGGAGACTGTTCAAGCTGGTGGAGGATCTGTAATGAAGTAGGGCGTGTGCAGTTGGAGTGATGTGCGACCCCTGGTACGTCTAGATACGACTGTGACAGGTGACACGTACGTAGGTATCCTGTCTGATCACCTGCATCCATTCACGTCCATTGTGATTTCCGACGCAATTTGGCAATTCCAGCAGGACAATGCGACACTCCACACGTCTAGAATTGCTACAGAATGGCATGGCTGCAGGAAGACTCTTTTGAGTTTAGACACTTCCGCTGGCCTTCAAACTCCTAAGACATGAAATTATTGAGTGTATCTTGGATGCCTTGCAAGGTGCTGTTCAGAAGAGATACCAACACCCTTGTACTCTTATGGATTTATGGACAGCCCTCCAGGATTCACGGTGTCAATTCCTTCCAGCACAACTTCAGAAATTAGTCCAGTGCATGCCATGTCGTGTTGCGGCACTTCTGCTTGCCCGTAGGGACCTTACACATTATTAGGCAGGTGTGCCAGTTTCTATGGCCCTTCATCGTACATTCCTTAACTCAAAGCAGCCGATGTTTAGCATAATGCGTGCATATTGAAAGAACATGTTGTCCATCCAGCAGGGTTAGGAGCGAGCTGGGTGATCAGCAACTTTTCCGGCTACAGGTTCGTGATGAGATACTTGCGCTACACATTGAACATATTAGAATAGCTGCACAAGCGTTATGCTTAAAGGTCACTGAAGTGGAGGACGTCTGTTTTGGAGGAATTCGATCAGATCATCTGCTTATATTGTTTACTAATGAACCCTGTACCTTTACATATCTCCACAGTGTTGCCACAAGTATGAACAGCATTCGGTTTAGTGATTAATAACTTGGTGCCGAAGATCAAGTTCACTAGTCGGCCTATAAAACAGATTTTGTTCGTAAGAAAAGGAAAATGCGACTCGACAGAGTAGGAAGTGTTGTTGTTGTAATAAGCGCACAAATTTTGTTCGTGAATTCCCAGTCCTTCGTGAAAGATCTCAAGGAAGCTGACATCAAAGGAACACCGGAAGAGGGGGGAGGGGGGGGGGGAGGTTGCCTTGGAAGCGAAACAATAAACTGATAAACTGAGAGCCGTTTCCAATCAGTCTCTTCTGTTGGCGTGCACTGCCATTAAACGTGAACCCATATTGCGCGTTTTTGTACACGGTGAGCTGTAGCTCCATCTTGGATTATAAGTGGTGTCTTATGTACAGGGATATATTAAATTCTCTCTGTTACAACTAGTTAGTCAGCGGTGTTGGAGGACTGCCGACGAAAGTTACGAACGTCTCTTAATACCGCATACTTTAATGTATTTACAATATAAGTCTGGAGTTCGCTTACTTCGGTTAGTGCAGAAAACAGATGATTGCTATTGCACTGGTCTGAAAATGTAATCGTTTATCAGTATCAAAACTTTCCACCCAATTATTCACTCATTACCAAGTATCATTATCGATAATGTCCTTTACCTACATCTGCACTTAGTAAAAGTTTCCTTAGTCCTTTCACAGATTCAACAAAACTTCATCAAATTATGTGTCCTTAAAATGTTACTGCTTGATTCTTTTCATGTTTGGATCTTAATGTAATACTGCTTCTGAAATTATTCCCGATTACCGACCACATGTCAAAGGAATGTCACTTTGTTACCTCTTCCTGGGTCTACTTTATTTTAACCTATGGCAGAGTAATTCACATTATTCCAAATATAAATGCAACTGCTGCCTGATTAAAATGTAAATAAATGCTGCAAGGGGCTCTTAAACTATTCGATAGTTTTGAAGTAACTGATATTATTATTTGATTACTGTTCAAATATAATATTAAAAAGTTATGGCAATTCAGGAAACACGATTTGCAGATGAGAACCACTTTGATTCTGAAAATTACAGAATATATAAGGGGAAACCAGCCATAACCATCCCAGGAAGAAATCTCAAACTCTTCGGAACTGGTTTTGTAGTACATAAATCGGTACTGGACTCCGTAATAGATTTCACCTCAAAATCAGTAAAAATGTCGACACTCACGATAAGATCTGGAAACAAAGCCTATACATTAATCAATGGACATGCCCCCACAAACAATTATAACAAGAAGAACCCATAGATGATAGAGGAATTCTGGGAAGATCTGGAACAAACTGTCAGCAAAATCCCCAAGAATCACATAACAGTGTTACTAGCAGACTTCAATGCCCAGTTAGGCAAGAAAAGAAAATTCCGAGACACGACAGGGAAACACACGGCCCACATGAGAACAAGCAAAAATGGAGAGAACTTGATAAACTTCTGCAGAAATTTTGATCTGAAAATCATGTCAACGCAATTCCAGAAACCACACAGAAAACTTTTAACTTGGAAATCCCCCAACCATGCTCTAGGAGAATTTCAGATAGGCCACGTAGCAATATCCACAAAAAACACCAGAGAAATAATGAACGTAAGAACAAGAAAAGGAGTTTTCGAATCTGATAATCACCTTCTCCAAATTAAAGTAAAATTTATACCCAATAGACAAATCAAGAGAACCAACAGACCTTTCAGAACAGATCCAGATTACCTAGAAATAATAGAAGAAATTACGAAAATCAATAGCAACAACTGGACAGAACTGTCAGAAAAAATAAAAGAACTGATAAAATTGGGCAGCCACCGACAAAAAGGAAACACCGGTGGTGGAACATGACATGTGACAGGGCCATAGAAGACAGAATACAAGCCTGGAAAAATTTAACAGCCATAAAACACAAGAAAAATGGGAGGACTTCTACAGGATACAGAAAAACACCTAAAAAATAATCCGAAGAGAAAAAAGATGTTACGAAAACAGCAGGCTGAAGGAGATAGAAGAAGACTTCACCAGAAACAACACACGAAATGTTTACAGAGTATTCCGAGAAAATATGACAGGATATCAGCCACCAAGCTTATGCTTCAAAAGACAAGATGGAACACTGGAGACAAATCCGAAGAAAAACTGTGAAATATTAGCCAGATACTTTGACACGTTACTTAACTATGATAAACCAATACAGAGATTACAGTTTACAAAACCAGTACCCAACCGGGACTCTGAACCCCCAACATATGAAGAAATCGTGAAAATAATAAAATCATTGAAAAATAACAGAGCACCTGGTGAAGATGGACTGATTGGAGAAATCTGGATATTAGACCATGAAAACACTACACCCAAAAATCATAGTACAATCAAAAACATCTGGGAAACAGAAAAGATACCAGAAGAACGGAAGTCAGCCCTAATACACCCCATCCACAAGAAAGGAGACGAAACAGACCCTATTAACTATAGAGGAATTTCGTTACTGCCGGTGGCATACAAAATTCTATCAAAAGCTCTGTTAAATCACCTGGAACATCAAATAGATCCACAGATCAGAGAATACCAAGGAGGGTTCAGGAAGGGAAGATCATGCAGTGAGCAGATCTGGTGTCTGAGAACATTATTAACAACGAGAATGTCCAGAAACATCACAGTAACATTTGTTGATTTCAAGACGGCTTACGATTCCATAGACAGAGAATCACTTTTTAATACACTAGAAGAAGAAATGAAGTTAGACAATAAGACCAGAATACTAATTCAGGAAACATTAACAAATACAAATTCAAAAGTGAAGTTCATGGGCGAGATCTCAGAATCTTTCGAAATAAAGACACGAGTGAGACAGGGAGATGGCCTGTCACCCATTTTATTTAACGCTGTTTTAGAGAAAATAATCAGGACGTGGTACAAAGGAGTCAATGGGGTAAAGATGGGGAGAGAGAAAAATAGAACTGTCAGCATAAAATGTCTGGCCTTTGCCGACGATATAGCCATCATTACAAACGACAGAAAAGAAGCCAGAGAAGCCCTAGAGATATTGCATGAAATAGCAGCCAGAACAGGACTACAAATATCATATGAAAAAACCCAGTACGTGGACACAAAATCTACAGACAGAAGCCCATTGATAACAAAGTACGGAAAGATAACACAAGCAGAAAGTTTCAAATACCTGGGAGAGATTATACAGAAAACAGGACAGAATTCAACAGCCAATGAAGAAAGGGTTACAAAACTACAATAAGCATACAGACTTACATGGAGCCATTACAATAAAAGAAATATTTCCCTCAATGCCAAATTAAGACATTACAAAACAGTAGTCTTATCTGACGCCTTGTAAGCCTCAGAAACAACAGTAATCAGAGGAAGAACTAAAATCAAGGAAATGGAAAAGCAAGAGAGGAAAATTCTGAGAAAGATCTATGGGCCAGTTCAGAGACAGGGGATCTGGGTAAAGAGCCCAACAAAGGAATTGTACAAACAGGCAGAGACAATTACAGACAATATCAGAAAAAGAAGGGCAAAATTTTATGGGCACATTCATAGGATGAATGAAAATAGGCTGACCAAGAAGATTTTTAACATAGTGGTGGCGAATAAGGTGAAAACTAACTGGGTAAAGGAAACCATGGGAGACCTTAAAAATCTAAACATCTCCACAGAAGAAATATCAAACAGAGGAAAATACAGAGAAAAAATCAACAAACAGAAATTCGAAGAAACACCAAAAGAGAAGAAATCAGGAAAGAAATGGATAGAAGAGAGGAAGAAGAAACACAGTGAATTTATGAGAGGTATTTGGGAAGAGAAAAGAAAGAGACAGAAAAAAGTGCCATGAATTAGAAATGTACCAATTTATGTACCATATTGTCATTGTGAATATTGATTGTGTTTTAACGCTCTGCTTAATGGGGAATTAACGATAATAATAATAATATTTAAAAACTGCATTCCCTTACACTTCAGTTCATCCCTTCATTGGTACAAGGAGATATGCAAACGTTATCGGAAGCATTTCCTTCCTCTCGTGAGTACCGTCGTATTCGTACTTTGGTAGTAGAGTACCACAATGAGCCTAATCGGTGCATACAGAGATATCTCTTGGACACTCCCGCCCACTGAAGGAAAACCTATACTTGTTAATGCGTCACTGCCGTTCACGACCTAACAATCAGTCTGGTGGATATTCTATCGGGACATGCCGAAAGAAAACCACTAACGTTTCCCGAGGCAGCTCTTTATCGTTTGTTTGCAGACTTTTGTCCTGCGCTGCCACAGTTTCGTCTCTTTTCTAGGTTAATCACTGCGTGATTTTCTGCTCTTATTTGCCGAGGGCTTTATCTCATCAAGGTTCAACCAGGCACCGCCACGCTAATCCTCGCGTAATTGCGGAGCTCTTCAAGGCGAATGAAAGGACCCTAATTAAAAAACTGTACTCGCACTGACGCAGTGTTCTCTCGGTCCCATGGAGTAGTTTACGAACGGTCTGATGAGGATGAACAGTGAATTGGAAAAAGGAAAAACAGTGTAATGTATTTACATAGTAGAGTGCGAAATTTGCCGTAAAACAAGCTCATAATCGTCGAAAAACAAGCTGTACAACGGCAGTGGGACATCAGTTACAATGTGTATAGTTTAAATCTTTAGTATTGTAGCTCACACTTTGGTATCGAAAGCCACCTTAATATCTAAACTGTTCCCTAGTTATTTTCTACACTTCATTTCTCACTCATACATAGACCTTAAGGTTTTATTTCTTCACTAGAAGAATCCTATTAAAAGGTATAATTCTTCATTATCACATACCGGATGCTCTATATGATCTACAAGTGGAAGTTGCAGCCATCACTGAAATGTAAACCGTTTCTCCTGTATTTCAGCAGCAGAAATCGACGACAAATACAATAATAGTTACAACTTTGAAATATAGAAAGATTTTGATCGCATAATTCTTTATTAACCACTAAGCGTTACATAATTTCATAATCAGAGTGAAGTTGTGGACTGAAGTTTACAATAAAGTTAACGATGGCAAGTATATGTACCAGTATGCATTTATGTATTCCAATATACCAAAATTTCAATTAGTGTCGTACTTACATTAAAATCGAACTTCAGTACAAAGCTCACGTATGTGATGACATAGACTGAATAGTATTCAAATATCATCTTATGTAGGAATATTTGTCAGTGTCGTTGTCTGTTCGAAAAGAACCAGTGCCAAACTGGGGTGAATCAAGGCCCGTAGGTGGCGCTAGCGTTAACCATAGAAAACAAGTCAAAGAGTAACTTTACAAAGTTCTATGCTTTGCGACTAGGTACATGTCCGAACCGCATGAACAACTTAACAGAAATGCATTTATGATACTTTATGGAAGAAAAATTCAAATATTAACAGCACGAAATTTCCGTTGTTAGATAACATTGTAAACAACTTTGTGGAGTCTCTAGTCAATAATCATAAAAGAGGACAATTGCAGTCAATAACTGGCGTTGGGACAATGAAAACATAAACCGTTGTGGCTAATAAATGAAATATAATTTGTGAAGGAATAAATTTGTAACTGTTACTAAATAAAATGTTACATAAGTATCACCAAATGTAGTCATACAACGAACATTTAATAAATATCATAACGGAATCATTTGGGTGAGCCCAGTTTAGTGGCAACAACTTGGAATAAAAGAAATATTATACAACAAAAGGACATCTTTATTTAAACTGATTGTTAGATCGTATACTGTTCACATGTTACCAGTCTACAACCATCACAAAAAGAAATGTTACGTAAGTATAACCATCTGTAATCATTAAAATAGTCGAACAAGCAACAGATTACATACAATATAACATTTACATATGGCTAGATAAGTGGCAACAATCTGCAATAAAATATTACAATTTTTCCTTCATTTTATATTAAAGAACGTAAAGGTTTAATGTCAGAAATGAGAAATGTATAATAACTGGGCTTGAAGAAGATACATGAGGACATCCAGCAAGGTCTTAGCAAATTGTGTGTTTGAGGATGTAAAGTTAGGACGGTTGTTTGAAAAAAAAAAAAAAAGCCTAGGCAATCGTAATGCTGAAATAGTGATAATACTATTTCAGACTTAATGGCTTACATTTGGACTTATACAGAACGCAGTGCGAAGTACAAACGTGTATAACAGTATGGAATTGTAGAGCTACGTATAACAAAATAAGCTCGTTGAATTGCCAGCGAAACCCAAACATTCATTTTTGGTAAGGTTAGGACACAGAGTAATAAAAATGTAATTATATTCGATACGGGAAGCTAAATTCACTGTGCCCATAATGTGGAACGCATGGTGAGGAAGCATGTGCGTGTTGGGATAACACTGTAAGGCAAATGAACAGCGTGAAGTGCTAACATTGGCGAATTGCGAAGTACCGAAGCTTCATGCGTCATCTGTAATTTTAGGAGCTACACCGCGGCGCAAGTACAACATGCTGCAGCCTGCAACCTACCTATATGAGTTTCATGCTTTTTTCTGTACCACGCCAGTTATTGGTTCCAATTGTCTTCTGTTCATATTATTGACTGAAGACCATCTCTGTAACGTTGTTTACGATGTAATGACGCATATTTCATGCTGTTATTATACGAATTTTTCTTCCATAAAAGTAGCATAAATGTATTTCTGTCTAGTAGTTCACAAGGTGCTGACACGTATAGTATAGAGGTTTGTAATGTTACCCTTTGACTTGGTTTGAATGGTTAATGCTAGGGCCTCCTACTGCCTTCCTTTACCTCTTTAATAGTTCATTCGCCACACTCAGTTTGGCTCTCGTTCTCTTCGAATACTCAACGGTACTGTCAAATATTCTTACATGAGGTGAGATTTGTATTGTAATCAGTGTATGTGTTCACTTTCCTGAGCTTTGTGCTGAACTTTGATTTTAGTGTAAGTACGACACTAACTGAAATTTTTGTATATTGGAATACTTAAATGCATACAGATGCATTATATTTGACATTGTTAATTTTTCTCTAACCTTCAGTCTGATGATGAAATTTTGAAACGCGTAACGCTTAATAGAGAATTACGCGACCTACACCTTTCTATACTTCAAAGTTGTGCAAAATCTAAAAGGTAGCCTGCCACTACCACGATGCATTTCTCCATCAAATAAAAGAATAATAATTACGCCACCCCAGATACAGAGAGAGTGACATGCAGCTCACCACAACCTCCAAGCATGTGAACATCCTCGCCCCAACCTCTCCCTCGCCTCCCCCCCCCCCCCTTTTGCCCACTGGCCCTTTTCGGTTTTCCGTTTGGGGAAGTTTGGCTATAGTCAGATAGCTAAGGAGAAAGCTCGGTAGCAATGACAATTTGGATTGTTGGGACTTAACACTTATTTTAGTGAAAAATAAACGATGTATGAACGACGTACATGAACTAGGAGGGCTTACTCCTGACCGTTTAAACAATGTTTAATATAACTCAGCTCTTTGCAATATGCGGTTACATCCCATACTTTGGGGTAAAACGAGATACTCTGTGGGGCACAAACGGGCAGTTTTATGTTTTCTGTCTGAGGCATGGGACACATCGATACTCAATCAAGTCATTTTCAGTCCAACTTGCGCAATTCTAATGGGGTTACTTCTCGAACTTTAAATACTTTAGTCAATCATCTGATTTTCTTGTTTACGTGGATGTCTCTTTGCAAAGAAACGAGACGTTTCATTTTCATTTTCAGAAGAGCTACATGGTTCACCTGTCTTCAGACCATTGTGAGACTTTTTTATTGTATAGACCCTGAGTCCTTCAACATTTTTTAAGCCTGCTAAGAAGATGCTTTGTTGCACCGAGTTCAGTTCAGTAGGGAAACTCCTTAATCACGGCCCATTTCCTCTTCGTGTGTTCTATGATGGTCTCTCGTATCGAGGAACGGGCTTTACACTCTCTGGTGGTACAATGAACGAAGATTGTGTTCATACATCAGTCAACGGACCAGAATGTGGAGAAGAAATAGTAACAGACTCCGCAGTCTTCTTGTAATCTGGGGTAAACTGTGTGATAAACTTGTGTGACGAACTGTAAATTAATTTAGTCTTTGTCTCTTGTTCACGTGCTTCTGCAAAGAAGTGACCTGTATTTGTGTATTTTACTGTGTAGGCTGGTGGTTAGAAAATTAATCGTAGTTTTGGCTTTTCTGAGTAAGTTTGTGACTATCCTTGTGTAGGGCGGCTTCCAAGTGTAATTTTTCCACGTAGACAAATTTAATTCTCTTTAATAGTTTGCGGTCTCAGAGTTCAGTGAGAAATCTGCCCACCAACTTTTAGTGTTACTTTATTCTTCTTTCGTATATTTTCAAACACAGTAGCGCCATTTGAGACCTTATATCTATTTTATACACAGTATGATATGGCTAGGGACTGTGCTTGTTTTGAGCGGACACAAGGAGAGTTTGCTGCTTTGCGTAAACAGCTAGAAGCTGCGTTGGCTACCGTCGACAAGCTTCTATCTAATGCTAGAAGTTGCAGTGACGTCGGGGCGCCAGTGACGAGACCAGCGACAACTTTGGTGTCACTGGAATCCCCTGGTGGCCCCGACGTCACTGCAGCTTCCGATACGCAACATCTGACCGGTCCGGCCTCACTCCAGAGTGGGTGGCAGACAGTGGTGGGTTCGCGTTTCACTGGGCGGAAGGCGAAAGAGGGAGCAGGCTGTGCGGTTGGGGCCCTACGTCTTAGAAACAGGTGCGAGGTGCTTCCCAGTGTTGATGATAACGCTGAGCCAGCACGGGATGCCTCTCCTGTTGAGCCAGCGGTCGATATTCCTGCACAGTCCGGACAAGTACAGAGGGTGGCTACGCTAGTCATTGGGAGCTCCGATGTTAGGCGGGTGATGGAGGCCCTCAGGGAGATAGCACACAAGGCGAGAAAAAATTCCAGTGTGAACTCGGTATGTTTGCCGGGAGGTCTCACCCGTGATGTGGAAGAGGCCCTGCCGGCGGCTATCGGGAGCACTGGGTGCTAACGGTTGCATGTAGTGGCACATGTCGGCACGAATGACACCTGCCGCTTGGGTTCTGAGTCCATCCTTGGCTCGTTTCGGTGGCTGAATGGTTTGGTGTAGGCAACTAGCAACGCACGCAGGGTGCAGGCTAAGCTATTTGTGGCATCGTACCCGGGGTTGATCGCGGTCCTCTGGTTCGGAGCAGAGTGGAAGGTATAAACCAGAGGCTCAGTCGGCTCTGCGGTGGTATCTGATGCGAATTTCTGAACCTCCGCAATCATGTGCAGACTTATAGGGTTCCCCTTAATAGGTCAGGCGTACACACGGATCTTAATACGCACACATCTTACTGTTGGTAAGTAAGCAATCGATACTTAAACTGTATTCGTGGATGATAAAGAAGGGCGTTTGGTGTGCAGATCGATTGTCCCTCAGGCACCAATATTTGTTTCCGTATTTTAGATTCAAACACATAGCAGCTGGTAAGAAAAACGGATACGTAACATTTGATTTTACTTTGTGAACAAACAGATTACGTGTTGGGTTCGTATCTCCGTCCCAGAACTTCACATCATGTGCTTCATCTTTCAATGCATGCACACTTTGTTACTTCTGAATGGAGGTGTATCAGACATCTTTCGTGGTTAGTTAACAGGGACGAAAGGGTCTTGATAGAAGTCCCAGTTTATTACATAAACCGTCGTCTTTTATTTTCAAGTTAAGATTTGGTTACAGATATTGGCGAAAATTTCGGTAATTCACGCCTCTTCGTGGCTAGTTAGCAATGTGATATAATTAGAATAGATTAGATTAGATTCGATTAATACTTGTTCCGTAGATCATGAATACATTTCGTAAGTGTTACTTTACAATTTGAGCTATTGCGACAGAGAGCAGTGTTTTCTAGTGATGACTTGTTGGAACCATTTTCAATAGTCAAACGACTGTACCGAGGAGCGATTAGAGGACCTGCTAGACAGCTACGTTATGTGGGTTGCATGCGAATCAGGCAAAATGCAATTAAGGTCGTTCGGATACTTTTGAGTACGACTGTACATACACTGGTGCTGTGATGGTGTTAATCAGTTCTCCCGCTGAGATTCCGTTGTTCAGGGCTACCGTAGATGCCATGTTCCTAGTATCTGGTGCCCGCATCAATGAAGGCAAATGTCAGCTGATGAACTTATGAGGTTTTGATAAACTATCACTACGTGGCTAACGTTCGGTAATAAACATAAGTCTTTGGGAACCATAATCGATCGTTCCCTCAGTTAAAATTGCTACACTTAATTGGAAGTCAATTAGAGGAAAGATACAAGGTACAGTCTTGGAACATGAACGGCATTCTCTTCATCTGCGTCAAAAGTCGGTTCTTGGTTTCCTACGTCTTGTGAAAAGCATACTACATCGGTAGGTCTTTTCCCTTCCAACGATGATGGCAAGAAAACTGAACAAGCAGCCTTGTCGTTTTCTTATGGAGGCATCACCTTTTAGATTACGATAGAAGATGATTACACGTCGGCTTCCCGTCCGGGGTCTGGGACGTTCCGACGTTCAAAGAGAAGCGACTGTGCTGATTGTCTCTCACGCAGTGCACACATTCATGTTTCGACTGTCTTACTGACTGCAGCCGAACAGGTTTGATGCTCCTGTCTATATCGGTCGACTTAATTTTCAGTTAACACATGTTCAGAATTTTTTATTACTGTCAGTTACATGGGGACCGATTTTCAAACTTCGTCCAAGCCAGTTATTGTGTTTATACAACAACATTCACCCACATTGACATTTCATAATCCGTTAATATCACAAGATAGAGGTTAATGTTAAGAAATAATAAAAGAATAGTCACTACAGAACAAAACAGATAATTGTTCGCACCAGTACATTAACAACGACACATACATCTTAACACACCAAAACCAGAAGGAGGAAAGTTACTAATGGAAAGTCAAATGAGAAGAAAGACGGGCAATTATTAAACATTACTTTCAAAATAAAAACTGGACCCACTCCATTTGAAACAGTTTGGATTTATGTTTTACAAATAGGACTCCCTTGCCTATAATTAACTGCACAGTGTACAGTCAAATCAGATAATCTTTCAAAGTAATCTTGGTAGCACAGAAAAAGCAGGAATAATAATGAATAATACTTATTTGCCGATATACTTCCAAATCAAGACGTTCCTGGACGAAAGCGCGACTGCTCATTTAAGAAATTTTCGAAATCGTTATCTGAAATTCGATTTTGATTTAGAATCCGTCATTCCGGTATCTTATGCAGATGGTGGAGATGTGAAACCGAACGAAAGCCTTGTCGATCTGTTGGCCCCTTCCCAAGTTTTACCACAACACTTGAGAATTTTCTGTTTTAAAATACAGCTGTTCTTAATATTTAATATCCTCTGTTCACTAGTATGTCCGTCCGAAGTAACATTGCCTCGTTCTTCTCAACAAAACAGCCACTGCAGTACCATATTTATCCGCCGATTCCAGGCAGCGACTTTCAACTAAAAAATGCCCCCACCTGTCCGGAAATATATAATGTGTGTACCAGTACAGGTTGTGACGTAGGAATGACGACAAGTGGAAGTTGGTGTCTGGCCGTGAGCCCTGTACGGATAACCAAAGAGATTAAACCGACAGCTCGCGCACAGCGGTAAGTCTGGCTTCAAGTCCTGGATGGCACAAATTTTCACTGTCGCAATTCCCATTATGCAGGTGATGATTGTTCCTATTTGCTCTTTGAGGCCTTGAGCCTTGTTTCTAAAAGGAAACGAAGTCTCGCAAACTGAAAGCGTAAATTGGTTTGGATCATTAATTTATGGGGTACAGGACAGACTTCTATAGCTGCCGGATCCGTGAGGATAGCAGCTACAATGACAGTATTACTCGGAGTTTCAGACTATGAGTGGGTAGGAGTGCGCAGTTTCGGATGATTCAGATTCCATAATAGTATTCTAATAGTAAGTCGGTAACTTATTAATACAACATTCATCTTTCCTCTTAAAACTGAATGCAATAACGAAAAATGAACAACACAGTGTTGTTTATAAAATTGTTTAAAATTATATGTAAGGAATAATAATATACTATGGAAGAAACAATTTGTTCAATAGTTTATATGCCTTGATCTCGTACAAGTTGCAGCTAACTGCGAGACAGAAAATCAAACTGCACATTTTCGTAGTACAGCATTTTCTTTGTCACAGTCAGTTTTAAGAGAAAATCTTTATAATTTGGTTAAAAAAATATGTAGCCTTTGTCCATCTGAATATTAGTAGAGTATTGCGTAACAATTTGAATAAAAACTGAGGACTTTTCGAGATTCTTGCTGATAATTTTTCCCGTTTATGAATTCATTTTATCCGCAACCGGGGAACATGGTCTGATTCGCGGGCTTAACCCTTCCATTTGAAGCTGCTCCAACTGTAACGACTGCGCCTTAGCACCCCTGACGTCTGCAATACGTAGTCCAGAGTGACGCGCACTTTCGTAAGAGTCACGTAAGAGAGAGTTGTAAAATTCTTACGTCTTTCGAAACTCCCGCCCTGTATCAGCGCAGAGTCCTATCAAAGTATGTCCGAGCCCTGACTTTTGCAGTTGAAGCCACCATTCCAAAATGGAGGCGTATCGCTTAGTTGCAGGCGACTACGGTCCCACAAATCTCGGATCACCTCATCTTGCGAGAGATCTTCAGAGATAATTTCTGAGTTTTTTGCTGTACGAGGGTCCCACGGTCTGCAGTGGATCGTTGCACACTGGTTAATTTTTCTTTTTAATTTCTTACTCCCATTTATCTTTGTGTTTGCATTACGCTGATCTGTCATGTGTGGAAGCAAACTTATTCCAACCATTCACCGTCCTAAGTACTGACAACATCCTTTGTCCTCTAGCATGCATTCAGTACTTCTCGGTTCTACACTGTGACACAGTCATGGGATAGAGATATGCCCGAATAAAGATGGCGGTAATATAGCGTACATCGTGTATAAACGGGCAGTGCGTTGGCGGAGCTGTCATTTGTATTCAGGTGGTTCATCTAAAAGATTTATGACGTGATTATGGTCGAATGACGCGAACGAACAAAAGTTGAACTCGGAATTGTGGTGGGAGCTAGACGTTCCATTTCAAAAATCGTTAGGCAATCCAACATTCCGAGATCCACAGCCTCAAGAGTGTGCCGAGAATACCAAATTTCAGGCATTACCTCTCACCACGGATAACTCATTGGTCGACGGCCTTAACCTAACGGCCGAGAGCAGCAGTGTTTGCGTAAAGACGACAGTGCTAACAGATAAGCAACACTGCGTGTAATAAACGCAGCAAACAATATGGGACGTATGACTAACGTATCCGTTAAGGCAGTACTGAGAAATGTGGCGTTAAAGGACCATCATGGTATTGGTCGCTCAGCCTCATAACGCATTGTGAAAGATAATAAAAGTTTTCAGTTATGTGAAGAACAGCATTTCTTTAGCTAAAAAATGGAATTTTCAGTATCAGAGTCTTAGTTTACATGAGGATTATACAGCATTAGTCATTCAAATGGAAAGGGAATATCAAGTGAATTTAGGGAGTCAATTGGTGGAACCAAAACTACCTGATTATTACCCCTTGATTTCGTTATACTTACATTACGTGTTTGATTTAAGAAGCATATGCTTTTGAAGACACTCTACATCTGTGCACGCGATTCAATGACTACAGTTTAATAATTATATATAGAATCTACAATTATGTAGCACCAATTCTCAGATTATTTTTGTCATTAATAATTTACGTAACGTTACTGAAGAGGTAAATTTCCATATGAGATGGGACCATAAAGCGCTTTATACGGCCATGAAATTGAGACATGGCTTAACAGTCATCCGGGAAAAGTGGGAACCCAGTACCAAGTAGCTCAGTTGCTCCGACTTGCATATAAGAGAATGGGAAATATTTGTCGAACTAAACATTTTATTAAATTACTTTGGTGACCACCTGTACACCACAAAAAAAACATTCTTAACGAAACGTCGTTCTATTTTGAAAACATTCTTCTTAACGAAACGTCGTTCTATTCAGAATGTGCCGGCCAGAGTGGCCGAGAGGTTCTAGGCGCTACAGTCTGCGGCCGCGCGACCGCTACGGTTGCAGGTTCGAATCCTTCCTCGGGCATGGATGTGTGTGATGTCCTTAGTTTAGTTAGGTTTAAGTAGTTCTAAGTTCTAGGGGACTAATGACCTCAGAAGTTAAGACCCATAGTACTCAGAGCCACTTGAACCATTTTGAATGTAAGGTCGCAATGACATTGTTAGCAACTACGTGCAATACACACTGTCGACTTATTTGTTATTGCAATACAATTTTCAACGAACCGCCATGAACTAGCAGCCTCAGCTACCCAGTGCATACTTCCACTATTTTGTAATCACCGAAATAAAATTGTGTAACTGCCACCTGCACAGAACTGCCTACAGTGTAGGATGCAGAAATTTAAATGCGAAGTGTTCCTTTCCACTTGACCTACACTATTGCGCTATCTATTTGTTGAAAACGTCGTGCAGTGCAAAGGAAAAGCTGTATCTGTGTATCTCAGAAGTCTGCATCCGGCCGTATGCATTATCTCACAGCACTGTCGAATGCGGATGTTCTGGAGGAATTGTTATTTACTTTTAGATCTGTCGCATCCATTTGTCAGCGTAATGGTAAGCGTCCCGCACTACAGATAAGATGTCGCGAATTCAAGTACATTTATTGCTACGTTTTTTAAAACGCAATTCTGCTGTCCGCTGAAGTTATCAATCTAATGGAACTTTGAGCATAATTCCCTTCACTTCTCAACCCAAAATAGTGCCACGTGCAAAAAGGGCTAACTTCTGCGAGAATTTGTTCTTTTCAGATTTAATAGACGGCCAGGCAGCACATGCATCTCGAAACTTTTGTATTATGTATGGGGAAAATCGTATCGTGCCAAAGTACGTCAGAAAAGTATTTTCTACATTAGCTGTCGTGTAGTAGTGGCTTTTTATTTTTCATCAAAGCTTGGTTCAAATGGCTCTGAGCACTATGGGACTTAACAGCTATGGTCATCAGTCCCCTGGAGCTTAGAACTACTTAAACCTAACTAACCTAAGGACATCACACAACACCCAGTCATCACGAGGCAGAGAAAATCCCTGACCCCGCCGGGAATCGAACCCGGGAATCCGGGCGCGGGAAGCGAGAACGCTACCGCACGACCACGAGCTGCGGACATCAAACCTTGTTAGACAGCTTTAACTCAGTACAAGTTTTCTACCTGCATGTAATCAATAAACTGCATGTGCATTGTCACACTGTTTTAGATAACATCACAGAATTCGCATATATCGTTGACGATTAATTTCTTTCATGTTTACTATTGTTCTAACAACACTAAAGGAAACCTCACGAAAATTGTGCACTGTATTATAAGAAATGAAATAAAGCCACCCACGATAACCTTACGACGAAAGTCTGTTTCAATAAAACTGAGTATCTGAACACAAGCGTGCCTCTATCAGCACGAGTTAGTAAAATACTACTCACTTAGATTTCGATTGGGTCTGTGTTTGACTGGTATGCTGTGTCATACTCAAGTAGTATGCAAATGTGGCATTTCGTAAATAGAGCTATGTATTCCTAGAAACCCAAATTTTGCTTGTCAGCAGCGGAATGCACGACATCGCCTGCGGCTCCTCTCCTGAACTCGTGGCTGTATAGGTTGGCCACTAAACGACTGCTAAGTCGTGAAGTGGTCGGTTGAGTTCCGATCTCAGTTGGTAAGAGTTGATAGTAGGACTCCAGTGTGGCGCAGGCCGTACGAAACCATGTAGCCAAGTTGTCAACAAGGCACTGTGCAAGCTGGTGATAGCTTCATGATGGAGTGGGCTGTGTTTACATGAAATGGACTGGGTCTCCTGGTCCAAATGACTCGATCATCGACTATAAATGGTTATGTTCAGCTGTTTGGAGACCAATATTCTGCCATTCATGGACTTCATGTTGCCAAACAAGGATGGAATTTTTATGGGTGACAACTGTTCGCGGTTGGTTTGAAGAACATACTACAATGCGAGCGAATGATTTGGTCACTCTGATCTTTAGAACTGAAATCTATTGAACGTTTGTCAGACATAATCAGCAAGTCGGTTCGTGCACAAAATCCTGCACTGGCAAGACTTCCTCAATTATAAACGGCTGTATAGTCAACATGGCTCAGGAGGCTTCTGTGCAGTCTTGAGATCATACAAGTAGAATTTCATGAATTGCACGAGAATGTAGAAAACTGTTGGTGCGAACTGAAGCTATAAGAAACACAGTTAACTATTTATTCTGTGCCACGTAATAATCAATTCATTTGAAAATTCAGAAGAGAAGAAACTAAAAGTCATGCCCATTAAGACAGAAACTAAAGTGCAGATCTGGCTTTGTCATCTTCAGATCTATACACCAGATTTAGCATCCAATGTGTTTCGGAACCATTTTAAGTCAGTGCGCAGTGGTCTGTGAAGCAGATGGGGATGATATCGATAGCCAAAATCTTATCATGCATCCAATAAAGTCAAGAGAATCTGTCAGGCCTATTGCTAAAAGTAGCAGGAGAAAAGGTAAATTTTGCTCGAGAGGGATACGTACAGACCTAAACGTCTTGCAGCTTCAAGGAACTAGCTACATCTTCGAATTCCCTACAGAAATTAAAATGGGAGACTGATACATAGGATGCAACACACGGTGAAAATCAGAACCTATCAAAATATTTTTGAAGACCTTTCCGTAATAAATAAAGCCACTCTTTCTTATCGGAGTGGGAACGGTTCAGCGTCCTTTCGGACGATAAGAGAATCAAGGTCAGGTACATCCTATTCCTCTAGTATTGTCAAGAACTTCAACCCATTCAATGGGAATCACCCATCTAAGAAACAAGGCATACCCCGTGGAACACTCGGGAGCCACTTTAAATAGAGTGCAAAACTCAGGAAAAGAAAAAGAAGTGAATGAAACTTACTGTAAGAACATGATATCTGCACAGGAGTCATAGATAAACTGACGCAACGAAGCTAGCTGCAGTTTCGACTCCAGCTAATTCACATTCAAAGAAACAAATTAATAAGCCTGTGGCGGTGTTTACACCGTTAATGGCGATCCAGACCACTGTGCTGTCAAATTCTAGGACATTTACCGAATTTATGTCCCATAAGTTTCAACGTTAACATTGACAAACGCTGTATCACCCTGATTCTCTTCTCAAAAGCTATAGAATGCAGTATAAGGTTATAGTAAAAAAAGAAAAAAAGATTTGCTTCAATACCTACGTTGATACAAGCGCTAGAAAAATTAACCAAACAAAAAAATACGTGCCCTTCCTCGGTCTAACATCTGTCGAAAACCGCATTTCGATATGTGTAACCGTTCACGAAACAAAAGGGGTGGTACCTCTTTGTGACTCACGCTGTATATCTTCTTTTGTGTTAAATTAAAATTATTTCATATTAGCTATACATGACGCACAGGCACCTCTAGACTGCCAGTTAGGTAGTGAAAAAGTTCCGCGATCACACGTTGATGACCACGCCACAGTCGACCGACCGACCGCCATGCCATCCCCTGTCATTCATTGTTGTTGTTGTGGTCTTCAGTCCTGAGACAGGTTTGATGCAGCTCTCCATGCTAATCTATCCTGTGCAAGCTCCTTCATCTCCCAGTACCTACTGCAACCTACATCCTTCTCAATCTGCTTAGTGTATTCATCTCTTGGTCTCCCTCTAGGATTTTTACTCTCCACGCTGTCCTCCAGTACTAAATTAGTGATCCCTCGATGTCTCAGAACATGTTCTACCAACCGATCCCTTCTTCTGATCAAGTTGTGCCACAAACTTCTCTTCTCCCCAATCCTATTCAACCCCTCCTCATTAGTTACGTGATCTACCCACCTAATCATCAACATTCTTTTGTAGCACCACATTTCGAAAGCTTCTATTCTCTTCTTGTCCTATTTATTGTCCACGTTTCACTTCCATACATAGCTACACTCCATGCAAATACTTTCAGAAACGACTTCCTGACACTTAAATCTATGCTCGATGTTAACAAATTTCTCTTCTTCAGAAACACTTTCCTTGCCATTGCCAGTCTACATATGATATCCTCTCTACTTCGACCATCATCAGTAATTTTTCGCCCCAAATAACAAAATTACTTTACTATTTTAAGTGTCTCATTTCCTAATCTAATTCCCTCAGCATCACCCGAATTAATTCGACTACATTCCATTATCCTCGTTTTGCTTTAGTAGATGTACATCTTATGTCCTCCCTTCAAGACACTGTCTGTTCCGTTCAGCTGCTCTTCCAAGTCCTTTGTTGTCTCTGACAGAAATACAATGTCATCGGCGAACCTCAAAGTTCTTATTTCATCTCCATGGACTTTAATACGGACTCTGAATTTTTCTTTTGTTTGATTGAATATCATCGGGGAGAGGCTAAAACCCTGTCTCACTCCCTTCCCAACCACTGCTTCCCTTTCATGTCCCTCGACTCTTATAACTGCCATCTGGCTTCTGTACAAATTGTAAATAGCCTTGCGCTCCCTGTATTTTACCCCTGCCACCTTCAGAATTTGAAAGAGGGTATTCCAGTCAACATTGTCAAAAGCTTTCTCTAAGTCTACATATGCTAGAAACGTAGGTTTCCTTTTCCTTAATCTTTCTTCTAAGATAAGTCGAATGGTCAGTATTGCCTCAAGTGTTGCGACATTTCTACGGAATCCAAACTGAACTTCCCCGACGTCGGCTTCTACCAGTTTTTCCATTCGTCTGTAAACAATTCGCATTAGTATTTTGCAGCTGTGACTTATTAAACTGATAGTTCGGTAATTTTCACATCTGTCAACACCTGCTTTCTTTGGGATTGGAATTATTTTATTCTTCTTGAAGTCTGACGGTATTTCGCCTGTCTCGTATATCTTGCTCACCAGATGGTAGAGTTTTGTCAGGACTGGCTCTCCCAAGGCCGTCAATAGTTCTAATGGAATGTTGTCTAACCCTGGGGCCTTGTTTCGACTCAGGTCTTTCAGTGATCTGTCAAACTCTTCACGCAGTATCGTATCTCCCATTTCATCTTCATCTACATCCCCTTTAATTTCCATAATATTGTCCTCAAGTACATCGCAATTGTAAAGACCCTCTATATACTCCTTCCACCTTTCTGCTTTCCATTCTTTGCTTAGAACTGGGTTTTGCATCTGAGCTCTTGATATTCATACAAGTGGCTCTCTTTTCTCCAAAGGTCTCTTTAATTTTCCTGTAGGCTGTATCTATCTTACCCCTAGTGAGATAAGCCTCTACATCCTTACATTTGTCCTCTAGCCATGCCTGCTTACCATTTTGCACTTCCTGTCGATCTCATTTTTGAGACGTTTGTATTCCTTTTTCCTGCTTCATTTACTGCATTTTTATATATTTACCTTTCATCAATTAAATTCAATATTTCTTCTGTTACCCAATGATTTCTACGAGCCCTCGTCTTTTTACCTACTTGATCCTCTGCCGCCTTCACTAATTCATCCCTCAGAGCTACCCATTCGTCTTCTACTGTATTTCTTTCCCCCATTCCTGTCAATTGTTCCCTTATGCTGTCCCTGAAAATCTGTACAACCTCTGGTTTAGTCAATTTATTCCGGTCCCATCTCCTTAAATTCCCACCTTTTTGCAATTTCTTCAGTTTTAATCTACAGGTATTCACCAATAGATTGTGGTCAGAGTCCACATCTGCCCCTGGATATGTCCTACAATTTAAAACCTGGTTCCCAAATCTCTGTCTTACCATTATATAATCTATCTGATACCTTTTAGTATCTCCACGATTCTTCCATGTATACAACCTTCTTTTATGATTCTTGACCCAAGTGTTAGCTATGATTAAGTTATGCTCTGTGCAAAATTCTACCAGACGGCTTCCTCTTTCATTTCTTAGCCCCAATCCATATTCACCTACTATGTTTCCTTCTCTCCCTTTTCCAATTGTCGAATTCCAGTCACCCATGACTATTAAATTTTCGTCTCCCTTCACTACCTGAATAATTTCTATCATCTCATCATACATTTCGTCAATTTCTTCGTCATCAGCAGAGCTAGTTGGCATTTAAGCTAGTACTACTGTAGTAGGCATGGGCTTCGTGTCTATCTTGGCCACTGTAATACGTTCACTATGCTGTTTCTAGTAGCTTATCCGCACTCCTATTTTTTATTCATTATTAAACCTACTCCTGCGTTACCCCTATTTGACTTTGTGTTTATAACCCTGTAGTCACCTGACCAGAAGTCTTGTTCCTCCTGCCACCGAACGTCACTTATTCTCACTATATCTATCTTTAACCTATCAATTTCCCTTTTTAAATTTTCTAACCTACCTGCCCGATTAAGGGATCTGACATTCCACGCTCCGATCCGTAGTATGCCAGTTTTTCATCTCCTGATAACGACGTCCTCTTGAGTAGTCCCCGCCCGGAGATCCGAATGGGTGACTATTTTACCTCCGGAATATTTTACCCAAGAGGACGCCATCATCATTTAACCATACAGTAAAGCTGCATGCCCTCGGGAAAAATTACGGCTGTAGTTTCCTCTTGGTTTCAGCCGTTCGCAGTACCAAAAAAGCAAGGCCGTTTTGGTTAGTGTTACAAGGCCAGATCAGTCAATCATCCAGACTGTCGCCCCTGCAACTACTGAAAAGGCTGCTGCCCCTCTTCAGGAACCACACGTTTGTCTGGCCTCTCAACAGATACCCCTCCGTTGTGGTTGCACCTACGGTACGACTATCTGTATCGTTGAGGCACGCAAGCCTCCCCACCAACGGCAAGGTCCGTGGTTCATGGGGAGGATTATAGGATGCGATATGGAGGGACATTCTGCCAGCACACTGAAAACCCGGCAATTGTTGACTTTGGAACCACCATCTCTCTATCAACTGATGTCTCAATCAATTGTCACGACAAGGCTGTGTCCACCCCAGTCCAGTCCTCCTACCAAGGAAAAGTCCCTGAGAGTACAAGTGATCGAACGTGGATAGTCTGCCTATGTTGACAAAATGTTTCCTTTTTTGGTATTTTCTAATTGTACCCTGGTATAGGCACATGGAAAGCAGCGACACCAACCTCTTTTTTTTCTAAATATCGAACGAAAAGAAAACAAGCATCATAGATGGAACACTGAGCAGAGGGTTTTTTTTTCTTCAAAGGAGACCAACAGGGCCACAAAAATTAAATATACCCCAAAAGGATATACCTGAAAAGGCGTCCATGATTAGAAAGTCACAAGGACCGGCTATCCCAACGTTACCTGTTGTTCAGCTTTGTAAGTTTTCACCGTTGTACTATGAGCCGAAAGTATGTTCTTGCGATTTCCTTGTCGATGTTTGATCTGACTGCTCGTAGCTGTTTCACATAAGGGATGAAAACGTTACAGTCAGCAAGACTGGAACCGCAAACCATAACACAAGCTTCATCACAGGTCAGCACGTTACCACAGAGCTAGGGAGGAGGCAGGCATCTACGCTTCCTCTTACGAGGTCAGTAGTGACCAGAACTCGTAAAGGAAGATATTAGTTGCAATATCCACGTGAAACGACTTTCCTGGGCTGAAAACTGTAAATTTACGATCTTTTGTTACACCTCAAGCGATGATAAGTCAGATTATTCAAGGAAAATGACAGGAGATATCAAGTGAACTTTGTGGCTTACTTCCGTGCACACAGGGTACTAACTCATCGATCACAGAGCTGTCAAATATATCTGTCTTGTTGCCTCATCTCAGTTACATTACCAGCAGGAAGAAGACTAACCAATGTGATCCTACAGTGGGCTGGGAAGTGACCAAAGCTGGCGTCTCAAAGACGCTGCTGCTACGACCTGGAATACGTAATGCGTCTGATTCAGATTTCTGCAACTAGATTTAGGGACTGGAGCGTACTTACTCATAATACTCAGAACTGACTGCACACTAAGTATCATAAATCAGTAATGCTCATAGTTGTTTTTATATTTCTTTCGTAAGTGTACTCAAAACTAAGAGACTCATTGACGGACGTTGTAGTGCCTCGCCGACAGTCGAGCACAACAACAAATAAAAATGAAAAAAGAACTGTATGCTGCACAACAGCTACCGTTTCTTTCCTCTGCTGACAAGCAATTTTTGGGCTTCTAGGAATACATAACTTTATTTTTTCATACGACTTGAGTATGACACAGCATACCAATCAAACACAGGCTCAAACGAAATCTAAGTGAGTAGTATTTTGCTAGTTCGTGCCGATAGAGGCACGCTTGTGTACAGATACTCAGTTTTATTGAAACATACTTTCGTCGTAATGTTACCGTCGGTAGTATTATTTCATTTCTTATAATACAGTACACAATTTTTGTAAGGTTTCCTTTAGTGGTGTTAGAACAATAGTACACATAAGAGAGAAATTAATCATCAACGATATATGCGAATTCCTCTATGTTAACTAATTCGATAAGTTCAGGTCTGTTTGTTGTCAGGAAGTACAAGACGTCACCCTCACGAGTTGATTCTCTAACTCTCTGCTCAAGGTAATTTTCGGCCGAAACATCCAGAACAATGCCACACGTATCTCGTGTCGCAACAGCTCAATGAGTCGTCAGTTCTAACAGTGGTAGGGGTCAGCGTGTGTGAGCTAGTTTCTCAGATTTTTTTTATGAACCTTCGAATTTCCAGAAAAAATTTTGTAACGAAATCGGAAGAAAACCTTACACATGAAATCCTCTTGGTAGCTCGACTCAGTGCCTGTGTGTCACAATTCTCATCCAGTGTGGCGCAACGTTGTTATGATAGAAACATGTCACAGAGAAGCGGGTTTCGTGGTCTGTTTTATTTATGATAGGTTCATATACTTATGGGATGGGTTTGATTCCAACTTCTGCTGATGATTTTTAATAAGGAGAAACATTCTATTCTCTTCTGGCTACGCCAAGAGAAGAAGGTATAATGGTATTGTGGTGTGAAATTCACATTAAACATGATATTCCTTCTCTACCAAGTAGACGTTAGGTTGAACCATAATAAAGTCACGAGTCACGACATGTAGGATCTCTATCAGCAGTTATACTAGTTATTTATTTCTAGTGATGAAACAAACGCTATGTAGGGTCACAGGATACTTATTCCGTCTATTATTTGAGCTTTCGTGTGAGGATAAAATTGGTTATGAACTGGGAATGCAACTCAGACCGCCCTTATCGCGGAATTTGATCGCTTCGTGACAATACAGCTTGACTAGAATTTGTTGTTTGTTCATAACTGCAGATTCCTCAACATCTCCACATATTGCGCATGAAAGGGTTCGACTCCTTGCCCGGCACTAAACTTTTCATTATTTATTATCAAGCTCTAGCATGAGAATACCTATCTGCTGGTGGATAATAATGTTGATTTTTAATGTATTTTCGTCCGTTGTCAACACTAACGATATCTGACGTTTTGACGCCCAGTGAGACACATAACAATTTGCGAGATCACTGTAAGTTCAAGGATTTTATTCCGAGCTACTGGTGGAGAAAAATTCGGTAGCTGACGTCTCTTTGTGTGTAGCCAACAACGATATGTGTGGGGTTCCATTCCAGTCAGCACTGATCTATTCGTCATATTATTTCTAGTTCAAACATGCTCACATGTCGTTGCTGGTGTAAAAAACCCATATTTTATATTCGTTTTCTCTAGAACATAACAGCGATATGTGCCAGGTTGGAGTCCTGGGCAGGAAAAAATTCATGTTTTGTTTCGTCATTTCAATTAAAACATCTAGCTACTGCCGAGAAAATACCATGTATCACAGTTTATTGTGCTTCGATAACAATCCGATTAGATTCTGGGCTGGAATCCCTGCCCAACACAAAGCTTTACCTCACGGCATTTCAAGTAAGCTACTTGTGAAGAAGCAGTATTTAACATCTCTCGTAGTTCGTTATCAAGAACAATAGATGCTGGGTAGGAATTTGCGTCCGTTAAGAATGTTTACGTTATGTAATTTACGGTTGATCGTTGCTAACTGATACTTTCTAAAATCGAGGTATATCACTCTCTGTATGCCTAGTCAGGAATTACTGTTAGTTTCCGTCAGTCACGAATCTTTGCTTAGTCTGCAAGACCTGGGTTTGAATCCGTATGCAGAACGAGATGGTTCGTCGTGTCATTTTAAGTTCATACTTCTCTATATCCTCTGATTCTTCATCAGATAGATGTTCTGAGGGCACAGGAGTACATATAGCATTTTCTATATTGGGCTATATGAAGTACTTGCTCCTATCGATATGTCATCCAATTTGCATATTCGGATTCCGGATCGTAGACTGGGACCTATGCATAATGCTGAGTTTTATACGTTTTTGAATACACTTCAGAAAAGTATTTTCTACATTAGCTTTCGTGTGGTATTGGCTTTTTATTCTTCATCAAACCTTGTTTGACAGCTTTAACTCAGAACAAGTTTTCTACCTGCATGTAATCAATAAATTGCATGCGCATTGTCAGACGCACACAACTAGTGTGATTTTTAGGGTAAGTCTGTGAAAGTAAATCCTAGTCAAATAATGTAGTCCAAAATAAGCATTTAGGGACGGGCTGGTCGGGAGTGTGGAATTTTTGAGAGTACTAAAGAGTTGACCATCTATCTATACGGAATAGGATTTAATTGATGGACGAGTAAACAAATGTCTACGGATTTTTGTGAAATATGTCTGAGATAGAGTAGAAGCCACATCAACTAAGACACACAAAAGAAGAGTAATATTACCTATATTTGCTAAAGAGTAAATATCAGTGTTCTCAGAAATCTTAGTATGAATGAGTAACACAATGGCATACACCTACCAAAATAGAAAATTAACTGTGCTATGTAATAGAATAAGTATGTACACTGTAGCCTTAATTGTAAGCATTCCAGCACTGTTTTATTCACAGTATTTGTGTGAAGATATTCTGTTGCTATTCTCTCGATTAATGTCAGCATTTCACTTCATGTTAATAAGAGTAAGATATTCAGTGCCATGAAAACCCTTTAACGTATGAAATCCAGTCTGATGGGTCTCTGGAGATGTATTTCTTTAATATACTTGGGTAACTGCTTCATGTAACAGAACGGATCATTAAAATCAATAACAAAGAAATTTCAACAGGAATGATTTGTATTGTTGTTGTTGTTCTGATCTGTGTACAAAGACTGGTTTGATGCTGCTCTCCATGCTACTCTATATTGTGCAAGCTTCTTCATCTCCACGTAACTACTGCACCTTCATCCTTCTGCATCTGCTTATTGCGTTCATCTCTTGGTCTACCTCTACGATGTTTATCCTCCGCGTTGCCCTCCAATACTAACTTGGTGACCCCTTAATGCCTCAGAATATGTCCTACCAACTGATTCCTACTTCTAGTCAAGTTGTGCCACGAAATCCTCTTCTCCGCAATTCTATTACCTCTGCATTAGTTACGTGTTCTACCCATCTAAACTTCAGCATTCTTCTGTAGCACTATATTTCGAAAGTTTCTATTCTCTTCTTTTCGAAACTATGTATAGTCCATGTTTCACTTCCATACGTGGCTACAGTCCATACAAATAGTTTTAGAAAAGCCTTGCTGACGCTTAAATCTATGCTCGATGTTAACAAATTTCTCTTCTTTAGAAACGCGTTTCTTGCCATTTTCAGTCTACATTTTATATCCTCTCTACTCCAAGCATTATCAGTTATTTTTCTCCGTAAATAGCAAAACTCATCTACTACTTTAAATGTCTCATTTCCTAATCTAATTTCCTCAGCAGCACCTGATCTACATAGACTACATTCCATTATCCTTGTTTCGCTTTCGTTGATGTTCATTTTATAGCCTCCTTTCAGGAGACTGTCCATTCCGTTCAACTGCTCTCCCAGTTCCTTTGCTGTCTCTTACAGAATTACAATGTCATCGGCAAACCTTAACGTTTTTATTTCATCTCCAAATTTTTCTTTTGTTTCCTTTACTGCTTGCTCAGTATATAGATTGAATAACATCGGGGATATGCTACAACCCTGTCTCACTCCCTTCCCAACCACTACTGCCCTTTATTACCCCTCGACTCTTATAACTGCCATATGTTTTCTGTACGGATTGTAAATAGCCTTTCGCTCCCTGTCTTTGATCCCTGACACCTTTACAATTTGAAAGAGAGTATTCAAGTCAAATTGTCAAAGTTTACTGTAAGTGTACAAATGCGAGAAACGTAGGTTTGCCTTTCCTTAATCTATTTTCTAAGATAAGTTGTAGATCCAGTATTGCCTCACGTGTTCCAACATTTCTACAGAATTCAAACTGGCCTATCCCAGGGTCGGCTTCTACCAGTTTTTACATTCGTCTCTAAAAAATTTGTGTCAGAATTTTGCAAACTTGATTTATTAAGTTGGTAGTTCAGTAATTTTCACCACTGTCAACACCTGCTTTCTCTGGGATTGGAATTATTATATTCTTCTTGAAGTCTGAGGGTATTTCGCCTGCCTGATACGTCTTGCTCGTCAGATGGTAGAGTTTTGTCAGGACTGTCTCTCCCAATTCTATCAGTAGTTCCAATGGAATGCTGTCTACTCTCGGGGCCTTGTTTCAACGTAGGTCTTTCAGTACGCTGTCAAATTCTTCACGCAGTATCATTTCTCCCATTTCGTTTCCACCTACGTCCTCTTCCATTTCTATAAAATTGCCCTCTAGTACATCGCCCTTCTACAGAACCTCTGTATACTCCTTCCACCATTCTGCTTTACCTTCTTTCCTTAGAACTGGTTTCCCATCTGAGCTCTTAATATTCATACAAGGGGTTCTCTTTTTTCCGAACGTCTCTTTAATTTTCCTGTAGGCAGAATCTATCTTACCTCTAGTAATATACACTGAAAGAAAAAGGTTCAAATTGCTCTGGGCACCATGAGACTTAACATCTGGGGTCATCAGTCCCCTAGAAAGTAGAACCCCTTAAACCTAACTAAGCTAAGGACATCACACACATCCATGCCCGAGCCAGGATTCGAACCTGCAACCGTAGCGTTCGCGCGGTTCCTGACTGAAGGACATAGAACCGCTCTGCCACAAAGGCCGGAGTGATATACGCCTCTACATTTGTGTGAGTATTGCGAATAAAGGTAAAGAGACCTAAGAATGATCTGTGCTCACCCTAGAAATATAAAACTAGGCGAATTTAAAGTGATCTCTTTCAAAGGGAAATCTTATCCATAATATGGTGTGATAAATAAATGTAGATATACCTTCCCTGGATAAACTAACCTTCAGCACTGTATGTAGTTGTGTATAAGAAACTTAACAATTAGCGTAAATTTGTAAATCATAATAAGAGGCTTGATATGTTCCACACGTCCCTCTGACTGTGTGTACATTAGGAAACTAATTTATGGCTTTAAAATCACAGTTGGAGATAACCTGAAATAATAAATGTTCATTTATAGTATTTCCACGGAAAAATAAGTAAATGACAGGTATTCTACAGATCCATGTACAAGTCTCAAATGAATCGATTTTATTTCTTCTTTATATTTCCGTAAGCTCCGGAATTAGAATTTTAATTTCTTTTCTGTCTGATTTTGTGAGACTGTTTTCTGAAACCATTGGTAATTGTCGTAATTTGTTTCGCAGGTTAGCAGTCCGTTACGATTCACATATATTACTACAGGAATGAGTGGGAATATCTTGCTGAGTGTGGTTAACGAGTGTACTACATTAATAAAATTGTTTTGAACGGAAATGAAACCCAAAATAATATCAATGACGTTTATTGAATCATCTTCCAACGTAGAAAAGAAAGCTGTAATGGATTAAAAGTTTGTAATGCAGCGTAAGCGCTTCAGGTGAATTCTCAAATGAATAGTAATTAAAGTACTCGCGAATATGACCTAAAATAAATAAAGTGTTTCGTAAATAATTCAAGAACGAAGCAATAAAACTTATTTTATCCTGAAAAAGCAATTGTTTGTCATACGAGCATTCAGAGGTGTTTGTGGTAAATAAAAGGTGGGATGGTGGTGGTATGTGATGCAAAATAACTGTGTCGCTTGCCGAAGAATCTACATGGAAACGATAGTGCGTTTCACTTGCAAGTGCTGTGATGTTGTGAAGACGGGCAGCAATTCCAGTCACGAAAGTTGTCGGCTCTTGACCAAGAGAATTGAGGTCAATCCACTAAAATAGCACTCATTCAGAGCGTTCACTGAATCGACGAATGTGTTCGCACCGGTCTCTATGGCAGTAAAGCACGATTGAAACTTTGGTACGCACGGTGAGTTAGCCTTAAACTCAGTTGATGCCTATATGCCCCTTCCGAATCCTGCATTCTTAACGTTCTGCGAACCAATGCCACAGAGGCACTATATGCTGTCCCTGTGTTTAGTTATTCCTAGACTAGAAAAAGAAAGCTCTCTTGGGTACTCTGTGAATAAGTTGTGCTGTAGCAAAATCTGTTCTGGTCATACTGTAGCATTATGTCTTGAAGTTAAACGCGTGAGAATTTCTTATAAATAAGTCCTGGTTCGAGTAACAACGATTAATACCAGATCAAGAGAGAATAAGTTAACTATACCCCAATATGAGACTTTCTTGTCACGGATGTAGGTATCTCGTATACGAAACTACTCTAGTACGAGACTGTCTGCTTTTTCATGTAATTCACCGAATGTGGACGTCGTCACAATCTCCCCGGAACCCTGTCCCGAGAGGTACCCTGTCCAGTAATCCCGAGTAACCGGGGACATCACTATGTCACCGCACCTGCAGCTCTGCAACTTCCGAATTCCCTGCAATGCCCATGTCATCAGTCCTATCTAGTTTAGACTCTTGATTAAATCTTTAATAAACAGTATAGCTGATCAAAGATTATCCGAACCTTTTAAGGAAAACAACTGTAATTTGTGTTTTAGTGACACGTGCTGAACGACCAGAATAGTTAAGTGTAATGAACAGTTATTCTCTGTAATAATTGCCTTCGCTGTTGTCACTATATAAAAATGAAAACTGTTGAATGTTGCCATTCAACGTAAAGAACGACAATCCCACTTTTTATCTGTGTGCATCTGAACAGCGCCTGTGTTTGATGAATAGTGAAAGATTTTATTTCTGTCTGCGAGTATACTACCGCTTCAGCTATTGATCTGTTTGAAGTATTAAGTATTTATCATGCATGGAAATTTGGAATTAATATTTATTTATTCTGGTCAAAATCGTTGCATATAAAATAGATAAAAAGAGAAACAAAGCAGACTAAACAAATAAAATTAATACGTACAAAGTAGATTATTCTAAGACAATTATTGTAAGACATTTCCATGCGTAGATGGGGACTATGAACGCAGTTTATTGCTTATGAACTTAGGTCAAACATGAAGAAACTGCAAAATATTGGAATTTAAGGAGATGGGATCTGGATAAACTGATATAACCAGAGGCTGTAAGATGTTTAACAGGGAGTATCAGGGAATGATTGACAAGAACAGGGGAAATAATGCAGTAGGAGAAGAATGGGTAAATTTGAGAGATGAAATAGTGAAGGCAGCAGAGGATCACATAGGTAAAAAACGAGGGCTAGCGGAAATCCTTGCGTTGCACAAGAGATATTGATTTTAACTGATGAAAGGGGAAAATATAAAAATGTAGTAAATGAAGCAGGCGAAAGGGAATCCAACGACTGAGAAATGAGATCGACAGGAAGTACAAAATGGGTAGGCAGGAATCACAAGAGGACAAATGAAAGGATGTAGAAACATACATCACTTGGGAGAAGATAGATGCCGTTTACAGGAAAATTTAAGAGAACTTTCGGGAAAAGAAAACCACTTGTAAGAATACCAAGAGCTCGGATCGAAAACAAGTCCTAAGCAAAGAAGGGAAAGCAGAGAGATGGAAGGAGCTATAGAGGGTCTATACAAGCGAGATGTACTTGAGGGAAATGTTATGGAAATCGAATAGGACGAAGATGAAGATGAGATAGGAGGTATGATACTGCATGAAGAATTTGAAAGGCTGCTGAAAAACCCTAGTCGAAACAAGGCCCCGGGAATAGACAGCATTTCGTAAAATATAGTGATAGCCTTCGGAGAGTTAGCCGTGACAAAACTGTTCCATCAGGTGTGCAAAAACTACGAGACAACAAAATACCCTCAGACTTTAAGAAGAATATAATTATTCCAATTACAAATTAAGCAGGTGCTGTCAGGTGTGAAAATTACCAAACAATCAGTTTGATTACTCACGGCAGCAAAATATAACACGAATTCTTTGCAGACGAATGGATAAAGTGATAGAAGATGACCGCGGGGAAGATCAGTTTGGATTCCAGAGACATATAGCAACGCGCGTGGCAATACTGACCCTGAGACTTGTCGTAGTATATAGGTTTAAGAAAGGCAAACCTACGTTTGTAGCACCTGTAGACTTAAAAAAAGCTTTTGAAAATATTTACTGGAATACTCTTTCAAATTCTAAAGGTTGCAGGAGGAAAATACAGGGAGCGAAAGGCTATTTACAATTTGTACAGAAACCAAATGGCCGTTATAAGAGTCGAGCGGCACGCAAGGGAAGCAATGATAGAGAAGGTGAGTGAGACAGGCTTGTAGCGTATCCCCGAAGATACTCAACCTGTATACTGAGCGAGTAGTAAAGGAAACAAAAGAAAAATTTTGAATTGGCATATAAATCCACGGAGAAGAAATAAAAACTTTGAGGTTCGCCGATGACATTGTAATTCTGCCAGAGACTGCAAAGGACCTGGAAGAGCAGCTGGACGGAATGGACACTGTCTTGAAAGGAGGATATAAGATTAACATCAACAAAAGCGAAAGGAGATATTGGACTGTGGTCGACTTAAATCAGGTAATGCCGTGCTATTAGAGCAGCAAAATAACTGGTAATGCCCGCCCGAGTGGCCGTACGGTTCCAGGCCCTACAGTCTGGAACCACGCGACCGCTACGGTCGAAGGTTCGATTCCTGCCTTGGGCATGGATGTGTGTGGTGTCCTTAGAGTAGTTAGGTTTAAGTAGTTCTATTTCTATGGGTCTGATTACCTCAGAAGTTAAGTCCCATAGTGCTCAGAGCCATTTGAACCATTTAACTGGTGATGTTCGAAGTAGACACGATATAAAATGTAGACTGCCAATGCCAAGAAAAATGTTTCTGAAGAAGAGAAAATTTTTAACATCTAATATAGATTTAGGTGTCAGAAAGAATTTTCTGGAAATACTTATGTGGAGTTTAAGCATGTGGGGATGTGAAACATGCACTATAAAGAATTTACACCAGAAGAGAAAAGAAGCTTTCAAAAAGTAGTTCTACAGAAGGATGCTGAAGATTAGATGGGTAACTAATGAGGAGATACTGGATAGAATGGAAAGAGAAATTTGTAGCACAATCTGACTAGAAGAGGGGATCGGTTGGTAAGACACCTTCTGAGGCATCAGTTTATTACTGGATGGAAGCATGTGCGGTAAAAATGTAGAGAGCGACCGAGAGATGACTATAGTAAGTAGATTTTATTTTACAGGTCCGTCTTGATGACATATTTTTTGTTTAAATTTTACTATGACCGGTTTCGGCTACTACCATCTTCAGATCATAAATTATTCTGATCAGAATATGATCTCAAGATGGCAGTAGCAGAAACCGGTCATAGTGAAATGGAAAAAAAAAATGTGATCAAGGCATACCAATAAAATAAAGTGCAAAAAATATGATCACGGACTCATTTTATGACTTTATGTCTTCAGTTGATAGTAAATAGGTTCAGAAGGATGTTGGTTCCAGTAGTTACTCGGAGATGAAGAAGCTTGCACAGGACAGTGCTGCACGGAGCGTTGCGTCAAATCAGACTTTGGACTTAAGGCCACAATAAGAAAACAAAGGAAACATAGGTACAGTGCGAGGCAAACGTAATAATGGTTATGTAGAAAGAGGTTACATAGAGTGAATATAATCATACCAAAAATTAGCAACTTCGACAAGATTTTCCCTGGCTCAGAGAAGGTGCTCCAGTATGCAGGAATCAGGGCACTAGGGAGAATTGTGGAGGTGGTTAGTTGTTTCTCCGGTTCGACATTCACGTGAAGTTGATGGGTCTACAAGACAGTTCAATTTAGCGATACTATCTTTTGATCTCTTGTTATACTTTGTTCTACGCACGCCACGTCTTAGTTGACTGGTTCCCACGTTTTCTATTGCAAATTTTCACCTGTGGGGAGGGCCTCCTCAGATGGGATTTATGATGCGATGTTTGCATTTCTGGTCGTCCAACGGTTATGGCGTGCCATTGGCGGCGATGCACTGCCACTGACGGAAATTTTTAGCAAGCTCTTCCTGGGTTTCAGTCTGTTTGGGTGAGGTTGGCGTCCGTGCAGCGGGTGAGCAACGTTTAGATACACTTGGCGTCTCTCTGCGTTCGCGGCAATTTCCCATCTTAAATCAGGCGTTGGCCTCAAGATACCTGACGCTGTGCTACATGTCTTGTTGAGGGGCAACTCCGACATGCCAAGCATGAACAGAACTGTACCAAACAGAGCAGGCGTATTCAGCGGCTGAGCAACATAATGCAAGTGCCAATATTCTGAATACTGTCGGTTGGGCACCCCCTCCGTTACTTGTGAACTTTCTGATGATGCTATAGCGGGGAGATAATTTTTATTTTGTGTTCAGTCAGTGGTCCGTAAATGTCATCCCACGGTTCAGCATAACCCCCATATATTATGGATTATGACAGTGACACATCACCATGCCAACTTATATGACTTTTAGTTTTCTGTTGGTGTCTTTGTTTCGCAGATGAAAAGCGCATACTTGAGCTTTAGCTAGATTAAGTTTCAGGGTATTACTTTAATAGTATGATTCGAGAGTCTGAAGTCCATTTGTTAGAAGTCCTTTTATCTGTTTTGATAACTTTGGCCTGAGATATGATCGTCAGTATAGATGAATATTTTTGTGTTAAGAGGTTGTGGCTGATCGTTTCTATAGATGTTAAACAGGGTTGGTGCTAGGACGTTATATTGTGGTGTGCCGCTTTTTTGTATTCTCCATCTACTTCGACAAAGAAGCAATGTTTCTGAAGGCTAGCTCCAATGAAGCTGGGAAAGTCATCAGCTCTCGTTGATTGATATAGTTTGTACAACATGATATTGTGCTGCACGGTATCAGAAGCTGCGAAGATAGCCTATAACCATACCCTGCTCTCCACTATCCTCGATATCTTGTGTCAGAAAGAGGACTTGTGCTGTACAATTTCATACTATCTAAATATGAGTGGTAGTAATTAGTGAAAGATTTCTAACCCCTAACCCACGAGGTATGATCTCTCCGACCGCACGAACCCCCCCCCCCCCCGCCCTCCCCTTTTCCAATCCTCCTCTAATTGCCAACCATACAATAGTCTGTTGTCTATTGTACTATCACCTTCTTTGTTTGTTGTTGTGCTGATGACACGAGTTGGGGTCTCGTAGACGACGCCTCGTGAACTACGTACCTTGTTTTCTTTACTACGCTTTGAACAGCCAGAACAGTATGACCACCGCCCTACTATCGACATAAACTAGTCCAGGTGGTAGCCGAATCACCTGTTGAACTATACCTGCTAGTGCATGTAGTATCAGCGAGGGTGCTGTTCGTCTGTACAATGGGGATGGCACACTATCTACCTGAGTTTGACCGAGGATAGATTGTGGTGGACCTGAGTCTCGGCCTGAACATTTCGGAACCTGCACTAGTTATTGGGTTTTCGAGGAGTGCTTTAGTGAGTGTGAACAACACGTGGCGAAAGACAAGGTGAATCCACGTCCACACGTCTTAGTGTTGGGCGGCCATCCTTCATTACAGATGTTGGATGTCGTTGGGAGGGCAGACAGGTAAAACGGGACAGGCGCAGCACTGTGGCATAACTAGTATCAGACTTTTATACTGGGCAGTGTACCAGTGTGTCTGAACACACAGTGCACTAAACATTTCTAATGATGGCCCTCTGAAGCCGACGACCCATGCGTGTGCCAATGTTAACACCCCGACGTCGGCAACTAAGACTGAAATGGTCACGTGAGTATCGACACTGGCCGTTGGTACGGTGGCAGAACGTTGTTGGTCTGATGAATCCCAATACCTTCTCCATCATGCCTTTGGGAAAGCGCGAATCCGTCGTGTTCCTGGGCAACGGCTCCTTGACATTTGTACTGCGGGATGGGGGCAAGTTGGAGACGACTCCATTATGTTCTGGGGAACTTTCACGTGCCCATCCATGGGTCCACGAAGCTGATGTAAGACGTCATGATGACCAAGCAGTATCGTACACTGGTTGCAGGCCACGTACACCTATCATGACAATCAAGTTTCCCGACGGCAGTAACGTTTTTCAACAAGGGTCTTTGATTAGTAATCAAAATTTCCTCGGGCCTTGGCTCCAACAGCATCAATGCTTAAATTTTGAATAAAAGTCATCAGCATTGGCGGCCGAAGACTTCCAGCATAAGAAGTCGCCCTCATTCCACTAACGACCTTGTCGAAGAGGACGGAGGAGGGGACAGAGTTTCAAGGCACTCTCGATCTTAAGTTGGGAAACTGCCCCTAAAGCCGAAGAATCAGGAATGATCAACGGCATGAGGATGCAGAAGGCAATGGAAACCATTGCATTAAATACACGTAACGTGTATCCATAGGACGTGTGGTCTGTAATTGAAAAAGTGTCATGATGATCTTTCCATTGGCAAAAGATTCCGAAATAGTCCCCCCTCGTACCTGCAGGTGGGGCTGCCAAGAGGAGGTGACCATGAGAAAAAGGCTGAATAAGCTTCAACATGGTAGGAAATCTACAAAATCTGAAAATGGAAATGCAAAGGATCAATCTATCAATAGTATGTGTCAGTGAAGTGAAATGAAAAGAAGGTAAGGCTTCCTGGTCAGATGAGTATAGGATAATATCAAAACCAGCAGAATGTGGTATAGTGGGTGTAGGACTAGTTATGAGTCGGATATGAATAGGAAGATAGGACAATGGGTGTGTTACTGTGAGCAGTTCAGTGAATGATTATTCTCATAAAAATCGACAGCTAACCAAACCAGCACTGACAACGATAGTGCAGATATACACATCCGCATCGTTAGTTGAAGATGAAATAATAGAGGAAGTATATGAGGATACTGAATGGGTAATACATTACGTAAAGGGGACTGGAATGTGGTCGTCGTTAAGGAGCAGAGGAAAAGATTATTGAAGAATTTGGGTTTGGTACTAGGAACGAGAGAGGAGAAAGAGTAATTGAGCTCTGTAATAAGTATCAGATAGTTACCGAATACTCTATTCAGTACTCATAAGAGGGGGAGCTATACTTGTAAAAGACCAGGGGATATGGGAAGATTGGAGTCAGATTACATCATGATCCGGCAGAGCCTCCGAAATCAGGTACTGGCCTATAAGGCATATCCATGAGTAAATGTAGACTCGGATCACAATTTAGTAATGATGAAGAGTAGGCTGAAGTTTTAGAGATTAGTCAGGAAGAATCAGATCCAATAGAAGTCAAATGTGGAAGTACTAAGGAATGACGAGATACGCTTGAAGTTATCTAAGGCTGTAGATACAACAGCAGGGAATAGTTCACTAGGCAGTACAGTTGAAGAGGATTTTACATGTCTGAAAAGGGAAATCACAGGAGTTGGAAAGAAAAACATAGGTACAAAGAAGGTTTGAGAAGGGTGTGTTACAGGGATGTAGTCTTTCACTCCTACTTTTCAATTTATACATCGAAGAATTAGTGTAGGAAATACAAGAAAGATTCAAGAGTGGAATCAAAATTCAAGGTGAGAGGATATCAGTGATACGATTCCATGGTGAAATTGGTATCCTCAATGTAAGTGAAGAAGAATTACAGAGTCTGCTGAATGGAAGGAACTACCTAGTGTGTACAGAACATGGATTAGGAGTAAATCAATGAAAGACGACAATAATGAGAAGTAGTAGAAATGAGAACAATGAGAAACTTATGAGGATTGATGGTCACGAACTAGATGAAGTTAAAATAACCAAATGACGGACGGGAGCAGGGGAACACTAAAGCAGACAATCATTGGCGAAGACAGCAGTCCTGGCTAAGAGAAGTTTACTGGCATTAAACACAGGCCTTCCTTTGAGGAAGAAAGTTCTGAGAATGTACGATTGGAGCACAGAATTGTATGGTAGTGAATCATGGACTGTGGGGAAAACAGGAACAGAAGAGAATAGAAGCATCTGAGATGTGGTGCTACAGAAGAGTATCGAGAATTAGGTGGACTGATAAGGTAAGTAAGGTTCTGCGTTGAATCGGAGAGGAAAGGAAAATATGGAAAATTCTGACAAGATGAAGGGACAAGAAGACAGGCCATTTGTTAAGACATTAGGGAATAACTTCCATGATACTTGATGGAACTGCAGAGGGTAAAATCTGTACAGAAAAGAAGGACCTAGGTTGCAAGGGCTAACCTCGGATGAAGAGGTTGACACAGGAGAAGAACTGTCAAACCAGTAAGAACAATGATAACTCAAAATAAAAGTGCAGCATGTCGTAAGTCGAGAAGTTAAACTGAGTGGTTCGAGGAATACTGTAGCTTGCTCCAATTGATGTACTGGCTCCCCAATTCGCCAAATCTTAACTCGATCGAACACATCGGGGATCTGATTGAAAGTGGCTTCAGAGCTCATCGCCCTTTCCCCGAAATTTATGGGAATTAGGTGACTTGTGTGTGCAGACGTTCTGGCAGCTGTATAATATCTTCACAAATGAGCAGCTAATTAGCTCTGGAACTATGACATTAATAATGTTAATGACACAGTATTTACCACCCAAGGCAAAACCTTTGTATAGATGAAGATAAAGCTGAAAGGAGCCTTAGAAGACCTGGCCAAGTGGTATGACAGTAGCAGTCGGAAGCCTTATCCTGAAAAGACATAAGTTTGTGCATTTAATCTAGGTAATAGGGAAGTTAAAGGAAAAGTGAAAATCTCTTGGAGAGGAGAACAATTACTCAACAACGACATTCCAAAATACCTCGGAATAAAGATGGACTGTTCTCTTACATTCAAAGCCCACTACGAAGAAAGGTAACTCAGAGTCTCTGCAAGGAATATCATTATCCGTAAACTTATAGGAATTATCTGGAGCCTTCAGCCAGAAAGTATTTGGAATATCCGCCGAGCCACTATGTTTCTCCGCAGTGATATATTCTGCAGTATTCTTCCAAAATTCTGTGCATTCCAAATACGTTGATTCAAAGTTTGAACGAGACTGGATGCATTGTAACAGGATACCTAAGACCAACTTCTGTCATTAAACTGTACGACATTATGGATATACTGTGGTGCCACCGCCAGACATCACACTTGCTAGGTGGTAGCCTTTAAATCGGCCGCGGTCCGTTAGTATACGTCGGACCCGCGTGTCGCCACTATCAGTGATTGCAGACCGAGCGCCGCCACACGGCAGGTCTAGTCTAGAGAGACTCCCTAGCTCTCACCCCAGTTGTACAGCCGACTTTGCTAGCGATGGTTCACCCTCTACATACGCTCTCATTTGCACAGACGACAGTTTAGCATAGCCTTCAGCTACGTCATTTGCTACGACCTAGCAAAGCATTATATTCAAGCTACTATAATTACTATTTTCAAGAATGCATTCTGAACAGATAATATTGTGAATCATGTACCGGCAAGGGCGACGATCATCATTAATGGATTACAGTTAAGTATCAAACTAATTATGTCCGCTTTCTGAATTCTCATTCCTTGTTATGTTCCAGACCTCACGTCAGTATAGTTCTTCCCTCCTCACGCCAGCCTGCGTGAGCTAAAACGTGTGCATTTCGGCCTCCACTCGTAAAACGGTATTGGCTAACACAAAATATGCTAACACAAAATATGCACCACAAGGTATTCGAAGAAAAGCAGGTTAAGAAGTGAAGATGAAGAAGCAGGAAACGGATCCCGGACATCCCTGTTAGGACACAAGCCCCTTCGACCGAGACTCAGATCAAGCTAGAGCTTCATGCAGACAGCTACAGCAATTCTCTTCAACTCCTTTATTTGAACTCTGGTGAGTTTCTTTCTCTAAGACACTCCAAATGTACGTCAAAGAGAAACCAGCTGCAGGCTCGCACCTCCATTGTCTGACTTGGTTGGCGCTGAACAGACTGGGAACTGAGGTGTCGCGATACAAAGTCAACCTCAGGAAATGAGATATCAGCAGTGTCGGTGTATTATCCCAATGTTGTGACTTGCAGGACCAACCACATCTGCTAGTCTGCAGAAATAGGTCGAATACATGCACTGCCAGTGATCTTGTTGCAGCTGAAGACATAGTAGTCAACTCCGCCGAACACTGGGCTCCACACAGAACTCGAAGAGGATTATGTGGCTGGTTGCTCGTTTATTTCTTTTCTTTCCTCTCTATATTTCATAAATTCTTGTACACGTGCGTTGTATTTTTATTGTTATTACATTATTGCCTGCATTTTATTGAAGTTCCTCTCACTGATTTTTGGATGTAATTAATTGCTGTGTATAAGTTAGTAAAGCACTACCAGAACTGTAATAATTTCACCTTCTTGACAAATAAAAAAAGTAAATAAATGGTGAAAATAAGCACACAGCTAAACATGGATCTCAATGACGCTAGCGAAGTCGATTGTAACCCTGATGCCGGCCGTTGTGGCCGTGCAATTCTAGGTGCTTCGGTTTGGAACCGCGTGACCGCTACGGTCGCCCGGTTCGAGTCCTGCCTCGGGCATGGATGTGCGTGCTGTCCTTAGGTTAGTTAGGTTTAAGTAGTTCTAAGTTCTAGGGGACTGATGACCACAGATGTTAAGTCCCATAGTTCCCAGAGCCATCTGAACGATTGTTATTTCTTTTTTGTTTTTTTTAACCCTGATGGGCAAGAAGCTAACGTTCAGGGAAGTCAATCGCTCCATCCATTAACCGAAAGTTTGCAAACCATAGAATTAATGACTAAGGCAATACACGTGGTGCTGAATCACGTAAGTGACATTTCAGAAACACTAGTGACTGTGTCTGCAGCACTAACTGAAATATCACAAAAACAAGACGCTATGTCGTTCGAAATTTCTGCGAAACAAGACGTTATATTTTTTAGATAACGTATAAAAATTATCGAAACACGAGGCTCTGCTGTAGGATATTTGAGTAGAACAGGACGCAGCGACGAAAGAGTTGACAGCTAAAATTTTCTCATTAAAGTCAGCACTGGCAGGTTTCCCAGACGCCGTGCAGAAATTACCCGACAAAGGCGTCGAAATTAGAACCGGAAGCTGTGCAGCTATTAACCGAAAAAGTTGTCGAAATTCAACAAGTTTACTCAGCTACGTAATAAATATTCTCCTCTAAAAGACGGAAAGGTAAAAAGGAAACCTGCGTCTCGGTTTACCGAGGAACTAAAACAAGCGGAAGCACAACAGAATCACCGAGTGAGGTGGCGCAGTGGTTAGCACACTGGACTCGCATTTGGGAGGACGACGGTTCAAACCCGCGTCCGGCCATACTGACTTAGGTTTTCTGTGATTTCTCTAAATCGCTGCCGGCAAATGCCGGGATGGTTCCTTTGAAAGGGCACGGCCGACTTCCTTACCCGTGCTTCCCTAATCCTATCAGATCGGTAACCTCGCTGTCTGGTCTCTTCCCTCTCTCAAAACAACCCAACCAACGACAATATATTATCCGAGAACACTTCTGTTCTATGGAAACACCTGCGTGCTCTTGGTGTAGCCAAGAATAAGCTGCAGGTGATCTCGTTTTCCCAGCCAAAGATCTGAACCGGTTCTTCACATTACTTACAACCACGATTAAAAGCGAGAAAAGATACACTGCCTAGGGATCAATGACGTAGCTACGCAAAATTCTATCCAGATCACTTTACTGCCTTAGAAGCCAAAAAATGGGACTAAGTTATGAACGTCTATTTTCGACATTTCTGCGACTCTATCATATTTCACCGTCATATGCATAGCTATCCTGTCTACGAGTAGACAAGCACTGAGATATCAATACTCTGCCTCCTCTACTGTATTATCAACGTATATGGCCTCTCATTCCTCTTCTCGACCTTACCGGTCTTGTCTGAACAAACATGGCAGGAACAATCGTTCCCATTAGAGCAAAGTCCTTTCTGTCCCACTCCATCACTCAGCGACTCTCTCAATGTCGTTTTCAGTAGCGGGAACACGACTCTGGGATAACCTCCTTATATCGAAGATCTGAATGACATCCCCGGCTCATAAGAGTGCCAATTACTTATCTACAGAGACTGCCATAGCGTCTATCTTTTTCCCTGTGCTACGTTACAGCCTTCTTTCCAACCAGATCTTCCTCATATCCCAGACCTCTTGGCTGGTGCAGTCTGTTTATACTTCCCTTCCCCAGAAAGAATTAAAAGCCGTCGTCTGAATATCCTCATTTTATAGGTTTATGGCAGGCCTGTTGTTCATCTGTGAGCTGATGTTGATGTTTTTTAAGGAATAACTTTAGATGGTTCTGCTCAATAAATCGCAACTGGTCTCTCACAATATCAAGCAAACATTGATAAATTCTAACATGCTATATCATCCAGACATGTTGCTTGATGTTTCCTCTATTGGCGATGCTGCAATGCTAAGTGTCTGTTTCCAGGACTATATATATATAGTAAGCATATGGTTTGCAATACGGCATTTCAAGTCTTATAGTGCTGGTTTCAGTACGAAGCCGAGAAGAGCTTAGCTGTTTAACACAAGAATGGATGAGTTTAGTCACTATTAGAGAAGTGTGTTATGTGCTAATGGGACAATAATACAAAACAATTTAACTAGCTCTGTTATTATTTCAAAACGATGTTTTCCATTTTTCAAATGAAAAACTTTAATATTTGAAAAATATAAGGGATAGATGTTCGTTTTAGGCATATGATCAGATTAATTTCGTGAAGACTTGTGTTCTCTCAGTAACGCCACCAAATTAGAGTCCGATAACTGTAGAAACATATATTAACAAACCAAAGAGAGAGGGATAGATATTTTGCAATCTAAAGAAACCGTGATATAAAGAAAAAATGATGACGATTAGTTGGTTGACTTAGGGAAGAGGAGCACACAGCGGGGTCATTCGTCCCAGCGCGGTAGGGAAGGATGGGGAAGGAAATTTTCCGTGCCGTTTCAAAGGAAACATCCCGAAATTTGCTGAAGCGATTTAGGGAAATCATAGAAAACCTAAACGCGAGTTTGAAACGTCGTGCTCCCCAGTCCAAGTCCAGTGTGCTAACCACTGTGCTACCTCGCTCAATCAGCTTCTAATTTCTGTAAGTTTGAAATAAATATTATATATACATTCCCAAATCTATATATGCAGGATGGTCCAATGATCGTGAACGGGCCAAATAGCTCACGAAATAAGCGTCAAACGAAGAAACTACAAAGAACTTCTCCAGCATGATAAGGGAATCCAGATGGCGCTATGGTTGGCCCGCTAGATGGCGCTGCCATAGGTCAAACGGATATCAATTGCGTTTTCTAAATAGGAACCCCCAGCTTTTATTACATATTTGTGTAGTACGTAAAGAAATATGAATGTTTTAGTTGCACCACTTTTTTCACTTTGTGATAGATGGCGCTGTAATAGTCACAAAGATATGGCTCACAATTTTGGACGAACAGTTGATAACAGGTAGGTCTTTTAAATCAATATACAGAACATAGGTACGTTACAACATTTTATTTCGGTCGTTCCAATGTGATAAATGTACATTTGTGAAGTTATAATTTCTGAGAACGCATGCTGTTACAACGTGATTACCTGTAAATACCACATTAATGCAGTAAATGCTCATAATGATGTCCGCCAGCCTCAATGCATTTGGCAATACGTCTAACGACATTCCTCTCAACAGCGAGTAGTTCGCCTTCCGTAATGTTCCATTGACAAAGCGCTGACGCATGTTGTCAGGCGTTGTCGGTGGATCACGATAGCAACTATCCTTCAACTTTCCCCACAGAAAGAAATCCGGGGACGTCAGATCCGGTGTACCTAAGGGCCATGGTATGGTTCTTCGACGACCAATCCACCTGTCATAAAATATGCTATTCAATACCGCTTCAACCGCACGCGAGCTATGTGCCAGACATCCATCATATTGAAAATACATCGCCATTTTGTCATGCAGTACAACATCTTGTAGTAACATCGGTAGAACATTACGTAGGAAATCAACATACAATGCACCATTTAGATTGCCGATTTCCATCGATAAAATGGGGTCCAATTATCCTTCCTCCCATAATGACGCACCACACATGCCCGCCAAGGTCACTGATGTTCCATTTGTTTCAGACATCGTGGATTTACCGTTGTCCTATAGTGCATATTATGTCAGTTTACGTTACTGCTGTTGATGAATGACGCTTCGTCCCTAAATAGAAAGCGTGCAAGAAATATGTCATCGTCCCGTAATTTCTCTTGTGCCCAATGGCAGAACTGTACACGACGTGCAAAGTCGTCGCCATGCAATTCCTGTTGCATAGAAATATGGTACGGGTGCAATCGATGTTGATGTAGCATTCTCAACACCTACGGTTTTGAGTTTCCTGATTCTAGCGCAATTTGTCTGCTACTGATGTGCGGATTAGCCGCGACGGCAGCTAAAACACCTACTTGGGCATCATCATTTGTTGCAGGTCGTGGCTGACGTTTCACATGTGGCTGAACGCTTCCCGTTTCCTTAAATAACGTAACTATCCGGCGAACGGTCCGGACACTTGGATGATGTCGTCCACGATACCGAGCAGCATACATAGCACACGCCCGTTGGGCATTTTGATCACAACAGCCACACATCAACACGATATCGGCCTTTTCCGCAATTGGTAAACGGTCCATATTAACACGGGTAATGTATCACGAAGCAAATTCCGTCCGCACTGGCGGAATGTTACGTGATACCACGTACTTACGCGTTTGTATTACAGCGGCATCTATAACAAAGCGAAAAAAGTAGTCCAACTAAAACATTCAGATTTCTTTACGTACTACACGAATTTGTAATAAAAATGGGGGTTCCTATTTTAAAAAACGCAATTGATGTCCGTTTGACCTATGGCAGAGCCATCTAGCGCGCCAACCATAGCGCCATCTGGTTTCGCCCTTCAAGCTAGACAAGTTTAGATCTTTGTAGTTTTTTCGTTTGATGCTTATTTCGTGAGATATTTTGGCCGGTCACTATCAATGGACCACGCTGTATATCTAAATCTATACTCCGCAAGCCATCATAAGGCGTGTGGTGGTGGTACATTATTTCCTGTCGCGAATGGTATGTTTGTTCAATTATTCTTAGTCTTACGTTCCTAGACGTACAGTCTTTTCGCAATATATACGTAAGGCAGAAAAAAAGTTTGGTCGATTCCCCTCACCCCCTCGTTGCTCCTCTCCTCTCCCATCCCCGCCCCCTGCCACGTCTTCACTGTTGTATCCCCCCTGCCCTCCATCTCTACACCCAACATCTCCTTTCCCAAGGTGGCTTCCATCAACTCCCCCTCCTGGATGGTGCCCTCTCTCCCTCCATTTATCCCTCCTATCAACTCTGATCCTCACCCCCCTCCTTTCCTCCATCCTTTCCCTCGGCTCCCTCTTCCTCCCCCCTTCCATCCTGTGTTTTCTCCCTGCCTACCCTCTCCCTTGACCCCCCCCCCCCCCCGAGACCTTTTGTACTCCCTTCCTCTGCATTCCCCACTCCTTGGCACGTCTGCTCAGCACCCCCACCCCTCTTCTGGATCCTTCTCTTCCATTGGCTCCTTTCCCCCCTCCCACTTCACTTTTCCTCTCCTTCCCCCCTTTTTTTCCCGTCATCTGACCTGTTTTCCCCGCCTGCTCTCGGGTGTGGTATGTCATATTTGTGCCAACTTTTTAGTGCAGTGTTTAAGTGAGTGTTCAGTGTTGTGCGTCTTTCCACAGTGTTGCGAACGGAACTCATGCTGTCGCTGGGTGTGCATTTTATATCTCTTGTGAACAGAACCCAGACTGTCGCCGTGTTTTTTAATTGTCTGTCTATTATTTTTCTGCTTTCTGTGTATTTTATTAGCATCATCAACCCTGTGTTTTATGTTTTAAGCTCCAGTTTTTTCTGCGATTTTACCTGTAAGTCATCGATTTTATCGCCAACTGTTATTATTTTTTCTTATCTTCATCTTTTTAAAACAAGTTCTGTAGGCTGAAGAGCGGCGTAATATGCTGCTGTCAGCCCGCCCCCTTCAGGGCGAATCGAAACTCAATAAAGGAAAAAAAAAGTTTGATCGATTTAACTACAAACGTAGCCTCGCAAATGGTTGTAATTTGTATCTTGATGCACAATGTGTTTTGTAGCAGCCACTTCTGGAGCTGAATGAACATATCTGCGGCACTTTCGTGTTTGCTAAACGAGGTAGTGATGAAACACGGTACTATTCTTTGGAAGTTCTACAATTACTCTGTCAATTCTGTCTAGTACTTGTCCCGGCCTGATCATCATTACTAACCTATCACGTCAGCAAGTATTTTCTAAGCCACCTCCTTTATGTGGGATAGTACAAATCCCGAGGGCTGCTAATGTGATTCTGTGTCATGTATCTGCCTTTCTTTCAGTAGTTACATAACAAGGATGTGCTATGTGTGGCAAAGGAAATATCTAATACGTGATACGTGGAAGACGGAACGTTGCTTGAACAGGTGGAACGTTGGATGGAGCCTCTGCCAGGGAAGAGACATGTGGGATAGCTTAAGGTTTAAAGCATGTGTGAATTTCGGGGGTGATAACAAGGTCTGTGAAAGAAGACTAAGATAATGTACAGGAACGTCAATTTAATGTTTTCCAGGACGGATGGAGACTAACTCTACCACTGAAATATTTTTTTGATTTATTTGTTTGTTTAACTTGATCCGATTAGGAGCATTTGCTCTCTCTTACATCGGATCGGAGTTCCACTTATAGAGGGTACATTACATCAGAGTTACCTAAGAAAATACCACTTTCAGTATGACAACACGTGTTAAAATGATGTGAGTGTCATCAGTGGCGGTGTGAGTAAATTACACTAACTATCAAATAACAAATATTGGCATTACTTATACTACTGCAGCCAGTAATAGTGATAACAGTAATGATAGTAATAACAAAACAATAATGATGACGGTAATTGTGACTTTAATAACAATAACGATAGTGGAAGAGAAAAGAAAAATTTATAGGTCTACAATGTACATGTTTTCTGATACAGCGAATTCTGGGAAAAGAACATTGAAGGAGGCCAGATTGACTAATAATACTGGGGAATGAGGAGGTCAGGTAACGAGTGGGTACAGGAAAAATTGTAACCGTATTTTTGCTTTAGCAGTCATCTCATTACCTGTCTTCAGAAGCTGGAGATTTTTTTTTATTTTTGAGTCATCAGTCTTCTGACTGGTTTGATGTGGTCTGCCACGAATTTCTCTCTAGTTCCAACATCTTCATCTCACCGTAGCACTTGCAACCTACGTCCTCAATTATCTGCTTGATGTATTCCAATGTCTGTCTTTCTGTACAGTTTTTGTCCTCAACAGCTCCCTCTAGTACCAAGGACGTCAGTCCCTGGTTTCTAAACAGATGTCCTATCCTCCTGTCCCTTTTCTTGTCAGTGTTCTCCACATATCCCTTTCCTCTCCGATTCTGCGCAAAACCTCCTCATTTCTTAGCTTATCACTCCCCCTAATTTCTACATTCGTATGTAGCACCACATCTAAAATGCTTCGATTCTCTCTTATGGTTTTTCCACAGTCCATGCTACACTACCATACAATGCTGTGCTCCAAATGTATATTCTCAGAAATTCCTTCCTCAAATTAAGGCTTATGTTTGATACTAGTAGACTTCTCTTTGCCAGAAATGCCCTTTTTGCCAGTGATAGTCTGCTTTTGATGTCCTCCTTGCTGCGTCCGTCATTTGTTATTTTGCTGCCTAGGTAGCAGAATTCCGTAACTTCGTCCATTTCGTGACCATCAACCCTGATATTAAGTTTCTCGCTGTTCTCATTTCCGCTGCTTCTCAGAACTTTCTTCTTTCCTCGATTTGCTCTCAATCCATATTCTGTGCTCATTAGATTGTTAATTCCATTCCGCAAATCAGGTAATTCTTCTTCACTTTCACTCAGAATAGCAGTATCATCAGCGAATAGTATCACTGATATCCTTTCACCTCGAATTTTAATTCCGAAACTTTTATATCCATCATTGCTTCTTCGATTGAACAGTACGGACGAAACACTATATCTCTGTCTTACACCCTTTTTAATCCGACCATTTCGGTCTTCGTCATTCACTCGTATTATTCACTTTTGGTTCTTGTATATGTTGTGTATTTCCCGTCTCTCCCTATACCTTACCCACATTTTTCTCATCTTGCACCGTTTTACATTATCGAACGCTTTTTCTAGGTCGACAAGTCCTATGGGCGTGCCTTGCTTTTTGTTTTGTCTTGCTTCTATTATCAACTGCATTGTCATAATGGCCTTTCTGGTGAATTTACCTTTCCTAAAGCCAAACTGATCGTCATCCAACACATCCTCAATTTTCCTTTCCATTCTTCTGTATGTTATTCTTGTCAGCGACTTAGGTGCATGATCTGTTAAGCTGTTTGTGAGATAATTTTCACACTTGCCAGCTTTTGCAATCTTCGGAATTGTCTGGATGATATTTTACCAAACGTTAGGCGGTTTATTTGAGACTCATGCATTCCACACACCAACGTGAATAATCGTCTTTTTTGCCACTTCCCCTAATGATTTTAGAAATCCTGATGGAATGTTATCCATTCCTTCAGCCTTATTTGATCTTAAGTCCTCGAAAGCTCTGTTGCATTCAGATTCTAATACTGGATCCCCTATCTCTTCTAAATCGGCTCCTCTTTCTTTTTCTATCACATCAGACAAATCTTCCCCCTCATAGAGGCCTTCAATGTACTCTTCCCATCTATCGGCTCTCTCCTCTGCATTTAACAATGTGATTCAAGTTGCACTCTTAATGTGTTGTGATTTTCTGTATGCTGAGTCAGTCCTTCCGACTATCATTCCTTTTTCGATGTCTTCACATTTTTCCTGCAGCCATTTCGTCTTTGCTTCCCTGTACTTCTTATTTATTTCATTCCACATCGACTTGCATTTCTGTATTCCTGAGTTTCCCGGAACGTTTTTGTATTTGTTCCTTTCAACGATCAACTGAATTATTTCTTCTGTTACCCATGGTTTCTTCGCAGTTACCTTCTTTTTACCTATGTTTCCCTTCCCAAGTTCTGTGATGGCCCTTTTTAGAGACATCCATTCCTCTTCAACTGTACTGCTTACTGTGCTATTCCTTATTGCTGTATCTATAGCCTTAGAGAACTTCAACCGTATGACGTCATTCCTTAGCACTTCCATATCCTACTTCTTTGCGTATTGATTCTTCCTGACTAATCTCTTAAACTTCAGTATACTCTTCAACACTACTACATTGTGATCTGAGTGTATATCTACTGCCGTGTACTCCTTACAATCCAGTATTTGATTTCGGAATCTGTGTCAGATTGTGATGTAGTCTAATGGAAATCTTCCTGTTCCACCAGGCCTTTCCCAAGTCCACCTCCTCCTCTTGTGGTTCATCAACCGAGTATTCGCTATCACTAGCTGAAATTTATTGCAGAAAATTAGTCCTCCTCCTCTCTCATTCTTTGTCCCAAGCCCATATTCTCCTGTAACCTTTTCCTCTACTCCTTCCCTACAACTTCATGTAGATCAAGACGACTCTTAGATTTTCCTCTCCCCTCGTGTATTGTTTTACTCTTTCAATATCATCATACCATTTCTGTATCTCTTCACCTTCAGCTGGCGACGTCGGCATGTATATCTAAACTATCGTTGTTGGTGCTGGTTTGCTGCCGAACTGTTCACAGTAACGCACTCTCTGCCCTGCCTTTCTATTCATAACGAATCCTACTCCCGTTATAGGATTTTCTGCTGCTGTTGATATTAGATGCCGGCCGAAGTGGCCGTGCGGTTAAAGGCGCTGCAGTCTGGAACCACAAGACCGCTACGGTCGCAGGTTCGAATCCTGCCTCGGGCATGGGTGTTTGTGATGTTCTTAGGTTAGTTAGGTTTAACTAGTTCTAAGTTCTAGGGGACTAATGACCTAAGCAGTTGAATCCCATAGTGCTCAGAGCCATTTGAACCATTTTGATATTAGACGATACTCATCTGTCCAGAAGTCCTTGTCTTCTTTCCTTTTCACCTCACTGACCCCTACTACATCTAGGTTGATCTTCGCATTTCCCTTTTCAGATTATCTAGCTTCCCTACCACGTTCAAGCTTCTGACACTCTACGCTCCGATTCGTAGAACATTATCCTTTCGTTTATTATTCAATCTTTCTATCATGGTCACCTCCCCCTTGGCAGTCCGAATGGGGGACTGTTCTGGAACCGTTGGCCAATGGAGAGATCATCATGACACTTTTTCAGTGACAGGCCACATCTCCTGTGTGTCTGCAATGCAGTGGTTTCCATTGTATTGGAAATGTTGTTCTGTCTCTAATATAATGCGGAAGGTTGTTACAGAGTCGGGTTCCTGCTACTGAGAAGGACTTCGAGAAGGTCAGTGAACGATGGAGTAGGACAGAAAGAATTTTGCTCTGACGGAAACGGGTATTTTTGTTGTGTTGTTCAGACAAGAGTATTAGGATCGAGGAGAGAGATATGGGTGACAGCGTTCTTTGATAAAACAGTAGATAAGACAGAGGGTATGGAAATCTCTGCGGTTGTCTGCACGAAGCCAGGAATCCTGTGCCTATTATAGTTAAATGTGATCAAAGAGTTAAACATCGCGGATATGATGAACACAGTCATTCGCGACCAGTTTCAGATGCTGTGAGGTTTCCTGAGCAAGGCCTTGCATGATAACATCGCTGTAATCAGTAATTGGAAGTACAAATGTTTGTACAAGTTCCTTTTTCAGGTCAAGAGCGAAGAGCTTTTTATATTATTGTAGGCCATGGAGAATTGGTGCTATCTTCTTGCACATTACAGTTACGTGCTCAGTCCTATTTAGACTTATGTATTTTTTTCTCCTACCCTTTAGCTGAAGGACAGAAGTTGATATTTGTAACATTTGTGATTAAATCCGGTAGAGATGCCCAATAATTCGGCCTAATGAACCTAAAATGAGCAGCCAGTATCGCTTGGGGGTGAGCTTTAATCCTATATCCTGTGTCCATTTTGATACTGCACGCAGGTCGGTACTGAGATTTTCGATAGCTGTCCTCAGGTTGAGAGGTTTTGCACTTAGATGCAAGCGGAGGTCGTCAGTGTACATGTGATATTTTCAATAGGACAACACTGATGACACACCAGTAAGGTACAACGAAAACAGTGTAGCACCTAATACCGAACCCTGTGGAACACCTGATGCTACCTGTACACGTTACGACTTCATGGTGTTGGACATGACGCATTCTTGGCAAGACATAACATATGAGCCAGACCCTTTCACTATACTTGGCGATAAATTTTCGCAGCCATAGTCGATGGTGTCAAAGACTTTTCTTTAGTCTAAGAAGCACATGATAGTTGCCCCTTGTGCATCCATTGCAAGCATCAGGTCATTGTTTATCTTCATTAAGGCAGATGTTGTGTTGCGATGTTTACAGAAGCCTGATTGGTATCTGTCTAATAGGTTGTTTGTGGTTAGAGAGTTTGTTAGTCATATTTACACAGTCTACCTAAACAGTCACGACACTAATTGCTGTAAAAGTTGTTACCGTTTGGCAGCTGGAGCGACAATAGCGCTCCAAATGGCGAGAAAGGAGAATTTCTGGCGCGTCGTAAGAATAATGTTTGTTTTGCCTGCCATTCCTACGTGATTTACGAAACATATGAATTATTTTCTTGCCTCCTATAGATTGTGTAATATTAGAAGACATAGATGTTTCTAAAACGATTCTGAAATAAGTGCAAGTAAGGATAAAAATTATGAATCCAGTGGCAAGTTACAGCATATTCGTGAAGAAACACTTGTGATGTTGGATAGCTCTGCGGATTATCACGTTGGTATCAACGGAATATAAACACTTATATTCACACATAGGAAGCACAGACATGTATCTGTACATGCAAAGAGAATCGACATCCTTTTTGTCGTTCCGTAGGCCTAATGTGTTTTAGTCATTGTCATCTCTTGCCACAAGTACGACCTTGTCTATGTAGGACAGGAAACTGCCAAACAGTGGGAGAAATACACTGAGAATGTAAAGCCCAAGTCCTCAAAGCCAATAACACTGTCAAAGTGTTGTCATATGTTAAATTTGGCATTAGAGACTTTTCATCCAATGATATATGCACTAGTTTATCAGTATCGGTGAAATGCTGTACATTGTGCTTTAAAAGGTGGAACACACACTTTATTTGTATGCCTCCACATACCTTTGTAATGTACGCACCGATGGAAGCATAAAACATTATGACAAAACCTGTATACCTGAGTGCTGTAATATAATACGTTTAGTGCAAACAGCATATTTTTGTCTTTCCAGTTTGCACATGACATATTAATCTGGCTTAACGACAGGTCAAGAGCGCCTTTTGTTAAATATCGCGATCCCATAGTCTTCAAAATTTGTTCGTCCTTCTTCACTCGGTCCTTCTCATAATGTTTCTGTTTCTGTCTGTACTTAAATTGATAGGCGCTTTCCTCCTCCCATAAAAGTTTTGGACGAGGTCTAGCGATCACCACACTCTGATATTCCACATGCTTTTTCTAGACACGAATAACTGTACTTAATTTTACCACTTCATCTTCAAACCAGGTCTGTGTTGACGATTCAGATGAATCTGGCACTGGTATACGGAGACTTGAACTGGCTGTTTCTGTGCCATAGGAGTGTTTTACAGTTTTAGACGGATTGTCGAACCTCTGTGGCAGCTTCCTCTTCATCATCATTTGAGCCGGCTTATTTGGAATGTCAAACAATTTGGTTAACTGCATACCACACGAGTGTATTATTGTCTGCATTCATGAACTGGTTTTGTCCGAAGTGTAGCGAACACAGCTTAACATTATTGTAAAATTAAACAGGGTCTTTTTCCATAAGATTTTATCCCTGCTATTCACTATCCATTTTCTGCTCGTAAAACGAAACATAAATCGTCATTATACATGTCATTTGCAAGCGAATCCTGACTGTACAGTTCAGTAACATGATGGTATATATCGGGTGATCAAAAAGTCAGTATAAAATGGAAAACTGAATAAATCACGGAATAATGTAGATAGAGAGGTAAAAATGGACACACATGCTTGGAATGACATCGGGTTTTATTAGAACCAAAAAAATGCAAACGTTCAAAAAATGTCCGACAGGTGTCACTTCATCTGATCAGAATAGCAATAATTAGCATAACAAAATATGACAAGGCAAAGATGATGTTCTTTACAGGAAATGCTCAATATGTCCACCATCATTCCTTAACAATAGCTGTAGTTGAGGAATAATGTTGTGAACAGCACTGTAAAGCATGTCCGGAGTTATGGTGAGGCATTGGCGTCGGATGTTGTCTTTCAGCATCCCTAGAGATGTCGGTCGATCACGATACACTGGCGACTTCAGGTAACCCCAAAGCCAATAATCGCACGGACTGAGGTCTGGCGACCTGGGAGGCCAAGCGTGACGAAAGTGGCGGCTGAGCACACGATCATCACCAAACGACGCGCGCAAGAGAGCTTTCACGCGTCTAGCATTATGGGGTGGTGCGCCATCCTGCATGAACATCGTACGTTCCAGCTGGTGTTTATGAGCCAGGCTGGGGATGATGCGATTCTGTAACATACCGGCGTACCTCTCACCTGTCAGGGTACCAGTTTTGCTGTCCAGCGCCATCTGTCGGACATTTTGTGAACTTCGTTTTTTTTTTCGGTTCTAATAAAACCCCATGTCATTCCAAGCATGTGTGTCAATTTTAACCTCTCCATCTATATTATTTCGTGGTTTATTAAGTTTTCAAATTTATACTCACTTTTTGATCACCCTGTGCCTCTCAGGGACCTTTAGAAACTAAAAGAAGACGGTTATGTTATCTTCTTGTTGTTGTTGATCCAACTTATTGCATTAAGCTACTTTCCCATTTGTAAAAACCATTGTACAATTCAAAATATACAACTACTATTCGATTTCGCTTTTACGATCGCGCCAGCACGACAGTTTCACTTACTGGCCGCTTGGCGCGCTGCAGGAGCAGTTGGCAACAAAATCGAGGCGAATTATCGCGACCGCTATCTTAGCCTGTGATATTACTTTGAACGGGGGTTCTCACAGAAGCGTTGGATATAGTTACGAGCCACTTCACTGCGGGACGAGCCTACGTAGTAGAGTTACTACTCCCAGTGTAACAGAGCGATACGCAGTAGAGACAGAGTTGTTCTGCCCTTAGGCTACTGGCGCCCGTAGTGTTCTCTGGACTGTTGCTGCCCTCTGTTGTCGCTGGCCGGAAGGCCGGGTCGGACGCAGCCGGAGCGGGCATTTGCCGCCAAAGTTTGCTGCGGCAGCTAAAGACCGCCCAACTTCCGGCGTGCGGTCGGCGGTCACCGCAGCCGCGGCGGACCGACCGGTAAACAGCAGCCAATGCCGGCTTCCGGCTGGCCGGCCGGGCCTCGCGTGCGGCGAGCCGGGACAGTAATGGCCGCCACTCTGTCACATTAACAGAACAAACACTTAGCTGTGATCACGTAACCAATATGTCGTATAAACCTTTAAGATATAACTTTCATGTACGTTGTTTGCAGTCCGACTTCTCAAAAGAATCGCAGTGTAATTTCTAGTCATATTAGACTGAACGTGGGTTCTCACAGGATCGTTGGATATAATTACTACGAGCTATTTCCCCGCGGGACAGCCAGCATAAGAGAGTGATAAATATTCTATATAAAAATACATGTGGCTTAACTTCCTGGGTGCCGCAATTAATAACTGACCAATTAAGGTCTACAATCTTAGAGGCATATACTCAAGGTATAGTTCATCTATTACTTAAGGGATACATCATCTCTCGCCTCAATTCTTAGTTTCACATACCTATCGCCATGGTTTGGTCATCCAGGAGTTGCGGTATTTCGCAGACAGGATGAACAGTTATTACAGAGAGACTGTATCTACGTCTGATTCCAAAGCTTTCATTTCCTTTCTCGTTCTTTTGAAACCAAAATAGTTCCTTATTCATACAACGTAATACGTGCAATCAACAGGGGATCTCAAACTGATTCCATATTTCTAGATTTCAAGAAGATTAGTGGCACTTTCCTCGCTTCCAATCGAATTGCGTGACTATGCTGTATGGTATTAGCTGTGCGAGTGGATTCGTCATTTCCTGCCAGTAGTAGCCGACGGAATGTCATCGAGTAAAACGTGTGTTTTTTAGAGTCGTCTGTCAAAGAGTGGTTCAAAAGAAGTTCTGAACTAACTTGGAAATATGGTTCGTGGCGGAAGGAGAAACATTTGTGTTTCCTGTTGGCTTATGTGAACAAACGTAGGTTGCTGTTAAACTGTGATATGATCGACGACTGTGAAATTGCTCTTACCATGGAGTGTAGCATGCTGACAGTATGTTTATCATTGTAATGTTGTCCTGTGAAACCACCGGAAGCTCCACTCACCACGCCCACGCCCCTGCCCCCTATTGCGACAGTTCATGCCAATAAACAAATATAAAGTATTCGATTCCGACGGTTATTTCCGTTTCTCAAAGAAGTCTGGCCATCTGGACAGATACGAAACTTCGAGTCAATCACTGAAACATCAGATCAATAAGGATTACTGTTTTCCCGACTTGATAATATACCGAATTTTGGATTCATTTGCGACTGAAGTACAAGTTACCTTCTAATGTGGTCGCCGGTATTGAACTTTTTATATTGTTGATAAACGCAGAAGGTGTAAATGAAGCAGGTAATGTCAGGGGACTGGTAACGGGAAATTCGTGCATTCGTATGACATTCTGTATATTGACTCACAAGTTCGTACGAGGTCCGTTCAAAAAATTCCGGAACATCCATAATTTCGCGCAAATGGCGTGTTGAAGCTAAATGCGGTTGGCATCCCTGCACTTACCTGTGTTTAATGTGCAATTGCTGGAAGTTTCATCGCTGTACATCTGTTAGTTGTTGTTCAGTGCTCTACTGAAGATACGTTGTGTCGCACAGTCCGCTACGAATTTCGAGACGGCAGAGTTAGCAGAACAACGCCTCTGCATTAAACGAAGCGTCAAACTAAAGAAAACCTTTAGAGACACACCAAATGATGCAGGAAGCATAAGGTCATGAGTGCTTAAGGCGTTACGAATGGTTCACATGGTTTAAAAATTGGCGGACGGAAGTTAAAGATGACCATCAAATGGCTCTGAGCACTATGGGACTTAACTTCTAAGGTCATCAGTCCCCTAGAACTTAGAACTACTTAAACCTAACTAACCTAAGGACATCACACACATCCATGCCCGAGGCAGGATTCGAACCTGCGACCGTAGCGGTTGCGTGGTTCCAGACTGAAGCGCCTAGAACCGCTCGGCCACTTCGGCCGGCAAAGATGACCATCGTTCAGGACGTCCCTTGACGTCTGCCGACGACGTTTATGTCTGGCACGTTAAGGAAATTGTGTGCACTAATCAAAGACTGACTGTCCGAGAGATTTCAGAAGAATGTAACATTTTAGTTGGATCATGTCATGAAACCCTGACACAGCATCTTGGAATGCTTGTGTTTCCGCGAAGTTCGTCCCATGGCTCATGAGTCAAGACCAGAAAGGCCTTCTCCTCGCAATCTGTGAAGAGCTTTTGGATCACGCAAATGAGAACGAGATGTTCCTTAAGAGAATTATAACTGGTGATGACTCATGGATCTACAGTAGTTATGATGTTGATACCAACGTTCAATTTCCACAGTGGGTTGGGACAGGTTCTCAGAGATCGAAAACAGCTCTCCAGGTCAGGTCAAATGTCAAAGCCGTGTTGATAGTTTTCTTTGACATTGAAGGATTAGTTCACTATGAATTCGTACCACAGCGGCAAACTGTTAATCAATGGTACAATCGGGACCTCTGCGAGAAAGTGTGAGAAGGAAATGGCGTGAAATGTGCACAGAAAATTAATGATTCTTTCATCAGGATAACGTACCCGCACATTCATGACTGTTTATGGGTGACTATTGCACAAAAAACGAAATCACAGTCCTGCCTCATTCTCCGTACTCACCAGTCCTTGCCCATACAGCTTTTTTTCATTTCCAACGTTGAAAACCCCGTTGAGAGGATGAGGATTTGCAATGGTAGACGAGTTCTTCGCTAGGTCGTCCTACGGGGCGTCCGGCGTTTGCTTCCCCTCAAATGCTTTTTTCGGCTGTCTTTCTTGTAGCGTACGGGCTACATGGCTGGCCCTCTGGAATCCTTTGCTCTTCAGCTTCCGTGGTATTATTGGTTGGTGCATCAAGAGATGCATTTCGTTCATTCCTCCTCCTTCTCCATTCTCCTTTATCTAAGATTTTACTCCATATTTTCCTCATTACTTTCCATTCAAATAATAACAATTCCCACTTTTCGGATTTTGTCATGCTCCATGTTTCTAAACCGTGTGAGTGTAATTGTTTGTTTTAGTGTATGAATTGTTTACAACAATGTTTTCAAATTCTTACAAAGTATTTCACTGCTAATATTTCTCTACTTTTATTCTGTAATTATACCTTCTTAATAATCTATGTACAAAATTTGATCAGAACTAAACATACCTCCATCTCTATCGCTTTCGTGTTATTCACACCTAACTTTGCATCCAATGCCTCAGTCCTCTTTGCCACTGATGGCCACGTCTCCTGGATCAGTAAACCGTCACAGTAGTAACCAACGAATGTAACAAGTAGCTCACCACATTGTAAGTGTATAAATTAAATAAAACCATCAGTGCACAATTCCCCTCCATCCCCCCCCCCCGCCCCCCTGGAAAGTCCATAAGATGAGATTCCGCAGGCGTAGACAGCAGTCGGATAACGTCATGATCTGACCATTTCATTAATGCATGTTTGGTTTAAGGAGCATGTTTGCGTCTGAACTCACTATCTGTGTTCTTATAGTCTCTGTAACGGTTGGCCTTTGACGATAGGTAGCACGTTAACTTAATTCCTCTAACAAACAATAATCACTGAAAAACGTTGATAAGCCATCGGACAAAGTAAAATGTATAAGGTTTATCACGTGGTAATTTGTGTTAAAAACTTCAGGGTGTGTTCCCGGAAGGATGGTTGGAAGAATGTAAAATTCAATTCTTTATGGGTTATTTGAGAGGCGATGCGGCACAGCAGGGTTTTATATCCCAGGGCAGTTATAAACTATTCCATGACTGCTAGAAAGGCTTCAAGAACTGTTTCTGGTCAGAAGGTACTGAAAGTAGATTAACTTTAGGGACTATGGATTCTAGAGAGTTAAACAATAAATGTCGAGGACTCAGTTCATACTTTGAGTAATATATGAACTTAGCTTAATACTTCGATGCTGTATTAAGCTGTAGGCACCTTGTGTGCATATTAGTGAATGTACTACTCTACTCGGTAGGAGAGAAAGTAACTGATGGAGACCTCAGTTATACACAAGGATTGCTTCACTATTTCTATAAGTCGGACAATTTAGAGAGAAATATATTAACGGGAGGTAACCATCAATGTAGAGGGATTCAGAATGGATATCTTTTTGGCTCAGCACCTACGTAGGATAGTGCTGGATTGTTACCACGAAGAGAAAGGTGCCCATTACAGCAACGAGGACCCACCTAGTAGTAAGAAGCTATATGGAAGGAACTGGGTAGCTTGAAGTGAAAATTGGTATTCACCCACCCAAGAGAGGTAGCGGAATATAACAGAAAGTAGGAAAACAAAGTGCCCTTGTCCAAAAATGTTCACGTTTATGTAATGGTACTTGAATTACGTAACCATTGCGGCACCTCACCTCATCCTCTTGATACCAGCAATATTCTACTGTGTTTCTGTAAAGTAGTTAACACATTTCTGAGACAACATTCAGATTTGATTTCATTAATGTAAAGGTACTTTGATACATCGATAGGTTTATGTTGCAATGATATTACTCTAATGTGTATTCTTTCTTTTGTCACTATGATCTTTGTCGTACTTGTAACTCTGATTTTTGGGCGCGTAAGCGATTATTAGAGAGTCAAGTCTTGGTCGTCATATTGAAAAGACGCAAATTGTAGTCAGTTTATAAAATGTGAACTTTAACAGTGAGGAAGATATTTTCAAGTATGTTTTAAATTGTGAAGTGATGTTTTGTGTGTTACGTGATATTGTAACAAAAGAAATAAAAAAAGAAGTGTAACTTAAATTCGGAGTGCTGATTACTTTTTACATCACCATTGTGCTAACTTGCAAAAGTTTAATCTTCAGGAATGGTTTGTGAAACACATGTAGTAAACTTTTGAATATCGCATAATAACAGCTAGGCCTCTTTGCATCCGGGCTTGGAACCATCAGCACCTAGATTTTCGACGATTGAGCCACGAGTTCACAACTAGACCAGCGTGGGAAACACGGAAAGATGAGTGCCTAGTTTAGCCATTATATCATGAAATGACTTTATTAACTGTGCTCTACTGACACCTGGTACATAATACAACTTTGTTGTTGCCTGAAAATGATATATTTAGCAGCGGGAGAAACACTACAATCATAATTAAATTTTACCTTTGTTGTGGTAGGGTTGTTAGAGTTATTATACAAGAAATACCAGGGTCTAGTAAAGTAACTATTAATGAATCTGATGGAAAGAAGTTGTTGAGGGCATTTACTGTCCAGATCGACATGAAGGCTTATATTGCATGTACGAAGGAGAAGTACAAACATTATGTCTGCAACTTTCTTCTGGAGCAGAGGTTAAGTATCGAGCTAAATAATGTAAATGTCGTGTGACTAGGGCCTCCCGTCGGGTAGGCCGTTCGTCTGGTGCAAGTCTTTCGATTTGACGCCACTTCGGCGACTTGCGCGTGGATGGGGATGAAATGATGATCATTAGAACAACACAACACTCAGTCCCTGAGCGGAGAAAATCTCCGACCCAGCCGGGAATTGAACCCGTGCCCTTTGGATTGACATTCTGTAGCGCTGACCACACAGCTACCGGGGAAGCTATATTTTAGGTTTTAAGTTACTGTTGATTAAACGTTTTGCAGTGAATATATGATTGGTGGTATATAATTAAAGAGAAGCGACTACAGAATCTTATTAATGAAGGGTGTCCTTGTTTAAGTAGTAATAGTTATGTTATCAAGTAAAGGAAGGAATGGATCATTAAGAGACCATTTATTTCAAGTGTTTAACATGAGAACACAGTTAGTTTAATGACGATCACTACTTGTTTCTTTTGTGCTGCAGTGTGTTACCAATGAGTGAAGAGGGCAGTGAAGTGCTAACGAGTAAATAAGTTATGGTTAAGAAGCAGTCTATTACTTACTGACAAACTAAATGCTGTGTAAACGCCCTTTGCTAGTGGTATAAAAGTTTGTGGGGTCGTGAGTTTTAAGGTGTACTAGATTATGTGGGCGCACTGAACTACCAGTAGTAGAACTGGATAGTCGTTTCACTTTTAAGTTAAATGCTGTTGATGAAAGCCCAGACAGTGATATATTCTCTAATATCTCATCTATGGTGAAACAGCGTCATTTATTAATTCATTTGTAAAGTTCTTTTAAAAGAAAGCTTTAAGATTATGTTGAATCAAAGTCTGAACTGAAATGGATAAAAAACTCCAGTTATCATGTAGCATGTTCTAACTGCAAGTGATGGACTTATTCTGTGTTATTGTTAGCAAAAACTTCATGCGAATTGACTGGGCAATGCAACTCCCAATACTAATAAAGAAAAAAGGTCACTGCAAAACACATTCGGATCCTTAGGCACTAAATCCTCTGGCCCTGTTCAAAAGTGATAACGTAGGTCCCTTTACACGTAGCAAATAAATTAAATTGTCTTACCTCTAATGCAGGAAGGGCGGAACGCGATATATTCTGGCCTTTCATGAAAAATATAAATATGCTAGCTATAGGCTCAGAGGTGTGCAATGCTGGTCGTAAAAATGTACATGAAATTCTTTTGGCAGATAAATGAAAACATTTAAGAAAAATCCAACGTCTTTGAGAAACATGTGACCTAAACAGAGAGGCGGATCTGGTGAATTACTAACACTGAGTTTCTTAGTGAAATTATATTGCTCAAGTAGAGTCTGCCTTTTCAAAGACATCCGACAATTGAAATTAAATTACTCAGAAAAAGTTACATCCTTTTAATTAATTGGTTCACAAACAATGAGATTTATACAACAAGTATTATCTAATCTCGCTAAAAAGCATAACCACAGATCATCAAATTCCATATACCTGTTTAGCAAGTCTTAGAATCATTACAAAGACAAATATCTCATTATCCTTTTCATCAAATCAGTTTACATACATTCTGGGGTTACTCAACAATCGACAATTATCAGTCAACTAACCTACACTAATGCGCTGGCAGAAGGAGATTCATAAATATTAAACATCTTTGCATTGCTTGTGAGAAGACATCTGTTTACATGTTCTCGTAATTTCTACTTTATAATCTAACACTTGGTGGCTTCATTCACGGAGCCCATCACAAAAGCTGCCTATTCCACCCTCTTTCGCTTACCGACGGCTACTTACAACTGTGTGCCAAGTGCTCTCTTACTTCAACACTACAACCTCAGAGCAGAAGCAGTATCTTTGGCTTAGCGGTCGTGCACAGTCAGCGATCCGCTTTATAGAGTCTGTCAGAGACATAAATAGTTTATAATAAAATAATTTCCTCTTAGTTTACATTAATATTGTTATTACATTTTGGTGTCACATACAAGGGTGCTGCAGTAGACTCCTTTCAGTGAAAAGAATGAGGATACAGGAATTGATATATTTATGTAATATGAGATAGGTCTCTATTTTACAGTTGTTTTCAACTGCTGAGGTAGAATCTAAGTTCTTGTAATAGAATTATTGGTTTAGGGCCAAAGAACATATACGTTAATTTAAATTAAATTCCTGCAGGTGCAGTTGTGTAGCTGCATAATCTATTTCATAATCTCTTTAATAGGGTGACATGTTGAATCAAAGAGCAGAAACGACACTTTAACATCTAAGCAAATCCTTGCATTTACAACAGTCTTGTGGTCTTCAGAGCACTGCATGTACTGAGTACAATGGGATATGAATTAAGGTATTCTAGCATATTGAAATACGTGGTGTGGAGACTTATTCACACTGTCTACATCTGAAATGAATTTGATAATGCAAAAGCATTTAATGATGTAATACAAGGTATTTACGTAAATGCATGCAAAAATTTGACAGGACATAGAAGATGCTCCATTGAACAATTCGAGGCAGGGATCTTGGAGTAGGAGAAACTGTGGTAAGGAGATAATGCGAATAAAATCACATTGCCTTGTACTTTTTTGTTTACATTAGTTATAGTTAACTCCATAGACCATCACTAACACAATGAACGTATCATTTGTACTGTATCTTAAAATATGTGCTGAAACTGACGGCCAACAACCTCAATTCAAGCCTGAAATCGGTGAACATCTTCAAGATTGGGTGTGCGAGTGGTGCTCATGTTACTAGGTCCCTCGTTTCTTATTTCGAATGAACCAGTCTCCCGCATTCGTCGGGTGATGCCTGTTAGAAAATCGTTCTCCATACAGTTTTTCAGCAGCGAGAGCATTGCAACGTACCTTCCCATACACAAGATGCATGTCAGTGAGTTCCGCAAAACTGTACCAGTAGTGCTCCATCGTACTGTAGCATGAGTCTCTGAAGAGTGCCGAGTAATGAATGGGTCTTTCGTTGATTCATAGCACGCTCTGTCATGGGAGAATGTAGATACGATACAACAGAGCCACCTTATGGGCGGGTTCGTAGTTAACAGACTAGTCCTCCTTGTTTCCTCGTAGGAACTAAAGAATGTACATGTGAATAAACATCACAGTACAGGTAAACTTTTACGGATGTTAGTTGTAAATAAGTTGGAAAGCAGTAATTCTAGACAAAGCGGTAGACAAGTTTACTTCCATATTTCCTTAAACTGGCTTCTCCGACCCCAGGCCCTCTGCCTCAAATTGGCTCTTGTAACATTTTTGCACCCTCTTACGGAAACACTCTGTATAAATGAGTAACGAAATCCAATTTGGGACCCTGAAAATTATCGGAAGTTTTATTCCTGTCTGAAACACATAATGCCATGATGTAAGATAAACATAATGAAAAGAAATGAATGACTTAATATTTTAAGGACTGGAAATGTTTTATACTTACATGATATAGTATGTGTGTAGGTGCTATGTTGTCAAGTTGCGCAAGGGATTGATCTGACAAGTACCCTCTGGCTCCTGCAAGAAGCAATTTCCACCCCCCACTACTACAGAAGTCAGACAGACGCCGTTAATGTACCAAAAAGAAATGCCTGTAAAACTTTCAGCAATAAATATCATCTGGAGTCGTCCACATTAAGGAAAAGACACAAAAATATTATATTTTCTTACATAACTAGTGGGATACTTGGGTACTGGAGCATTGCTAGTTAGTGTAAGAAAAACATTAAATAAACAAAAATATTTTTATTGCAAAATCTGGGAAAATCAGGTGAAACTTTTATTTATAAACTGATACACAAATTTCCAGGTTCTTTTTGGAATAGGAGGTTACCTCTTATGGATAGGAATCCTGTTAATGAAATTTATATACAAAGTGTGGGAAAGCTCTTTTATCGCTTTTCTTTAAGAATGTTATTTACTCGGCAGAATGGCTGAGAGCTGCGCCTACTCACCTTGAATAATTATCGGATTGAATTTTTCTAAGTACGGTTGAGGCTGTTGCGTGAGAAATGTAATGGAGTGACTTGAATGAAGTATGTTATTTCTAATGGAGGAAAGATGGGTCTCGCCTACGCTGTAGTGCACAATACCGTTAGCTGTGAAGACTGCTGCCTGCATCGTTCGCCGCTGATAAATAACAGAACCATCTCTTTCTATCTGGATTGACCTTCACCAATCGAACTCTCACTACGCTTTGATGAAGTCAAGGACTCCTATCTGCCCCTAGTCTAACTATTGGCGTGGTACACCGGTCAGATAACCAGTGAACCGTGATGCAACTCAATGTTCACTCGCAGGCTCTAGCTGATACTCTGTCTGTGTTCACACTGCACATTAAGTGTCGCGGCCAACACACAGAACAGACACTTAATTGCGAGCGACTCCACATAGAGTATCACTTCGATTCGCTAGCGACAGAGGTGCTCTCTCAGTGCAGTACTGAGTAGAGACTTTGTTCCTCGCTCTCTGCGTACACGCACGAGCGCACTCGCTCCCGCTACGTATTCCCGTTTCAAGAGCATCACTGGAACGACCCCTCTCCACGCAAAAAGCGAACTGGTGTATCACCCGCTGTCTTTCCCTTACTCCTCCGGCTCATTGCGTCACAAATAGTCCGCCAATCAGTGTTACTCTCACAAATGGGAGAATGGCGCTCTGTTTAAGCCAACCAATCCGGAAATACATAGCATCCGCTTTAGGCGTTTACTATCCACCTGTGAGAACTCTGAGACTGCGCACTAGGTCCATAAAAAATGCGTGTGCTGGGCTCTCCCAAACAATACAGTGACTTTTGCTTTTAAGGTGAACACGCACGCCATTATCCCTTTTCTCTGGCAAAAACTGTTTTTGTCCCTGGGTGGTCAGCCGGCCAGTGCAGCTGTGTGCTAACTCACCCTCCGACGGGCTTTCTAGTTGGGTGGCTGCCTCTGAAGAACAAAAACTCCTGTGGCTGTCATTTCTTGAATGTCTGTGTATGCCAGCCTCGACATTTTAAACTCGGTGCGCAATTGCGATTTATTTATTAGATTTGCATATCGATTAAATGTAAATATGTAAAATTGACTCTATCTTATCGAGTTTGGGCTAGAATGAAACGTCTTAATATGCAGAATACGATGGTGAGGTCGGAATATGTAAGAAATGAAGGCCAGGAGACCACGCCACCTTACAATGTTAATTGTATTCTGTACGGAGGTGACGATAAAATGTTAGGAAGCTGTAGTACAGGGAAGCTATAACAATGTCAACCAAATTGTACCTTGAAAGCTACAAAAGTATTTATATTAACTACACTTAAGAAAAAGAATTAATGGAATTTACTATGTATAATGTATATTAGAGTGAGATTTGTGTCAAGTGAGAGGCCAGGGCGACGATGCCAATCCATGTAAAACCACGCAGCACAGTCACTGGGTGGATCTGCTTCATATTTATATTGCAGCCATACTCACAGAGCTGTCTAGGTTAATACTGCATTTACAAGGTGGAGGTGTTAAATCACATCGTAATCATTTGACTTTAGCTGTATCGAAAAGCTTGTGGTCACTATTGTGGAGCTGGATGTGGAATAATGTTTTTATTTATTGTGTTTAAAGAAGACGGTAAAGGCAGGTGAATTAAAATATGAAAATCATGTACAAGAGGAAGTAGCTGAGAGGGAATACTTGATATAGTGATTAGTATTGATTACTGATCATAGTTTAATAGAAAGTTATTAAGGAAGGATGAATAGGTTCTCATTGCTTACAAAATAAGCATTTCCACCTACAGGCTGAAGAATTTCTTGGAATATAAATGGATAATAATATTTAGAATGTATGGGATTCACATATTCAGAGGCAGTGGTGCAGCCAGATGAGATTCTACGTATATAAAACTGGATAGAAGTACATTATTTACTACAAGACCTGCTGATTCAAACTGCCAATTTACAATAGACTCCACTTTTAGCTTGTCTTTCCGACTCATGCATTTATCTGATATTGCTTCGTCTTAGAGGGGACGTTCATAACGGTTCGCTTATGATGACCGTCAGTAACCTAGTTTTTCCCTTTATAAAAGTAATAAAGATAGGAGACATTGTTGAAAAAACAACGCTGAGTGACCAGACACAGTCACGTGTGTGGGGTTATCTTGTGATAATTTGTGTTGAAAATGTTGTAGAAAGAGTTGTGACGGCATGAAACATCCGGAAGTGTTGCGGGAAGATAAAGCACTCGGTCAAGGCTGCATGTATGGTGACAGATCTTCCACAGCTCCAGGGACCAGGGGACGTCGGGAGACCAATGTTGCTGTCAAGAAACTAAAAGATCTCTTGTACTAGTCAGTAATATCGATGTATAACTGAATGGCTGAAGCAATGTTGTCTGTTCTGCTAGGCCTACATTTTTATTACTTTGAAACTTATCTGAACGGAAATATTTGTGGATAGACAGAGAACCAAAGAGCAGTACGTGTATTATGATAAGTTTAATATATGGTTAAAATATGTTACAGCAGATATACTTGTCCTTACTGGTGAAAGAATTACCGTGCTATTCCGGATCTGAAGTTTAATATGCTGAACAGTTTCAGTTTAATGTGGAAAAACGATTACGAGCAGAGCAAAATATTTATTCTTAGAAAAAGCTGTATTGTGAGAGAGAAAGTTTAACTTTTCATGAAGGGAAGAAGTGATTTCACAAGGCAGTCAGATGCAGGTGTAGGTTCTGAGTATTATCGTTTCAATTTATTTATACGTTGGGTTAATCTGGGAATTTAAATGTAAAGGGCCAGCAAAAAGTTTCAGTTCGGTTGCGTTGTTACAGCGCATATGCAACGTAGTGCGCCTCCGAAGCGGATACGTAAGCTCTGACTTGTAGGCGTTCCGAACCGTGTGTACTAAATGCGGAGAAATTAACTATGACGAGGCTATTATCAAATGCGTCCGAACACTTCCAACGTGTTGACGGTCGTTTCTTGGATGCCAAAGGACAAATGCCGGTAGATATCCATCAGTGAATGAAGAAAGTATGTGGGGCAGCATGTTTGTCGACAATCATCGTTGTAGAATAGCGATGCTGCTACTGCTACATGATTACACGGCCCCCATATCGGAAATAGAAGCTACGTTAATCCAAGTGAGAGGCACTGGATTATTCGCCCTACACTCTTGAACTCTCCCCATTCGATTATCACGCCTTCTGTCCCGTAAAAAAGGCCTTCAAGGGTCGACGATTCTTGTTGGACGAGGATGTGCAGGAGTCATTTACGGACTTTTTCACGTGAATGCCTGCGATGCTTTACCAAACGAATATCTTCAACATGATACTCCTGTCGCATGATTGCCTCAATGTTCACGGGGATTTTTCCTGATCGACATACCAATTCCGGACTGCACGGTACGGTGTTCGAATGGAAACTTTTTAATCGCTCATGGTATTACCCCCCTGTCGCGGCTGGTTTCACGTGAGCAAAAGTGTTTGATAATTTCGTGAGTGCTCAGGATTTCGTGCGTGTGTAAATAGGTATTCCTACATACCTTCCGATTGGACAAACACCACAAATTGGTGAAGTGACTAGTATTACTACAACAATGGTTAAGCAGAGAAATATTGGAAGGTGGCTACACTGAGCCACTGCGCCAGAGATTGCGCCAAAGAGTATTATTAAGCCGCCTCCACAGTGCTTGTCGAGAGCTCGTAGTAGTCAGTGCCTGTTAAGAGCTCGTAGTAGTCAGTGCGTGGGCAGACCTCGTAGTAGACAGTTCTTGCCGAGAAGTTGTGGTGGACACTGCTTGTCGTGAAGTCGGAGTGAGATGTGATAGTGGAGAGTGTTGTTCCATGTTTTATGCAGTTATTTGATGGGAGAGATAGCAGATGTTATTCTAATGGAAATACTGTAACGATCAGAGTGCTTTTCGTCAATATATATGAAGGTAAAATATTGCGTGTTTTTTCATTAATTCCATGTTTTAAATAATGCGTCATTACAGGTTCAGTCAACAAAGCATCTGGCTTGTGTTCTTGTATTAGAGTGTAATTCTGGTTTTCTTGCGTAATTATAGTTTTTCTAATTTCCTTTATCACGTCAGTATAATTGGTATTGAAATTTCTTGTCTTGTTGAAGAAGAACCGTGCCAGATGTGTACGTTGAGTCACACTCCCACACACAGAACAGTTACATTTGTGCTTTGGTTTTGTAGGTTTTATAGTTGCTGGGGACTTAATTAATTAACTGTGTTTACGAAAATTTTCTTTCATTGTTTGTTGCAGTCAGATTGCGTAATAAAACTAGTCAGGGCCAACCGATTACGAAACAGCGTAAACGGACGTAACAGCTACTAAAAACTAAAAATATTTTCAATTTTATTTAGTGAAGCCTCCATGCATGTGGCGACCGCTGCTTTGGATCGTCCCTTGGAATCTTCTGACTGTAGAAATAGTAGACAGTAGTATTGTTGTAGTAATTTGAGTTTAGTAATTGTAGTCTGTATTGCATGTGTAGATTTGGTAATTGGCATTCTTCTAATGGTATTTTTCAAAATTTAATTTGTGTAGTCTTGTCTACGGGTTTGACAATTTAGTGCAATTATTTCAATTGTTCGTTAATCGTGTTTGAGGGAAATATTTCGTGTGAATGGTATTGTTGGAGATAAGGAGGCATTGTGTGTGATTTTCGAACAGTGACGAATTTTTTTATGTTTTGTAAATGATTACGTGGCCAATGAAGCAGGCAAAAATGATGAATAGTCAGAATAACGAAATTGTTAACATGGCGAACTCGCCAACAGAGGAAACCAGTGTCATGAATAATGTAGTGGAAAACAATTTAATAAGCAGGGAAAATAGTCCGGAAACAGTTCAAAATTTTTCACAATCGAAAAATTCTCAGATTGCGTGGTTAACGACAGAAGAAATGGAGCAGTTGATGGGTGCAATATTAAATTTGGGGTCACAAATAGGAACGATTAAAACAAGTATAGAAAGAATTAACTCGAAGATGGAAACTTTGACAATACGGTTAGGGTCACAAATAGGAACAAGTAAAACCGAGATGGAAACAATGGAAACACAGTTAGGCTCACGAACAGGGACATGTTTCAAATACATGAAAGACGAATCAAATAAAGAAATTAGAGAAGAAGTACAACCGATTTTGAAGGCTCACAATAATAGCTTAATTTCAACAGAAATCAGACAAGAGGAACAGGGCAGGGAACAGGAAGAAAAAGATCGCGTGATAGTACAGAAATTTTCAGAGTTAAATGTACAATGTGCACACGATAAGGAAGAAATACTTGAGAGAATCGAGGAATCCGTACCAAACGACAGAATAAATAACTTAACGCAACAGTATGAACAGTTCACTACTAAATGTGACAATACTGAAACCCGAGTCGTGACACTTGCAGAAGACGTAAATAAACAGAAAGAACAATTAAGTGACTCATCGGAAAGAGTTGAGGAGATCTCAGATAAATTGACAAGTGTTAGTTTAGCAGAAGGGTTTGAAGAAAGTAATTTATTTTATTTACGGGATGCAATAAGAGAGCGCGAGGCGCGTGAATTTAACAATAATCAACATTGGGACTGGGACAGACGCGGTAGGTCTTTGTCGCCACGAGGCGCAAACATTGACTATAAACACTTCTTAACTGTTCGGAAATTTAAGATCTTCCGCGATTCTAAGAATGACATACATCCATGTTCATGGCTAGATCAATTTATGTACGCACTTCCGCCAAAGTTGCCATTAAGTCACAAACTTGAAATTATGTGCGGCTATTAATGTCCTCAGGGGATTCACTACTCTTAAGTGAATATGTGCCGTAGCGAGCATAGGGCCCCGAGCTGTAGTCGTGCTATTTCTCTTTTAGTTTTCTGTACCGCTGCCTACTCTTTTACTGTTCTTTGCATCTGTCAAACCAACTCTTCGACTATCAATCTATCTAGTGAGTAAGTAAACAATAACCGGATTTGACTAATTTACCCAAAAGTGACCTCGGAAATTACCGTTTGTCCTCAGGGGATTCACTACACTAAGTGAATATGCGCCGTAGCGAGCATAGGGCCCCGAGCTGTAGTGGTGCTATTTCTCTTTTAGTTTTCTGCACCGCTGCCTACTCTTTTACTATTCTTTGCATCTGTCAAAACAACTCTTCGACTATCAATCTATCTAGACAGTAGATAAACAGTAACCGGATATGTGTCCTCAGGGGATTCACTACTCTAAGTGAATATGTGCCGTAGCGAGCATAGGGCCCCGAGCTGTAGTGGTGCTATTTCCCTTTTAGTTTTCTGCACCTCTGCCTGCTCTTTTATTATTCTTTGCATCTGTCAAAACAACTCTTCGACTATCAATCTATCTAGTGAGTAAGTAAACAATAACCGGATTTGACTAATTTACCCAAAAGTGATTTCGGAAATTACCGTTTGGACTTACTGTATCTTCAGCAGCATTCATTCGTAGCTTAAATGAAATTTTACCTGTTTATCTTCGTGACAACATTACTTCATATGTTGACGATATTCTTATTGCTAAACATTCTTGGAGTGAGCACAACAAAATTTTGGATTCATTGTTACGTACTTTTGCAAGAGTTGGCATTACTGTGAACTTGGAAAAATCTGAATTTGGTCGTTCACAGGTGAAATTTCTCGGCCACATTATTTCTACAGAAGGTATTCTTCCTGATCCAGAAAAATTAGATGCTATTCTTAATTATGCTGTTCCTACCACAAAACGTGAGGTTCGCTGTTACCTTGGTGTCTGTAATTTTCTTAGACGCTTTGTTAGATTGGACGATTTGGCCACGCCTCGTTTTTGCGATCTATCTGGAAAGTTCTTTTTAAATGAAAATCGGTCGACAACTCTGTTTGGTTAGTTTGTATTCCTGATGAGTGGGTTAATAAGCTGATTTGGTATACGCATTTCAATTATGCACACTTTGGTCCCAGAAAATGCTTTCACAAATTACGAGAAAATTGCTACTTCAGTAATATGGAAAAACGTATTCGATCTGTTCTGGCCAAATGCAAATTATGTCAAAAGGCTAAGCCGCCAACAGTTTCTCACAGAGCACCGTTGTTTCCTATCATTCCAGCGAAATTAAAGGAGATGGCTGCAGTCGATTTGTTCGGTCCAGTGGTTCGATCTACTAATGGTTTTGCGTACATTTTCGTAGCAGTGGAGTTGACGTCAAAATATGTGTGTTTTACACCTTTACGCAAAGCAACAGCTCGTTCAGTATCTAACGCTTTCATCAAACATTTGCTTAAAAAAGTTGGTCATGTTGGTAAGGTTATATCAGTTAACGGATCACATTTTCGTTCTAAAATCTGGCTTCGTACTCTACAGCGTCGTAAAATTAAACCAATTTTCATTTCACTTTTTCACCCTCAATCTAACGCTTCAGAGAGATGGATGAAGGAAATCGATAAATTGTGTCGTCTTTATTGTCATCAGAATCACAGAACGTGGGATCAGTATCTTCATATTTTTCAAAACATTCTGAATGAACTTCCTAATGACTAAACTTCTTTACCGCCTATACTGGTATTAAAAAATAAAGCACCGACAAATCGCATATCTGAAATCGTTCCTTTTCCGCCTTCACGGAAACTGCGGCATTCTGAAGTTGTCAACCTGGCTCTGCAAAATATGGCATCTGCGGCTGCTAGAAGAGAGAAATCAGCTAAGCGTCCTGGTCGTTCAAAAATCTTGTCAGTTGGTCGAAAAGTGTTAATTAAGTCTCATCGTTTGTCGCACAAAGGAAAAGGCTTGTGTCGCAATTTTTTTCTGCTTTATAACGGTCCATATAGAATTCGCAAAATTATTCATGATAACACTGTCGAAGTAGAAACTCTTAAATCTCGGCGCTCTAAGGGAATACATCATATATCTAACGTAAAAATTTTTGTGGAATGACATACTTTTGAGAAACCAACAGCTAGATGTAAACATGCGGAGAGTACAAGGATACCGCGCTGTGTTTTGGCGGCGGCATATACTCAAAGCAACAGTCAAGTCTGCGCGCCGCACAAGGCAGTCGTTGACCGCGAACAATTGCTTCCTACGTCACGAGCCTACAGCTGATCGGGCGCTCAGTGCGAATGCACTGACAGCCGTAAACAAATACACAGTTTAATTTCTCCGATTAAATTCAGTATAAAGCTATAGTGACTTGATGAATTATGTTATTAACATTCAGTATTTTTCAGGATACGGTTCTATAAAATATTTAAGAACTCCAGCTAAATTCTGTGCGTGTCCAACGTTAAGACGACTTGCTATCGAGAAATTTTCAGGAAGAATGTAATTTCCTAGAAGAAACTGATAAACTAAAAAAGGTGACTATTAATTGAGTTCGTTTTTCAGGTAACATATTTCCACCTTGGTACGTACTTGAGACGTAGTTTGCTGCTCGCGATTACGTGATTCATACTTTGTGCTAAATTTTATGTTCTATGAAATTACTTGTGAAGCGACGTGCTTGCGTATGTTAACTGATTTTGACAATGATTATTAATGAACTGGGTTGTAACTTGTGCATATTATGCATCGCTTGGCTGCACTGCTTTTTCACTGATGTCATTTTTTCTATTATGTGCCTGCTGTGCTTATTTGTTTAAATTATAATTGTCACCTGATTAGTTGTGCTGATATGTATGTAAGTTATACTTTGTGATTTATCTGCTTGCGCCTTCATGTTTACTTATTAAGATTACATATGAACACTTATTTGCTTATGCTGATATGATGCTAATGACCTGTTTATTATGTTAGATAACATATGTTTGCTGCTATGCGTATGGATTGCATATTTATACATTTCTGTTTGTCGTCACAACTACTCTTTAATTTGGTGTATAGAAATGCTGATATACTGTGTACAAACATAGAGTTTAGGTCACACTATTGTATTAATTATAGATTGTTCGCTTGGCAGAGCCTCGTTGTAGGATTTGTGCTGCATCCACTTTTTGGCATTCTGTTCTCTACTGGTATATTTACTCGCTATTGCTTGTTTTGCTTACGCTCAGTGCCTTATATTTTTAAGATAAGAAAATGAACTGCTACAATTCGACGAACGACATTGGTACAAAGAACTTCATAGAAGTCACATGAGCTGGAGGTTTTATGGAAGCTGTACAAAATTTATGCTAATAGGAAGGAAGCTAACGACATGACATACCGAAACTAGGTTTAGACCATTGACAGTTATTACACTGCATTTTTCGTGAGCAATTGATATAGGAAGAGACACTTGACACAAGAAATACTCCACATGTTTGCTTCTGTTTGCCATAATTCTTGAAGTGATGTACACACTGTGAAATATTATGATCATTCACACTCCGTTATCGTACTTAATTACTGAGAGTTATTCGAACTAAGTCTGTTAGAGGTCATGTATGCTTTTCTTTTGTTTATAATTCATAATGAGTAGAAGATTTGGGTTAGATGGATTATACAGAGGTTGTGTGTTGACAGTGTGTCTTCGGATTGTATGGGATGATGAGGTTTGCATTAGGATTTTATCTGTACTTGTTGGAGGAGACTGACTAGAGGAAAGAGTTGTGTTGGAAGTGAGATGATATTGGCAATAAGGTTTATATGTGTCGACGTATTGAAGAGATATTATTGAGGTATTATTGAGATTATGTGAAGTTGATGATTATTGGAGTTTTGGTGGATAAGAGGCAAAGTAAGTGAGGAGCATATATTGGCAATAAGGTTTATATGTATCGATGTATTGATGAGGTATTATTGAGATTATGTGAAGTTGATGATTATTGGAGTTTTGGTGGACAAGAGGTAAGGTAAATGATATTGATGATAGGGTTTATATGTATCGACGTATTGAAGAGGTTTTATTGAGGTATTATTGAGATTATGTGATGCTGATGATTATTGGAGTTTTCGTATATAAGAGGTAAAGTAAGTGAGGAGCATATTTTTTTGTTGGTCTTATGGAACAAGGAGGATGAAGATAGCAGACTAGAACACTAAAGTAGAAGGAAGATAGTCTATACACACACTTTGTTAAATCACTAAGCAGTATATACTTTTTTTTGAAGAGAGGAAGTATTTGCATATCTTGGCTCACTGACAGTTGTTCAACAACAGTACATTTGATCTGGCTTGGCAAACATTGGTCTTGACATGATGACTATGACGTTGACTTAACTATTATTGACTGTTATACATTGCTGCCAACACTACTTGATACACATGATGAACATTAGATTTTGACAGAATTGCATTTACACAGTTAATACTATTCAGTTACACAGTAGTACTTAATGTGGATGAAAGATGAGTGAGTGTGTTTTGTGTGTTTTCCTTTCCTAATCCTACCCACCTATCTCCTAAATATTATTTTATTTGTTTGTTGTGGCTTGCACTGACACCCATAAATATTATAGGTTTACTGATATTTGAGTATTTGTAATAGTTAATATGAAAATTATCTGACATCATTTGTGTGTTTGTTATGATTTGTATGTTTAGTGTAAAAGAATTTGTATGTGTATTCAAACTATTGTTCATGCCTGAACTGTCTGATTAATGATGGTAAATATTATGAACTGTTACCTGCACTTTTCAACGTAATGTGTGACACTTAGGAATGATTAATTTTTGCTGATGAACTGTGTGGTCAGTGATAGTGAATATCATGGACTGCTCTCTGGACCTGCTCATCATTGCTAGGTGCAATTGATGGACTACTTGTATGGAAATGAAGTCGCTTGTTGCTGTCTGCACCTGCTCAACATTACTGGGTGCACAGATGAAGCTACTTCTTTGGGAATGATGTCACTTGTTGGTGTCTGCACCTGCTCAACTTTACTGGGTGCCACAGATGGAACTGCTTCTACTGAAATGATGCCACTTGTAGGTGTCTGCACCTGCTCAACATTGCTGGGTGCAACTGATGGACTGCTTCTACTGAAATGATGTCACTTGTTGGTGTCTGCACCTGCTCAACATTGCTGGGTGCCACTGATGGACTGCTTCTACTGAAATGATGTCACTTGTTGGTGTCTGCACCTGCTCAACATTGCTGGGTGCAACTTAGGGACTGCTTCTACTGAAATGATGTCACTTGTTGGTGTCTGCACCTGCTCAACATTGCTGGGTGCAACTGATGGACTGCTTCTACTGAAATGATGTCACTTGTTGGTGTCTGCACCTGCTCAACATTGCTGGGTGCAACTGATGGACTGCTTCTACTGAAATGATGTCACTTGTTGGTGTCTGCACCTGCTCAACATTGCTGGGTGCAACTTATGGACTGCTTCTACTGAAATGATGTCACTTGTTGATGTCTGCACCTGCTCAACATTGCTGGGTGCAACTGATGGACTGCTTCTGCTGAAATGATGTCACTTGTTGGTGTCTGCACCTGCTCAACATTGCTGAGTGCAACTGATGGACTGCTTCTGCTGAAATGATGTCACTTGTTGGTGTTTGCACCTGTTGACCATTGCTGGGCTGGGATTATCAACTATTTGTTTTTTTTTAATAATTAAAAGTATTTTATGTGAACATTAGTATAAACTGATTTTTTGTGTATTGTGTAGACTATTATGTAAAGCCACATGTATGAAAAGAATTTGTATTGCCTACTGTATTTTATATATTAGGTTATTGAAAGGTCATTGCAAAGCCAAAATTTTAACTAATTATGTGATATTTAGGTACTAATATTATCTTTTATTTTTGTCTGTATTTTTCTGGACGAATTTGGTGGTATTTTCACCACCAATGCTGGCAAAAATACCATCAAATTCTGGCCTGTGGAGGAGGGGCATATGAAAGGTGGCTACACTGAGCCACTGCGCCAGAGATTGCGCCAAAGAGTATTATTAAGCCGCCTCCACAGTGCTTGTCGAGAGCTCGTAGTAGTCAGTGCCTGTTAAGAGCTCGTAGTAGTCAGTGCGTGGGCAGACCTCGTAGTAGACAGTTCTTGCCGAGAAGTTGTGGTGGACACTGCTTGTCGTGAAGTCGGAGTGAGATGTGATAGTGGAGAGTGTTGTTCCATGTTTTATGCAGTTATTTGATGGGAGAGATAGCAGATGTTATTCTAATGGAAATACTGTAACGATCAGAGTGCTTTTCGTCAATATATATGAAGGTAAAATATTGCGTGTTTTTTCATTAATTCCATGTTTTAAATAATGCATCATTACAGGTTCAGTCAACAAAGCATCTAGCTTGTGTCCTTGTATTAGAGTGTAATTCTGGTTTTCTTGCGTAATTATAGTTTTTCTAATTTCCTTTATCACGTCAGTATAATTGGTATTGAAATTTCTTGTCTTGTTGAAGAAGAACCGTGCCAGATGTGTACTTTGAGTCACACTCCCACACACAGAACAGTTACATTTGTGCTTTGGTTTTGTAGGTTTTATAGTTGCTGGGGACTTAATTAATTAACTGTGTTTACGAAAATTTTCTTTCATTGTTTGTTGCAGTCAGATTGCGTAATAAAACTAGTCAGGGCCAACCGATTACGAAACAGCGTATACGGACATAACAGCTACTAAAAACTAAAAATATTTTCAATTTTATTTAATTAAGCCCCCATGCAATATGCCTTGGACCAAAGCAAGTGCCCAGGAAAAAGTAATTACAAGGGCCTAATAACCAGCCATGAAAGCCTTCATAGTGTGACTATTTTCTAAGTTTGTAAAAAATTTAACGTTACCTTAGATGTTTCACGATCTCGTAAATTGGTTAATGTTGCTGATTTGGTCCTGCCGTTCCAGATACTGTACACAAATGATGTATATGCGCTTCATTGTCCATGTTAGTGGAGTTTTGATCGTTAAGAAGTTAGTGGAAAAAATGGAGTAAATAAGAACTAAGAATATCGAAATGTTAACACAGAAGATATTTATAGCACGCCTTGTATTCAGTACTTTCCGGTGAAAATGTGCATCCAAATGAATGTAGCAACATGTGAGTTGAAAGCATCGTCGTTTAAAACAAGACATAATTTTGGCATCAGTTTGAACTATTTATAGATAACATTCCATCAGAATTTCTAAAATCATTGGGGGAAGTGGCATCAAAACGACTATTCACGTTGGTGTGTAGAATATATGAGTCTGGCGATATACCATCCGACTTTCGGAAAAGCATCATCCACACAATTCTGAAGACGGCAAGAGCTGACAAGTGCGAGAATTATCGCACAATCAGCTTAACAGCTCATGCATCGAAATGCTTACAAGAATAATATACAGAAGAATGGAAAAGAAAACTGAGAACGCGCTAGGCGACGATCAGTTTGGCTTTAGGAAAAGTAAAGTGACGAGAGAGGCAATTCTGACGCTACGGCTAGTAATAGAAGCAAGGCTAAAGAAAAATCGAGATACTTTCATAGTATTTGTAGACCTGGAAAAAGCGTTCGACAATATAAAATGGAGCAAGCTGTTCGAGATTCTGAAAAAAGTAGGGGTAAGCTATAGGGAGAGACAGGTCATATACAATATGTGCAGCAACCCAGAGGGAATAATAAGAGTGGACGATCAAGAACGAAGTGCTCGTATTAAGAAGGGTGTAAGACAAGGCTGTAGCCTTTCGCCCCTACTCTTCAATCTGTACATCGAGGAAGCAATGATGGAAATAAAAGAAAGGTTCAGGAGTGGAATTAAAATACAAGGTGAAAGGATATCAATGATACGATTCGCTGATGACATGGCTATCCTGAGTAAAAGTGAAGAAGAATTAAATGATCTGCTGAACAGAATGAACAGTCTAATGAGTACACAGTATGGTTTGATAGTAAATCGGAGAAAGACGAAGGTAATGAGAAGTAGTAGAAATGAGAACAGCGAGAAACTTAACATCAGGATTGATGGTCACGAAGTCAATGAAGTTAAGGAATTCTGCTACCTAGGCAGTAAAATAACCAATGACGGACGGAGCAAGGAGGACATCAAAAGCAGACTCGCTATGGCAGAAAAGGCATTTCTGACCAAGAGAAGTCTACTAATATCAAATACCTGCCTTAATTTGAGGAAGATATTTCGGAGGATGTACGTCTGGAGTACAGCATTGTACGGTAGTGAAACATGGACTGTGGGAAAACCGGAACAGAAGAGAATCGAAGCATTTGAGATGTGGTGCTACAGACGAATGTTGAAAATTAGGTGGACTGATAAGGTAAGGAATGAGGAGGTTCTACGCAGAATCGGAGAGGAAAGGAATATGTGAAAAACACTGATAAGGAGAAGGGCCAGGATGATAGGACATCTGCTAAGACATGAAGGAATGACTTCCATGGTAGTAGAGGGAGCTGTAGAGGGCAAAAACTGTAGAGGAAGATAGAGATTGGAATACGTCAAGCAAATAATTGAGGACGTAGGTTGCAGTCTGAGATGAAGAGGTTAGCACAGGAAAGGAATTCGTAGCGGGCCGCATCAAACCAGTCAGTAGACTGGCGAAAAAAAAAAAAAAAAAAAAAAAATTAACTATTTCTGTCTGTTCCATAACTCTAGCAGTTCAACTGGAATGAACTAGTAAACCGCCCCTACGTGTGGCAGAAGCTCCGCCACCTCCGAGCAGCGAACGACGCTGGACGCAGGCCGAGAATACAGGCGGTTGCGCCCGGACGATCCATCACGGCGGTCTTCTGGTCACTGGAGCCGTCGGGTGGCTCGCCTCGGATTACCTGGCTCTGCGGGAAAGTGGCGGAAACTCGTTGTGACGGATGGCCGGTTTTTTTTCACTCGGGTCGACCATGTGAAAGCGAGCAAGCCGTGACGGCGAAGTGCCGATAAATCCTATTATCAGAGAGTCCACTGTAACTTTATTGCAAAGTAGTGACACAGCAAAACTTGTCATTGTTCACATGCACTAATGGTTAAATGACAGGAGGTCTCAGTGTTATTATTAAACATCACCAGGGAACTATTCAGTTTTACAATGCTGTGTCGCACAGCAGTGTAGACCGGTGTTACCAGCTAGAATTACTCGGCAAATGAACAGCTCAGTCGACAAAATAGAAGAGTTAGGCAGATTTGCAAGCAGACTGATTCAGCACACTAGTTGCTACTTCGCCACCAGCACAACAATAACAACATAGGCGACAAACGTCAGTGCACCTCGTTCTCACATCCTCCACAGTATCTGCCACACCGTCTACTCTTCAGAACAGCAACCATTCCATCCACAGAGCAGATCACACAGCTTGCATTCCACAATTTCACAAGTGTTTAAAAATATAAAATGTCCTTTTCGTGTTCCAGTGTTGGTATTTGTTGTAATCGACACTTTTCGCGTTTACCTAAAAGGCGTTTTTAGTGGAACTTTTGTAACAGTACACGGTTCATTCCACACCTATTAATTACAAATTGCAAAAGTTTACAAGAAAAACACCTGCATGCTGCAAAATAGTTTCTTATTTCCCTTATGAAGCCAGAAGCGTTTCGCCTTTTTAGCAAGGGACCTTTGAAAATTACATGACTTTGTCACTGTAATCCATGAGTCATACATTTAAAACAGTTCATGGTAGTTTTCACGAACTTAATACCTTAACCGCAATTTCCTGCATCAAGAGTGTCATTTTTAGTACGTTTTGCCAACTTAACCTGTTTCTACTTTCAGTTGTTTTTGTTTGACTGTATGTATGTTCATGTAAAATTGGTATTTCTGTGTGTGTGTACTTTAGTTTCACAAATTATAAAGATATCTCTGTTTTCTCTTTATGTTTCTTACAGAATGATTGTCTTACTTGCACATAAGCAAACAACTTACTAATATGTTCTGCATTTTGATTAAATATTCCGTTTTCCAATTTTTCTCCTTTATAGGCGATCTGTGTGCGCTGTGTGTAGCAAGCATTTCGCTGATGATGTGGCAAACAGATAATACATCATATACAAGACGTGCCACATAAATAATTTCACAGTCAAAAACTACAATACATCTCATGTCCAGATCTCAGTCGTGAGAGTCCTAGTAAAGGGCTTACGAGTACATTACACAACGCGCACACAGTTACATAGGAGAGAAAGGCAAATATCAATTTCGATGAGTTTAGGGTGATAAATTTCGTGAGGTGCTAGTGACACGTCCTATGTTTTCGTTAGCGTAGGTAAATGAAAGCTTGTGTTACGTCGGCAGGCTTCTTTGCTGATCACGGGAACTGTTTGAAGTTTTTTGTAAAGAGCTACTTCAAGAGCTCGACACATCTACCACCGGTCATTGGGAAACAGAGGAGTGTGCACAGACAGATATAACGGATAACGATTGAAAAAGCTCAACTTTCCAATTTCACAAAAAACATTATCGTGTGCATTTCGGTTCTGCGTTATAACAAGCTAATTCTTCAAAGTGCATCTTTAAGACCTGTTCTAATGTAGATTAGAAAGTTCTTTATGTCCCTCACTTATTGAATACGTTTGAGGTTCAAATGTTTCAAATGGCTGTAAACACTATGGGACTCAACATCCGAGGTCATCAGTCCCCTAAACTTAGAAGTACTTAAACCTAACTAACCTAAGGACATCACACACATCAATGCATGAGGCAGGATTCAAGCCTGCGACCGTTTCCAGACTGAAGCGCCTAGAACCACTCGGCCACAGCGGTCGGCGACGTTTGAGGAAAGTGATTACTGCGCTTGGCACTTTAGTGATTTTTGTAAACAGGATGGTTTATTCAAGGATTCAACAGGGAGAAAGAAAGAAAGAGAGAGAGAGAGAGAGAGAGAGAGAGAGAGAGCGAGAGAGAGAGAGAGATAGAAGAAAGAAGAATATATATAGAGAGAGAGAAGAGACAGGAGAAGGGAGGGAGAGAGTATGCGTTAAGAGAATGTAACTTGTGTTTTGGATCAGTGAAAAGCCCGTACATTCGTTTAATTTGTGTCGAGTGTCTGGTAACAAAGTAATGTTTCGATCAAAGTGATCTTGTAGTAAAAGCTTGGGTGAGCTAGGCAGCCTGTCGTAAAGACCAGCATCACTCAGCAAGGTCGTAGAGGCAGCCCGGTTATACGACCGCAGCCTTATTAGGGGCAAGTGTGCGTCCGGTGGTCGTGAAACACGACCTGCCAGTGAGGGCGGAGGGCGGCGCTGACTGACGTCACACGGCGTCCGCACAGAGCAGCAACAGCGCTTTGATAACAAAGGACTGTCTCTAAGACTATTCCTCAAAGTTATTGTCATTGTCTGCGCATTTTAGGTAGGTCTTTCAATTGACATAATTTGCTATATTTACGCTTCACGGTAGAGTCTTTACAGGTCTTCAATTAGAACAAATCCGTTAATACAGGAGTTGTCTAGTGGTGTTAATGTCTGACATTCTTATCAAAAGAAAATCTTCGTGTAAATAAAATTCTTCTTCTTTTCTACATTTCATGGATTAAGCATTCCCGCCTATTCTGGCTTCAGAGATATCTCCATCGTATCCTGTTCTACATCTGTTCTTCTCCTCAGCATGTAATCCAATGCTGCCTCGCGAAATCTGGTATTTCCTATTCCATGTAAGTGAACAGTCTGTTTTTGCCATTTATTTAGTATAGTGTTATCTAGTGGCTCTATGTTTTATTCTTTCCTAAAATATTCTTTTCGTGTCCTATTCATCTTCGTATATCCTTTGAGACCCTGTAAAAATCTCGTTTTGGCTGTTGTACTTTACTTACTGAGTCGATATCGAGGCTTCGCTGTTACAACTTATAAGGGTGAGGCCGTTACATTATGAATTTTCGTCTTTTCTTACCTAAGTCTTTTTTTTCGAGCAGTCCACATGTCTCAAAATCTTATAATGTAGCCACGCTATTTTAAATTCAATTGTGGTTCAAAAATGCTATTTTCTAGCACAATCTTTGACCTGACTATCCTTTCCTCTACGTTATGATTTCAATTTCATTAAGTGAGATTTTTAAACTTATAAGATTTGGACATATAATTTAAAAAATTTAAAATATACATGAATTTCTCTAGCTGAGTCTGATTTATTGAATCGGTACTTACAGCATCCCGAAATGATCAGGACGTTTTGCGTAATCAGGGAGCCAATTTTTGAAAGATATTTCACGTTGACAAATTTTCAAATGTGTGTGAAATCTTATGGGACTTAACTGCTAAGGTCGTCAGTCCCTAAGCTTGTCCTAAGGACAATGACACACACCCATGCCCGAGGGAGGACTCGAACCTCCGCTGGCACCAGCCGCACAGTCCATGACTGCAGCGCCTAACACCGCTCGGCTAATCCCGCGCGGCTCCCGTTGACAGAGCTGGAGAAATTAATTTAGACTTAGATGCCAACAGTATTGGCAGCATCGTGCAGGCAGAAGTGTAGAGCATTGGTGTTTAGAGACTTGGGAGAGGGTTTTCTTCGGAGACTTGTGGACAGAGTTTTGCTCGGAGATACATGAAGTTTTTTCGGAAATATTTCAGAAGGGCAGAGAGAGAGGGAGAGGGAGAGGGAGAGGGAGAGGGAGAGGGAGAGAGAGAGAGAGAGAGAGAGAGAGAGACAGAGAGAGAGAGAGAGATGAGGGCAGAACCGGATGCGATACATACTTAGCAGAACGTCACCCGCTGTTCATCCCACAACGGTTCAGCAGTAAGTTTACGTCGCAGTTTCATGAGCGAGTCATACTCAAGAGGATATGGGAGTGTTCCGATTCCACTTAATATTAATCAGTTTCACTTTGTAATTGACCTGTTGTCTATGACTGTTGTGTTGGGTTTTCTCAGACGCTTATCCACTTCAAGTACGAAATCGATGCAATAATCACGATCAGAGTGACCCTCCATTTAAATTCAATTATATTCTCCTCGAAGCTTGGTGACCAGAGTAACCTCAACTCCTTTATGAGCCATATCGCTGATACTAACAGTTCATTGTGTTCATTTCCGTAAACTCAGTACCTAGACTCATTTCTTCTAAGACAGAGAGATTGTTTATGTGTTTTATCCAGTGATAATGTATATTATCTGAGTTGCCAGTAAATCATAATCTTTCTGAGTTCCTGTTTCGTTTCAGTAGCTATGTGCCGCCAGAGCTACTCCCACGCTTATTAATGTTATACAAGACCCATAGTGACAGTTCATACCTCTGGGCCAACCTTTCCTTCCGTTTGCTTACGCATTTTTACTACCACACATTTGCATGCCAGTAGGGTGATTTACATATTGGGGTGGGGGGGGGGGGGGGTTACTCGGTGCGTATCAAAGACATTACCGAAAATATAGCCATAACTCCAGCGGTGTCTTACACTGTGCCTCTGACCAAATTAGTATTTCTAAAGGGTGTCCCAGGAAGAACGAACAATTTTTAGTCTCTGACAGCATAGATAATTTCAAGCAAAAATCTTGGAAAGAACATAAGCCCTATTGCGAATGGTTTCTGAGACTGTACACATTTACACTGAAGCGCCAAAGAAACTGGTACAGGCATGCGTATTAAAATACAGAGATATGTAAACGGGCAGAATACGGCACTGCGGTCCGCGACGCCTATATAAGATAATGAGCGTCTGGCACACTTCTTAGATCGGTTACCGCTGCTACATTGGCAGGTTATCAAGATTTAAGTGAGTTTGAACGTCGTGTTATAGTTGGTGCACGAGTAATGGGAAAAAGCATCTCCGAGGTCGCGAAGAAGTGGTGATTCTCCCGTACGACCATTTCACGAGTGTACTGTGAATATCAGTAATCCAGTAAAACATCACATCTCCGACGCCGCTCCGCCCGGGAAAGGAAGCTGCAAGAAAGGGACCAACGGCGACTGAAGGGAGTCATTCAAGGTGATAGAAGGGCAAACCCTTCCGTAAATTGCTGCAGACCTCAGTGCTGGGCCACCAACAAGTGTCAGCGTGCGATCCATTCACAGAAACATCATCGATATGGGCTTTCGGAGCCGAAGGCCCACTCGTGTACCCTCGATGATTGCGCGACACATAGCTTTACGCCTTGCCTGGGCCCATCATGGCTGACTTTGGACTGTTGATGAATAGAAACTTGTTGCCTTGAAACTTCCTGGCAGATTAAAACTGTGTGCCCGACCGAGACTCGATTTCGAGACCTTTGCCTTTCGTGGGCAAGTGCTCTACCACGAGAGCTTCTGTAAAGTTTGGAAGGTAGGAGACGAGGTACTGGCAGAAGTAAAGCTGTGAGTACCGGGCGTGAGACGTGCTTCGGTAGCTCAGATGGTAGAGCACTGGCCCGCGAAAGGCAAAGGTCCCGAGTTCGAGTCTTGGTCGGGCACACAGTTTTAATCTGCCAGGAAGTTTCATATCAGCGCACACTCCGCTGCAGAGTGAAAATCTCATTCTGGAAACTTGTTGCCTTATCTGACGAGTCACGTTTCGAATTATATCGATTCGATGGACGTGTACGGGTATGAAGACAACCTCGTGAATCCATAGACACTGCATTAGTCAGCAGGGACTGTTCAAGTTGGTGAAGGCTCTGTAATGGTGGGCGTCGTGTGCAGTTGGAGTGATATGGGAGCCCTGATAGGTCTAGATACGACTCTGACAGGTGACACGTTCATATACATGTTGTCTGGCACCTGCACCCATTCACGCACGTTGTGCATTCCGACGGACTTAGGCGGTTCCAGCAGGACAATGCGACACACAACACGTTCCGAATTGCTACAGAGTGGCTTCTGTAACACTCTTCTGAGTTTATACGCTTCCGCTGGCCACTAAACTCCTCAGAGATGAATATTATTGAGCATATCTGGCATGCACTGCAACGTGTTGTTCAGAAGAAATGTCCACCCCATCGTACGCTTACGGATTTATATGCAGCCCAGCACAACTTCAGAAATTAGTCGAGTACATGCCACGTCGTGTTGTGGAACTTCTGCGTGCTGGCGTGCCCCTACACGATATTAGGGAGGTGAACCAGTTTCTTTGGCTCTTCAGTGTACATTTAATGAGTTACAGATTCACTCTATCGAATCTAGGTCCCTTCTAATTTTTTGAAAAACATAATACCGTGTCTAACCTTGGAATGTTACAGGGTCTACTCGTGGACCTTTATTTTTATAGGAATTTTTCATTTCTGTTTCACTGACTTCCTTAACATACTAGAATTAGTTTTAATATTTTATCCATTGTTGTTCACTTACTTGTTTTAATGTTCCAGTATCGCTTTCTCGTTTCTTTAAATGCTTAGTTAATTAAAGTCCGCCTCTGTACGTGAGCGATCACCGTGGCGGAAGGACTGGTATGGTGTGCATTCGACCTCATGAGGCCGAATGAGGAGTAGCGTTTCGAGGGTCAAAAAACTCGGCAACGAACGCCGTGCTGACCACATGCCTTCCAAATCACATCCAGTGATGCCATTGGCATAGGATTACACGGTGGTCGATTGGACCCGACTGACACGATTAGGGCCACAACGGAAAACTCTATCTATTAGTTAGTTAATATCGAGTTAGGTGGCCACCCATGTGCATCACGTTCTACCTCACTTATAAACTTATTCCCTGATTGCTCGTGAGTCTTTCTGGTTATTTTCTTGACAGCTGCTCATTTCTCTTTATAAAGTTCTTTGGGTACGTGTGTTTTATTTTGTAAATAGATCTTGTCCACTTTCCGTTTTCCTTTAGTTACTTATTTTCATTCTGCATTTCATTTTGTTAAACCCTTCCTATTTCTTATCTTTCTTTTCTTTCCTAAAACTTCATCTGTAGAGTGTCTGTGTCATCTTTTCATTTTATTATTTAGATCATCATCAGTCTTTTCTTCCGTCAGATACTGTGTAAGCCTATTTTCGTTAGAAGCTGCATTTACATTTAATTTGAAAGTCTGCTGTTGTATGGTGGCCTTTTGTAGTAAATAGACATGAAATAAAGATAGTGAATTTTATAGCATGCCATACTGATCTCGAAATTTTGATCGTCTTTGCAGCAAATCGCCGAGATCGAGCACCATCAATATACGATGGCTTCACGATGTGACAGTTACTGTGCCTATTTTGTTTAGGATGGTAATTGTTTCTCTGTGCATATGAATATCGCATCCCTGCAATAGGCTACTTTTCTTCCATTGATGTTATATTATTTCTATAGACGGAAATATGTAAATACACAGCTAATTCGGCTAAATCACTGTATAACTGTCTGCTTATTTTGTTATATTGGTCCTCTGATAGTGCCTCACTTGAACGAAGAGAACGAAATATTTTCAGAACTCGTTGATATGCATTTCTGTTGTGGAGAAGACCAAGGGTATATTACTGGAGCTCGTCTGTTACGGTGGAATAATACCCGAGCTGTTAACCGACCACCAAACCAACATTCACCAAAGTTGAGCGTCGAATGAGGGACACAGGAGCCGTATGTCATGAGATACATCAGCAGGGTGTAGGGAAATCGACGACAATCCTTGACTATGAATAAGACCTTCAGGAACATTTATCTCCACATCCAAAAACACAGGGGACTGCAAACGCAGTTCAAGCATTCCAATGGCTTGTGATTCCTACACGGTGAGCACTGAAGAGTTTAAATTTCATGGAGCCATGTTGAAGATAATTGGAATTCCTGTCCGCCGTTTCATCTCTAGTCAACGGATCGTCTTCTGTTCCACGGCCTCTTGAAATTGGCTATGACTGACATGTAATAATTGTAGTAAGCTGTTGTACTAGCGTTCTAAGGGGAAGGTATTTGACTTGTAAGCGAAACTTCCTCGTTCCTGGGTTCGAAGCACCAACTGCTTAAATTCTTACATAAAAACTATCAGCAATGACAGCCGAAGGCTTCCGGCATAAGAAGTTGCCGTCATTCTGCCAACGATCTTGTCAAAGAGGACGGAGAGTTGGACAGAGGTTCAGGGCACTCTCTTGCCTTGGAGTTGGAAACTGCCACTGAAAGTCCGAATAATCAGGAATGATCAACGGCATGAGGATGGAGAGGCAAAGGAGACCACTGGATTGATGATACGCAATGTGCACCAGAAGATATGTGGCCTGTATTCGAAAAAAAAATGTCATGATGACCTCTCCACTGGCAAAAGTTTCCGGATTTACCTCCCATTTGGATATCCGGGAGGGAACTGCCAAGGGGATGGTAACCATAAGAAAAAGATTGCATAGCCATGGAAAGCATATCTTTCTACTAGTCTGAGCGTGGAATGTAAGACGTTTGAGCGTAGTATTGAAGCTAGAAAATACGAAAATGGAAATGCTAAGGCTCAATCTCGATGCTGTGGTGTTCAGTGAAGTGAAATGGAAAGAAGATAAGGATTTATGGTCAGATGAGTGTAGGTTAATGTCAACAACAGCAGATAATGGTATGATGGGTGTAGGTTTCGTTATGAATTGGAAAGTAGGGTAGAAGGTTACCGTGAACAGTCCAGTTGTTCTCATCAGAATCGACAGCAAACCCAAACCGACAGCCATAGTTCAGGTGTACACGAAGACGTCGCAAGCAGAAAATAAAGAGATAGAGAAAGTTTATGAGGAGATTGAAAGGGTAATACAGTATGTAAAGGGAGATGAAAATCTAATAGTCATGGGGACTGAAATGTGATTGTTGGGGAAGGAGTAGAAGAAAAGATTATGGGAGAGTGTAGGCTTGATGGTAGGAATGAGTTCTGTAATAAATTTCCGTTAGTAATAGCGAATAATTGGAAAACGGTTGGAGATACAGGAAGATATCCGTTATATTACAAAATGGTCAGGCAGAGATTCCGAAATAAGACATTGGATAGTTACGCGTACCTGGGAGCAGATATAGATACAGTTCACAATTTCGTTGTGATGAAGAGTAGCCTGAAATTTAAGAGACTGATCAGGACGAATTATAGAGCAAAGCAACGGGGTGTATGTACTGAGGAATGAAGAGGTATGGTTGATGTTCCCTGAGGCTGTAGATACTGCAGTGGGGAAAAGCTCAGTATGCAGTTCAGTTGAAGAGGAATGAACATCTCTAATAAGGGCAGTCACAGAAGTTGGGAAGGGAAACATAGGCAAAAAGAAGGTAACTACGAAGAAACTATGGGCAAAAGAAGAATTATTTCCGTTGAAGAAGTCAGATTAATGAAGAAAGTACAAAAAATGTCACGGGAATTCAGGAATACAGAAAGACAAGTCACTTGAGAACGAAGTAAATAGGAAATGTAGGGAAGTTAAGGTGAAATGGCTGCACGAAAATAATGGAGAATTGGGAAACAAAATGATTGTCCGAAGGACTGATTCAGGATACAGAAAAGTCAAAACAACTTTCTTTGAAATTAAAACAGGGTGGAAACACTTAAAATGCAATGGGAATTCCACTAGTAAATGCAGAGGAGCGAGTAGGTAGATGGACAGAGTACCTTGAAGGCCTGTATGGTGGGGAAGACTAGTCTGATGACGTGATGGAGAAGAAACAGGAGTCGATATAGAAGAGATAAGGTATCCAGTACTAGAAGCAGGATTTATAAGAGCTTTGGAAGACTTAAAACCGAATAAGGCAGTAGGGGTAGAAAAGTGGCAACAAAATGATTATTATTTTTGGTGTATAGAGGGTATGACATTGGGGAAACATCATCCACACTACCCCAAAGATGCGAGAATTACCGAAAAATCAGCTTAACACCTCATGCATCCAAGTAGGTGACAAGAAAAATACACAGAAGAATGGGAAAGGAAAGTGAAAATGTGTTAGTTGACTATCAGTATGGCTTAGGAAAGGTAAAGACACCACAAAGGCAATTCTGACTTTGTGGTTGATAATGGAAGCCAGACTAAAGAAGAATCAAGACACTTCTATAGAATTTGTCGACTTGGAAAAAGTGTTCGGCAATGTCAATGCTGCAAAATGTGAGAAATTCTGAGAAAACTAAGGATAAGTAGTAGGGAAGAGCGGATAATATAAAATATGTGCAAGAGCCAAGAGGGAACATTATGGGTGGGAGACCAAGTCGAGGTTTACAGATTAAGAATGGTGTAAGACAGGGACATAGTCCCTCACCCCTGTTGTACAATCTCTACATCGAAGAAGCAATGACGGAAGTAAAAGTAAGGTTCAAGAGTGGAATTAAAAATTAAGATGAAAAGATATCAATGATAAGATTCACTAGTGACATTGCTCTGCTCAGTAAAAGTGAAGAAGAATTAAAGGATCTGCTGAATGGAATGAACAGAGTAATAACTATTGAATATGGACTTCGAGTAAGTCGATGGAAGACGAAAGTAATGAGAAGTAGCGGAAGATAAAAGAGCGAGAAATTTATGATCAGGGGTGGTGATCATGAAGTAGATGAAGTTAAGGAATTCTGCATCCTAGGCAACAAAATAATCCAAAACGGGTAGAGCAAGAAGGCCATAAAAAGCAATCTAGCGCTGACAAAAAGGGCATTTCTGGCGAAGAGAAGCCCATAGTATCAAACAGAGGCCTTAATTTGAGGAAGAAATTTCTGAGAATGTACCTTTACAGCTCAGCATTGTATGGCAGTGAAAGATGGACTGTGGGAAAAACCGGAAAAGAAGAGAATCGAACCATTTGATATGTGATACTACAGAAAAATGTTGAAAATTAGGTGGACTGATAGGAAAGGAATAAGGAGGTTCTCTGAAAAATCGGCGAGGACAAAAATACATGGAAAGCCCTCAGAAGAAGGAGAAACAGGATTGCAGGACATCTGTTAAGACATCAGGGAATAGCTTCTATGGTACTAGAGAGAGCTGAAGAAGGTAAAAAGCATGTATAAACACCGAAATTCGAATACAACCAAAAAATAATTGAGAACTTAGGTTGCGAGTGCTACTCTGGGATGAAGATGTTGGCACAGATAATAAATTCGTTACGGGCCACGTCGAATCAGTCAGAAGACTGATGACTAAAATGAAATGCTTAATTTTGTTCTCAGAAACCAGTGAACTGTCGTGGTTTCTGTGCACACTAGCAGCAACATGAAAACCTGTAGTCGAAATGTGGATACGAGATTCGGTGTAGATAATATTAAAAGACGACTCGAAACACCTTCGTCCCCCATAGTAAGTTCTTGTTGCTCACAGACTGGTCGTAATTCATCGCAATTTTATCTGAAGATTATGGAAGAAGCTTCTAAATGCTTTGTTGTTGGCTAACAAAAATGGTGATTGGCGCAGAAACTGTGTATTTTTGTTTGTATGAAAATACGTAAAAATGGTATAATTATTAAGTTAAAGGCTTACTATGAGCTGCTGACGACTCATTAAGAGATTTACTATCGACAGTTCGTTTTCTGGGCCTTGGTACTGCGATTACATCGTTTTTTTAAATCCTGTAGAAAATCAAAGGCAGTCGAAATAAGGCGTCTCTTATCATTTGTAACGTATTCATACCTCTCTTCGAAGTGATTTGAGTAGATGTACCTCGTTGGAGTTGGAAACCATTTGTTCCGATTCATATTTGCTATCCATCTCCTCGTTTTCTCCTGTGACTTCAGTTCGTGCAACTGGACGCTGAACACGCTTCTACATCTACATCTACATGACTATTCCGCAATTCACATTTAAGTGCCTGACAGAGGGTTCATCAAACCACAATCATACTATCTCTCTACCATTCCACTCCCGAACAGCGCGCGGGAAAAACAAAAACCTAAACCTTTCTGTTCGAGCTCTGATTTCTCTTATTTAATTTTGATGATCATTCCTACCTATGTAGGTTGGGCTCAACAAAATATTTTCGCATTCGGAAGAGAAATAGATCTCGCCGCGACGAAAAACGTCTTTGCTTTAATGACTTCCATCACAACTCGCGTATCATATCTGCCACACTCTCTCCCCTACTACGTGATAATACAAAACGAGCTGCCCTTTTTTGCACCCTTTCGATGTCCTCCATCAATCCCACCTGGTAAGGATCCCACACCGCTCTTCAATATTCTAACAGAGAACGAACGAGTGTATTGTAAGCTGTCTCTTTAGTGGACCTGTTGCATCTTCTAGGTGTCCTGCCAATGTGGTCTTTCCAACTGAAGTTGTTCGTAATTTTAACACCCAGGCACTTACTTGAATTGACAGCCTTGAGAATTGCACTATTTATCGAGTAATCGAATTCCAACGGATTTCATTTGAAACTCATGTGGATCACCTCAGACTTTTCGTTATTTAGCGTCAACTGCCACCTGCCACACCATACAGCACTCTTTTCTAAATCGCTTTGCAACTGATACTGGTCTTCGGATGACCTTACTAGACGGTAAATTACAGCATCATCTGCGAACAACCGAAGAGAACTGCTCCGATTGTCACCCAGATCATTTATATAGATCAGGAACAGCAGAGGTCCCAGGACGCTTCCCTGGGGAACACCTGATATCACTTCAGTTTTACTCGATGATTTGCCGTCTATTACTACGAACTGCGACCTTCCTGACAGGAAATCACGAATCCAGTCGCACAACTGAGACGATACCCCACAGGCCCGCAGCTTGATTAGAAGCCGCTTGTGAGGAACGGTGTCAAAAGCTTTCCGGAAATCTAGAAATACGGAATCAACTTGAGATCCCCTGTCGATAGCGGCCATTACTTCGTGCAAATAAAGAGCTAGCTGCGTTGCACAAGAACGATGTTTTCTGAAACCATGCTGTTTATTTAAGCGGCACCATGCACAATTTTTTACAACTTGCTATACGAACTAATAGCAAAACGTAGGTAGTCAAGTACAATTTAAGTGTTAAGAAACATTAAAAGAATACCGGAATATGCAAAAGAGCGGTTTCCTGAACTAATGAAAAGTGCACAACAGCTATTAACTCTGGAAAGCACGATATGATCATGCTCAAAAGAAAAAAATATGCTTGACAAAAAATATACGTTGAATACAATGCAAAAATTCTTACACAAAGATCACAAGCGCAACATAAAGTTTGGAAGGACATAAAAGCGAAGCAATGAAAATAAAAGTTAAATGTTATCGAGAACAATTCCAGACTGGCGGTGTAGTGGCTGAGAAGATAGACGATATAGGCCAAATGGCTGTTGATATGAGGCGATAACTGGAGTTGATGACAATGACGCAACTGAAGATAGTGTGGCCCTTTCAAGCAGCATCGATGATGATAACTGCTCTGAAGATGGCAATAAAACTGCTGTAGATGAAATTTTATCCCATATTCAAGAACATCGGCTTGCATTCAACGGTGGGAGGTTATCGAAGATGCATTCGTGAACAACGGCAGAGGACATCGCCTACAGTGCAGAACAGGGAGCTATCGGAGAAAGCAGACGAGCTTCATGTAGTAAAAATGTGTTCAATACAAGAAGAATGTAACGCAGAAATGTTGTTAGTAGAAATACTAAGAGTAATCATGGAAGAAGAGAATAACATTTAAAACTGAACTTAACGAATAAGTACAAGAACGAAATGTAGCAAACGTCAGGTTCCGGTTCTTCAGGTAACGTGGTGGAGAAATTTACGTTTTTTCAAACGAATCTCAATAGGTTTTATCTGTATAAATGTATATAACATATTTTATATGCTTGAGTCTTTTCCATTGGTTTATATGTTATTGTTTTTAAGATGACAAAATATTGGTATTTATTATTTAAACATCAGTACATTTGATTTTTATAGTTACCACATTGTAATATTTACTTGTAATAGGAGAATTAGAAAAGCAGGTATATTGTTTTCCTCAGAAACAGTGAAGATATCTTTATTTTGTAATTTTGTATACTGGAGTAGTAAATAAGATGAAAATGCTAATCGACTAACTGAAAAAAAGAAAGAAAAGAAAAGAAAAAGAAGCAAAAGGAAGAAGAAAGAGAGAAACCTAAGTAAAAAAATACATATGAGTACAATGTTCAACATTTCACTGCACTAGTCACAAATCACTGGCTTATTTATTCATTGCTGTAATTTGTTATTCCAGTAAAAAATCAGGTACAATTTTAATTATGATAATGAATTATGATAGACGTACTGACCACTTGGAATGCACCATCTATTTCTGGCTGAAATGCATACTGATCAATGTCATTCACTTCCACAGAATCAGGGTGAAACACCTCCAACTTTTATTACATAGTTGTGTACTATTGCAGCAGCGTAAACAACATTCCCAGTTTTGTTTTGTTAATTTCGCATTGTTTTACTGAGAATTTGGATATGTTTTTTCCTAACGCCGACTGTACGCACTATTACATACCTGATCGCAATATGGGGTCTACGTAGCACATTTTCGGCTCCTTTTTGAGGTCGAAACATGGGAGTAATGAGATGGTTGAGGAGAGATTAGCCTCTGTGTCCAATAAGCAACCCACTATCTCGCCTATTTTCAAATTCTACAGCAACTCTACTGTTGTCCAAATGCGTGCATGATGCTTGGAACCTGCCCAACGCCTTATCACGTTCATAATCTTCACACTGGCATCGTAGGTGATTTATGTATTGAGAGAGAAGAAATTCTTGCGGTATCTGTATATTTTTGCTTGTGCTTCAGAAAGACACCGTATGATTGGGCCTGTATGTACATGAGATATGGCCCCTATGATTTTCTGGAATCCACCAATTCCATGGAATTTTCTTTTGTTCCTTGATATATATTCTGCGATCTGTGGCATGGGTACATATTGTGACGTTAATACAATTAAACGGTTTATCACAACGTTATACTACGACGGATGTTAATGAGATCCCTTACTACGAAGTTAAGTGCCAGTGCGAAAGATCTGCAGCGCACACTGAGGTTGCAGCCTAGCAGATAAAGCACGATTCCTGTCAGAATAATGATGTTGTAATGGCCCCATCATACCAAGCACAGATTCAAGAGATTCTTTACGAAACCCAAACATCTATTTCACATCACTGAAGCTATACATCGCATATGGATCTCTTTCTTCATTAAAATCCTCATTCGTGGGATGTTTCCCTCTTCCTCCATTGCCATATATTCTCCGTAGTACAACTAATCAATAGAATTCGATGTGAATTTTAAAATTTTCCCGGCGAATTGACTGTTCAAACTAATTTCGGGCTTGCAGCCGGTCGTCGTTCAATAATTCGCACGATATTTCAACTGGGCACCTGCCAGTCATCTTCAGGTGAGCCGTCGCAGACTGGCGAAAACGTCCTCTGTTCCGCAATATATAACGTACTGTAACTATTCTGGGCATACGCCGGAAACTTGATAGTTGAACCACATTGCCCGTCGGCAGCGGCCTCGCTGGTGGAATAGCGGAACTCAGTCGCCCTCTGCGTTGCTGTTTGCCACGACCGTCGACGCACTCTGTCGACTTCGATTTGAGCAAACCGTGGAGATGATGGGATTCGATGCACTGTCCAGCTGGTAGCCGTTGTCACAGTTTAACAGATTTTCCGCCAGTCGTATTTCTACGGATTCTTTAATAATGGAGTCCCAGAAAGACGTTGCTGTGGACAAAATCATTGTTTTCTCATACTCCATTGAATGTCCAGTAGAAATACAATGTTCAGCAATAGCGGACTTGCTCGGCTGCAAAAGTCGGGGGTAACGTTGATGTTCAGTGCAGCGTTCTTTCACGGTGCGTGTGGTTTGACCTATGTAAGCCATACCACATTGGCACGGTATCTTGTACATTCTGGCCTTTCGTAGTAACAGATTGTCCTTAACTGATCCCACAAGGCCCGCAATCTTCAATGGTGGGCGGAAAACCACTTTTATCTGAAATTTTCGGAGGATTCTCGCTATTTTAAACGAAGTGTTGCCAAGTGGTTTTCCGCCCACCATCAAAGATTGCGGAACGGAGGACGTTTTCGCCAGTCTGCGACGGCTCACCTAAAGATGACTGGCAGGTGCCCAGTTGAAATATCGTGCGAAGTATTGAACGACGACTGGCTGCAAGCCCGAAATTTCTTTGCACAATATAATTCGATATTTATCACCCAGAAACCGTGGAACAACCCACTTACACTCTATCTTTATTTGTACTACTAAATTTTAGCCATATATCCTCGTTAAGCTACTAGCGGAGCAACGAACTCTTTGGTGGTCTCTCCACCATTTTTGGAGTAAATAAATTGACTTAAAGAGTCAGTGAAAAATTTACTCCTGTAGTAACTTACTCCCTTAGTTCACTACTCTCGCCTGGAAGTCACCGATCTTCTTCTCTCTTATTACCTTACTACTTTAGTTTCACTTACTCTTGACTGGTGCTTGCCATACTATGAAATTTAAACTCGTTGGTGAGCACCCACTTCCTTCCATGATCAATGATTGCAAGATGCGAGACATTCCGATTTGTGTAAACACAACTTGTTTCTTCGAGAAATAGTGTTTCCATTATGCTGGAGCATATAACTTTATGCAGAAATTTCAACTCTGTGCATCACATACAGTTATTACGGTTCTTCTTCGCGGCAGATTCATTAAATTGTATATTCTTGCGCCATGAAATAACACTTTGTTAGGTATATGGAAGTGTTGAAGCTCTTATGCCAAAACCACGAATGAATAAAAATTTCACTCTTGGGTTATGTGCGTTGGATTTCCTCTTCTATAGTTTTTCTGTAGCAAAATTTGGAATGTGTTGTTGTGATATCGGGGGCTGAAATGCAAGGTCTGATATTACGGATGTTTGGAATGAGCGTGCTTTGTAATGACACAACAACGAATATGTCACAGTATTAGTTTCAGCATGTTAGTGGTGCTTGCTGCGAAATGCCACAACAGAAAAAGACCACATTCGTTCTGTACAGGCTCAGTGATACGCCCTCATATCGTTGTGCATTCATAGATGTGCCGCATACTTTGATTAGATGCGCTGGCGAGTTTTCTTTTCCTTTAGTTACAGTTACATATTTAACTTTACTTGGGTTACAATATGACTGGGAATGCCTCAACTGATCATTTAGCTGCTCACTGCAATTTTTCTGTAACAGTAGTATGTTTCTATATTGGTGTCATCTTGTTGACGGTGTGGTTAAAGAATTCCACACTGAATAAAACAAATATTGATAGTATTAATTTTGGCCGATATCATAGCTCGGCGGTGTACCAGATAAAACTTAGCCCCTTATTTGCCATTGTTTAGCAGTGAAGAGTTTAGCTCTGTAAGATACGTGTAAAAGAGGTAGAGAGATTGCTAAGGGGATATACGTAGAAGAAAACGAGATGTTACCAACATCCTACGAAGAAAAGGGCCAAATACAAAAAATACCGTAGTAGCAGAGGAAAAATCTAGTAAATTGTAATTCGGCTCGTGACATAACGAACACAGTCAGTGTGTTCAGGTGTTCAGACGCGTACAAGCGCATTCGTGTGAGGTAAACGAAATATTAAAAATGTATAATCACACTTATAGAATCGGTACCTAATTTCTGTTATAAATACGCGGGTAAACTTTCATTTTGATACTGATTTTATATCGAAGCATGTAAAAATTTTATGTACAGATCCCCAAATTACACAGGAAAACAGCGGGGATAGGAGACAGTACAGGTCAGGAAGCTGCGTTTGATATGACATGAATTTCAGTCAGCTACGGCTTAGTTTGCTTTCATCGCACGGCGTTTGTTTTGCGTGTGATCAGTGTTCTTGCAGAAGCAGCGGCGCGACGCCAAAATAGCAAGTACATATTTTGTTATACTAGACAGAGTGAAACCGAGCTCAGTCCATAAATTTAGTTTAAATAGGTCATGGAATTCTCTTTCTTTTAGTATTTTGTAGTTCTGTACAGGAGTCGTGTGGTCTCTGGTGGCTCGTTACAAATTAATAATGCAGTTGTGAGTTATTCTGTTCGTTACCCCAATTAAATTTGTTTCTGGGAAATTACATTCGAAATAGTAAAATAGTCTGTGATATGCAAGCACCAAACCGTAACACTAAATACTGTGTAGTGAACATACCTAGCCCGCAGAACTACTCTGGTGCGCTTGCCCTCGCTGCGGGAGCAGCTCTTTGTAACGTCGTTGTAGCGTTAAGTGAAACCACACAAGGGGTTGCATATGGGCAAGTATTCATCTGTAAACCTTTCGAGACTACCGCATATCACTGTTAACGTACAAATAACACAGACAGAAAAACGAGCCTGACACACAACCAATAATTTCTGAATGCAAACAGTACATTATTGTTATGAAGAACAAGTACTAGTCGACCACAGTAGTATTACTCCTGGGAGCGAGGGTGCTACGGTCGGCTCATGTTTTACTGCGCGCCCGAAGCCGATTAGAATGTGCTCTGCCGTTTTAACGACCAGACAGCGAGAAGCCATTCGGACTTACGCAGTCGAAAAAGTTGATGTGCGTTTTGTTTACCGTAATGTCGCCACGCCTTTCTGATAACAGCTGTTGGAGGTCCTGTGCAATTATAGCGTTATTGGATGGTACCGTGAGTGAATCGAGCACCTGTGTTTCTAGACCAGAGAAATAGCGAAAAGCGTCACCATTGACACAGCTGTGCAGACAGTTTCAGTGCAATTGGAATACGGTAATACATGGGGACTACTTTGTAAGAAGCCTGCCACAGGCATCGGGCACCTTACACCAAAACGCTGGGAATGTGTTGATTAAGAGCGTCCTAACTTTTGTTGGGTATATTCAGATCTACCCTATAGTTCTCCATGGGGGTTTCTTCTCAGGTAACCATTGATTTGAAGAATACAAGATTCCGCTAAGGTGTAGAGATACACGAATAAATGACAGATTACATGAAAAAGGAGTCAATCATTCCGAGGAACAACTGTGATGAATAGAAGTACTGTCACAAGTTAGCTGTTCTACTTGGTTTGAAATCTTGGGGTTAATCAATCAGTTTTCTTTTAATTCATTCATAATGAAAGCTGAATAGTGCAAGTCTTTCTTTATCATTCCTCAGTATTATCCCAGGGGAAATACGATATCCTAGGGTAAATGCGGTATCCGTTTAGTATTCGCTAAATGAACGAACCAGTACTGTCAGTACTCTTCGAATACAGTATTACTAGTATTCTGCTTGACACAGTCAAGTCGTTTAAATATCTGGGTGCAACTTTGAAAAGCATCATGAAATGGAGCGCGAATGTGAGCATGGTGGTAGAGAAGGCGAATGGTCGACTTTCGTTTACTGAGAGAATTTTAGGAAAGTGTGGTTCATCTGTAAGGACGCTAGTGCGACCAATTCTTGAGTGCTGCTCGAGTGTTTGGGTTCTGCACTGGGTCGGAGTAAAGGAAGACATCGACGCAATTCAGGGGCGGGCTGCTATATTTGTTACCGGTAGGTTCGAACAACAAGCAAGTGTTACGGAGATGCTTCGGGAACTTAATTGGGAGTCCCTGCAGGGGAGTCGACGTTCTTTCCCACAAAAACACTATTCAGAAAATTTAGAGAACGGATATTTGAAGCTGACCGTTGAACGATCCTACTGCGTCAAACATACATTTCTGATAAAGGACCACGAAGATAAGATACGAGAAATTGGGGCTCATACGGAGGTAGGCAGACAATCGTTTTTCCGCGCTCTGTTTGCAAGTTTAACTGAAAAAGAAAAGACAGGTAGTGGTACAAGATACTCTATGCCACACACTGTACGGTGGACTATGGAGTACGTATGTAGATGTAAGTGTAGATAAAATGTCATGATGAAGTTCATGTAGATGGATGGCAGGATCCAAGTTGGCTGCACTAAGTTGGCGAACTGAAACCTCTGGCTGCCTGACCGCCCAATTTTGGTTAGGAATATTTTTGGTGGATGGAAAGAATTGCTCCACCATTTTGTTACATAGGAGATAATATTGTGTAAGCGAGCAAAGTTAACAAGTTTTTTTGTTACACTGTAAAAGACACATCATGATATTCTTGAAGTAGAGATAGCAGCCTTCAGTTTATTCTTTAGGTCTTGAAAGTGGTACTCCCAAAAATTCTTTTCATCTACTGTCGCTCTACATCCTTAAAAATGATGACTTCTCTGACTGCTTCATCATCTTTAAAAATAACATTTCGCTCTTACTTGTGTGTTGTTCGAACCTGCCGGTAACAAATCTAGTAGCCCTCCTCTGGATTGCTTCGATGCCTTCCTTGACTACGACCCAGTGCAGAACTCAGACACTCTATCAGTATTCAAGAACTGGTTGCAAGCATGGTCTTCTTTGCATTTAAACACTGAGGTGAAAACCATATGCTGGAGTTACGGCTATCCTACTAACTAAAACATTTGCAAGTTCTTTACATTCCACAACTTACCCGTGTAGGTGCCAGAGAGAAAAATGTTTGATTTGGGTGTCATGCTTAGTTGCAAATCGTTGAAATATGTCAAAGAAAGCAATGAGCCCGTAAGAGAACATCGTAGCACTCCTCATTGCACGTGACCAGAGACAAATTCAAATTTCCTGCTTGCTTGCTGACACTCGAGAACAACGTCCTTCTTCTTGTTCTTGCTGTCCAGATGGTGGTTGATCTGGGGGAGCGGACCAGACAGAGAGGTCATCAGTCCCATCGGATTAGGGAAGCAAGTCGGCTGTGCCCTATCAAAGGAACCATTCTGGCACTTGGCTGAAGTGATTTAGGAAAATCATTTAAAACTTAAATCAAGATGGCCGGACACGGGTTTGAACCGTCTTCCTCCCGAATGGGACTCCAGTGTGCTAACCCCTACGCCCCGTCACTCGCCTCTCCAGCTTTTTTGGGTTTCCCACAGTGTTCCATTAAATGCAAAACTGTGGAATTATCCACATAATCAAATGTTCCTGGACTGTCAAATAAAATACCTACTGCCTTCTACGCATCATTTTTCCTGCTAGTGCGTCAACCACCAATGAATTAACTATAGCTTTTGTGGATGATCTTTTCCCGAAGACACGTTGCCAACCTGGCAACAAATTACGTATACTGAGATGTACCATTACTCACCTATTCGGTGAAACAAGTGGTTTGTTGAGGTAGGTGCTTCCGTTGTGATCACGTAAGTCAGAATGACGGAGGAAGACGTGTCTGAACGTCTCTCTGTGAAGAACCAGGAAAGTGCCCATCGCCAGTCTAAAAGCAATCCGAATCGAAGCACCTGCAAGAAAGATTTCAACTATGCCACGCATATTGAGAGTTGTCTAGGCGCCAAATCAACATGGACGAGAGCTGAGTTTATCACTACGAAACCGAGAGAGAGAAGGAAAACAAGCTGTGGAAAGAACGTCGGAAAAGGCGAAGACCAAAGCCTCACCGAGCAAGATGACGTGAAGTGTTTCTTACGACTGTGGTGGCGTGGTATTAACACACAATGGTCTAAGACGTCAGCCTTCACAGGAGAATACTACCAATATTTCCAGACGCTCGCATTCGGGAGGACGACGGTTCAATCCCGCGTCCGGCCATCCTGATTTAGGTTTTCCATGATTTGCCTAAATCACTCCAGGCAAATGCCGGGATGGTGCCTCTCAAAGGGCTCGGCCGACGTCCTTCTCCATCCTTCCCTAATCCGATGAGACCGATGACCTCGCTGTCTGGTCTCCTTCCCCAAACAACCCAACCCAACCCAACCCATTTCCAGACGAGGTTACGGGAGTTGGTCAGGAAGAAGGGTCGCGACAACTTGTCCTGTGGGGTTTTATCACCTCACGACAATATCCTAGCTCATGCTGCACTTCCTAAAGCCAGCCATGCTGCTTGTTTCGGTTATCAAATTTTGCATTCCGTATTATCTTGCAGAGCACCCAGTGACTTCCCCGTGTGAAGAAACAGTGGGATGGGAAATATGCCGGCCGTTGTGGCCGAGCGGTTCTAGGAACTTCAGTCAGGAACTGCGCTGCTACTACGGTCTCTGGTTCGAATTCTGCCTCGGGCTTGGATGTATGTGATGTCCTTAGGTTAGTTAGGCTTAAGCAGTTTTAAGTCTAGGGGACTGATGACCTCAGATGATAAGTCCCATAGTGCTTAGAGCCATTTGAACCATTTTTTGAAGGGAAATATTTCCAGAATGTAGATGAGGTGATTTTTAGGTGGATCTTATCAAATACTGCCCAGTTCCTTCTTTCTACAACAGATAATTCTGCCAAGTCACTCATCGTCAAGTATTATGTAACGCAATCGATGGTGAATATAAAGAAATAGACCAACACCATCACCAAGTTTCGTGGTTGGAGTCTGAATTTTTCGAGGTGATAATTATGTTTATGACTAGTTGTACACCCGAATAAATGCGTCGAAGTTTAGGGGGAAAGTATTTCGCTTCCGCCTGCAATTGCATCGTGTTCATTTTACACTCCTGGAAATGGAAAAAAGAACACATTGACACCGGTGTGTCAGACCCACCATACTTGTTCCGGACACTGCGAGAGGGCTGTACAAGCAATGATCACACGCACGGCACAGCGGACACACCAGGAACCGCGGTGTTGGCCGTCGAATGGCGCTAGCTGCGCAGCATTTGTGCACCGCCGCCGTCACTGTCAGCCAGTTTGCCGTGGCATACGGAGCTCCATCGCAGTCTTTAACACTGGTAGCATGCCGCGACAGCGTGGACGTGAACCGTATGTGCAGTTGACGGACTTTGAGGGAGGACGTATAGTGGGCATGCGGGAGGCCGGGTGGACGTACCGCCGAATTGCTCAACACGTGGGGCGTGAGGTCTCCACAGTACATCGATGTTGTCGCCAGTGGTCGGCGGAAGGTGCACGTGCCCGTCGACCTGGGACCGGACCGCAGCGACGCACGGATGCACGCCAAGACCGTAGGATCCTACGCAGTGCCGTAGGGGACCGCACCGCCACTTCCCAGCAAATTAGGGACACTGTTGCTCCTGGGGTATCGGCGAGGACCATTCGCAACCGTCTCCATGAAGCTGGGCTACGGTCCCGCACACCGTTAGGCCGTCTTCCGCTGACGCCCCAACATCGTGCAGTCCGCCTCCAGTGGTGTCGCGACAGGCGTGAATGGAAGGACGAATGGAGACGTGTCGTCTTCAGCGATGAGAGTCGCTTCTGCCTTGGTGCCAATGATGGTCGTATGCGTGTTTGGCGCCGTGCAGGTGAGCGCCACAATCAGGACTGCATACGACCGAGGCACACAGGGCCAACACCCAGCATCATGGTGTGGGGAGCGATCTCCTACACTGGCCGTACACCACTGGTGATCGTCGAGGGGACACTGAATAGTGCACGGTACATCCAAACCGTCATCGATCCCATCGTTCTACCATTCCTAGACCGGCAAGGGAACTTGCTGTTCCAACAGGACAATGCACGTCCGCATGTATCCCGTGCCACCCAACGTGCTCTAGAAGGTGTAAGTCAACTACGCTGGCCAGCAAGATCTACGGATCTGTCCCCCATTGAGCATGTTTGGGACTGGATGAAGCGTCGTCTCACGTGGTCTGCACGTCCAGCACGAACGCTGGTCCAACTGAGGCGCCAGGTGGAAATGGCATGGCAACCCGTTCCACAGGACTACATCCAGCATCTCTACGATCGTCTGCATGGGAGAATAGCAGCCTGCATTGCTGCGAAAGGTGGATATACACTGTACTAGTGCCGACATTGTGCATGCTCTGTTGCCTGTGTCTATGTGCCTGTAGTTCTGTCAGTGTGATCATGTGATGTATCTGACCCCAGGAATGTGTCAATAAAGTTTCCCCTTCCAGGGACAATGAATTCACGGTGTTCTTATTTCAATTTCCAGGAGTGTATTTGGCCTGTCAATCACGGACGCTTAGTATAAGTCATACACCGAGGATGTCGCTTTCTCGTCGGTGCTAAGGGCCTCTGTTTGACAGAGTACGCTTTCGCAGGACAGCTTGTCTCGACGAGGCATTGTTCTATAATGTAACTCATAAACCACTCGTCAATTTGAAGACTACTATGTGTCCTATTTATTGCGACCACTCCAAATTGCTTTTTGCTGAGAAGCAAAATAAAAAAAAATTAGTTTGACGCTCATGTAGTTTAGCTACCAGGGGGTGCCTTTTATGTAAGTTTGTTCGTTGCGAAGATACGAACAGCGGCGCATACGAGCATATTTCAGTAGCGCTGCAAATTTTTTATTCGACAATCCACTTTTTCTTCTCAACAGTTGATTCAGCAGGTGTCACTGTGTACCAGTGATGTAAGCGTAAAGGTATTAAAAACGAAACATAAAACAGCTGTCTTTGAGTATCCTGCACAACGACACAATTATCAGTGATAACGCAACTTGTCCACTTGCTGGACTGGCAGTAAAGAAACTGAAAGAAGAAATATGCCTACCACTCATTACAGCTCTGTCAACTAAAATTCTCTATATATGCAGTAAGTACCATTTGTACCTTCTCTTCGTCAGTCTGCATTCAGTCCACACAGATCTTCAACTAAATATGGTTGCTGAAGGACCGGTGCGCATTTTCCTCGTTACTCTCTACTCTAGCAAGCGAACGAGCTACGCTGGCCCCACTATCTTCACCGTGTGCTCCTAGAAGACACACATGGTCAACTTTCTGTTACGTTTTTAATAACGTCGTATTATGTATAGTACGTTTTCTAACAACTGTTGAGGAGAGGAAGTGGTTTGTCGAATAAGAAATACAGAGTGTCACTTAAAGAAGACAAACAGATTGTCATAGCTTCGCTAGAAACGTAGTTACATGCTGGTTAATGTCTCCCTGTTAGCTAACCAACATTTGTTTCATGCATTTTTTTCTAAGCAGGGAGCTATTTGGGGTGGTCGAGATGAATGGGAGACCCTCTATACCAAGCGTCGATTTCATGTATAGAGAGTGGGGCCGCTAAAACTGTTTGTGGAAATATATGGGACACTGCAACCAGAATGAGAAAAAGATTCTAATGAAAGTTGCTCGTCCCGAAAGGGGACATCCTATGACGAAACGCGACCCTCCTACCAAATCCCCAGAGGGGAGGCACGAGGGTCAACTCTGGAAGCTTCAATACGAATGCTCAGTTTTTATTGCCGATTCGGATTCTCCACAAAAGAGACTTAACTGTATATGGAACCATTTTATTAGCGTGATGGATGGCACCGCAATCGACACAAATCAAAATGGGTTTAAAAACCGTTGAAAAGCGATAGCGAAATGTTAGATATGTTCACAGTTGTCTGCGATGTATTTTGTACCATTCAAATAAATGTCTGTGATCCACGGACGGCGAACATGCGTCGATATCCGTGATCAGACTTTCGCTGTAGGTGCATCACCTCTAGGTACAAGGATGTAGTTCCATTGTCTCATGGCGACTGTGGCCGTACTGCGAATGACGGACAAGGAAACGGCTGCGTGGAGCGGTCGTGGCTTCACTTTACTGCAAACATTCGAACAACAAAAATCTCTTCCTACGTGTGCAACGATGTTGAAGATTACAGAGGGTTGGCATCACTGCTTCGTACTTCGCGTCAAACAGACATGTAGGAGAATGCCCTCGGCGGTATGCGAATCTGTTCCCCGAGAGGAATGGTCTTTTCTGCATCAACATCTCGCGGTTTTTTTCGACTGTTTACTGGATCTGGTAGAGTTCAACTCACACTAAGAATCCGACCACGACCTGTGACGAACGAAAATGCTACAATGGATGTTTTACCTGTTACTGCTGTGTACCCTCACTTTAGTTAGTGGAAGTTAGCAGGAGGTGCAGGAATTTCGCGACGAAAATTTCTGCGCATACTGCATTAATACAAATAACACCAATATCACCTGTGATTGCGTCAAGCCCTACATGGCGGAGACTATCAAATCCGCTTGAACTTTTTCAATTGGATACAACAATAACCGCCAAGAACCATGGACCTTGACGTTGGTGGGGAGGTTTGCGTGCCTCAGCGATACAGATGGCCGCACGGTAGGAGCAACCACTGCGGAGGGGCACCTGTTGAGAGACCAGACAAACGTGTGGTTCCTGAAGAGTAGCAGCAGCCTTTTCAATAGTTGCTGGGGCAACAGTCTGGATGATTGACTGATCTGGCCTTGTAACAGTAACCAAAACAGCCTTGCTGTGCTGGTACTGCGAACGACTGAAAGCAAGGGGAAACTACGGCCGTAATTTTTCCCGAGGGCATGCAGCTTTACTGTATGATTAAATGATGATGGTGTCCTCTTGGGTAAAATATTCCGGAGGTAGAATAGTCCCCCATTCGGATCTCCGGGCGGGGACTACTCAAGAGGACGTCGTTATCAGGAGAAAGAAACTGGCGTTCTACGGTTCGGAGCGTGGAATGTCAGACGCCTTAATCGGGCAAGTAGATTAGAAAATTTAAAAACGGAAATGGATAGGTTGAAGTTAGATATAGTGGGAATTAGCGAAGTTCGGTGGCAGGAGGAACAAGACTTCTGGTCAGGTGAATACAGGGTTATAAATACAAATTCAAATAGGGGTAATGCAGGAGTAGGTTTAATAATGAATAACAAATTAGGAGTGCGGGTAAGCTACTACAAACAGCGTAGTGAACGCATTATTGTGGCCAAGATAGACACGGAGCCCACGCCTACTACAGTAGTACAAGTTTATATGCCAACTAGCTCTGCAGATGACGACGAAACTGAAGAAATGTATGATGAAATAAAAGAAATTATTCAGATAGTGAAGGGAAATGAAAATTTTATAGTCATGGGTGACTGGAATTCGGTAGTAGGAAAAGGGAGAGAAGGAAACATAGTAGGTGAATATGGATTGGGGCTAAGAAATGAAAGAGGAAGCCGCCTGACAGAATTTTTCACAGAGCACAACTTAATCATAGCTAACACTTGGTTCAAGAATCATAAAAGAAGGTTGTATACATGGAAGAAGCCTGGAGATACTGACAGGTTTCAGATAGATTACATATTGGTTAGACAGAGATTTAGGAACCAGGTTTTAAATTGTAAGACATTTCCAGGGGCAGATGTGGACACTGATCACAATCTATTGGTAATGAACTGTAGATTAAAACCGAAGAAACTGTAAAAAGGTGGGAATTTAAGGAGATGGGACCTGGATAAACTGAAAGAACCGGAGGTTGTACAGAGTTTCAGGGAGAGAATAAGGGAACAATTGACACGAATGGGGGAAAGAAGTACAGTAGAAGAAGAATGGGTAGCTTTGAGAGATGAAGTAGTGAAGGCAGCAGAGGACCTAGTAGGTAAAAAGACGAGGGCTAGTAGAAATCCTTCGGTAACAGAATAAATACTGAATTTAATTGACGAAAGGAGAAAATATAAAAACGCAGTAAATGAAGCAGGCAAAAAGGAATACAAGCGTCTCAAAAACGAGATCGACAGGAAGTGCAAAATGGCTAAGCAGGGATGGCTAGAGAACAAATGTAAGGATGTAGAGGTTTATCTCACTGGGGGTAAGATAGATACTGCCTACAGGAAAATAAAGAGACCTTTGGAGAAAAGAGAACAACTTGTATGAATATCAAGAGCTCAGATGGAAACCCGGTTCTAAGCAAAGAAGGGAAAGCAGAAAGGTGGAGGGAGTATATAGGGAGCCTATACAAGGGCAATGTACTTGAGGACAATATTATGGAAATGGAAGGGGATGTAGATGAAGATGAAATGGGAGATATGATACTGCGTGAAGAGTTGACAGAGCACTGAAAGACCTGAGTCGAAACAAGGCCGCGGGACTAGACAAAATTCCATTAGAACTACTGACGGCCTTGGGAGAGCCAGTCCTGACAAAACTCTACCATCTGGTGAGCAAGATGTATGAGACAGGCGAAATACCCTCAGACTTCAAGAAGAATATAATAATTCCGATCCCAAAGAAAGCAGGTGCTAACAGATGTGAAAATTACCGAACAATCAGTTTCATAAGTCAGGGATGCAAAATACTAACGTGTATTCTCTATAGAGGAATGGAAAAACTGGTAGAAGCTGACCTCGGGGAAGATCAGTTTGGATTCCGTAGAAATATTGGAACACGTGAGGCAATACTGACCCTACGACTTATCTTAGAAGCTAGATTAAGGAAATTCAAACCTACGTTTCTAGCATTTGCAGACTTAGAGAAAGCTGTTGACAATGTCGACTGGATTACTCTCTTTCAAATTGTGAAGGTGGCATGGGTAAAATAGAGGGAGCGAAAGACTATTTACAATTTGTACAGAACCCAGATGGCAGTTATAAGAGTCGAGGAGCACGAAAGGGAAGCAGTGGTTGGGAAGGGAGTAAGAAAGGGTTGTAGCCTATCCCCGATGTTATTCAATTTCTATATTGAGCAAGCAGTGAAGGAAACAAAAAAAAAAAAAAAAAAATTCGGAGTAGGTATTAAAATCCATGGAGAATAAATAAAAACTTTAATGTTCGCAGATGACATTGTAATTCTGTGAGAGACAGCAAAGAACTTGGAGGAGCATTTGATCGGAATGGACAGTGTCTTGAAGGGAGGATATAAGATGAACATCAACAAAAGCAAAACGAGGATAATGGAATGTAGTCGAATTAAGTCGGGCGATGCTGAGGGAATTAGATTAGGAAATGAGACACTTAAAGTGGTAAAGGAGTTCTGCTATTTGGGGAGTAAAATAACTGATGATGGTCGAAGTAGAGTGAATATCAAATGCTGACTGGCAATGGCAAGGAAAGCATTTCTGAAGAAGAGAAATTTGTTAACATCGATTATTTATTTAAGTGTCAGGAAGTCGTTTCTGAAAGTATTTGTATGGAGCGTAAGCATGTATGAAAGTGAAACATGGACGATAACTAGTTTGGACAAGAAGAGAATAGAAGCTTTCGAAATGTGGTGCCACAGAAGAATGCTGAAGATTAGATGGGTAGATCATATAACTAATGAGGAGGTATTGAATAGGATTGGGGAGAAGAGAACTTTGTGGCACAACTTAACTAGAAGAAGGGATCGGTTGGTAGGACATGTTCTGAGGCATCAAGGGATCACCAATTTAGTATCGGAGGGCAGCGTGGATGGTAAAAACCGTAGTGGGAGACCAAGAGATGAATACGCTAAACAGATTCAGAAGGATGTAGATTGCCGTAGGTACTGGGAGATGAAGAAGCTTGCACAGGATAGAGTACCATGGAGAGCTGCGTCAAATCAGTCTCAGGACTGAAGACAACAACAACAACAACACAACAATAACCAGCAGCCAATGATGGTTTCAATTCACAGCTACTTTTCTCCCATGAAGCACCGTTTACGAACCATGGTCTCGTTAATCGGCGTAATATGCATTATTGGGCGACGGGAAATACCCACTGGTTAAGATAAGTAGAGCTCCAACGTCCATGAAGTGTCAGTGCTGGCGCGGTGTGTTAACTAACCGGATAATTGGCTCATAGACGATAATGTGAATAGTCGAATATGTGGCGACTTTTTAGATAATATTTTACCAATTTCTACAAAAGATCCCCTACTTCAGACAAGAACGGATATGCGATTTCAACATGATGGCTGTCCAGAACATTATTCACGGATATCTTACGAAGTTCTAAATCGTCGCGATCTTGGTCGATGAACTGGACGAGGAGGTCCTCATGAGTTGCCACCGCATTCACCTGAATTGACGCCTCCAGATTTTTCTGCCTTACCAAAAATCCCTGCAAATATGTGGCAGCTAATTATCACTGTACGTGAAAATATTAGCAAAGTGACACTTGCAGCTGTAAGACTGTCTTTCTGAAACAGGGTTGCAACGTGTATTGCAGCAATTGGGCAACATTCGGCACATTTGCGTCAGTAAATCATGAAGACTTGTGAGAGGCAAGTAAATGCACGTACGACAATCAGCCCAATGGCAATAGGCAAAGCGACTCGCCTAAAATTCGCACTCTGTTTATGACAGGCAAGGGGAATGATCTAAAACAAGCACACCAATGGTGAGAGGCAAAGGGACTCGCCCAAAACAAATACCCCAATGGTGAGAGGTAAGGGTACTCATCCGAAACGAACATCATGATGACACGAGATAAGAGGACTGAACTAAATGTGTACCTTGATGGTGGGAGGCAAGGGAACTCATCTAAAACAAGTACACTAATGGTGAGAGGGAAGGGAGCTCATCTGAAACAAGCACCCCATGATAAGTGGCAAGGGGAACCATCTAAAACAAGTAACTCGATGGTGAGAGGTAATGGGATTCACCTCAATTATGTACCCCGATGGTGAGAGGCAAGGGGACTCACATAAAACAAGCACTTTGATGGCAAGAGGTAAGGGGACTCACCTGAAGCAAGTACCCTGGTGGATGAGAGGCAAACAGACTCACCTTAATCAAGTGCTCCAATAGTGAGAAGCAAATACATTCACCTAAAACAAGTACCCGAATGGTGAGAGGCAAGGGGACTCACCTAGAGTGAGCACCATGATGGCACGAGGCACGTGTATTCACCTAAAACAAGTACCCCGAAGGTGAAACGCAAAGCCAAGGGAACTCACCTGAAACCAGCACTCCAAAAGTGAGAAGCAAGGGGACTCACGTAAGTACGCTGATGGCGAGAGGCGAGTGCACTCAATTAAAATGAGCACCATAGTGGCATGAAGCATGTGGACTCACCGAAAACAAGTACACTGATAGTGAAAGAAATTGGGGCTCTCCTGAAACAGGCATGCCAACAGTGAGAGGCAAGGTGACTAACTTAAAACATGTACTGCAATGGAGAGAGGCAATGGGACTCACCTGAAACGACCACTATGATGGTGAGAAGCAAGCGGATTCAAATAGAAAAAGAAACCGTGCTATATCCATGTCGTAGGTCCTGGGCAATGCTAAATGTAATTGATACGGCATTGAAACACAAACCAATGATCTATGTAAACCGCTTTCCACTTCGCTGCTATCTGTAAAGGTAATTCCACCAATAATGCGGATACCGAAACGTTTTGTGATCTGGAGAATCACGCTGGTTTGCTAGAAAACATCTGTATCGTATGACAGAAACGAGTATTCCACCCCTCTGGGTTCCTAATTTGCTGGTTAATTTCCTGAGATACTGTTATGTTTCATCGGACTGTAACCAGTTTTTATGTGCGACAATTACTGCGTCATCTGTCATGTAACAACAAAATTGTTCCATACAAAAGTTATGGTTTTTTTCCCTGGAGAATCCGGATCCGTAGTAAAAATTGGGGTTCCTATTGAAGATTTCAAAGTTGACCCCCTTCCACATCTGTGTCCGGGGGTTCGAGTGTAGTGTCATTGGACGTCCCCCTGTAACACGGAACAGCTGTCTCTACAATCCTTCTTATAATCTGATGTGTAGTTTCCCATATAATTTCCAAAACATTTTTAACCACCGCGCGTTGAGTATATTAGATAGAGGGTTTTTCGAAATCTTTGCATCGATCTTCTATGGGCGATAGATCACATCTTGGTAAACAACCTTTTGTAGAGGAAAAACTTTCGCTACCTACCCCAGTAAATTGATGCAGTGATTTTCAGTAACAATACTTTCAGTCTGAGTGTCTCTAAAGGGAAAAAGATATTTTAGAAGCGGACCAGGCACTTGAATTTTGCCCGGCCTACGTCCATTTACGTGGAGCATATGACTGGATCACGTACGCGTCACAGGATGCCTGGGCGCTGTCACCTATTCTCGTGGACGTACACCGTAATAAAAAGACACCTGACGTTGCCGGGAAGCGTCAGCGAACATTTTGTCTCTAACAAAAATTGCTCCACAGGACTTGATCTATAGCCTCTAGACGTGTGATGCAAACTCTCTGAAGCACCCTGTGTATGTTACACCAGATCATGACGTAGGAAGCTTAGAAATAGATAAACGTAAAATAAATTAACCACTAACCTGCAATCGGATCAAAGTTTCTTTCTCGTAATTTCTACTAACATGTGAAAGGGAACGGTTAATTGAATTTTTTTCCAAATAAATCGAAAAATTTATAACTACCTCACTCCAGATTTTAACACGATACTCTAATCAATATTCGGACAGACATAGATTACATTTTTTAACTCTAATGTACAGGTTCTCTCTTAAAATCGACTGTGAGAAGGAAAATTTTGTGCTGCGAAAACGTGCTACTTCGTTTTCTTTCACGCAGTCTGTTTTCACTACGTTGGTAGTAAATTCAAACCATTGGACAATTTAGTACTCCTATATTCGTATGTTGGTTCTCGGTACATACAATTTTAAACAAAACTCCAATACACAACAGTGTACTTATTTTTTCTTCGTCGCAGTGGTTTTTAAGAGAAAACGTGCATCTTCGGAACGCTGTATTTATCCCTTATCGGCTTGTGATTAAATTACTAACGAAATCTGAATCGTTCGGAACGTTGCAATGGAAACTGTTCAACGAATTTGGGAGATAATGTCGTTCAAGCTACTATCTTCACAGACCCTGGAGCTGGAGAGGTCTCTCTAAGAGCCCGTATACCAGTGATCCCAACCGATTTAAGCATTTGTTGTAAGTGACTTCAGTTCCCAATAGTGTTTCGTTTGCAATAACAATAAACAAGGCTTAAGGCCAGACCGTCAGATATGTTGGAACAGTCTTTTCCGTCCTCGAGTTTACCGCAAGGTCAGTTGTATGTTCCTCTTTCACGAACTGATAGTTTAGAAAACCAGTTCATTCCCTAAATACACAGTGCCCAGTAAACGAGAAATATTGCGTATTCTGTGATTTTGTAATTGCATTGTGTCAAAAGAATTAACGATACCTTGAAAAGAATAAGAACCAAACTCGAAAACGAAGGAGACTTTTGCTTCGATATTGTATATGATTTCTTCTAATTTCGAGACCCATGCCTTCAAAGTGGGCAACGACGTAACGAGGAGCAGAAATTTGCGTTCTGACACGATTCACTGGAATACTCCAGATTGGACACTGTCGGAAAAAGATAGTACACCTGGAAAACTATGTCGATATGGCACTACTAGCAAATAGCGTAGTGGCAAAGTTACCAGAGCGCCAGTTTTATCTACCTTTTAAAAGAGAATGCTAACAGCCAGAAGATTCAGTGTGGTATAAACGTGTAAAGCACGCAGACAACAATGTAACGAAGACGTACTCTTGCTTCCCACAGCCAAATAAGCAAGTTTGAAAGGGTCAAATTGTGGCCTTCCGAGGGGCAGGCTGGTCATTTTGGGGAATTGCCACATGAGTTGGAGGTGCTGCATCAATATGTGCAGCGATGATAGTATCAGTGGTCACGTGAACATTCTCACATCCACAGACGAGGTTCTGGACGTCCGCGCAGCAAAGACCACCACCGGGTCTTTATACTGCGAGGGCAGCAGTAACAGAGTGTACAGCTACCACAGCACAGATAAAAGGGCTTATGAGCGTTGGTCTAGATCCAATGACTGTTAGCAGAATATGGAATTGGTGGGTTCAGCAGGGTAATACGGAACGCCGTGCTGGATCCCAACGGCCTCGTATCACTAGCAGTCGAGATGACAGGCATCTTATCCGCATGGCTGTAACGGATCGTGCAGCCACGTCTCGATCCATGAGTCAACAGATGGCGACGTTTGCAAGACAAGTTTGCAGCAGCATAGACTATCAGCTCGGAGACCATGGCTGCGGCTACCCTTGACGCTGCATCACAGACAAGAGCGCCTGCGATGGTGTACTCAACGACGCACCTGGGTGCACGAATGGCAAAACGTCATTTTTTTCGGATGAATCCAGGTTCTGTTTACAGCATCATGATGGTCGCATCCGTGTTTGGTGATATCGCGGTGAACGCACATTGGAAGCGTGTGTTCGTCATAGCCAAACTGACGTATCACCCGGCGTGATGGAATGGGGGTCATTGGTTACACGTCTCGGGCACCTCTTTTTCGCTTCGACGGCACTTTGAACAGTGGTCGTTACATTTCAGATCTGTTACGACTCGTGGCTCTACCCTTCATTCGATCCCTGCGAAACCCTACATTTCAGCAAGATAATGCACGACCGCATGTTGCTGGTGCTGTACGGGCCTTTCTGGATACAGAAAATGTTCGACTGCTACCCTGGCCAGCACATTCTCCTGATCTCTAACAAATTGAAAACGTCTGGTCAATGGTGGCCGAGCAACTGGCTTGTCACAATACGCCAGTCACTATTTTTGATGGACTGTGGTGTCGTGTTAAAGCTGCATGGGAAGCTGTACCTGTACACGTCATTCAAGCTCTGTTTGTCTCAATGCCCAAGTGCAACAAGGCCGTTATTACGGCCAGAGGTGGTTGTTCTGGGTACTGATTTCTCAGGATCTGTGCACAGAAATTGCGTGAAAATGTAATCACATATCAGTTCTAGTATAATATATTTGTCAAATGAGTACCCGTTTATCATTTGCCTTTCTTCTTGGTGTAGCAATTTTAAAGACCAGTAGTGTAAAAAGTGGGACTATAGCCACGCATCCCTCTAGTCGGACTTCCACTCACTCCACAGCATCGTCGTGCGAGCATCATTTTGGAGATGGAATGGTTCGCCGAGGTCTTCTGTGATGAAAGCAGATTCTGCCTGCACAGTAGTGATGGTCGGCAACATAGATGTGGTGAGCGCTGCCTCGTAGACTGAATTCGTCCAAGACACATTACCTCCACCTCATGTTAAATGGTCTGGGGTGCGATAAGCTACAGCACTCGTTTAGCTTTGATGTTTCTGTAGGGGACGCTAAGCAGCGCTCGGTACTTGCAGAATGTTATTAGACCCGTTCTTTTTCCGTTCTTCCAACAGGAATGTGACGTGTTGTTTGCCCACACACAGCCTATGAAACTCAATGTGCTCTGCAAGACGTGCAGTACCTTCACTGGCCAGCACGATTTCTGCTCTTGTGTCCAATCGAGAAAGTGTGGGATGTGATGGGACGAGAAGTGAATCGTCAACCAACTCTTACAGGAATACGTGTACAGACCGAGAAGCTCTGAAGTAAAGTAACCCAAGACAGTATTCGCAATCTATGCGTTCGACTGGATGCCAGAGTCACCGCCTACATTGCCGCCCATTGAGGCTGCCCCACGCAGTGTTATGGGTGTTTCTGTATGGGTTGATACCTGGTAGCTCAGAACCCCTTGTGCTATTGATCTGTAAACTTAATCATTTCATGTACCCCATATACAATGTTCTTACTATTAATGTTGAATGAATTTGAAACCTCTAAATGGGTGTATTAATTTTTGTTCGGCAGTGTACGTATCAACTCCGAAGCACTGCCGGGTTCGCTACTTATCTGCACTACTGGCCATTAAAATTGCTACACAAAGAAGAAATGCAGATGATAAACGGGTATTCATTGGACAAATATATTATACTAGAACTGACATCTGATTACATTTTCACACAATTAGAGTGCATAGATCCTGAGAAATCAGTACCGAGAACAACCACCTCTGTCCGTAATAACGGCCTTGATACGCCTCGGCATTGAGTCAAACAGAGCTTGGATGGCGTGTACAGGTACAGCTGCCTCTGCAGCTTCAACACGATACCACGGTTCATCAAGAGTAGTGATTGGCGTATTGTGACGAGCCAGTCGCTCGGCCACCATTGACCAGACGTTTTCAGTTGACGAGAGATGTGGAGAATGTGCTGGCCAGGGCAGCAGTCGAACATTACCTGTATCCAGAAAGGCCCGTACAGGACCAGCAACATGCTATTGTGCATTATCCTGCTGAAATGTAAGTTTTCGCAGGGATCGAATGAAGGGTAGAGCCATGGGTCGTAACATCTGAAATGTAACGTCCACTGTTCAAAGTGCCGTCAATGCGAACAAGAGGTGACCGAGACGTGTAACCAATGGCACCCCATGCCATTATGCCGGGTGATACGCCAGTATGGCGAAGACGAATACACGGTCCCAATGTCCGTTCACCGCGATGTCGTCATACACGGATGCGACCATCATGATGCTGTAAACAGAACGTGGATTCATCCGAAAAAATGACATTTTGCCATTCGTTCACCCAGGTTCGTCGCTGAGTACACCATCGCAGGCGCTCCTGTCTGAGATGGAGCGTCAAGGGGAACCGCAGCTATGGTCTCCTAGCTGATAGACCACGCTGCTGCAAACGTCGTCGAACTGTTCGTGCTGATGGTTGTTGTCTTGCAAACGTCCCCATCTGTTGACTGAGGGATCGAGACGTGGCTGCATGATCCGTTACAGCTATGCGGATAAGATGCCTGTCATCTCCACTGCTAGTGATACGAAGCCGTTGGGATCCAGCACGGCGTTCCGTATTAGCCTCCTGAACCCACCGATTCCATATTGTGCTAACAGTCATTGGATCTCGACCAACGCGAGCAGCAGTGTCACGATACGAGAAACCGCAATCGCGATAAGCTACAATCCGACCTTTATCAAAGTCGGAAACGTGATGGTACGCATTTCTCCTCCTTACACGAGGCATCACAACAATGTTTCACCAGGCAACGCCGGTCAACTCTTGTTTGTGTACGAGAAATCGGTTGGAAACTTTCCTCATGTCAGCACGTTGTAGGTGTCACCACCGGCGGCAACCTTGTGTGATTGCTCTGAAATGCTAATCATTTGCATATCACAGCATCTTCTTCCTGTCGGTTACATTTCGCGTCTGTAACACGTCATCTTCGTGGTGTAGCAAATGTAATGGCCGGTAGTGTATATGACTGCATCCGCTACAGCCCCATCATTGGTGTGAAGCTGCAGTAGCGTCAGTTGTTCTCTAGTTGTCAGCCAAGATGTGGCGTAACCAAAAAAATAGATGTTAATGATTGCAAAAATCGTGAAACTAAACTGAAAGTCTCATGCGTCCCTGCTGGAGGACATGGTATTACCTGCTACTGGTTTCTACCGGGCACAGGTATCTCAAAACTGTGAAACCAAACGTCCATTGGTCCCCACTCGGAACAGGGCATCATGTGCGTGTTGTGGAGGATGGAGCAGTTAGCAGGCGCCCGTGAGGCGTGCTGTGGTACCATCGCAGACTGCGTGACCCGCAGACAAGTCGCCTCCTCTGGCTCGGGATGTGCTTCATCAGGCGCCGGCAACGACCGAACGTCCCGCCACTTCATCCCCATCCGGCCGCCCTTAGCACCGGAAATCCAGGGCGGCAATCTCGCGACGCGACGCGCCGCGCCGCTGGCCGTGTACCTTTCTGCACAGAGTCGCTCCACATCTGTGACGCGACACACCGCGCCACACAGGCTGCGACACACGCGCGCTCTGGGAGTACGCTACTCTCAGTTAGTGCTCGCTATATAGTTTACACTAGCACCTCTCTGATAGTTCCTTGCAAGTACCTCCTTTAAGTGTCTGAGACACTTGGCACAGCAGTTGTTGGAAGCGTTTACACACAGCAAGGTGTGAGTTTCTGTGAGAGCTGAGAGATCACCCTTAGCGAGATTTTTCTGTCGTAGCTCCGTGCGTGGAGGAAGACAATTGAGAGAGAAGAGCGTTAGGCGGTAGCTTCCATTTTACTACATTTAGAGGCAAGGAAAGGATGTAAATGACTGTCTTCTAGGGGTATAACTGAGTGGATTAGGCAGCAGGTTGATTTTGAAGGATGTCAGAATCTCGATGTAGAGCTTATGGTGGAAAATCCACGACAATATCGAAATTTTACGAGATTGACCGCTATGAGGACGGGAGACATACTGTTTATATTTGGACCCGACATTCCCGATCTCTGCACTACTATGCGTAGATTTATTAGCGTTAAATAAAGACTTCTTTTGACACTAACATTTCTAGCATCAGTTACGTTGATTCCTTTTAATATTTGGTAAAGTAAAAATTACGATGAAATAACATAATATCGATTCATCCTGATGCCCACGGTGGTCCAAAATCCCAAACATCTGTTCTTCAACACCAAGTATCAACATAATCAATAAATATAAATAAATAAATAAATATCAAATATCAAATAAATTTCTAATCAAACAAATATCAAATCAAATGAATTTCAAATATCAAATAAATATCAAATCAGATAAATTTCAAATATCAAATCAAACAAATATCAATTAAATCTATAATCAACATAATCAACAAATAACACGTTATATAAAATTGTAGATGTATCGGTATTATTTGAAATTATATGGTAGTTTTCCACGTTAGATATCCATTAATTTCAACAATAACTTCACTTGTTTCTCTTTGTTAGTTAACCTATGTATAAAACTGCTTTGCCCGGTTTTTTGAAGTGTGAATATTCCTCTAGATTTCTTCTGTGGAAGTGAAAAAAACTGTAGCCATTTCAGCCAACAAACTTTGCTTGTTAGCTCAGTTTCTGTAATGCAGGATCTGTAAATTCCGTAATCCTGGCCTTTCCTCGTACAAATTTTCGTCTTTAGCCTTTTTTTATCCGACAAATCGCTGACATTCAGCACAGTGCGTATCCATCTAAACAGTTCTCTCAGCTTCCTCGACAATGCCAGTACATGTTTATGGAGGGGTATTTTGTAGCACTGATCTGTCGTATAGAGTAGTACGGTAGTCTTTTACTGATATTTTCATTTTATCTTAGGATCGAGTGTCTTCAGTGACAATTATTTTTAAATTTTCGTTTTTTAATTTTATATAATATGTGTATGAAGTTTATCTGTTATTTTTATTTTAGCATTGTTTAACCCCAAAGCTTTCAAAATCGGCTAAAGGTTCTTGATGTTCGTTTAGGAGATGAAACGGGCGGTTTCTTCGCTCATAGAAAATCATGGACACATATTATGGCACAAAACACGTAGATTCAGGAGTACTTTTATATAGTGTGTGACTGAGTACGGAGAAATATATTAGCAAAATGTGGTAGCGTGCAACCCGTGAAACACGGCACAAGTTCGGAACGCAGTTCTCGAGAGATGGAGGTTACCGTCCGCACGAACTGTATACACTCGCAGAGCGCGAATGTCTGTATCTTGCCTCAGTCTGGGACACTGCTGGCGAGGTGACTCTCGCCGCTGTATACACGACACGTATTACTCACTTATACTCTCTGGGGAAGAAAAACTCTCGCGTGGATACATAATTCATCTCTTAACAGCGGAAATAAAGCACTCAGTATGTATCAAGGGAAGTAACAAGTAGTGAATTTAGACGGCTACATCTCGAACGAAGGATGGTCCGTGTCAGCTTACCTGCTAGATAGATGTCTATTGTCAGCAGACTGAGAAAGACTGGGACATATGTGGGTACCGAAATCTATGGAAGGGCGCAAGAGAGTGACATTTCCTTTCTGCTTGATTATGATGGGCAGTTTCTAATGTACGTTTCCCTACAAAGCACATAAACGTTCTGGATTAATTGATGTGTAATCACGGAAATACCCTGCTTCTATTAAAATTGCAACATCAGAGTGGGTACGAAATTACAAAATTTAATTTTTGTGAGTAAAGAGGTTAGTAGAAAGAAAGCGTGACTAAACTTGTAGGTTTTGTGATTAAACCGTCTACATCACTAAACAAATTATTTTTATATATTACAACGTTTCGACATCTGACAGCACCAGTTATTAAAAACAGGTACAGCCTAGATTAGTCTAGTCTAGTCTACTTGATGCCCCGATCAGGCATAGATTTCAATATTGATACTGAATCTTTTTTCGCAAATCCAAGAATGTTCTTTTTTTTTAAATATTCGATGCTATCATATAGAAAGGGGTGTGTCCTATTTACCAGGACGATTTATTAGCAACTTTAGACCATAAATGTGAATGAATTTGTGTATTTCATTAATGTGCTTTTTAGGACTGTGTTTGAGACCATAATAAGTCAGAGGGTAGCAGTAGCATAGGGTGTTGTACAATCTGATAATGTACTTGTTTTGAAAAGGATCGAAGCTGGCTTGCTGTGTAATGGAGGTAGCATTATTTACAAAGAGATTTTGTGATAATATGTTCTGAGGAAAGATAATGAGCATATGAGATTACATTTATCGAAGAATGACAAAAGCCAACTTTTAAGGTAACCCAGTTTTTTGTATTTGTAGCTGTGTAGTTTCTTATTTTTAGAACATTACTTACGGTTGAAGCTTGCTGTAGGAATTGTGTAGCGAAGCGCATGGTCTTGTCTTAGAGTTGAAACAAGTGTCAGGGAAGGCAATTGTACAGAAGAGATTTACTCAGATATATTTTTGCTAGCTTATCTAGGTGCGAGAACTTAACGAATTGCATATTGTTGTCATGGCTTAATTAAGCATAGTTAAACTTGGAGTCTTTGTTCTCATATCTAAGTTGTAAAGATTAGTCCCCATTTTCGGTTTTTAGTTTCATAGCTCTGTTTGCACACTCGAATTGCACATCGCGAGTCGTGTACTGAGAAGCATTTTATGAAAACTTATAAGACACTGTTTTGTATTTCACATCGCAAGTACAGTAAATAAAATTTGATTTTTGACAGTCACGTCATTGTTTATAATAGCGACAAGTTTGAGAGCAGACGAGCGTTCCTTGCGCACAGTTGGACCAACAAATTTAATTACAGTCGAAATTCATGGCCACCGTATGGCACAGCGATAGTCGGAGTGTATTTGTTAAAATCAGATCATAACAGTTAGGAGGCTTAATAGTAGTACAAGATTTCTGTAAAGTGTAATCTTGTGAATTTTCAAGCAGTTCTTTCACAGAGTCAGATGAATGTAATTTTTATGTCCATTTGCTGTTTAGTTACAATAACATTTCTGATGCAGTGATTCTTTGAAAGACTAAAGATAATGTTTACAATACTCAGGCCAACATTTTAATCTGAATAACTTTGTTTTGCAGTTAGACGGCATACGTAAACTTCATTGATAACGGATTGCTTTGTTGCAGTCTGGATTTACTGCCTAGTCTGGATTTCGCGTCGTGTAGCGTGAGCTCTACATATTTACGTTCAAAATAAATTTTCAGATAGTTCTATTACCCTCCACTGAGATTTACATATTTCAGAATTCATATAAGTTGTACACATTTCTCAGATACCAGCTATATAAGAAACTTTCAGTATGCCGAAAGGTTGTAATTATTATTGTTATTTGGCAATATAGACGGTTTTAATCATGAAATGCTCATGATTATCGTGGACTCATACCGGGAATTTTTTACCCATATTAATGATGTTCAGGTGATTTGAGGTTACACATAAAGCGGTATTTGGTACACCTCTAGCACCAGCAATGACTTTAACGTTGCCGGGCGTCTTGTTGATCTGAGCATAGATAACAGATGCAGATACGGATTGCCATGCTGCTTCTGGTTTACGCCAGAATTCAGCAATCGTAGTAGCATGCTAATATTGGCGTTCCGCCCTTACGCAATCACTGACCAAATGTTTTCAGTGCTGGAATAATCTGGAGAACGTCCTGGGCACGGTGACAGTCCACCAACCACAGTGTATCTTTGTACATAACAACAATATCGACAAGATGTGATCTAATATTATCTTTGTTGAACCATAACGCCACGGAGATATGAAAGATAGAGCACAGCCATCGGTCTTAAGTCGTCACAGATGTATCGACTGCTGCCCAAATTACCTGCTGTTGTGAACCTAGCTGCTTCCCACATCGTCACGCAGTACTCTGGGCCTGTATGACTATCAACAGGATTTCAGCCAATGTTCGTCCCCTCGCAGTCTCCATACACATATTAGTGCATTGTGATGCTGTATTTATACTGGCGGACTTCTGAGAAGACAAAATGTCATGGAACCCAAATGTGAACCGTTGTGGTTGGGCACACCACTGTCGGAAGAGAAAGAGACTTTGTAGTAGCATGAAGCGAATACTTAACAGTAGTCACCTACCTGCCTAACAGTACGTATTTCTGATGAAATCACTGGACTGTTCGTGCGCATACTCGACTTGCTGTAAACAAACCCAATCACTGACTACTCGTCCTGGTGAAAACAAACCTAATCTCTGACTACGTTACGAGACTTGATGCAGCGGCATTGCACAACCGAGCACACAAAATGTCGCTTTTCTCCGATGCAAAAGACTTTTGGCCATTCAGTTCCTGTACGACGTTGGGTGAGGTCCTACAGAACCCATCCACTTCATATTTGCATGACAGTCGTACGAGGATGACCAAAAAGAACAGCGACATCGCGAAACAATAAACAGCATCTTCCATATGCCACCTCTATGCTACTGTCGAGTCCTCACACGAACTAGAAGATGTTTGCCCTTATACAAGATACACTCATTTTACTTCAAAACAAAAATCGACGCACCACGAAGGAGTCATCCCAGTGCGACGGATATCGGTAGATAAGGTGTAGATGTACAGACAATCAAATGACTACAGTTTCAGAAAAAGCGAATGATTTCTTCAAGAGCTTCACAAATTGAGCAAGTCAATAAGGCGTTTGTCCACCTCTGCAAGCAGTTATCCGGCTTGACGCTGTTTGATATAGTTGTTGTAGGTCCTCTTGAGGGATATTGTGCCAAAGTCTGCTCAGCTGGAGCTTTGCATTGTCAAAATCACGAGATGGTTGGAGGGCCTTGCCCATGACGATCCAAACGTCTTCAAGTAGATCTGGTGGCCTTACTGAGCAAGACAGAGTTTGACAAGCACGAAGACAAGCACTAGATACTCTCGACGTGTGGAGCCAGGCATCATTGTGCTGAAATGTAAGCCCAAGTTGTGTTGACATGAACAGCAACAAAACTGGGCGTAGAGTATCTTGCCGCGTGAGATTAGCCGCGCGGTCTGGGGCGCTGCAGTCAAGGACTGTGCGGCTGGTCCCAGCGGAGGTTAGAGTCCTCCCTCGGGCATGGGTGTGTGTGTTTGTCCTTAGGATAATTTAGGTTAAGTAGTGTGTAAGCTTAGGGACTGATAACCTTAGCAGTTAAGTCCCATAAGATTTCACACACATCTGAACATTTTTAGAGTATCTTGGACGTTCCGCTGTGCTGTAATGTTGCTCAAGATGACAACCAAAGGTGTCCTGCTGTGAAAGGCAATGACAAGTCAGATCATCACCCATGATTGTCGGACCGAATGGCTTGCGACAATCAGGTTGGTATTCCATCGCTCAAGGAGCGTCTCATGACACGTCTTTGGTAGTCAATCGGATCCAAGTTGGACTCATCAATAAACAAACACAATTCTAGTCCGGTAAAGAAGTTTGTAAGACGAAAACGTGTCTACAGACGACCTAGGCAGCGCTGGGATACGACCCTGAACGTCGACTGCCGTACAGTGCGACAGCCAGGATTGATGATCTACAGGGCCATTTCATTTCGTCGCTGGACCCCTTTGGTTGCCTCCCGCGGCACCCTTACAGCACAGCGGTTGTCGACGGTATTCTACGTCCCGTTTAGAGTTGTCCTTCATGGCAAGCCATCCGGCAATATAATGTCTGCCCACACACAGCAAAAGTTTCCATTGCTTGCCATCATGCTTGCCAAACCCTATCTTAACCAACAAGTTCTCCGGATCCCTCCCCAACTGAAAACGTTTGAGTGTTATGGGCAGGGCCATTGAACCTGCTCGGGATTTTGGGGATTTTGACGATCTAACACTTAATTTGGACAGAATTGGATATTATACCCCTCAGGAGGTGATCCAAGGAATCTGTGAGGGCTTGCCAAGCCGAATAACTGCTTGCAGAAAGACATTAGGGGGACCAACACCTTACTGACTTGCTCAATTTGTGAAGCTCTTTCTCTTGAACAAATAAACTAGTTCTCCTGAACTTGTATTTATTTTTTGTCTGTATATGAACACCACAGCTACCGATTTCCATCCAATTCGGATAATTCCTTTGTGGAGGGTCGTTGTTTTTATGTTTCAGAGTATTAACATGGTATTTAATCTCGAATCATGGTCTTTTACTGCGACTATGCTGCTGTGATGGTCAACAGGAAAATTCCGCGTTCCTCTCGTTTCTGTGTATTTAGTTCCTCCAGCACAAAACTGCAATTCTCTCCTCGAAATACGTCCTCCAGTTATCCATCACAAAAGAAAGTTCGTCGCTTTCCGCGGAGTAACGACTCTTTTTGCCGATTAAACTAAATGTCATCGTCCGTCCTTCATTACATTAGCTAGTCCCTCTAGTGATTGACTCCTTTCAGTTGTTACCTCCTACTTCACCAAATTTTGCCCGGATTAAACGTTTCCTAATGGATCGAAATGTATTTTTTGCAGATAAATTGCGTACAATTCTATATGAACCACTACAACAAATTTATAGTATACCTTAGATTTCACCTACAGTTATACAAAACGTAAAAAAGATGGATGAAGTATAGTTACAGCTATATTCGACGTTAATCGCTGAAAGTGCACAGTGTTTTGTACCGGAGAAAATTTCCGTTATAACAATAAATCGCCAACTTATTGTTCTTTTATTGTAGGGTCGACTAAGTTCTCTTCTTCCGCTGGCTTTAGGTACTGCGCAGCCGGAAATTCTCTTCGACACAGCAAGACAAGCAAATAACGATAGCAATGCTACTAACGTGGCAGGTGGAAGGGGCTATTACTCACTCATGGAAATTCTCCCACAACTTCCCTGTACTAGTTACTCAAAAATTCACTCATAATTACACACACACACACACACACTCATCGATTAGACACAGATTCGCTCGGAGTATTATCTACCTTGATGAGATTGCTTAAACCACGAGACCAAGATATCCATGCACGTATCACGATTTTCTTGTCACGGCTGAAGTCTTTTCAAAGCACCAAAATGGCAGTGGAATGGATTGGGGGAGGAGTGGGGAGGCAGAGGAGGCGAGACAGTGTAGTTAAGTAGCCACCAACACATCCGATATGTGTATAAGCGTACCTTGTCGAGACTCCCCCCTAATCAGTCGGCAGCTCTCTGATAAGGAAAGTCAGGGAGAGTAATAGTGGGAACAGGTGAGACAAGAAGTCGTGGTGCCTTTCGTCATGGTAGTGCATGAACTGACACTATTAAAAAGTGCATTGCAAGATGCATTTAGAAACTCTGTTATAAGTTAGAGTCGAGAGCTACGGTGAGCCCAGCCGCTGTAGAGATCTACAAATTAGCATTTTTTCAGTGAAGAGCTATAATAGAACTATGGACGTTTTACAACATGAAGTCCATGAATGGCGGCTAATGCTCTCCTGGTACCCAAACATATTCGTTTGAAGTCAATGATGGTTGAATTCGACCAGAGGACCCAGTCCACTACATCTGAACACAGCCCAAACCCTTCTGGACTCACCACCAGCTTACACAGTGCCTTGTTGACAACTTATGGCCGTGGCTTCATGGGATCTGTGCCGCATTCGAACCCCACTATCACCTCTTAGCAACTGAAATGGGTACTCTTCTGACCAGGCCATGGTTTCCCAGTCGTCTAGGGTCCAACCGATAAGGTCACTAGCAGGCTATGTCGCCCTGTTTGCGAGGACACTCGCGTCCGTTCAAATGGTTCAAATGGCTCTGAGCACTATGGGACTTAACTTATGAGGTCATCTGTCCCCTAGAACATAGAACTACTTAAACCTAACTAACCTAAGGACATCAGACGCATCCATGCAGGCAGGATTTGAACCTGCAACCGTAGCGGTCGCGCGGCTCCAGACTGTAGCGGCTAGAACCGCTCGGGCACCCAGGCCCGCCTCCCGTCCGTCTTCTGCTGTCAGAGTCCATTAAGGCCACATTTCACAGCACAATCCAAACGGACTCTTTCGTCGTACGCTCCACAGTGATTCTTGCGGTTATTTCCCTCGGTGTTGCTTGTCTGTTAGCACTGACAACTCTCCAGACACGCCGCTGCTCTCGGTCGTTACGTGAAGGCCATTGGCCACTGCGATGTCTATGATGAGAGGTGATGCCTGAAATTTGGTACACTCGGCACACTCGCCGGCCGGAATGGCCGAACGGTTCTAGGCGCTATGGTCTGGAACCGCACGACCGCTACGGCCGCAGGTTCCAATCCTGCCTCGGGCATGGATGTGGGTGATGTCCTTAGGTTAGTTAGGTTTAAGTAGTTCTAAGTTCTAAGGGACTGATAGAAGTTAAGTCCCATCGTGCTGAGAGCCATTTGAACCATTTTTTGGACTGGCACACTCTTGATGGTTCAAATGGCTCTAAGCACTATGGGACTTAACATCTGAGGTCATCAGTTCCCTGGACTTAGAACTACTTAAATGTAACTAACCTAAGTACATCACACACAACATTGCCCGAGGCAGGATTCGAACCTGCGACCGTAGCACCAGCACGGTCTTGACATTGTGGGACTCGGAATAATGATTTCCCTAACGAATAACTAAATGGAATGTCCCATGCATCTAGCTCCAACTCCCATTCCGCGTTCAATCTCTTAATTCCCACCGTGCAGCCATAATCATGCCGGAAACCTATAGACATGAATCCCCTGAGTGCTAATGACAGCTCCGCCAATTCACTGCCCTTTTATACCGTGTGTACGCTATACTACCGCCATTTGTTTACGTGCATACTGCCATTCCATGACATTTCTCACATCAGTGTACGTCCCATTGAGAGCTACGTTAAGTTTTTCTCTCACTGTAGCATCTGTTCCTGACGCTACGAGGCTGAAGAAAATTTCGCCGCTTCATCACCGCAGGAGGAACGCGGCTCTTCCTCTGGGCGGAACTACCAGTTGGGGATTAACCCCGCAAACTCTGCCGTCTGCTAGCGCCTAGAGCACGCGCGGCGGGTCTACTGCGGCTGCCGCCCGGCCGATATTAAACATTCCCAGCGCGCAGATTCCGGGTGCTGCCCACGGCCTCTGGCCGGCAACTCGCGCTTAATAACCTTCATTAAACTCGCCTTTACGGTTCGTTCCGCAACTCCCGCCCCCATCTGCCGCTCGCCTCGGAGCCTGGCGGTTACATCCTCCGCGCTGCCTCAAAGGCTTTTGTCTCGCACCAGAGCAACGTAGCGGCCCTTGTCTCCGCCAATTTTGGTCACTGTTTCCTATCTCTAAATTTCACTTTCCCCTCGCCCTTGTCATCACTTTTATCCGCATGTGCTATGCGAGAGAGCCGGAGTTGTTCTTTTCGGTTTCGGCGCGGAACAGAGATGGGTGTAAAAGCACGGCGGAACAGAGGACAACAAAGCTCACGTCCCCTCGAGGCGGCAGAGAAAGGAACAAAAAAATAAAAAAATTGTGTTGCAATGAAAAAGCGGCGATCACAATCTGAATTCAATTTCGGCTGCTAGCTTTGAGGTGAGGAGAGAGCTGTACGTTCCGTCACAAAACCCCGCTCTTACACATGCCTCAGCTTCCCTACGCTTTCTACTTTCTACATTGCATTTAGATTCACAACGAACGTGGTCGAGCGATGATTAAAATAATTTCACTCCGAGTTCGCCACGCTTCAGCTACGAGTACAGACATTCTGACTGTTCTGTACGTTTTACCACCTCTCTCTGGAGAATATCTTAATGATTATTGTCTTAACAAGCAACTGCTATTTTTAGGCAAGTATAAAAATTATGTCCTCAGTCAAGCATACATTCTGTATTGGTCGTTTCAGTCCAAAGGCAGAGTCATCAGAGAAACACATGCTGATTCCTTGACGATATTACAAACGTTCAGGGATGACGGAGAAAGATAAACGTACCTATTCGAGGTAAGGGACTCTAGTTCAGAATCGACCAAGTCGAAATTTATAAGCGATACTTCTGACAATGGAATACATGTACGGGTACTGTTATTGCTAAGTTTGTTAGCTGGGGAACTTTCAGAGGTGGTAGTATGGACCAAAACGACGCAAAAATTTCTATTACATATACGCTCGAGAATGCATTCCTTAAGAGTTATGAGTACTAGTTCATCTTCGATACAGTGCAACACATCTCTTCCACTGCAAGTTCTTTGGTTTCCGTAGTTTTGGAGGAGGTGGTGTGGAACAAGAAAAACGTATCCAATAAATATGGCGTATGAAAAATGCATACCTGAAGAGCAATGGGCATTTGTTCAGTAGAAGAGATGTGTTTTACACTGCTAAAAAAGAACAAGGTCTCATAGCTCTTGAGTTATACATTTTAGAGCCCATATTTACTAGATATTTTTTTCTTGTTTCAATCTGTACTACCTCATTTTTATAAAATGGACTTCCTTTTTTGACTGAAAAAGCACTGTACAAAGAAACGACGAATACAGGCAACCTTGTAGGTAGGTATTAATAACCGCTTCAGCTGTGTTTGTTTCTTTATTACTTTACCAGTACAGCTTTCGTGGCGTTAAAGCCACATCTTCACAGGACATATAATTAAAACACTAGAGCGTAAAAGCTCGGAATCTTGTTTACCAACATTCGTTGTACGTCAAAACAAAAGACCGCTAATAACATAGCGTCATTTAGCGGTGTTTTATTCCCACGGACAACGAATGCTGGGGAAAAACATTCCGAGCTTTCCGCTCTAATGTTCTAATCATACGTCACCTGTAGATGTGGCTTTAACGCCACGAAAGCGGCAATGGTACAGCAATAAAGGACCAAAATACGGATGAAGCGCTTATTAATACCCAAAACGACGAATAATTTCTTAGTGGCGTGCCTTAGACTCTCCTGCACTCATTGTTTTGTTGTATTGATGACGACTAAGGGATACAACAAAGACTTCGCTTAACGTCCTACAAGGGCTCCACTCGCAGGAAAATTTCCTCAGGCTGACTGTGGTTAGGCTGCCAGCTTCTGTTTGTAACCGATTTCATCATTACTTACATTGTATTGCGGTTTGGATAACATTGTCGTGATCTTCACAACTTCGAGTAATATTTATTCTGATTGGACGGTACGTATTTTGACGTTAGCTATTGAACTCTATGGCAATCATTGGGTGTTTGTTACTTTATGTAATAAATGTTAATTTTTTCTCAGTGTTTCACAGGATGATCTAAGAATGGGTTATGAATAAAAAAAAAGGAAATTAGGAATAGTCAAATAACAAAAAGGGCTGTTTTCCAACTTTTGCTTTTTGTCATATTAAAATAATATTTATTTACTTGCAACGTGACGACTGCCTTTCTCTTTGGTGCCAGTAGTCAGGAACATCAATTTCATTTCTTATTTCACTTCTTATTTCACTTCTTGCAGACTTACTAGCGGTTTGTGATGCTATCCGTAGAAAAAGAAAAAGTCAAATTTACGGCGGCCGTGGCTCAAAGAACATATGAGGTTAACGGAGAATATATATACTACCAAGTCTGCAGGTAAATTTTAAGCAAAAAAAAGTGTGTAATGTAATAACGATTTTGGCATTTTATGGAGTAGGGCGCATCATCTTCCTTTTACAGTAGTAAAATCTTTGGCCTGAATTCCCGATAATCCGTAAAGCGGCCACTTCATATCACGCAGCACAACTGAACTTCGTTGATTATTAAAGATAAGTCGTGAAATTATTTTGGTTGCCAGTTAACTTCGAAATATGTGGCCTGAATCTGAATATTGCGGGAAATAGTGTATACTTCATCAGTTTCAGCAGGTTCACTGTGTCGACTGACATTTCCGGGCAGAATCTGGTGACCCCATGTCTCTGAGGTTAAACTTTTGGAAACATCAGTGCAATATTAGTAACGAAGTTTACTCAAATTTAATTCTTGGGTATTTTGTGTGGTTATGGAGAAAATGATCACAAATACGTGTCTCGAACGCAGGTTCAGCAACTGAAATGAAGAAAGCAGATTGCATGGGACATTCACTAGGGCTGCAGTAGTAATCAAATGTACCATAACGGCTGTGGACTACAGAAAATTACTACGGAACGCGTGTATATCTTGCTTTCGGACAGCGATAGAGGACACCTGGGACCACCTCCGCACCCGTGCTTTGACTCTGCCTCCGGAAACCTACTAAGGACATTCTGCGTCCATTGCACACACAGTTGAATCCACTGCACACGCAGTCACTGCTTTATCACGTTCCGCGGGTGGAACAAAGCAGTATTAAGGACGTGGCTGAAATTAATTGGCTCATGAAAGGTTAAGATTTGGTATGAACCAGGAATTAGACACCTAATCAATCACGAATTGACAGTATTCGTGAATATACAGGGTGCTTCTTATTAACGTTTAAAAATACCCGAAGTGATTCTGAGACAAGTAATTTAATATGACACATGATGCCGCAAATGTCATGAAACAACCCAAAAGTGGATGAAGATACTGAGCATGTGACATCGACAGATGACGTACCTCACCACATGTGCAGCGGTAGTGGTAATACAAGACTGCGATGAATCGGTTTACATTTACAAAACAGAGTAGCCTAGGGTAACGATGTCTAGCACTGCCCCCTACGGGCGAGGGTACGATCGGCAAGCCCAACCGCAGCACATGTGGCGAGGTACGTCATCTGGTGATGTCATATGTTCAATATTTGCTATCCACTTTTGTGATATTTCTCGACATTTGCGGCCCCCAGTGAATTACTTGTCTCGGGGTATTCAAGCGTCAGTATGAATCACCCTATGCACTCGAGTAATGTCTGTTCTGTCCACAGAACATACACACTCAAATATGCACATTTCTTTAAGAGCGCGACGGCTCCGTGACGTTTGTTTCAGTACGGATACACTATGACCGTCGGAATTCCTACAGGAATCAGTAATTTGCGAATAGTGGGCTAATGGACGATAGGTGCTTCATTAGAGAGTGCATTAAGTCCGAAATGGAGTCGGTCAGGCCAGTCTCCAGATGGCCGAAGCGGTTACCGCAACTGCTCATGGGAATCAATAAATAAGGGTACTAGTGCACGTCGGGAACCAATTTTTAACGTTGGCCATTGCATTGCGTAAATGACCCGTGCGACTGCGAATCGCGAATACACACCCATCTTTTTCCTTCTTTCCAGCAGCCAGCAGCTGTGGCCGAGCGGTTCTAGGTGCTTCAATCCGGAACCGCGCTGCTGCTACTGTGGCAGGTTCGAATCCTGCCTCGGGCATGGATGTGTGTGATGCCCTTAGGTTAGTTAGGTTTAAGTATTCTAAGTTCTAGGGGACTGATGACTTCCGATGTTAAGTCCCATAGTGCTTAGAGCCATTTGAAACTTCTTTCCATATTCTCTATTTCGTATAAATGTTCATAAGTGATTGGGGTGAAACAATGGAAAGGAAACTGGGTAGAAAATAGGAAGGAAAGAGTTACTTCCAGTCCCACAGGGCAATACAACAGTGAAAAATGAAAATTTGTGCCAGACCAAGACTCGAACGCAGATGTTCCGCTTCTCTGGAACAGTTGCCTTAACTCTATCAGGCATCCGGACACGCTTTTCATGAGACGGAAATTCCAAAACTACAACTCGCCACACCAGACTGACCTCTGCCTGCTTAGACCATACTCAAAGATCTACGATTCGCCTAGGAGTTCGAACGTTGGTTATGCATCCGCACTATTTCATCAGACAATCGTCGCGCCCTTATAGTTACCGATATGAGTGGTGTGTGTTCTGTACGGCACAATAGACAGCAGTCGTACCTGTGGTAACATAGTATTTGAGCAGTAAATGTTGCCTTTACGTGGAAACACATCAAAAGAATGTATAAACGTCATCTTCCCTCCTCCACACATCTCCCCATCCCCAACCATCTCCGCACCAGATTCTTATTAATCCAGTTCTCAAATACGTCGTCTCCCGCGCACTTGCAGCCGATGTACAATTTCTTCGACGCATATGCCGGCAGAATTGCTGGGTAATATATTTTCGCCGTTTCCTTCACCACTCATTCTCCCTCCCTCCGCTTTCGACAGCTTTCGCAGCCCGCCGTAACTACGTCCCACGTGACACCCCGGGGCGCTTTTGATTTATAGTTATTATCTGAATTAATTTCCTGTGCCCGCTGCCTCGTTCTTTCTGCCGTTACTGGTGATGGATTGGAGCCGAATATATCCGATCAAACTTTTGCAGAGGGAGGCGCGGCGCGGATGGCTGGAGGAGAGGAAGAGGAATACCAGCGAGGAGAGCGGCTGTCTGAACTTTGCTGCCGCAGTCCGCACAGTAGCAGCAGCAGCAGCAGCGGCGCCGGCGGCGAACGGAACCAAGTTTGAGAACTGAGGCGCTTCAGCGGCACGAAGAAACACATCAACGCGTCATTAGCATATTTCATTATCGCTCTGGCAGATGAGAAGCAACTTCGCGCCGCCCACTCTGCCAACGTTGCACTGCCGTTTCCGTACAGAAGCAAATATCAGAAGGGCACAAAATCGTGGTCTGTTGTTTGGCTTGGTTGGTGTACCTGCTAATTGTCAGTAGGACCAGTGGGCTTTTATCAACGAATTAGTGACTTGTATTAAAGTATTCTCTTTACTAAATATTACAGAAAATGTACATGCAAACAAATCACCGCTAGGAAACACAAAACGTGATTGTGTAACGAAATTGAATACCTGCAACCGTACTTTCGATGTTACTGATTACATAGTTACCAGTTTCAAGACAATATGGTTCAAATGGCTCTGAGCACTATGGGACTTAACATCTGAGGTCATCAGTCCCCTAGAACATAGAACTACTTAAACCTAACTGACCTAAGGAAGTCACACACATCCATGCCTGAAGCAGGATTCGAACCTGCGACCGTAGCGGTCGCGCGATTCCGGACTGAAGCGCCTAGAACCACTCGACCTCACCGGCCGGCTCAAAACAGTATCTCCAGGCCTTAACTGACGCTTAGGGGGTGAACTTCAGTCGTACACACGATCCCATCGGTGGCCAACATCTATAAACTGGTGTTCGCAGAATAGCGATGTTGCGTCCGCTACTTTCAACTATCATGTTACTATATCTGACACGTATTATACATTTACTGCGACAATCCGACAAATACAGCCTCCTACACTGACTTCCATAATACAATTTGACGTAAGTTTCAAAAATAAGTTGTCTTAATGAAAACTAATCTTATAAGCTGTGACTCTGGTTGCGATAAAGCTACATTACCATCTTCTACGCTCTACAAAATCATAGGTCAGCAGTGGAGTCCTACAAAAGTGAAGACATCCCAGAGAATAGTTTCCAAATAACTCAGAATTTTTTTATATTAATATTATTAAATGTTAATGGACATCGTGCTAAACGTAACCTCCCAGCAGAAATAAAAGAAAAGTCTATGATAATGAAATAGAGCAAAAATGTGAAGTCCCCACAAAATTAACGCTATGATCAACCTGATAAATTTTATAAGGGCAGCTACGCTGGCCTTAGGCCCTGTGCGATAATTAATCTGATATATTGATTCTGGGAGGAAAAGCATAGGAAATATTGTTTCAATTGGAATGATTCTTTTCTTAAAAGCGATTGCTTTGGAAACAAAATTATTATTGGGGCATTTCTTGAACAAATTAATTACAATTAACAGACGTTATTGGCTGAGCGCAATGCTGCTTCATTGCCTTATTTAACAATATACCTCGTCCCGAACCGTGACCAGAGACCCATGTCGACGCCCGCCGACTCCTCACACACGACTTCCGACTCGCAACTGAACTCCATGCTCTCGCGACTCGCTACGTACAACAACTGCTTTCTCGCAACGATAAATAACTCTCTGGTCAGAGATTCTGTCATGCCTCGCCATCGCTGCTACTGAATACATACGTGTTTCAGTGAGCGTCAGAGCAGTTGCTGCTGTACAAGGTAACGTCGACCACGTCACTGTATGGAGAGTGCTACGGGAGAACCAGTTGTTTCCGTACCATGTACAGCGTGTGCAGGCACTATCAGCAGCTGATTGGCTTCCACGGGTACACTTCTGCGATTGGTTCATCCAACAATGTGTCAATCCTCATTTCGGTGCAAATGTTCTCTTTACGGATGAGGCTTCATTTCAACGTGATCAAATTGTAAATTTTCACAATCAACATGTGTGGGCTCACGAGAATCCGCACGCAATTGTGACATCACGTCATCAACACAGATTTTCTGTGACCGTTTGCGCAGGCATTGTTGGTGATGTCTTGGTTGGGCCCCATGTTCTTCCACCTACGCTCAATGGAGCAAGTTATCATGATTTGATACGGGATGCTCTACCTGTGCTGCTAGAACATGTGCCTTTACAAGTACGAAACAACATGTGGTTCATGCACGATGGAGCTCCTGCACATTTCAGTCGAAGTGTTCGTATGCTTCGCAACAACAGATTCGGTGACCGGTGGATTGGTAGAGGCGGAACAATTCCGTGGCCTCCACGCTCTCTTGACCTCAACCCTCTTGACTTTCATTTATGGGGGCATTTGAAAACTGTTGTCTATGCAACCCCGGTACCAAATGTAGCGACTGTTCGTGCTCGTATTGTGGACGGCTGTGACACAATACGCCATTCTCCAGGGCTGCATCAGCGCATCAGGGATTCCATGCGACGGAGGGTGGATGCATGTACCCTCGCTAACGGAGGACATTTCGAACATTTCCTGTAACAAAGTGTTTGAAGTCACGCTGGTACGTTCTGTTGCTGTGTGTTTCCATTCCATGACTAATGTGGTTCGAAGAGAAGTAATAAAATGAGCTCTAACATGGAAAGTAAGCGTTTCCGGACACATGTCCATATAACATATTTTCTTTCTTTGAGTGTGAGGAATGTTTCCTGAAAGTTTGGCCGTACCTTTTTGTAACACCCTGTATAAAGGAAGCACGTGCGACGTCCTGACGTCATGCTCGTTTGTAATGACCGCATTCGATCCACTTATACTGCTGATTCATCTGTCGTACTCGCCCCTTAGGTGTTCTTCCGACAGAGTTGCATGTTGTTACGGCAGACTTACGCGAACTTGTGAAATGCCGTACAGCTGACGCTATACCTCTGTCTGGCACTCTACGAAAGTCTCCGTCTAATACAAATCCGCGTGCTAAGCAATTCTCTCTCGCCCGTTGTGTGTAACCAGGCCATTGCCCCTGCGTGACGACACATTCCGATATATGTTCAATCCTCTCAGCTCTTGGCTAACCTACTGCCTCTGGCTCTCGGCATAGACAACGAAACATTGATAATATTCCACGTTTACAACTCTTTACTATTCCGTGACAATACAGTCGATCAATTAGTAAAATGTATCTTCAGATGTCAAATGTTTTCTAAAGACTAACTTAACTTACAACATAATTTTTCTGAACAAAATCTGTTTTAGTAATTCACCACAATCAGTACCACCTCTCTGTCCAGGTCATATGTTTTTTAAAGAAGTTGGGTTTTTCTTAAATGTATTCAGTTGCCAGCCAAAACAACGTCTTGTGTATTATGGCCAGCATTGTACAGTGCTTAGCCTGTAGCTAGCATTTTCATTTTTATGAGAGACCAGAATATATCGCGTTCCCCGTTGCTGCTTTGGAGGCAAGACTATTTATTTTATTTGTTATGTGCACAGGAAACAAAGTTATCAGTTTTGAACAGGGCCAGAGAATTCAGTGCCTAAGGGGCTGAATGTATTTTGCAGTGACTGTATTTCTTTATTGTTACTGGCAGCTGAATTGCACAACCAATTAGTGTAGAGGTTTGCTAATAATAACACACAATAAGCACACCACTTGCACTTATAATAGGCTACAGAATAATTCGAGTTTTGTATCCACTCCATAGTACAGACATTCATTCAACTTAATCGTTAAGTTTTTATTATTTTTTTAAAGGACGTTACAAACGATACACAAATGTTGTGTACCCATGATATCAGTGTTCACAGCACCTGACAGAGTTGAATACAGGCCCCATTGTGACACTCCATTCGGCTGGCTGGTCAAATCGTGCAAGATCCAGGTATGTGGGGCCTTCGGATGTTACAGTTCCAATATGTTGGACTGCGTGAGAACCTCAAGCAAGCATACTCGTCGTTGCAGTTGATCACGTCTGACCACCAAAATGCAGGAACTCCGTACTGTGCCCCAGACTCATCGTAATACCTTCACATCCGCGACCGCCATCCGAGAACGAGTAATGTCCTCCCTTCAGCAACCTGTGTGAGCCCGTACCAGTGGTTGAAGACTAGCAGCGGCCGAAACAGGGAATTACTGTAGCACGCGTAGGCTGCCATTGGCACCACAACACTAAAACTGCTGATGACAGGCCTTGCATAGTGTTAACGGGTGAATCACAGTTCTGCACGAAACCAGATGATAACTTTCGGTGAGTATGGTGACAATCTGGTGAGAGACCACTTTCTCCCAATGTCTGCGATAGGTACAGATGTGCTACTGCCAAGGCAAGGTGTGGGCAGCCATCAAATACGACACCAGGTCGTGGATGGTAGTCACTGATGCAACTCCCATGGCACAATAGTGCGTCACGGACATCCTGCGTTCTCATGTGTCACCTGTCACGCGACAGTATCGTGGTACCATTTTTCATCAAGACAATACTCATCCAAACATTGCACGTGCCTCTATGAACTGTCAGCTTGATGTTGAACTACACCTGTGCCCAGCAAGACACCAAAATCTGTTCCCGATCTAAAATGTGTCAAACAAGCACGCACAACTGCGTCCCAGTGGCAGTACCCGCGTCATGGTGGACTAATATCAGCAGTTGTTGTCTTAGGACACTATACAACTGCTGTATGACACCCTTACTAATAGCACCACTGCATGTACCAACCCAGAGAGGAGTGCAAAGTCATACTGCTAAGTGGATCATCCAAGATCTTTGTAAATTTAATTCGAATTTTTAATAACTACAATAACGCCACATACCCTCTAAAACCGCGTCGTTTCCTTTTTATTTCCTCCTCTCCTTCTGGAAGCTTCCCTTCCTTGGCAGACAGCGTATTTTGAACACAGCCCTATTGGGTCAAGAGCTACCTACACGATCTCAAACAATGAAATTTTATGAATTCCGCTATTAAAGTTGACATTCTTTCAAGAAATGGCAAGTGGTCATAGCAAGCACTTGCGGCACTTCAATAGCAAGGAAATGTAAATAAATATAAGGTGAAGGAGGCGTGTTGTACGTTTAAAGACTCGGATTCATCAAAGTAACCATGTTGTACAATACAGTTAAGAAGACAATTGTAAACAACCAGTTAGATGGCATAACACAAAAGATGGCATAGACGAACACTGCATAGAATAAGTAGCTAAGATGATGAAGTTAAATCAGAGACGCTTGAAGACTTGAAGACGTTAACAGGTCAATTACTTACTTTTCGGCAATATGCAAATGATATTTAGTACTTCACGATTTGTCTCAAAAACCGGCGGATTGAGCTATAACCGGTGTCATGTACACATTACCAATAAAACGAAATCTTTATATGAAAGCTCAGATTATACATCCCTTTATTTTCTTGAGTCTGTTTCACTTTATGGGAAGTTGGACCAATTCTCAGACAACTATAGAAATAGTTAAAATTACACCATACAATTTCTCATGAATTTTATTCACGGTCATCTGTACAACGTGGCTCTAACGACCCAACAGCAAATGTGAAATGTTGCTAACACCATGCTCTGTAACACGTCCACGTAGTCCCCCACATAGATTACAGAAAGCAATCATCATGCTTGATACGAAAAAGAATTTAATGAAACAATGGTGGTCGTATGTAGACTTTCACCACTGTCTATATGTAATACAGTAATGTAATGTCGTCAAACGAAATTGAATCCAAAACCAAGCAGTGCACATGATTCTCCCACTGTTCGAAGTACAGAAGAAAGTGCTGGGACAGAAAAGTGTAATGCATCTCACAATTACTTATTGCTAAATTTAGTAGAGAAATCTGTAAGGGAATACAAAAAATTAAATAAGAGATGCAAGTACCATGCATGATTTTTCAAATATTTCTCCGTGGTAAGGGAATGAGCAAACGTCTGAACATAGTACTGGCAGACACAGAACTAGTGACCGACACCATAAATGAACATAGAGTAAAAACTCAAAATAACCTGGAGGGGATTTGTTTCTGCAATTGTTGTTGATGATTGCCTTTAGGTTTATGACGTACAGCGGAGCTATTTGAACGATGATTTAAGTAACCAATCCTTCGTTTGAAATAATTTGTCTCTGAAAATGACACAAATAAAACGAATACTAATAACAATATGCTGGAAATTACCAAAATAGTATACACAAAATAAGTGTCCGAAATTTTGTAAAGATGTCTGAAACTGTAAATTCAGAGTAGATGGTCCTTGAGAACCGTTCTGGAATAATTGGAATTTCAACCCATCACGTTCGACATAAGTCAGGCAGTGTATTCAGTCGACAGACAGGTCTTGAGAATACGAGCAGGGAACATTTAGGAAGAAGAAATATTTCCCCGTGGACTGACGAATTTAGATCGCCCTAAACTGACATAAGAAATTATAGAGCAACATTTTGAAATCAGTTCTGAAATACCACCTCGGTTATCTGTGAGTCTCAAGCCCATGGCGTCTTGACTATCCAGAATTACAGTCAAAATCATCCCTGCGTAAGGATCCATATTATTCCTCGACGTCACATACCTTTACGCAGATTTTAGCGTGCACCCTAGGCTATTGTAGAACGCCACTTCCTTATGTGGGGGGCCGGCCGAAGTGGCCGAGCGGTTCTAGGCGCTTCAGTCTGGAACCCCGCGACCGCTACGGTCGCAGGTTCGAATCCTGCCTCGGGCATGGATGTGTGTGATGTCCTTAGGTTAGTTAGGTTTAAGCAGTTCTAAGTTCTCGGGGACTGATGACCTCAGTCCCATAGTGCTCAGAGCCATTTGAACCATTTGAACCTTACATGGCGGTTCCAGCAGTAGGATTACATGTCACTGCCTATCGGACGAAAAAATTACTCCATCTTCGTCCCTATGACCGGCGCTTTCCTTGCTGACTCCATTTCAATTCTCAGAACTGTGAGAGACCTTGAAATGTACCAACGATGCCACTCCATGATACGACGAGATCCACTACAAAATGCCCCCCAAATTTGCCGGACAAAGACTTACAGAAACTGCCCGACGTATCCAAACATTTATGGGAACTAGGCAACTTCACGGACAATTGGCACAATTACGTAATTGTTCCCATACTCGAGCCTGGCAAAGACCCCGATTTGGGCAGTTCTTACCGTCCCATCGATTTTTCTTTTTGCTTGTTAAAAACATTAGGGAGGATTATGAAGCGTCATTTGGAATAGTGGTTTGAAAGGAACTCCCTTCTTGTTGGTATAAAGGAGTTTGAAGTCATTTTGACTATTTTTTCGATCGTTACTGTCTAAAGATACATGTTAAGTTTTTTAAATACCGCTACCAGTCACAAAATTTGTTAACTAATATATTATTTATTTATTGTGCGACATGTTTCGAGGGAATACCTCATCATCAGGCTATATGGCATTAGAAAACAATTACACTATTATATCATACATATGTTAAACAGTTTTTTCATAATCACTGTGTTTATACTGTGGAAAAAGAGAAAACCTAGTAAGAAGCAATGTCACTTTGTAAGCTGGACTGATGTTTGCATGAAAATGTTCTGCAACAGTCATTCACTTTGTTCTTATGGCGAGGCGGCCTCGTGATGAGCTGAGATGTTTCCGTTTCTGTGGCTCTCTTGGCTTTCTTTATCACTGTTCACAAATTTTTGCAAACTTACCAGTAACTTCATATCGACATCGGATTTGAGACACTAATGCTTATTTGAGGGCAGTGCTTCTAGATGATTCCGGTGCCTATGACAGTGTGGACGAGAACTTTCTGATACAGAAGCTCCATTCAGTGCGTATACAAATCTCATTACTCGCAACCTTTACTCTTTCCTACGGCTGTGTGTAATCTCTGTAAGACAACCGGACAGTACCTCGCAAGAACCGCGTCAGGTCTACACATCACTGCCGCAAGCCTCCATCTTGAGTCCTGTTCTCCATGCAGTCATTTTTTACACAACAAAGTTTAAGTTAAGCCCGTCATTTATTTAACCAGTAACTCCATTTAACTTCACTTTCAAAATTTAGTATTGCAGAATAAGCAACAGCAAATTTAATAGTTTTCTGATTCATTTATTTTCTCTTGAACTGTTGTGCCATGGAAAAGCGTGACAACCTCCTGTAGCCATGCCAGTGATTATTTGCTTAAATTTCTTTGCGATTACCTTCCTTAAGATTCTTGAGATTCGTTGCCCTAGCGGGCTCGCGACCGTTTAATTATAGCCTTTTCAGCTAATCAGTATTTCCTTTGTATTATTTGTAATTTTTGTAGTAAATACAACGTGGTACGCTTTCCCCCCGCCCTCCCCCTATGTACTTCGTGAGCGATTGCGCTACATTCCACCCATTTCAAAATTATCATCAGTATTTAGCTGAAGTTTATAATAGAACGTTCGCGTCCACACTGTCATACGCATCGGAAACGTCGAAAAGCAGTGCCCACAAGTAACTAATAGACACTCAAATAAGGTGTGGGTAGTTAAGAAACTTATGCTGTCTATGGTGTCTCTTCCTTTTCGAAACCCGTGTTGAGAGCGAAGTAGAAGGAAGTTCCTTTCAAGTCAACATTCCAAATGACGCTTCTTAATTCTCTCGCATGTTTAGAACAGAGAAGGAAAGTCGATGGGACGGTACGAACTAACCAAATCGGGGCCTTTGCCAGCTTGACTATGGGAATAATTACGTAAGTGCGCCAATCGTCCGGGAAGTTCCCTGGTTCCCATAAATGATTTGATACGTCGGGCAATATGTGTTAGTCTTCGTACGGCAAATTTTGGCGGCATTTTTAGTGGATGTCATCATATCCTAGGGTGGCACAGTTGGTACCTTTTAGGATGTTTAGAGTTCTGAGAAGTGAAATGGAGCCAGTACGGACTGCGTCGATCCCAGGGACGAAGAAGGACTAAGTTTTTCATCTAATCGGCAGCCACATGTAATTCTACAGCTGGAACGCCCACATAAGGAAATGGCGTTCTAAAACAATCTGCGTGTTGTGGGCGCAGACGAAAATCTACGTAAAGGTGTGTTATGTAGAGGAATAATATGGATCCTTACCCAGGGATGATTTTGACTGTAATTCTGGTTAGTCAAGACGCCATGGGCTTGCGATTCATAAATAAGCAAGATGGTATTACAGAACTGATTTCAAAATCTTATTCTATTAGTTCTTAGGTTATCAATGTCAGTTTAGAGCGATCTACATTCATCAGTCCACGGGTTAATCTTTCTTCTTCCTCAGTGTTCAATGCTGGTGTCCTCAAGACTTGTTTGTCGACTGAATACACAGCCTGACTTCTGTCGAAAGTGACGGGTTAAAATTGCAATTATTCCAGACTTGTTCTGAAGGACCAGCTACTCTATATTTATAGTTTCAGGCATCGTTACAGAATTTGGGACACTTACTTTGTGCGTGTAGTTTTTGGTAATTTTCAGCTTATTGTTACAAGTGTTCGTTTTATTTATGGCATTCTCAGAGACAAATTATTTGGAACGAAGCATTGGTTACTTACGCCCTCGTGCTAGTAGCTGTGTTGCACCCCATAAACGTAAAGACAATCAACAGCTGTTACAGAAACAAAGCCCCTCCAGGTTATTTTCAGTGTTTACTCTATGTTCATGTATGGTGTCGGTCACTAGTTCTATGTCTGCCAGTATTATGTTCAGACGTTTGTTCTTTCCCTTACCACGGAGAAATATCTCAAAAATCATGCATAGTACCTGCACCTCTCATATAATTTTTTGCTTTACCTTACATATTTCTCTACTAAATTCAGAGATAAGTAACTGTCAGATGTATTACACTTTTGTCTCCTAGCACTTTGTTCGGTACTTCGATGAGAAGGAGAATCATGTGCACAGATTGGTTTTAGATTCAATTTCATTCGACGATATTACATTGTTGTATTACATACAGACAGTGGTGAAATGCTACGCCGCGCGGGATCAGCCAAGCGGTCTGAGTGGCTGCAGTTATGGACTTTGCGGCTGGTCCCGGCGGAGGTTCGAGTCCTCCCTCGGACATGGGTGTGTGAGTTTGTCCTTAGGATAATTTAGTTTAAGTAGTGTGTAAGCTTAGGGACTGATGACCTTAGCAGTTAAGTCCCATAAGATTTCACACACATTTGAACATTTTTGATTTGAAATGCTACATACGACCATCACTATTTCATTACATACTTTTTATAATCAAACATGAGGATTACGTTCTGTAATCTATTCTCGACGACTACTTTTACATGTTACAGACCATGGCGTAGGCAACATTTCACATCTGCTGTTGAACCGTGTGGAAGTTGCTTTTGTTGGTAGAGTCACGTACGCTGGCTGACAATGGTAAAATTAATAAGAAAGCTATGGTTTTCGTTTAACTATTAATGTAGCAGTAGTAGAGTTGGTCTATCTTCCCGAATCTCATACTGATTTAACAAATTAAAGGAATGTTGTAAATAGAGCTTCAGATATACAAATTTCGTTTCTATTGGCAATCTATAGATCACAATGTTTATAGCTCGTTTTCGTCGGTTCCTGAGACAAAACATAAATTACTTGATTTCATTTGCATATCGTCAAACTGTGAGTAAATTTCCCTCTTAACACCTTCAGCTCTTCAGCCGCCTCTGATTTAAGTTCATCATTTGTTTCCCGCGCGTCTAGGCCATCTTTTTCGTTATGCCATGTAACTGATTATTTGCAGTCGTCTTCTTATCTGTAGAGCACGACATTCTTACATTAATTAATCCGAGTATTTAAACTTAGAAGACCCTGCCTTCACCTTATATTTATTTCCATTGCAAAGCTGCTGAAGTGCTGCAAGTGCTGCTATGACCAATTGCCATATCTTGAAAGAGTCTCAACTTCATTTGCGGCTTTCATAAAATTTCATTGTGTGAGAACGTGTAGGTAGCTCCCTACCCAATACGGCTACGTTCAAAATACACTGTTTGCCCAAAAAAGGGAAGCTTCCAGAAGGAGAGGTGTAAACAAAAAGGAAACTTCACTGTTTGAGAGAGTATGTGGTGTAATTTAGTTATTAAAAATTTGACTTAAATTTACAAAGAACATGGATGACCCACTTATCAGTATGGCGTTGCAGCCCTCTTTGGCATGGGTGCATGCACTGATACATCATGCCCTAGCTCTCTCTCCTGCCACAGTAAATGATAATGTGTGCGATTCACTTCTCTTCCTGACTCAGATTGTAGCGGATGTGATACAGCGTTGTACACAATGGTTCCGTATTCGAATCGTGACCTTTCCTTCATGGTGTTATCTTACGGAAAGCAAATGGCAATGGTTGGGGGGCACAAAGGTTGTTCCAGGAGACCTATCCCCGACGACTACCGCCACAGCATTCAGTTGTTTGCAACAGTGTTTCGGCGTTTGTCTGACACATGGTCGTTAGAGGAAGCAGGAAATCATGATCGACTTACCCGAAATGTTCGGACACCAGGCATGGAGGAAAATCTGATTCACACTGTGAAAGGCGGTAGGCGATTCAGTACCAGGGAGTTGGCCCACCAGTACAGGGTAAGACAGACGACGGTGTGGAACATTCTCCATGATAATTGTTGCTACCCTTATCGCTTACAGCGTGTGTAGGGCTTACTAGCGACGGACCTTCCTCATCGGGAGCAGCTTTGTCAGTGGTTTCTTATACAGGCAATCACGACAGCGGGATTTGTGGCAGCCATCCTATTTACAGATGAGGCCACCTTTACGCGGAGGGGTATCTCCAAGTATCATAACAGTGACCTGTAGCATAGTGTGCAGGAATCCCAGCGAATCATCAGCATTGGTGGAGTCGGAATGTGTGAGCCGGTATAACTGGCGACCGTATTTTGGGACAAGACTTCCTTTGACGTCGTCTAACAAACCGGAACTGTTGTCGTTTCTTGCGGGTGTCTTTGCCTTCCCTGCTGGAAGAAGTGCCATTGATGATTCGAAAGGCTATGTCGCTGCTACATGATGGTGTTCCAGCCCACTTCTCCGTTAACGTCGGGAAGATTCTCAATCATGTCTGGTCGATGGATCGGACGACGGGGTCCAGTTGCATCGCCTGCTTGTTCACTGGATCTCAGCCCCTGCGATTTCTTGTTATGGGGCCACCTCTAAAGTATCCTATGTGCAGAGCCCATTCGTGATGTGCAGCCGCGCGATGTAGCCGTGTGCTCTAAGGGGTCTTGTCACGGGTCGCGCGGATCGCCCCTGTCGGAGGTTCGAGTCCTCCCTCGGGCATGGTTGTGTGTGTTGTCCTTAGCGTAAGTTAGGTTATGTTAGATTAATTAGTGTGTAAGCCTAGGGAATGATGACCTCAGCAGTTTGGTATCATACTCCTTACCACAAATTTCCAATTTTCCAGATGTGGAGCAGCGTATTGAAGCTGCCTTTGACACTGTTCGGATAGAGCCTGACCGATGTGGACGTGTGGGACAGAACATACTATGGCGGGTACACGCATGCGTTGAGGCAATGGAAACCATTTTCAAATCATAAAGTAACTGTGTCTGCATGGTACTACGCGTTTTAGTCCGCAGTCTCTGTAACAATGTATTATTGAATAAATAGTGTCTAGCATGGAAACCATGCATTCTCGGACATAACCTTTTTTGTTCCGCATCCTGTCATTGATGAGTCCCTAGAGTTTGTAGACGGTGGAAAAAATCACCCTGTATAGAAAACAACAGCGTTCCTGTCACGCGTTCCTGGGGCCCTCCTGGCGATACCCTTGTGTCTGATGAACACTCTTCTTCGAGATCATCATACTGGATGCGGTTTCTTAAGAAATTTGCGAGCTACACACATATCTGGCAACATATTTCAAATTCTCGCACCTTCGTTAACAGTCTGCGATGGAGTATCGCTTCAAATGCTTTCCGACTTTCTACAAATATGGAATCTGCCAGTTGCCCTTCATCCATAGTTCACAATATATCATGTGAGAAAAGGGCAAGTTGAGCTCCACACGAGCGATGCTCTCAACAGCCATGCTCATTCGTGGACGGGAGTTTTTCGCTCTTACGAAAATTCATTATATTCGAAATGATAATATTTTCGAGGATCTGCATCAGACGATCAATTCTAATTACAAAATGATCTAGAGAGAATTTCTGTCTGTTGCCAAAAGTGGCAATTGGTACTAAACAAAGAAAAGTGCGAGGTCATCCACATGGGTACTAAAAGAAATCGGATAAATTTTTCGTATACGATAAATCGCACAAATCTAAGGGCTGCCAATTCGACTAAATACCCAGGAATTACAATTAAGAGCAACTTACATTGGAAAGACCACATAGATAATATTGGGGGAAGGCGAAACAAAGGTTGCGCTTTGTTGGTTCAAATGGGTCTGAGCACTATGGGACTTAACTTCTGAGGTCATCAGTCCCCTAGAACTTTGAACTATTTAAACCTAACAAACCTAAGGACACCACACACATCCATGCCCGAGGCAGGATTCGAACCTGTGACCGTAGCGGTCGCTCGGTTCCAGACTGCAGCGCATAGAACCGATCGGCCACCCTGGCTGGCGCGCTTTGTTGGCAGAACACTTAGAAGCTGCGACAACCCACTAAAGAGACAGCCTAGATTACACATGTCCGTCCTCTGTTGGAATATTGCTGCGTCGTATGGGATCCTTGCAAGGTAGGTTTGACGGAGGACATCGAAAAAGTACAAAGTAGGCCAGCCCGTTTCGTGTTATCGCGCAACAGGGGTGAGAGTGTCACTGATATGATACGCGAGCAGGGGTGGCAGTCACTGAAACAAAGGCGGTTTTATTTGCGATCAGATCTATTTACGAAATTTCAATCACCAAATTTATCTTCGGAATGCGTAAATATTTTGTTGACACCCGCCTACGTAGGGAGAAATGATCAACATAGTAAAATAAGAGCAATCAAAGCTCGAACGGAAAGATTTAGGTGTTCATTTTTCCCACACACCATTAGAGAGTGGAATGGTAGAGAATTGGTATGAAAATCGTTCGATGAAACTTCTGCCAGGCACTGAAGTGTGAATTGCAGAGTAACCATGTAGATGTAGATGTAGAAACCGATGTTAGCGATCTTAAGTAAGTTTGCAGGTCCGTTTTTTTACGCTTCTTACATACAGGAGTCACCTGCGACTTTTTCGAGTTGATTGGGACTTTGCGGTGGGCTAGAGATTCGCGATGAATGTAATCTCTCGGAGACCACCGTCTGTAGAGTGCGATTCTAAAAGTCGCACGAAATTAGCGAAAGGAAACAAAAGTGAGCTCCAAAGTACAGCCAGAAATCGAGGCAGCACAATGACTGAACACACAGTATTAAAAGAATGTGGTTCAGTAGCCGAGCAGCTGCTCGTAAGCCACACATTTCTGCAGGCAGGGCTGAGCGATGTTTGAGGTGGCGTAAAGAGTGACGCCACCACACAGTGGAATACTGGAAAAGTATGACTGGGTGTTATGAATCCAGCTATATCCTGCGTCAATCCGAAGGAAGGATTTGCGTTTGCGGAATGGAGGAGAACGTTAGCTAAAGGCATGTGTAGTGCCAACATTGAAGTACGAAAGAGGTGGTGGTATCGTATGGGAGTGTTTATCGTCTCTGAGGTCTGTTTCACTTATTGCGCTTAAGATAACGCTAAATGCGGAAGAAAATAAAGACTTTTAACAGCATTATGTGCCGCATACAGGAGAGGAGCAGTACGGAAACGACGATTATTTGTAAAAGCATGGCAGTCCGATCTGTTATAAAGCAGCACCGGTCAATCAGATATTTGTGGACAATAACACTTCTGATATGGATTGCGCTGCCAACAGTACCGAACCGTTGGAACACCTTTGGTACGAGTTAGAACGTGGGCTCGCTGCCATCTCACTATCTTCTAGAAGGCTTCGGCTCATGAAGAAGATTTGGATGTAACTTTTCACACAACGGAGAAATTGTCCCAGTATAGTTCAGTGGGTCATAAAATGAAAGGGCATATTAATGCCACCTAACAGGTGTGTAGTTACTTTAAATCAGAGAGTTTATCTGTCATAGCTGCTTACGCAAAAGGTAAAATTTTTACGTTAGTGTATGCTAAATAATATTGTTATCTTAGCATAACATTGAAATTCGTTGTTTTCATTACAACCCAAGTAAAACGGCAGATTACGCTGTATTAGAAATGCCATGCTATTAACACTAGCACACCCGTCAGAATTTAACAACTTCTAATGCAAACTCGTCAGTTCAGTGAGACGTGCAGAAATGGTTGATAGGTTTTTGGACGAAATAAGCCTGATATTCAGTTGACGTGTGTTGGATCGGAAACCATCAGTGAGATTTGTTCAAAATGCGTTATCCGCGCCTGTTTTACCCGAACCTTTGTTCCAGGCGCGAGTGAGCAGCGAAGAGGGCGCGAGAGGGCACTGCTACGCTGGCAGCTGTCAGGCTACAGAAGCTGCCCGCCGCTGGCTGCGAACCCATTCCCACGCAGAGCACGTCCGCCTTTCTCAGGGAAGCTTCCAGATGCGCTCCCTAACAGCGTATCGCCAACTCGTGAAGTTTCACGGCCGCGCGACAAGGCGCGGTACCTACAGACCCTGCGACTAGCCTGGTATTCTCCGAGGTCACTCCCAAGACCTGCTCGCATTCCTGACTGAATACTTGCCGGACTGAAGCCTGTTGGAACTACAAATATCGTCCATCTGTGGCGCAATGACTGAGTTACACAGTCATCTTTCGTATCGAAGAAAGTGTATTACCATAATACGGCTATAGGGAAACATACTCTCGACATACAAAGATAAAGAAGGCATTTCTTAAATGTTTATACTATTGGGTGGTTACAAAAGTTAGTAGCGTTTTTCCATAAGTGTAATAAATATAAAAGATACACACAGATCACAATTTAGTCATCAGTATAATATCCTTCTTTTCTATTCGTTACAGTCTTCTAACGCTAAGGTAAGTTTTCGATTCCGCGACTGAAGAAATCACGTGATTATAAGGTGAAAACTCGCCTAGACATGTTCGGAGCACATTTCCATCCGGAAAGGAAGTTTCGTGAAGGTTGTTCCATACGGAGCGGATAACGTGAAAATCTGAAGGCTCAGTCTCAGGTGAATATGATGGGTGCAGAATGACTTCCTAACCCTACTTCTGTTGGTTGGGTTGTTTTGGGGAAGGAGACCAGACAGCGAGGTCATCGGTGTCATCGAAGTAGGGAAGGAGGGGGAAGGAAGTCGGCCGTGCCCTTTGAAAGGAACCATAACGGAATTTGCCTGGAGTGATTTATGGAAATCACGGAAAACCTAAATCAGGATGGCCGGACGCGGGATTGAACCGTCGTCCTGCCGAATGCGAGTCCAGTGTTTAACCACTGCGCCACCTCGCTCGGTTTCCTACTTCTGTGTAGTGGTTTTTGTGTCTCTAGCAGAATGCGGCGGTCGTTATCGTGGAGCTTCAGGCAGTCATTCTGGTAGCAGTCGTCAGACTGCGTCTGCAAGACGTCTCAGTTGTTCACAGTAAATGTCAGTAGTGGTGGTTACACCTCGGAGAAGCAATTCATTGTAAACCACACCGTCGCTTTTCCACCAGATGCATAACATTATCTTTTGTGGGTGCGGGTAAGTCTTTGTACTGGGAGCCACTACTTTCTTTGGGACCAACCATTCCTTTCTCTTCCTTGTGTTAGCATAAATATGCTACACTCGTCACTAGTAATAATACAGGATAGGAGTGGTCGGTGTTATTAAAGAGCCAATTTATGACAAGCAAGCAGAGACGGACATGTCGCCACACGCTGATTTCTGTGCTTTTGGCTTAGAGCTTGCGGAAGCCTTACACCAGATTTTCGAACATTCGCCACAGCATGCATGTGTCAGATGATCGTGGAATGGTCACAGTTCACCACATTTGCGAGGTCTCGAGTACAGCCTGATATGAATCAGTCCCTATTATTGCTTTTCAATGATCTTCATCAAATCTCTAGGGTCTTCCTGAACGTCGAGACTCGCTAATGTCCAAGCGATTTTTCTTAAAAGGACGAAAACCTTTTCTTGCTTTGGGCCGTCTACTGCCATTATCAGCATAATGGCGTAAACGTTTTTGGCTGCCTCCGCTGCTGTCACCCCTCTATTGAACTCAGATAGAGGAATATATCGGAAAAGAGCCGATTTCTCCACTTAGCAGTCCATTTCCTAGCGTCCACAGTTACACTGTCTCCAAGTGACAAAATGACAATGTGTAAACTCAAACAGCAACAGTGAAATACAAATAAGAAAAAGACAATCGGTAAATAAACCCATACCAATCTGAATACGAACACGCAAAACAAAAACGCTACGAACTTAGGCATCGACCTAATGGTTTCCTTTTTGACGTGTTGGAGACACCTGCTTGTTTACATCACTGCGAAATGAAGTAACGAATCCCGGACTTCACTTTAGACAGGAAGTCATTGAGGACGTCTTTGATCAAGTTGGCACTAATGTTTATATACGGTGAACTACAAATAAGAAAAAGACAATCGGTAATTAAACCCACAGCAACCGGAATACGAACACGCAAAACAAAAACGCTACTAACGTAGGCACCAACCTAGTAGTTTCCTTTTTGACGTATTGGAAACATCTGCTTGTTTACGTCACTGCTGAATGAAGTAACGAATAACAGACATAATTTTAGACAGGAAATCATTGTGGACATCTGTGATCAAGTTGGAAATAATATTTATCTATTTCTCTTGGCCCCAACAAATTTTCCTTCTTTGTTTTCAACTTCTCATGAGGCGTTTCGTGATACCCCATCTTCAAATATTTATCAACGATGCACAGTATCTTATCACTTATAATCACTCCTTTACTATAGAAGTGGCCAAACTTATAGACGAATGGAAGAACAGGTACAAACGGACATCGGGAAAGATCCATTTCGCATTACGGAGAATTGCGAGCCAATAATGAAACCAAAACTTATCTTAGAATACGACTGAAAATCGCCTCATCGACGTTTGAAGCATTCGTAATCTAGAGAAACGTTTGGCATTATAAAATGGAAACAACCTTCGAAATTCTGAAGATATCAGGAGTGAACTACAGAAAGTTTCATATTATCTACAGCTTGTACAGAAGCTAGAAGGAGATGAAGGACATAAAAGGTAAGCAGTAGTTGAGAAGGGACTAAGGTAGGGTTATCAAGTCTCTAAAGTTTAGCAAGCCATAAAGGAATTCTATAAAAAGTTGCAAAAGGAATTAAAATTCAGGGAACAGTCACAAAAAGTCTGAGGAATGCCGATGCTACTGCATTTCTGCTAGAGACAGCTAACGACTCGGAAGACCAGTTGAACTAAAGGAATAGTGTCTTGAAAACCGGTTATAATGAACACAAAGTAAAGCAAGGTCGTCAAACCAAAGTAGGTGCTGTCGAGGAAATTATATTAGGAAATGGGTACTGAAAGGAGGAGAATAGTTTTGATATCTGGACAGGAAAATAATTGACGAAAGTCGATGTGTAGACTGTATATAGAGAGGGCTGGTAACAACAACAACATTTCGGAGGCAGAGAACGATCAACAGTTCGGCCAAAAAGATAATTGAAACTCATAAAATCAGCTGCTACAGAAGAACGCTGAAAGTTAGAGGAGAGGATCAATGAATGAGGAGGTACAGTGTCTAACTGGGTATGAAAGAAATATATAACACAATCTGGTTAAAGATCCTATGGTAGGACACATCTTGAGGCATCAAGTGCTCTTTAGTTAGGTAATGTAAGAGCATGTCGGGGGTAAAATTATAGAGGAAATCCTAGGTGTGGTTACAACAAACAGGTTCATATTGCTGTAGGTTGATTTGATATGTGATGATGAAGAGGCAACCACAGGACAGATCAGTGTGAAGGGTCTTCTGGCTGAAGTGAACTACAGATATACTATAGACTGATTTGGTACGTAGAAACAAGCAATGATATGTATGTGTTAGAAGACAGGGCGAATTTCAGAAAGGTTTCATATGGATAGACTGGACTGATAATTTATGCTGGAAGGTTTAGAATGGGTAATGGTTGACGAGATGGGATAATCTCAGCAATTATTTCATGTTCACTGTGTATGAAGTAATTAAAGAAACGCTGGGAATGAACGAAGAGTGTTCAGAAATGCACAGAAGAGGAGGTTTGTTTGTAGAATGGGACAGTAAGCTAGAGGTCTCTAGGATGGGATACAATAACGATTAGGTTAAAAATATTTTTCCAATACAAGACGATTTAAATGAGACTCAAAAGAATAAAGTAATTTATTTCTCCTTGCCTCATACAGAACCTTAAACTCACGCATATAGTTCTGAAATTTTGTAGTTGTGAATTTTTATTAGCTATGAAAAAGACTGTAAGAGTTTTACTGAAAAACGCGGGGTACAAAATATACAATAATTTCGTGAATGAATTGTTGACCTACATCTGTTGCATGCACCAATGGTTATTATTGTAAATCATACCAGTATTTTTACAGGTGTTAAATATTCACAATGACAAATATTCAGACGTCTATGTATCTGGTTAGGAACCTAAGGGGCCCAGCAGATACTGTTTTACACTTTTTCGTAAAATTTAAAGAGGTGTTATATAAAAATTTTTTTTTATTCAAATACTCATTTTTGTCTTACGTGCATCGAATAACTCAATGGATTTTAAACGTTTTGCTGGATTGTTATATTGTTGCAATATACTTGTGACTGGAATCTTACAAAGATCGTGAATGATTCAAAGTATCACCAGGGACTGGCCAACCGGCAATGGCCATCAGCAGTGATTAGCGAAGTATGAACAAGAGTATAACAGCAAGAGAAAAATGGACGATGGAGAGGGCGTAACAGGATAAGAAAGTTCAAACGTGGAAACCAAGAGAGAGTACCACAGGCATAGCAAAATCTGAGAAAAAAACGGTGTGTGATGAGAACGATACGAGAGCACAGAGAATGCACAAGAGGTGGCACACCCGTGGCACAGGTCACTTTATAACTGGTCGCAAGCACCAAATGGATGGTACTGTGAACATGGGCGGTGGTCTTGTGGCGTCATGAGACTACCGCTGCAGAGACAATACTAGCGATTGCAGATGTAGCCATGTTTTCTAATGGTCGTCATCTGGTTCCATGCACACCATCTCCAATGCATTCTGATACAAGCCGTGCAACCCTCCAGTCATGCAAGTCACCCGAGATGTCTGGTGTTACCAACCCTAATCACTTCCACCCCCATGTCTGTGGGAGCCAGGTGGATGAGAGAGATAAAAAAGGGAGTTGTTGTTGTCGTTGTGGTGGTCTTCAGTCTTGAAACTGATTTGATGCAACTCTCCATGCTACTCTATCCTATACAAGCTTCTTCATCTCACAGTACCAACTGCAACCTACTTCCTTCTAAATCTGCTTAGTATATTCAGCTCTTGGTCTCCGATTCTTACACACCACGCCGCCCACCGATACTAAATTGGTGATCCCTTGATGCCTCAGAACATGCCCTACCAACCGATCTCGTCTTCTACTCAAGTTGTGCCACAAATTTCTCTTCTCCCCAATCCTATTCAATACCTCCTAATTAGTTATGTGAACTACCCACCTAATCTTCATCGTTCTTCTGTAGCACCACATTTCGAAAGCTTCTATTCTCTTCTTGTCCCAACTATTTACCGTCCATGTTTCACTTCCATACATGGCTATACTCAATACAAATACTTTCAGAAATGACATCCTGACACTTAAATCTACACTCGATGTTAACAAATTTCTCTTCTTCAGAAACTCTTTCCTTGCCATTGCCAGTCTACATTTTATATCCGCTCTACTTCGACCATCATCAGCTATTTTGCTTCCAAAATAGCAAAACTCTACTACTTTAAGTGCCTCATTTCCTAATCTAATTCCCTCAGCATCACCCTACTTAATTCGACTACACTCCATTATCGTCGTTTTGCTTTTGTTGATGTTCATCTGGTATTCTTCTTTCAAGACACTGTCCATTCCATTCAACTGCTCTTCCAAGTCCTTTGCTGTCTCTGACAGAATTACAATGTCATCAACGAACCTCAAAGTTTTTATTTCTTCTCCATGGATTTTAATACCTACTCCGCAATTTCTTTTGTTTCCTTTCCCGCTTGTTCAATATACAGATTGAATAACATTGGAGAAAGGCTAGGACCCTGTCTCACTCCTTTCCGAACCCCTGCTTCCCTTTAATACCCCTCGATTCTTGTAACTGCCATATGGTTTCTGTACAAATTGTGAATAGCCCTTCGCTCCCTCAATTTTACGCCTGCCACCTTCAGAATTTGAAAGAGTGTACTCCAGTCAACATTGTCAAAAGCATCCTCTAAGTCTTCAAATGCTGGAAACGTAGGTTTGCCTTTCCTTAATCTATCTTCTAAGGTAAGTCGTAGGGTTGGTATTGCCTCACGTGCTTCAACATTTCTACGGAATGCCAACTGATCTTCCCCGAGGTCGGCTTCTACCAGTTTTTCCATTCGCCTGTAAGGATTTCGTGTTAGTATTTTGCAGCCGTGACTTATTAAACTCATAGTTCGGTAATTTTCACGTCTGTCAACACCTGCTTTATTTAGAAGGGAATTTTTATATTCTTCTTCGTTCTGAGGATATTTTGCCTGTCTTGTATGACTTGCTCACCAGACCGTAGAGTTTTGTCAGGGCTGTCTCTCCCAAGGCTATCACTAGTTCTAATGGAATGTTGTCTACTCCCGGGTCCTTGTTTCGACTTAGATCTTTCAGTGCTCTGTCAAACTTTTCACGCAGTATCATATGTCCCAATGCATCTTCATCTACATGCTCTTCCATTTCCATAATATTGTCCACAAGTACACCGCCCTTGTATAGACCCTCTATATACACCTTCCACCTTTCTGCTTTCCCTTCTTTGCTTCGAACTGTGTTTTCATTTGAGCTCTTGATATTCATACAAGTGGATCTCTTTTCTCCAAAAGTCTCTTTAATTTTTCTGTAGGCAGTATCTATCTTACCTCTCTTGATATATGCCTCTACATCCTTACATTTGTCCTCTAGCCATCCCTGCTTAGCCATTTTGCACTTCCTATCAATCTCATTTTTGAGACGTTTGTGTTCCTTTTCGCGTGCTTCTTTTGTAGCATTTTTACATTTTCTCCTTTCATAAATTAAACTCAATATTTCTTCACTTACCCTAGGATGTCTACTAGCCCTCGTCATTTTACCTACTTGATCCTCTGGTGCCTTCACTATTTCATCTCTCAAAGCTACCCATTCTTCATCTACTGTATTCCTTTCCCCCATTCTTGTCAGTCGTTCCCTAATGCTCTCCCTGAAGCTCTCGACCACCTCTGGTTCCGTCCAGGTCCCATACCCTTAAATTCCCACCTTTTTGCAGTTTCTTCAGTTTTAATCTACAGTTCATAATCAATTGATTGTGGTCAGAGTCCACATTTGCCCCTGGAAATGTCTTGTAGTTTAAAACCTGACTCCTAAATCTCTGTCTTACCATTATATATTCTATCTGAAAACTTGCAGCATCTCCAGACGGCTTCCATGTATACAACCGTCTTTCACGATTCTTGAACCAAGTGTTGGCTATGGTTAAGTTATGCTCTGTGCAAAATTCTACCAGCCGGCCTCCTCTTTCATTCCTTACCCCCATTACATATTCACCTACTACGTTTCCTTATCTTTCTTTTCCTACTGTCGAATTCCAGTCACCAATGATTATTAAATGTACGTCTCCCTTCACTATCTGAATAATATCTTTTATCTCATGATACATTCTTCTATAGCGTGCGTATAATGTGAAAATCTGAAGGCTCAAGCTCAGGTGAATAAAATGGGTGCAGAATTACTTCCCAACCCAAATTCTGTGTAGTGGTTTTTGTGTCTCTAGTAGAATGCGGTGGTCGTTATCGTGGAGTTTCAAGCAGGCTTCCTGGTAGCTGTCGTCAGATTGCGTCTACAAGACGTCTCAGTTGTTGACAGTAAATGTCAGCAGTGGCGGTTACACCTCGGAGAAGCAATTAGTAGTAAATCACACCGTCGCTTTTCCACCAGATGCATAACATTATCTTTTGTGGATGAACGCAAGTCTTTGTACTGGGAGCTATTACTTCGTTTGGGACCAACCATTCCTTTCTTTTCCTTATGTTAGCATAAATATGCTATAGTCGTCACTACTAAAGATACAGGATAGGAGTGGTCGGTGTTATTAAAGAGCCCATTGATGACAAGTAAGCAGAGATGGGCATGTGGCCACACGCAGATTTTTTTGCTTTTGGCTTAAAGCGTGCAATACCCTGACAACAGATTTTCGAACCTTCGCCACTGCATGCAAGTGCCGCATGATCGTGGAATGATCACAGTTCATCACAGTTGCCAGTTCTCGAGTACAAAAAATTCAAATGGCTCTGAACACTATGAGACTTAACATCTGTGGTCATCAGTCCCCTATAACTTAGAACTACTTAAACCTAACTAACCTAAGGACATCACACACATCCATGCCCGAGGCAGGATTCGAACCTGCGACCGTAGCAGTCGCGCGGTTCCGGACTGAGCGCCTAGAACCGCTAGACCACCGCGGCCGGCTCTCGAGTACAGCTTGATATGAATCACTCCCGGTTGTTGCTTTTCAATGATCTTCATCAAATCTCTAGGGTCTTCCTGAGCGTCGAGACTCACTAATGTCCAAGCGATTTTTCTTAAAAGGACGAAAACCTTTTCTTGCTTTGGTCCGTCTACAGCCATTATCAGCATACGTGGCGTAAACGTTTTTGGCTTCCTCCGCTGCTGTCACCCCTCTATTGAGCTCAGATAGAGGAATATATCGGAAAAGAGCCGATTTCTCCACTTAGCAGTCCATTTCCTAGCGTCCACAGTTCCACTGTCTCCAAGTGACAAAATGACAATGTGTAAACTCAAACAGCAACAGTGAAATACAAATAAGAAAAAGACAATCGGTAAATAAACCCATACCAATCTGAATACGAACACGCAAAACAAAAACGCTACGAACTTAGGCATCGACCTAATGGTTTCCTTTTTGACGTGTTGGAGACACCTGCTTGTTTACATCACTGCGAAATGAAGTAACGAATCCCGGACTTCACTTTAGACAGGAAGTCATTGAGGACGTCTTTGATCAAGTTGGCACTAATGTTTATATACTTCTCTTGACCCAAAAAAAATTTTTTTCCTTTCTTTCCAGCTTATCATGAGGCGTTTCACCTGACCCCATCTTCAAATATTTATCGACGATACAGAGTATCTTATCGCTTATAATCACTCCTTTACTATAAAAGTGCCCCAACTTACAGATGAATGGAAGAACATGTACAAGTTGAAATCGGGAATAATCGATTTCACTTTATGCAGAAATGCGAGGCAATAATGAAACCAAAGCTTATCTTATAATACGACTGAAAATCGTCTCATCGACGTTTGAAGCATTCGTAACTTAGAGAAATCTCTGCGATTATTAAATGCAATACAACCTTCGAAATGCCGAAGTTATCAGGAGTGAACTGCAGTAAGTTTCAGATTATCTGCAGCTCGTACAGAAGGTAGAAGGAAACGAAGGACATGAAAAGTAAGCAGTAGTTGAGAAGGGACTACTGTAGGGTTATCAAGTCTCTACAGTTTAGCAAGCCGTGAAGGAATTCTAAAAGAAATAGCAAAAGGAAATTAAAAATCAGGGAACAGAAATAAAAAGCCTGAAAATTGCCGATGCTATTCCAGTTCTGTTAGAGATGGCAAACTACTCGGATAACCAGTTGAAGTGAGGGAATAGTGTCTTAAAACAGGTCATATTGAAAATAAAGTAAAGGAAGGTCGTCAAACCAAAGTAGATGTTGTCGAGGAAATTACATAAGGAAAAGTGATACTGAATGGAGGAGATTAGCTTTGGTATCTCTGAAGTAAAATAACTGAGGACGGTGGACATACAGAGTGTGTATAGAGAAAGCTGGTAACAGCAACAAAAATGACTTCGGAGGCAGAGAAATTTTTAACATCGAGTACAATTTTAGCCGTTACGCCATATTTTCTGCACGAATTTGTCTGGAATGTAACATTTCAAGGGACTGAAACGTGGACGACAGTTCCTCCAAATAGATAATTGAAAACTTATAAAATCAGCTGCTACACAAGAATGCTGAAAGTTAGAGGAGGGCCTCAACGAATGAGAAGGTACTGAGTCTAACTGGGTATGAAAGAAATATATAACACAATCTCGTTAAAGATCAGTTGGTTGGGCTCATCCTCAGGCATCAAGTACTCTTTAGTTAGGTAATGGAAGAGCGTGTCGGGGGTAAAATTATAGAGGGAGCCGTAGGTGTGATTACAACAAACAGGTTCATATTGCTGTAGGTTGCATTAGATATGTGAAGATGAAGAGGCAACCACAGGACAGATTAGTGTGAAGGGTCTTCTGGCTGAAGTCACCTACAGATATACTATAGACTGATTTGGTACATGGAAAGAACTAGTGTGATGTATGTGTTAGAAAACAGGGCGATATTCAGCTAGGTTTGATATGGAGGGCCTGGGTTGATAATTAAGGCTGGAAGGATTAGGATGGGTAATGGTTAACGAGAAGGGGTAATCTCAGAAATTATTCCATGTGCACTGTGAATGAAGTGATTAAAGTTACGTTGGGAATGAACAAAATGTGTTCAGAAATGTACGGAAGGGGATGTGTATTTATAGAATGGGGCAGCAAGCAAGGGGTCTCTAAGACGGGAGATAATAATGATTTGATTAAAAATAATTTTCTAATATAACATATTTTTAAATCACACTCAAAAGCGGGAAGTAATTTTTTCTTGCCGCATACAGAACCTTAAACTGAAGTAGATAGTTTTGAAATTTTGTGGTTGTGAATTATTGTTAGCTATGAAAAAGATTATAAGATTTTTAGTGAAAAACGTGGGGCACAAAATATGCAATAATTTGATGAATGAGTTGTTGGCCTAATCTGTTGCATGCATCCATGGTTATTATTATAAATCTTCCCACTATTTTCACAGCTATTAAATATTCACAACAACAAAATTTCAGACATGTATGTATCTGTTTAGGAATTTAAGGAGGCTACGAGATACAGTCTAAAGCTTTTTTGTCAAATTTAAAGAGGTGTTATGTTAGTAATGTATTTTACTTAAATAATTATTTTGTCTCATGTGCGTGGAATAAAGGATTTTGTACATTTTGATAAGACTGTTACATTCTTGCATAGTATTTGTGGCAGGAATCTTTCAAAGGTCATGAATGATTCAAAGTACCAGCAGAGACTAGCCAACTGGCCATGTCCATCAGCAGCGATTAGCCAAGTGTGAACAAGAGGATAACAGCGAGAGGAAAACGGTCGATGGAGAGGGCGTAATAGAATAACAAAGTTCAAACGTGGAAACCAGGAGAGAATACCACAGGCATAACAAAATCTGAGAGAAAAACGGTGTGTGATGATGGCGATACGAGAGCACAGCGAATGCACAAGTGATGGCAGATCCGTGGCACAGTTCACTTCATAATTGCTAGCAAGAATAAAACGGATGGCAATGTGAGCATGGTCGGTCTTGTGGCATCATGAGACTAGTGCTGCAGAGGCGATACTAACGCTTGCTCATGTATCAATGCCTGCTAATGTCGTCATCGAGTCCCATGCATACCATCTGGAATGCATTCTGATACTACCCGAGCAACCCGCCAGTCGTGCTGGTCAGCCGAGATGTCTAGTGTTACGAACCCTTATCATTAGCATTCCCACGTCTGTGCGAGCCAGGTGGATGAACTGATAAATAAGCGAGTAAATATTGCATTTTAATCCACTGAGAACTGTGTTTGAAATTTTGGGTCTCTACCTCATTAGTCAGACAGCATAAAATCGATTGGAAAATTCGTACTGAATGGACAAACAAATATGAGACCTCATAAAAGTATGTTAAGATAGAGAGGGACTTGACTTTATAGGAATGTATAACGGCTGAAAGCCTTTAGGAAAGTGTATGGACTTTCTAAGTTGGTACAAGTGGGAGATGGAAATCTCATTTCAAAAGCAATACGGATTGCGTGTAACAGTAGGAGGTGGAAACAGCCGTGCACCATTTGAGGAGCATCGCTCCTCGCATCGTAACTGCGAGGTTTGGAACTTTAAAAGCGGCCACTATTTATTCACAGCTCGTACAAAATAGATACGTGTTTCAAAGTTTAAATTACCTTCAAAGTAGTCACCAGAATTGTGTACAACCCGTTGCCAGCGATGTGGAAGTCGTGGGATACTCGTAGCTCTGCCAGATGTGTTGACAGTCCGAGCAGCGCGGTCTATTATCCGACGAATTTGTAGAAGTTCTAAAGCGAATGCTGTGAAGTGTTTCCTTCAGTTCAGAAATCTAGTTGAACTCACAAGGACGTAAGTCAGGGAAGTGGAGTAGATGGTATCCCACTTAACAGCCCCATCAGTGAAACAAATCAGTAACAGCTTGCACTGTACGGGCCTGAGCATGGTCCTGCAAAGTGATGGTCAGGTTCTGCAGAAAGTGTCATCACTTCTGCCTCTATGCTGTTCATTTTTGGAACACAACCTACGCCCAGCTTAGAGACAGAAGTGATGGCACTTTCTGCAGGACCTGACCATCATTTTGTGGGACAATGGTCAAGCACGTATTTGTTTGACTCATGGGGCTGCTAGGTGCTATACCACCTACTACACTCCCCTGACTTAAGACCTCGGGAGTTCAACTGGATTTCTAAATTGAAGAAAACACTTCACGGCATTCGCTTCAGAACTTCTACAAATTCGTTTGATAATAGACCGCGCCGCTCGGACTGTCAACACAACTGGCACTGCTACCAGTATCCCACGACTTCCACATCGCTGGCAACAGGTTATACACAATGCTGGTGACTACTTTGAAAGTCATTAAAACTTTGAAACACGTATCTATTTTGTACGAGCTGTGAATAAATAGTTGCCACTATTAGAGTTCCCACCCTCATATATCTAGACGATAACTTGCTATGTAGTCTGCATTTAGTAGTTTTAGTCTGTTCTGGGCTACGTCTTGGTTAATTAGTAGCTGGAAAAACGTAGTTATGATCGACTGTTTATCCTAAAGATTCAGAGGTATCGACTGTTGTGTGTTGGAAGAATGTCCAGAAGGTGGAACACTCTAATTTGTTTTTTTTTATTTTCTTTTTAATTTCCTGTGTGTTTGCTGGGTTGTCTGGTATGTTCCGCTGGTTACACCCGTATGTGAGAATGCAAGCCACAGTACTCGACATTCTATAGACAAATAAACTCTGTAAGTAACTTGACGTTTGTCTTATGTTGTTGCACCTATCTCCAATACAGCAAATATAATAAATCCTCGTGGCCATTCTTGGTCTTGTGACTGATTCAATTCGTTTGTAGTTGCTGTTGTTATCTACAACCACTACGCTATCTAACAGATAAACACGTCACCTCTTAGCCATAACGAGACATTACCTCCTTGCACTCACGTGTATTTGGGCCTCTGTTCTTTTGCTGTCGATGTGAATTCATTTGTGAGAATGGCATATCACCTCATCAACAGGACGACTGTATCTGTCGAAGTTAATTCACGTTAACAACTTGCTTACAGGACCGTTTATCCTACCTATTTAAGTAAACTGTATTCTGAAAAGGTGCAGCCGAAAACTAATTCACCAGTTCCCTGAGCATGTTTGGTTTCTTATGTCGGTACATATAGGGAGTTTCTTAGCTGACATGCCACACTTTGAGAGCGTGTTTTGAGGATCGGAGAAGCATTACATTGACGGCAATTTCGTTTCTGTGACGCACAATTTACGTATAGAGGAAAAAAAGTAGTAAAATTTGTGTGCTGTTGTTTTTGGTCTTGTTTGTGAAATAGAGTAATTTTTTATTATGTGTAATTCGGAAGCTGGAAACTAATGTGATGAGAACAGTTTCAAGGGATGTGTGGAAAGTGCAGTAATCGTCTGTTACAAAGAACACTAATTTCTCTATATCACTCGATTGTTCGCATCCTGTCCCGACATTTCCTTTGAACTGCAGCTACTTCTTTCCTCACTAACCTATTCCAAATGAAAATGCCCCAAAACTATACCCACCGACACCAGACAGTTAGGACAGCTAGTGACGGACATGCAACAAACTTCTTATTTTGACTTACTTGTGAGCGTTGCAATACTGTCGTCGTTTTTGGGGATAGACTGTGAAATTTTGCATCAGTCGTCTATCACATGTAAGTCATTCCATGTTTCCTCAGTGATACCATCTCCAGTGATACGATGACTGCAATATTCATATTGTGGAAGACTTACTTACCTGCCCTTGTAACACACACACACACACACACACAAAAATGGCATTGCTGTGCTGCTACTGCGACCGGCTGAAAGCAAGGGGAAACCACTGCTACAATTTTTCCAGACGGGATGCAATTCTACTGTATGGTTAAGAAATGATGGCGTCCTCTTGAGTACAATGTTACAGAGCAAAAGTAGCCCCCTACTCGGATTTTCGGGTGGGGACTACTCAGTAGGATACCATCAGTAGAAACAAAACTGGGCTTTCACGGGTAGGAGTGTGAAATAATGGGTCCCATAATCGGACTGCTAGGTTAGAGAATTTAAAAAGGGAAATGGATAAGTTGAAGTTAGGTATGGTATGAATTTGTGAAGTTCAGTGGTAGGAGGAACAGGACTCCTGGTCGGGTGAATGCAAAATGAAATAAGGATAATGCAAGAGTAAGTTTAATAATGAATAAGAAAATAGAAAAGTGGGTAAGCTACTATGCACGGCATAGTGAATGTATTATGGCATCAAAGACAGACAATAAGCCCTCACTCACCACAACTGTACAAGCTTATATTCCAACTAGCTCCACACATGAGGAAGAGACTGAAGAAATATATGATGATGGCTGCCATCCTTTATTGTGATGATATAAAAGAAATTATTCTGATGGTTGAGGGAGATGAAAATGTAGTTGAGATGGGAGACTAGGATTCGATTGTAGGAAAAAGAAGAAGTGAATAAATAATAGTTAAATTAGGACTGGGGGGATGAGAAGAAAGTGGAAGCCGACTGGTGAAATTTTGCACAGGGCATAATTTAATAGCAACAATTTATAACCATGGAAGAAGATTGTTTACGTAGAAGAAACCTGGTGACATCTGAAGGTTTCAGATTGATCTTATCATAGTAAGAAAGCGATTTTGGAGCAAGATTTTAAATTCTAAGTCACTTTTAGGGGCAGATGTGGGCTGTAGATTAAAACTGAAGAAATAGCAAAAGCGTAGGAAATTAAGGAGATGGGATGTAATAAGTGGAGAAACTCAGAGAGACCATTAGGCAAGGCCGGCCGAAGTGGCCGTGCGGTTAAAGGCGCTGCAGTCTGGAACCGCAAGACCGCTACGGTCGCAGGTTCGAATCCTGCCTCGGGCATGGATGTTTGTGATGTCCTTAGGTTAGTTAGGTTTAACTAGTTCTAAGTTCTAGGGGACTGATGACCACAGCAGTTGAGTCCCATAGTGCTCAGAGCCATTTGAACCAGACCATTAGGCAAAGATTGACTAGAACAGAGGAAAGGTACACAGTAGACAACGACTGGGTAGCTTTGAGAGATGAAATATTGAAGACAGAGGATCAAATAGATAATAAGACAAGACCTAGTAGAAACCCTTGGATACCGTAAGAGATATTAAATTTCATTGATGAAAGGAGAAAACATAAAAACGAGCAAAAGACGCACGCGAAAGAAAGAAACAGACGTCTAAAGAATGAAATTGATAGGAAATGCAAAATGACTAAGCAACAAAGTACAGAAAACAAATGTAAGGACTTAGAAGCAGATATCGCTGTGGAAAGGACCGATAGTGCCTGCAGGGAAATGAAAGACGTCTTTGGAGGAAAGAGAAGCAACTGTATCAATATCAATAACTCAGTTGGGTAACCCGTAGTAAGCAAACAAGAGATAGCTGAAAGAAGGAATGAGTATATAGAGGGTCTACACTCTGGAAATGAAGACATCGCTACACAAGGGGAAGAGGACGCAAATGAAGATAAGATGGGACATATGAAACAGCAAGAAGGGTATGACAGAGCGCTGAAAGACCTAAGATGAAACAAAGCTCCTGGAGCAGACGACATTCTGTCAGAACTACTGATAGCATTTGGAGAGCCAGCCATGACAAAACTCTTCCACCCGGTGTACAAGATGTAGGACACAGGCGAAATACCCTCGTACTTCTAAAATTACACAGTAATTCCAATTTCAAAGAAAGCTGGCGCTGACGGGTGTGAATATTACCGATTTACCAGTTTAATAAATCACAGTTGCAAAATGGTAATACGATTATATGTAAAAGAATGGAAAAACTGGTAGAAGCCGACCTCAGGGAAGACAAGTTTGGATTTCAGAGAAATGTAGGAACACGCGAGGCAATACTGACCCCACTACTTATCTTAGAAGACAGGTTGAGGAGAGACAAAAATACGTTTGTAACATTTTTAGACATACGGAAAGCTTTTTTGACTGGAGCACCCACCTCGAAATTCTGAAGACAGCGAGTGAGAAACACAGGAACCGAAAGGCTATTTACATCTTGTACTGGCATCATACAGCAGTTACAAAATTTAAAGAACATAGAAACGGAAGCAGGGATTGAGAAGGGTAGTAGCCTCTCCCTCTCTGTACATTGAGCAATCAGTAAAGGAAACAAAAGAAAAATTTGTAGCCGGGATTTAGTCCAGTGAGAAGAGAGAAAAATTTATAGATTTACCGATGACGTTATAATTCTGACAGCAAAGGACTTGGAAGTGCAGTTCAACAGAATGAACAGTGTCTTAAAAACAGGATTAAGATGAACATCAGCCACAGCAAAACAAGTGTAATGAAATGTAGTCAAACTGAATAAGGTGATATTAATGGAATTAGATTAGGAAACGAGAAACTGAAAGTAGTAGGTAGCGAGCGAGGTGGCGCAGTGGTTAGCACATTGCACTCGCATTCGGGAGGACGACGGTTCAATCCCGCGTCCGGCCATGTTGATTTAGGTTTTATGCGATTTCCCTAAATCACTTCAGCCAAATGCTGGCATGGTTCCTTTGAAACGGCACGGCTGACTTCCTTCCCTAATTCGATGAGACCGATGACCTCGCTGTTTGGTTTCTTCCACCAAACTAACGCAACCCCACTACAAGTAGTAGATGAGTTTTTGTGTTTGGGCGGAAAAATAACTGATGATGGCCGAAGTAGAGAAGATGTAAAATGTAGAAAGGTAATGGAGAGAAAATTGTTTCTGCACAAGGAAATTTGTTAACATCGAATACAGATTTAAGTGCTAGGAAGTCTTTCCTAAAAGTATTTGTATGTAGTGTAGCCACATAATGAAGTGAAACATGGACGACAAACAGTTTACACAAGAATAGAGCCTTCTCAAACGTGATGAACGCTGAAGGTTTGGTGGACGGATCGTGTAACTAATGAGGAGGAACTGAATAGAACTGGGGAGACAAGAAATTGGCTTCGTAACGTGACACAGAGGAGGCATCGGTTGATAGGACATATTATCAGACTTCGAGGGATCACTAATTTAGTGTTGAAAGGAAGAATTGTGGGGGGGGGGGGGGGGGAGGGGAGGGGTAAAAGTAGTGAGAGGAGTCCGGGAGATGAACACAGTTAGGAGGTTGAGAAGAATGTAGTTTATACTAGTTATTCGGATATGATGAAGCTTGCACATGACAGGGTAACATGGAGAGCTGCATCAAACCAGTTAAGACAGAAGAACACAAGAAACAACATTCAACAGCGTATCTCCTGAGGCGATCAAGTGGGACGGCAGTTTAGCAAACTTCTTGTGCTAAGTTGAGTAACGCGTATACTCTGATTGTTCGGGTGATTATATATATATATATATATATATATATATATATATATATATATATATATATATATCATGATCTCACAACTTGTACTTGCACTTACTTTGTACTGAGTAACAGAACTCCTTATGTTTTCCTCGACGGCGAGTGTTTATCAGAGACAGGGGTGTCGTCAAAAGAGCCCCAGAGAAGTGTGATAAGATGATTATTATTCTCTATATACATAAATTATTTGGCGGACACGGTGGGCAGCAATCTGCTGTTATTTGCTGATGGTGCTGTGATATACGGGAAGGACTCGAGGCTGAGTGACAGTTGGATACAAAATGGCTCAGAGATAAGTTATAGTTCGACGATGAACGACAGCTGGATCTAAATGCAGAAAAAATGTAAGTTAATGCGAATGAAAAGGTAAGGTCGGATTAAAGGAAGAAACTGAATCAGTTCAGAGGTGAGCTTCCAGTTTTGTTACCGGTAGGTTCGAACAACACGCAAATATTAGGGCAGATTCTTCGGGAACTCAAATGGGAATATGTGAATGAAAGGCTACATTACTGAGAAAAATTAGATAACCGGAATTTGAAGCTGATTAACGAATAATTTTACTGCCACCAACCAACACTTCGCATAAAGACCACGGAGATAAGATACGAGAGACCAGAGCTCAAACAGAAGAATGTAGGCAGTTGTCTTTTCCTTGCTCCATTTTCGAGTGGAACAGGAAAGAAAATGACTACTAAAGTGCGCGTCATATATCTTGGCGGCCGAGTTTAGGTTCGTTCTGCGCATCTGACGTCACAAAACACAGATCTCGACTGCAGTGCAGAGCACAGACGAGTGCCTTCAGTTTTAGAAACGTTCAGTCATAAATAAAGTAATAGAACAAAAGCAATGTCTTGATAGCAGACTTTCTTTTACAGAAAGTTTGGAAAAAGCATTCTTTATACCAATTGCTTCATATTCTATTAATTTATTAAACCAAACAAGCAATAAGCCTCCTAATTCAGGCGATAGCAAGGAAAGGTGTTTGTTTCAATCTCACGAACTGCTTTTTCGCAATAAAGAACAGCGGTAATTGTTTATTTCCTATTGTACTTCGACGAAGCGTGAGTAATTCACAGTCATACCAACAGTGTTTATAAGTAATTGCGTGAGATGTTAGAGTCCTTATGGAATCAAACTGTTTGATGAGCTGAGGTAGCGGAACGGTTAAGATGTTGGGCTCCTAAGTTAAAGGTCATGAGTTCAATCCTTGTGTGGTGTTCAATATTTTCTTTATTTAAAAACAATATTGGAGTGCCTTACTTCACGAATTTTATTCGTTTGAATGAAATTTCTAGTGCTTTGCCTCTTCATTAACTTCTTCGCTGCTGCAGACACGTGCTCCCCGCATTCCGCGCTGTGCGCGATTTTGTCTTCACTGCACTTCTCGCCTGTGCAGACACATGGTGTACCCACTCCTTTGACACTCTTATCATTCGATTTCACAAAAACTATTTGGCCCAAACATTAGATTTTTACACGTCTTCTTGACTGATACCTTCCCCCCATAAATGACTTAATTTTGTTTTGATGTGCAGCATTAAATGTAGTAAACCATTGCACGAAATTTTGAAGAGTTTGCAGAGGTAAAAGTCCGTAGCGTATACTTTCCGTATGGTCGATTTTAGTTGCCACAATGTTGAGAATGAAATGTGGACAAGATACCCATATATTTAATATAATTTAAGTACCACTTAAGTGTCGTATGTAATATTGAAAATATTCCACCTTTCGCGACTGTAACAAAAGTTTTACTTACACTGGGCACGTTTGGCTTTATATTAAAGCACTTCAATCAATCAAAAGGACGTAGACAAAATACATTAAACAAAACTGTGGACTTACAAAAACATTAGGACTTGTATATACCGTCTGTCAGTGAAGTGCTCAGAGCTATGTCAAAACAAAATTAAGTCATTTATGGGGGGAAGGTATCAGTCAAGAAGATAGGTAAAAATCTAATTTTTGAGCCAAATAGTTTTTGTGGAATCGAATGATAAAAGAGTGTCAAGGCAGTCGGAACACAATGTGTCTGCACAGGCGAGCAGTGCAGTGACAAAATCGCCCACAGCGCGGAATGCAGGGAGCACGTCTGTACAGCAGCGCAAGGGTTAATGCGGCCGTGGTGGCTTTACTTCATGAACGTAAGCTTGCGAACTATACTATACTATGGCGCTGCTTCTCTTGGCGCGTGCGTCGTGTGCAACTGGCAACGCAGCAATCTCCCGCGTCTAGGCGGGCATGCGCGAGCCGCCAAGATAAAAGAATTGAACTATAGTGGTACAGGGTGCCCTATGTCATGCATTGTCCTGTTGTTTGCGGAGTATGTATACAGAAGCAGCTGTAATAGCTTTCTAAAAGATTTAAGAATCTTTATAACATGGGGCACCTGAAATGTCTCCGAGGTGTTGAAGTTTTATCTAGTAATGGCAATTTTAACATAACGGGGAAAATTGTGTACTGTTTCTGTCTATTTTTAACTACATGCAAGCGACGTAAAACAGCGAATTTTCTGAATTAAAGAGTCAGATTATTGCCGGTTTTCTTGCCACGCGATAATAATCTGCAATATATGAAAGTAAAAGGCTTAATGGAAGTCGATCCCAGATAAAATTATACTAATGAAAAAATTGAAATTTTTCAGTTATCCTGGACGCTAGTGAAATTTAAAGTTCAGACATCGAAGGAGTAACTGTTTCTGTGTTAAATTGCCACGTCTTAATTGCGTGTTACATGGTAGTATACATTTCCATTACTTCGTGAAATATACAACATTCTGATATTTATAAATTGGCAGTCTGTTAAAATTTCACTGCTCAAACATGGTGTTATGGTTCTTCAATTCAACTGAAGTCCGTCCCTGGTAGCTGAGTAGTCAGCGCGACGGAATATCATACCCAACGGCTCGGTTTCGATTCCCGGCTGGGTCGGAGATTTTCTCCACCCAGGGACTGGGTGTTGTGTTGTCCGTATCATTATCATTTGATCCCCATCGAAACGCAAGTCGCTGAAATGGCGTCAACTCGAAAGACTTGCACCAGGCGAACGGTCTACTCGACAGGAGGCACTAGCCACGAGGTATTTCCATTTGCAGTTCAACTGAAAGGTAATATATGTAGGGCGCTAGCATAAACACAAAAAGGAACTCAGGTTTCTTAATTAATGTGGTGCGGTACCAGATCCGGCCACTGAATATTCTTATATATTGATGTGTTGATAGACGCGTGCAGTACCTACTTATTGACGACGTACAGATAAATGTACTGAAACTAACTGACTCAGTCGAGGCTGGCCTGTATATGAGAGGGTTACCTGCTAATAAAAATACCTGACGGGGGTGTACAACTTGAGAAGTTCGCAGCACTGTCAGTTGTAAGACGGGAATATAACGCTTTTTTTTGTAAAAAAAAGAACTACTACCCTTGACTTTTTGACATAGTTTTTTGCAGCTAGAAAAAATAATACAATGTCGGGCAATGAAACAAAGATGTAGTTTTTTGTGTGGTTATAGTCACGATTCTTGCTGTAACTAATGAACCAACGAAAGTAAAAAGAAAGCCTCATAGTCCTTGTGGGTGTATTTGACGAGTAATTCAGCCAAATTTCAGAAAGGTACCTTTATTCGTGTGCCCGAAATCCATTCCGTCAGTCAGAGATACAGTCTGCCCTCTGTAATGGCCGCACCATCGCCTTCTGACTCTCATCTGTTCGGCTTGCCTGTTCTCAACATGCTGTCGGTGGGATACCCCACTCCACATTTAAACAGTCCTCCACAGTAAGACATTACTTTGTCCATTTGGTCTGACGTTAACTGTAACCATAATTATATTCTTCTCCATAGCTGGGTGGCTTTATTAATGCGATGATGATGAAGTCCCATACTCCTTGACAAAGTGTGAGGGAACGATGTGGGAGATCCGCATCGCCGTACTAGGCAAGGTCCTAGTGGAGGTCGTTTGCCATTGCCTTCCTCCGACCGTAATGGGAATGAATGATGATGAAGACGACACAACACCCAGTCATCTCGAGGCAGGTGAAAATCCCTGACCCCGCGGGTAATCGAACCCGGGACCCCGTGCTCGGGAAGCGAGAACGCTACCGCGAGACCACGAGCTGCGGACTTATTAATGTAATAGAATTGTATTATGGTACCTGGTAGTTTTCACAAAACGGTCGTGTAACAGTCCTCGGAAAGTGAATATCCGTTCTGACTTGCTGAAAACTGCCTTTGTTTGTACTGTGATAGACGAACTAGTTAGCTGTACGTCCACTAAAGGAGAGCTTATAATGGTAATACCGCTTATCTTAAATAGCAGTCGATGTTAACGTTAAACCTCTGAGAGGAAGTTTTGAGAAGTTTACCGTGAGATAACCTAATGGGAACTGAATAACCAACTAGGATTCGTTTCCGAAACACTCCAGCAGAGTATACCCAACAGCAAACAAGTGGGTCAGGAGCAGACCTTCTCCCACCACAAAAGCAAGTTGTATCGTTACATAAGAAAATCGGCAGCCAGAATAATTAGGCATTATTGTGTGAAGCAATACAGTAAAGCAGAAGGCAGTGCAATGGCTAACCTAACATTCCTTGACACACACACTAAGCTCTTTCTGTGTATCTGTTCACACTACGACTCAGTAACCTAACCTTGCAAATAAATGTACTACTAACTTGGAAGTCAGACAAACAGAAACATATGTCTCTCAACAACACGTACTTTAAATGAACTACCTGCAGCAGCTGATAGAACCAATCTCCAACTTACATGAAACAAGTAGCACTACTAAACAAGAAAGAGCATGAAATGGTTTTGATATAAATCAGGGGGTCTGTTACTGATCATACTCTATACCATTATTTCCTAGTGCAGGGTCTCTACGCATCTGCATTAATCAACTTGCATTAGAATAGCTAAATATTTCTTTCTTAAACGCGGTTTGAATCAATTAAACAGAATGAAAATCTAACTACATTGGCTCTGAAGGAGCGTTTGCTTTGCTTCATTAACTAACTAGCCTGGTACATGATGGCTCTTAAACTTCCATGGTTTGAAGGACCATGCTCGTTAACAAAACTACACAAGTATGTATGAGAAATAGTAAGTATTTTCAATAGTAATTATTAATTAAGTAAAGCACAAGAAACTATAACTCTTAAAATAACAAATGTGCTTTGGTAAGCAATATTTTAATCTACTCAAAATATAGTTTGCTGTGTACGTGCCAACATAACATTAATTTTGAATTCACACACTTTCCCATGAGACGAATAATGATAAAACTTTGTAATTCCGATGAGAGTGCATGATTAATAATCTTTTTCACTTCAGATCAACTTTACTATTTTTGTCAGCTTTTCAAGTAAGGCACAGTGTTTAAGAAAATAACTGCAGATTGATTTAAAAGTGCACTGGAAGTGGAGTATTTCTCAAACTATAAAACTGAACTTTAACAGTATAACTCCACACATTAGAAAGCAGTCACAACTATTTTTAGAGCTGCCAAATAAATCTTTTCCATAATAAATTAGGACATTCGGAATTAAATTCACTAGAAAAGGAATCATGTCCAGGTTTGTGATAATCATGGTTGTAAGATTGTGTTTTTAGCAACGCCACCATTATTAATAAAATCAACCAAATTTCACAGACACCTGGTCCATTTACAGAGTGTCAAATATAAACAATTTAGTTTAAGGCTGGTGGCACTGGTGGCGTAATTTGCAGTGGCTGTTAACAAGGCGGCGATGCAGTCGTGACAGTACTATTGGCCTCGCCCTGTTACAGGTGTTCTTTACGTCGCAATTACATCTTTATAGGGTCATAAACCATGCCATGATAATAGTATCACCAAATGTAGCACCCTTGGCCCATAAATACTGCTCTCAAGCTCTTCTGGCCTCAAATCTCCAAGAATATGAGCCACAATGATCCGCTACTGTTAGTAAGGTATTGACCATAGCATTGCTCAGCCGAGACTCCTTACCTGTCGAAATGGAAGAGTTGCCACTTGCGCGCAAACCATACGTTTTCCATTCGGCCAGGCTACTTCCGTAGCTGCGGGGCATCCCCGCATCGTTTACATTCAACCCTACGTTGCATAACTATGGACCATGCCATTTACAGTAGATTACATAACAACCATTCCAGTAGGTATTTACATCCTCAACCACATTTTAAACAACATCGTTCAAAACATTCACACAACTGAAACATGTATACCTAGTCAAAGAATTTCCATGACAAATAGAACACTCTACATAAGCAACACTACAAACTAACATAGAAATATCGATAAAGATACAAAATAGGTCAAAAATAGTGGTTACAAGTTGGGTATAATGAGACAAGTTATTCATTGTGTCGTTCTCTGTGTGTGTTGCCACGTCCAGTTGGTGCAAATAAAGACTGAGAGATCATTTCCATTTTATCATGCCGAGATTTATATGCAACGTTATTACTCTGCGTTTCGTTTGCGTGGACACTTGTTGTGTTGGTCCTGATTTGCAGGAGTGTCGCTGATCCGCACTGTGAAGAAAGCAATTTTTGTGCTCATTCTTTACACAACAAGTCACACGAGACTTTGGAAGAACTTAACTGGCCGAAGAAACTAATGGGCACATCGCGCTCTGTTTATGTTTTTGTCTATATCGGTGGTTGTATTGCGTCCTGCGAAACTGCGGCCACTGCTAGTTACCTGCATTCAAAGTTACTAAAAAGAAATTTACATTACAGTCAAGTTCAGAAAAGTCTGTGATTAGATTATTTCAAGCACGTCACTGAGAGCAGGGCTGTGATGCTTTAGAATCTCAGTCCATATCCTCTTATCAACAAAGTTTTGAATACTAGCAGCGTAAAGTATTTCCGTCCCAGGGAACGCCGCCTTATCGTAGGCATCTTTAGTGCCGGGCGGGAGGGTTTTTGTGATTTGATGACGTCGAGAGCAGTACCGGCGGTAGAGTAGCTACTGGCAGGGTCACCCAAGTCGCAGTGCTCTCGACTGAGGAGCCAGACGAAGCGTGTCTCACACCATAGAGTAGGGGCGGCTCTATAGGCTAGGTCGTCAACCCTTCTAGGGGAGCTAAGCCCGAAATGAAAGCCCGGTCCTCCAGGATGAGGATTGAGCGCGGGGTTCACGTCCCTGCCTTGTAAAATAATGTATTATTGCAAATAATTCAACGAGGTATGTCGGACTGCTGCTACGAATATAAACTGTGCTAGGAAACAGGAATATGGAAATATCGGTGCTTAAATTCGGAACATGAAACTTGCGTATGCTGTTGCAAACAAGAGTGGTGAACAGTGTTGCAGAAGTGATGCTAAGGTTGTTGCACCGCAGGAAATCAGATGAAAGGGAAAAGAAGCAGAAATTCTCCCTGTACTATTCTGGAAAAGACGAAAGACGAGGGGAGTATGGAGTTTGGTTTATAGAATCGAAGAATATGCGTAGATCTATTATTGCTTTCACTCCACATAATGAAAGAACATGTACTCTGTGTGTGAAAGACAAATTTCACAAAGTGATCTTTGTGAATGCATATGCACCAACGAAAGAATCAGATGAAGATGCTATGGACATTTTCTATGATGAACTACAGGAGATTTGTGACAGAATACCCAGATAACGTTTCCAAAATAGATATTGGCGACTATAATGCAAAAGTAGGAAAGGAAAAGGCGTTCACAAGTGTGTTTAGTACGAAGAGTCTGCAGGGTGAAACTAATAATAATGATAAGAATGTAGCCCAATTTGCTTCTGCAAATAAGTTGAACGCAGTAAGTATCTATTTTCCAAGGAGAAAATCTGCAAAGAGGCATGGAAAATACCAGGAAGAAATGAAGCAAACTAAATAGACCATAGGCCTATATTGATATTAAAGAGGTAGGCATACAATATGGAAAATGTACGCACTTCCGAGGAGTTAATTCTGATTTAGACCATTACCTAGTAGGAGCCAAAATGAGACAGGAACTTGCCATGGGTGCCAAAGGAAGTAGTACCAGACTAAACAAATGGACTATAGAACAACTGAAAGATAGGTCTACTGTTCAGGAGTTCCAGAACATATTGTGACAATAGTTAGGAATAAAATATGGCGAAGATGATGTAGAGAAAGAATGTAACTCTATTGAAGATGTCATTAGGACTACAACACATGGAATACTGGGGGAAACAAGCAGACTTAGGGATGAAGACTGGTATGATAATGAATGTAGACAGGCAGTGGAACAGAAACAGGAAACAAGGCTGAATTACTTGCAGCGGAATACTAGATAAAATCAGGTTTTATATAATGAAAAGAGAATAGAGGCAGCAAGGGTATGAAGGAAGAAAAACAGGGAAGCCTTGAAGAGAAAGTTAGAGGAGGTGGAAGAGTACTACCAAAGGAATGAAAGCAGAAAATTCCACAAGAAAATTAAAGAAGGAAATCAAGAATATAGATTGAAAATAACAGCTTGTAGAGACTAAGAGGGACATTTGCTCACAGATGAACAAGACGTTCTGGATAACCGGAGAGAATACTTCAAGGGAATTTTGGAGGGCAAGTCTATCAGGAATGAGCACCCACTGTATTATAGAGCAGATACAGAAATAGAGAAATGAACGCTAGAGGAAGTAAGGAAGATGGTGTATTGTCTAAAAACTTACAAAGCACCAGAAACTGACAAATTAATTGCAGAGCTGCTCAAAAATGGAGGAACTGATCTTCATAAGCGGATCCAATACTTTATTAAGTTGATATGGAATCAGGAAAGAATCCCAGAAGAGTGGGCCTTAGGTGTAATTCAAGGAAGGAGACAAAAATGGAGACAAGACCTGCTGTTCAAGTTACAGAGGAATTAACCTGCTGAACGTAACCTATAAGATCTTCTCTAGTATTGTCTACAACATGTTAGCACCATATGCAGAACAGATTCGGGGGGAGTATCGGTGTGGGTTTCGACCTTATAGGTCAACAACAAACCAGATGAAACTTCCTGGCAGATTAAAACTGTGTGCCCGACCGAGACTCGAACTCGGGACCTTTGCCTTTCGCGGGCAAGTGCTCTACCAACTGAGCTACCCAAGCACGACTCACGCGCGGTACTCACTGCTTTACTTCTGCCAGTACCTCGTCTCCTACCTTCCAAACTTTACAGAAGCTCTCCTGCAAGAAACCAGATATTTATGTTGAGGCAAATACATGAAAAGGAATGTGAGTATAACATTGAGCTTCATAACCTGTACGTAGACTTCCCGCAGGTTTTTGATAGTCTCGATAGGTCATAAATGCTGAATGATTTGCTGCTTCTTGGTATGCCATCGCGGTATGTCTCACTTATTCAAGCAACATTAGCTGGTTCCAGAGCTGCAGTGAGAGGGGATGGAGAACTGAGCAATTGGCTTAGCGTTAGTAAAGGAGTCAAATAAGGGGACGCCTTCTCTACAATGCTTTTCAATCTGACTCTTGAAGCAGCCATGCGGAAGCGTCAGATATCTGAATACGTAGGCATAAAGTCGATTCAGATATGCGCATATGCTAATGATGTAGCTGTTATTGGTAAAACCAGGGTATTGCTAGAGAACACAATATACGATCTGAAAGAAGCCACAGAACCTAGAGGCCTTTCTATAAATGAAAAAAAGTCTAATAACTAGGATAGACAACCAGTAGACAGTTTCAATTTTGAACATGTGCAGTAGTTTGACTATTGGGGTTCTAATATTAACAGCACATCTTCCATGTCAACAGAAATAAACCTGCACATCCTAAATGGTAATAAATGCTTCCACATGTTTAAGAAATTGTTGGATTCCAGGTTATTAAATAGGCAGCAGAAGCTGCGATCATGTAAGGCCATTATCAGGCCAGTTGGCTGCCAAACACGAACGGTAACGAGTGTTGATGAGCGGCAGCTCGGGATATTTGAATGTAGAGCGCTGCGCAAGATCTATGGGTCAGTTCAGGATAATAACAGTTTCTGGAGATCTAGGACGGATACTGAGCTGGACCGCCTCATACAAGAAGCTGCCATCGTAAGAATATTATGAAACGTAGAGGATTAACCTGGCTTGGAGACGTCCTCAGGATGGATACTGGAAGAACAACTAAAAAGATTTTTGAATGGAGGCAAACCGGAAGAAGACAGAGAGGAAGGCAACGAAAATGATGTATAGATGATGTGGAAGAAGATATAAAATCTCTCAGAGTCCGAGAACGGCGGAGAACCTTGCCGGATTGGGCAGAATGGGGGGGAATCTTGTTGATGAGGTTAAAGATCACGCAGGGTTGTACCTCCGTGCGAAGAAGATCATAAAGCATTTCGTCTTGAAGTGTGGGCCCCCTATTGCAGATACATTTACAGTTCCCTTTAGTTCAGCAAACCCATCCCTTGTAAGACTTGAAACGAGCAGCACCTACATGAAGCTGAGCTTCGAAGAAATCATTAATTTGGTTAACAGTATCTTCTTATCGTAGCATTTAGTTCTGCAACTGAGGGAACAACTTCCTACACATCCCAAAAATACACACTCCTGCCTATGAAAACAAGAAGGGGGTCGTAATCCACGTGATGTACAGGGTATAAATTTTAAGCTGACAAACGAGCATAACTCGAAAAATAATCTAATCCGAATCAGCGGAAAAAATTAATAGTTGGGTCAACATTTGTAAAAATCTAATTCCTCTCTCTCAAATCCCACCCTATGGGGAGAGATGGAGAGTTTTAGTTTTAGCGAATCAAAATTTACAAAGTAAATAAGTAATTTTTATTCATCTGTAACCATTTTACCTGCAAAAATAAGAACATGGATATTCTTGAATTACAGCGCCTACTACCAAGAATGAAAACAAATGTTGAAGACAAAATGTATCTAGTGTATATGTAGAATCCGATTCTGCAGTAAAAATGGGCATTCCCATACGAAATTTTAAAGTTGCCTCCCGCCCCACCCCAAGGGGATGGGGCGGGCTAATTTTAGCACCAGAAGTTGTCCCCCTCGAAAATAATCAACTTTGGATTCTGAACATTTTTTTCGTTTGAAGCTTATTTTTCGAGTTATTCTGGTTTGTCTACTTAAAATATACACCCTGTATTGTAGGCTACAAAATGTTTTTCGGGTAGCAGCCAGTACTCTGTCTAGTCACTTTCTGTTCCATCAAGAGAGCTGGTGGGAGAGTGGCATTCTGTGGGAGAGTGGCATTCTGTGCTTCAGTCTTCGGTGTTTGCTAGGTTTGATGTCCGTCTATCAATCTGCCAATAACAGTGAATAATGAGATGACTTCTTGGCCCCGAATCTGAGTAAGTGCAGTAAGTGATTGCTCTCCAGAGGTTTACCTTGCCTACATAAAATAAAGACACTGTAAAATATGCACGACACGAAGATCATTTGAAAGGATTACTAATTTCCGACAACTGCCACACAAACACCAGACTAGATGCCAGTGGATGCCTGATGTGGTGGTAACAGAGGATGCTTACAAAGACGATCAGACATCTAAAAGAAGGTAACAAATTAAGAAATTTGTTTACAATACGTCCACATTATAAATGGTTCAAATCGCTCTGAGCACTATGGGACTTAACATCTGAGGTCATCAGTCCCCTAGAACTTAGAACTACTTAAACCTAACTAACCTAAGGACATCACACACATCCATGCCCGAGGCAGGATTCGAACCTGCGACCGTAGCGCCTAGAACCGCATGGCCACCGCGGCCGGCACACTTTATAATTGAGACGTACGTAACTTTGAGGAGCTGCTGGTCCTTTTGTTGTGCTGAGTTGTATACAACGATAGTAATGTTACTGATAAAAATAAATAATCTTGAATTCTGACACAATCAGACAAATCACTGATAACTAATAATGCTTAGAAACATCGTGCTAGGGCGATGTAATATACTCACTGCAGTCTTACATACTAAAGTGCAGACGAATTCGAAGATTCACTGAGTCCGGGGTAAAGCTCTGAGTGTGGCTGCTTACAAAGACGCGCTAGCCAATCACAGTTGCAGGCAGTGAGGTCGTGTTAACGCAGTGTCCTCTAGTAGAATGTTGGCGTGTCGGCCCCCATCGGGGACAGCAAGCGATGGCAGAATAAACGATGGAATAGCGAGCTCGCCCGGCTGTCCACTGGTGGGGTTTAATGTACCGATGGGAAAGACCATAGTGTTCGCGTATGGCTCCGGCGCATCGTACTGCATCTGAAACAGTAATCTGAGCAGCAGTTGGCACCACAGTGGCGCAATGACCTGTTAGAAATCGGTTACAAGGACATCTCCGAGTCAGAAGCGCTGTAGCGTGCATCCCACTGACCCCAAACCGCCGCCATTTGGGACTTCAGTGGCGTCAAGCGAGAGCTCATTGAAGGTCAGGGTGGAGGTCTGTTACATTTACTGACGAAAGTTGGTTCTTCCTCGATTACGGTGGTGGCCGAGTGTTGGTTGGAGGTCCAGTTGAAGGCCTGCAATCATCCTGTATATGTACGAGACACACAGGTCCTAAACGCGGAGCTGTGGTCCGAGATGCGATTTCACGCACCCGGACTGCAAATCTGTGCGTCAGTCTGGTGACTCGAGCCGTTGCGCTGCCATTCACGAACAGTATTTCACGGGGAGTTTTCCAGCAGAATAACGCTCGCCCACGTACCTCCGTTGTTGCAAAACATGCTCTTCAGAGTGTCGACATGTTGCTTTGATCTGCTCGATCACCAGATCAGTTTCCAATCGAGTATATATGGCAAATCATCGGACGACGACTCCTGCGTCATCCACAGCCAGCATTAACCGTCCCTGTACTGACCGACCAAGAGAACAGGCAAGAAAATCCATCTCATAAACTGACTTTCGGCACCTGTACAACACAATGTAGGTACGTTTGCATGCTTGCATTCAACATACTGGCGGTTACACCTGTTATTAATGAACTAGCATTTCACATTTCCACTGGATTATCTCGCGCTTACATTAACCTGTGGTCTTACAATATTAAACGCTTAAATGTCACCTAGGCAAATATATTCCCGAAATTTCATTAGTCTGCATTAATTATTTGGTATGTTTAGAGTTAACAATTAGTCGGGAGAAAACAGGGAGTGGAAAAGGCAACGTAGATTTATGATGGTTTAGAACAATAGAAGAAAGGAAGGAAAGTAAGTTTAAGTTGTGGGACTGGACAGAATATAACACTGCTCGACAGTTATGAAGGTTTCAAAAGGCAACAGTGGATCAATCTGAGGAAAATAGTACGCAATAGTGATAAGATCGTTGAGTATAAGGATGAGGATCAAGAAGTGGTGTACAAAATTCTGAAAACTGTTAATGCCATTCTCATATTTAATGAAATTAAAGACAACTAGCTGTCAGGCAGAAAGATTAATGCAGGGCAAGAAATTTCGACTTTCGATAGTAATATGAAACTAGCAGAAGCAAAAGTATACGGACACATACACGAATTCGAGTCAGATGTGATACGTTTGGATCTGAATGAAGAGGAATGAGAAAATACTAATGCATTAGATTCATCTCAAGTGAAACACACACTGTATGAAACTAAAGACATCTGTAAAGAGAGAGAAAAATACAGATAGAGAATAGCAGCAAGATGATTTTTTGTGGAGTGATACAGAAGTAGCCAAAGATTTATTACGGGTGAATAACGATAACGAATCCTAGAAATGTACGCAGCCCGTGACAGCTACAGAAATGTAAGAAGTAACAACTTAAATTTTGGCAGACACTGGGAGCCAAACTAGTGTTCTATTACTGTCATTTTTAAAAGGCATTAAAACAGAACCGCATGCAGCTGAAATACCTGTTACGGGTGTGAAGATTATTGGTGCTATGGGTGCTTATGGCGGACCGATTAAGGCACAAATATTCGTACGTTAGTTCATGAAAAGTGTTACCTTAGAACACATACACTCCTGGAAATTGAAATAAGAACACCGCGAATTCATTGTCCCAGGAAGGGGAAACTTTATTGACACATTCCTGGGGTCAGATACATCACATGATCACACTGACAGAACCACAGGCACATAGACACAGGCAACAGAGCATGCACAATGACGGCACTAGTACAGTGTATATCCACCTTTCGCAGCAATGCAGGCTGCTATTCTCCCATGGAGACGATCGTAGAGATGCTGGATGTAGTCCTGTGGAACGGCTTGCCATGCCATTTCCACCTGGCTCCTCAGTTGGACCAGCGTTCGTGCTGGACGTGCAGACCGCGTGAGACGACGCTTCATCCAGTCCCAAACATGCTCAATGGGGGACAGATCCGGAGATCTTGCTGGCCAGGGTAGTTGACTTACACCTTCTAGAGCACGTTGGGTGGCACGGGATACATGCGGACGTGCATTGTCCTGTTGGAACAGCAAGTTCCCTTGCCGGTCTAGGAATGGTAGAACGATGGGTTCGATGACGGTTTGGATGTACCGTGCACTATTCAGTGTCCCCTCGACGATCACCAGTGGTGTACGGCCAGGTAGGAGATCGCTCCCCACACCATGATGCCGGGTGTAGGCCCTGTGTGCCTCGGTCGTATGCAGTCCTGATTGTGGCGCTCACCCGCACGGCGCCAAACACGCATACGACCATCATTGGCACCAAGGCAGAAGCGACTCTCATCGCTGAAGACGACACGTCTCCATTCGTCCCTCCATTCACGCCTGTCGCGACACCACTGGAGGCGGGCTGCACGATGTTGGGGCGTGAGCGGAAGACGGCCTAACGGTGTGCGGGACCGTAGCCCAGCTTCATGGAGACGGTTGCGAATGGTCCTCACCGATACCCCAGGAGCAACAGTGTCCCTAATTTGCTGGGAAGTGGCGGTGCGGTCCCCTACGGCACTGCGTAGGATCCTACGGTCTTGGCGTGCATCCGTGCGTCGCTGCGGTCCGGTCCCAGGTCGACGGGCACGTGCACCTTCCGCCGACCACTGGCGACAACATCGATGTACTGTGGAGACCTCACGTCCCACGTGTTGAGCAATTCGGCGGTACGTCCACCCGGCCTTCCGCATGCCCACTATACGCCCTCGCTCAAAGTCCGTCAACTGCACATACGGCTCACGTCCACGCTGTCGCGGCATGCTACCAGTGTTAAAGACTGCGATGGAACTCTGTATGCCACGGCAAACTGGCTGACACTGACAGCGGCGGTGCACAAATGCTGCGCAGCTAGCGCCATTCGACGGCCAACACCGCGGTTCCTGGTGTGTCCGCTGTGCCGTGCGTGTGATCATTGCTTGTACAGCCCTCTCGCAGTGTCCGGAGCAAGGATGGTGGGTCTGACACACCGGTGTCAATGTGTTCTTTTTTCCATTTCCAGGAGTGTATTTTTAGTACTACCACAACTGATTAAAGAAATTATTGTAGGACTCTAATAGGAGATAGATACCTTGTTAGGTTGGAAAAGGAAGTGTTGAAGTAAATTTCGTTGAAGTTAATAAAATAGATACAATGGGTACACCTATCTGTGAGTAGTTAAATTGCCTGCACGTAACTGTTTATGTAACAGAGGAGAGTATTACGATATTCAAAGCTTCAATTGGATTTTCTGTTATGAGGACGAATTTGTAGAGACAATCGATCAAGATTCGGATATGTCTTCAGGAAAACGAGATGATTTGTATAATATTCTCATTCAAAAAAAAAGAGGTACTTCCTGACAAATCGATTTTGGTCCACCATTTCGAGTATAAAATTGTGGCTGTAACACATGAACTATTTATGCGCACCTGTATCGAATGCCATTACCTATGGAAGACCGGATGCAAAAGGGAAACAGGTCAATGGAAGAGTGGGGAATTATAGAAGGATGTAAGAGGAAGTATAACAATTCACTAATTGTGATAGGCGAAAGGAATCGTGAGGGTCATAATGGTGAAAGGTGCACGCTCTCTCAATAAAATTGTTAAATGTGAAATAAATACCCGAAACGGTTGGATGAGACGTCACAGAAATTTCACAATGTACACGACATGAAAAGTTTATATCTGACTATGGGCTACTGGCAAGTTCCTTAGGGACAGGAATCGAGAAAATTTTTCACCTTTTCTCTTTGACAGGAAATGCTGTCAGTATAAAGTTATTTCTTCGAATTGAACAAATCAATATCCGTGTTCATCTGAGCTCTTGACAACTTGCTGCGAGGCGAAACAGTTGCTAAAATTACGATACACCTTGACAATTTACTTCATGGCAATTTTCTTCATAGGATCAACATGGAGACATAACGAAAGACATTTTCCATGTTTGAGAGATGGTGGGAAGACTTTAAGGATAAAGAGATGCAATGTTGTGAGAGAGAAACTAAATTAGGTTAGAGATAATTGGAATCATGCCAAAATAGCAGAAAAAATCTGAAGACAAGAAAGCAAATAAAAGCTTATCCAGGAGTACGCAATTTACATATCAGATTCATAGAGAAACATGCCCTCAGTGATCCAGATTTATGCCATTCGGAAAAAAGTAGTGCTCTTGTATGGATAGACAAATGGCAGGAAGCCCTCAAAATGTTAAAACAAGACTTCCTGTAAGATCATATATTACATCTTCCTCATTTGACTTTATCGTTCCATATGGGAACCGATTTATACGACTATGGCATCGCAGTTCATATTTTACATGATTTATGGAAAGTGGAGAACAAAGACAATCATACAATAACTTTTGCTATTTAAATCTAAGGATCAGAAAAATTATTCTATTTCTGAGATGGAGCCCATTGATGTTGTCTGTGGTTTTAAGAAGTTGAAAGGATTTCTATGGGGACACGAAGCTGTAGTTCATGCTGGTCATAGAGCACTTACGTATTTTAAAGAATATTGTCGTCTGTTACACATCAGACAGACAAGATGGGCATTATTACACAACAACTTGACTACGGTATATGATACGTAAGGGGTCCAGACAACAGCCTCGCTGATGGACTGTTGAGGCTGCCATACGCTTTTAGTGGTTGAGTCAGCTAAGCTGATATTGAAGGAATGTTCAGAACAAAGTCTTTCGAAGATATTGAAGGAAGAATGAATGTAGACAATTTATGGACAATCATACGTTGCTATCAGAACGAGTATGGATGTCTGGAGTTAGTTAAGATGAAATATGGTGCTAAAGACAATGAGGCTGAAAAAGTAAGGAGATATTATGTAATTTATGAAGCTGTAATATATTTATGAAAGAATGAGCGTAGGGGAGGTTGGTGTCTATTTTGGCCAGCCAAATATGTATCTGAGCTGTTACAATACTTTCACAGAATTTTGTGAGCCCTTAACGGACCGAAAAACGCACTAGAGTATGTCACTTTTAACAACATGATGAGAGAGGTAGCTGAGAGGGTATAATCGTGTTACAGGTGTGCAAAAGCAGAAGTGACAAATATAGCTAACTGTTTCCAATGTAGTGTACATAATGTAACAATGCAATGCAAATATTCGCGGCCGATTCATAAAATCCGTTGTCCAACACCTCTGGTAACTGTGGATACATTCGGATACTGCTAGACATATTTTAGAAATTCGTTAAGCTATATACTTTACATAATGCAAAAGACCAAGCAATGGTCATTAAATCTGCAGAATATTACTTTTAAAAATCGTAAAACCGAAATCATTATTGTCATATAACGGACGTCAACTTCAAAACGGGATGATCCGCAAAAACAGACTGTGATAGTAAACCAGCCATCAAAACAGGTGTGGATTAACATGCTGCAACTATTCATCCTATTACTATTGCACAATTTTCCTTATTATGAGAATTTACTATATTATCATAGACCAATAGTTAACCAATGTAGATGTAGTTTCCATTGTGCACTAACAGTAAACATACTATTTTGATCTGCACGTCAGCACACTTACAACAATACTCATGCACTACTTCAATGTTGATTCAGTAAACAAATATTACATTTCCAACAGGAAACAGGCTGTATATATTAACATCTGATGTAGCGCGAGAACACTTCAAACGCTCCATGAGAGAGGCAGGGTCAGAAGCGGATTATATATAGTGTATGTTACTAATCCGTAAGACGACTATTAACGATTAATGTTGTTGATGCATGACGATGCAGCTTAAAATTCTTTCGAGATTGAAAAATATCTTCTATAGCAAACCAAAAAGAAAATCCGTTGACGGTGTTGTTCACAGTATGTGATTTGCATTAAAACACTTCGTTCAGTTTCAGCAGCAGTAAATATTCATATTTTAAGTTGACGGATACATTCACTGTCCGCGATGTCGATCCTAAGTTATAATAATAATGACGAGTGACTAGGGCCTCCCGTCGGGTAGACCGCTCGCCTGGTGCAAGTCTTTCGATTTGACGCCACTTCGGCGACTCGTGCATCGATGGGGATGAAATGATGATGATTAGGACAACACAACACCGAGTCCCTAAACGGAGAAAATCTCCGACCCAGCCGGGAATCGAACCCGGGCCCGTAGGATTAACAGTCTGTCACGCCGAACACTCAGCTACCGGGGGCGGACGATCCTATGTTCGAGAGCGGTTTTAAATATCGTCGGTGAGCACAAATTTTCACGACTCCCGTTGCATAGAACTGTGGAAATAAGAAGCAGTGGCATCGAAACGTTAACCAACACAAATTGTTTCTCAGATTTAACTACCCGAATTGATTTTCTGACAAGGTATGTAGAACAATATCACACGAATCTATGACCCTATCGCCAAACACAATTATATGACTCTCTAATCCTATGGCTTGTACGTTGAAATCTTCCCTAACACTATAGCAAGAGTAGGAAATTTACGAGTGGCATCCTCAAATTTCGCCGCTAAACGTTCTGCAACTACGGCTTCTGAAGCGGGGACTCCATAAAGGCACCAGAGTACTATGTTTGAATTAGAAATCATCTCCTTCGAGGTTACTTCCCATGGGCAGTCTGTACAAGTCACACGGGTTGTTATTGCGTAACGTATGAAAACGAACACATTACAATTTCAGCCCCCAAACTATCCATGCGATTACAAATGATGTTCAAAATGTGATTGTTATTCACTTCGTTTTCCCTCATTCTCATTGGAACGGCGTACACAGACATGGTTAGATGTGATAACAGAAGCGAGTCCGAAAACAATATGGGATATGAAAACAACTTTGGAATTTGACTGGCACTTAGTACGTGTAATTTCTGGAGTAAATTTAAAGGCTTTGATGTGAAGCGCTTGGTGATGAACACTACTCCGCTATGCAAGACAGAGAGTTGTGGGGTGTCTGTAAAAGCGAGTTTAATGAAGGTTATTAAGTTACAGTTGCCAGGCAGAGGACAAGGGAAATCCCGGGCAAGTGAGCACGGGGAATGTTTAATATCTCAGTGGAGAGATAAATTTAAGACATCACATTTCGCACCCCTATAAAAACCACACAGACATGTTATTTACATATGTATATATTAAGTTTAGGTTACGGTGAGACTGAGAACTTAGTGTTCTTCAGTCTTCTGAAAGCTGTCTTCTGAAAGCTGAACATAAAGCAGCCTGTCAACTCCTTCTGACGTTTAGTTCTGACCCCTCTTACTACAATGCACTCTCGGCAGTTAAGGTAGACACACTCGTATTTAATTTTATTACTGTAATTATTTTAATATTGTTATTATCAGATGTAATTGTTATTTGGCACTGCTCATGAATAAAATTACGTTAAACTGCAGATATTTTATTCTTAATTGTAAAAAGATACGATAACAGCAACCAACGGCATTCTTCATGGCGGACGTGCCCACTGGAAGAGATCCACCTCCCTCTATGTTATTGCAGTGTGAGTTGCTAAGCAACCGTCGCTCTATACCCACATCCTTCGGCGAAAAAAGGAACTGTTGAAGTATAAAACCGACCACTGTAAAAATGTGACAGATATGAAAGACCATGTAATATAAGTTCTTTCATATTTCGTATGATTAGCCACAAATAATATGTTATATAAAGTCAAAAACACGACAGAACCAGTTGCGACAAAACTATTCAAAGAAACGAGAGTGCAGTGCATTCTGATGGTCGGTAGCAGCGCGCATACTCTTTTTTGGTTGCTTTTCTTGTCAACAATGAAACATTGAGAAAAAAATGGAAAATTTAATAATAAAAGCCATCTCCTGTCTTTTCAGTACCGTTTGTGGTATGCCAATGCACATTTCGAAGCCACCGCCCTGTTATCAGGATTTCAGTTCGTATAAAAGAACTTCAACTGCAACGTAAATACGGTAGAAGTGCATGTTAGTGGGAGTCCATCCCACATCCATTCGTAGCAGCCACTTACAAAATTGTGGTGAACTATGTACAGAAGTACAGAAGAGCAAATGCAATTTCGTTGTTAGTACTTGAGAGCATGCCTGCGAATTTGGTTTCTCTCTCTTGTATATGGCGTCATAACGAAGCCGCTTCTACGAGCTTTTTACGCTGTTAGATCATACACAGGTATCAAAAGCATTTTTACAAGTTTCGAACAACATGCAAAATTGCATGGATATTTAAGTGGCACGAAAATAACATATCTAACTTACATGTAACAGTGCTTAATTTTTGCACGAAAACTACATGAAGAAAAGGTGCCAGTCTGCTGAAAATACAGGAAACCATTCCAGCTGCATTAGGTCTTCTTGTGTTCTATTTTGATTACGTTATTTTGATTTAGCGCAACTTAAACTCAGTGCGTCTAGGCGGCTAACCTTCGTGGATTCAGTTGGTAAGTTGCTGCTTGACATTGCGAGACACTATTACAAATGTCTTACTTCAGTTATACATCAAAGAAATACGTTTGGTGGACTAGTTGCTGGTGAAGATTTGATATATATTTCTAGTTAGTTCTTTCCTTACTCCCTGATGAACTTCTTTTTTGTGAATTAGGGCTGGCCAAACGATACTCGCGTTCGAACGGGTTCGAGTTTTCCCGATGGTTCGCAGCGTTTGACGAAGAATCGAGCTTGTTACAAAAATCATGTCACATTTCGCTGCGCTAGTTAAAGGGATACCCAAGAAACTATCAACTATCCACAACATGAAGATATGACTCTGCTCAAAATTCAACAATGTCGTGAAACACTGGAGGAAACAGCATTACTGCACAGACTCCAAACAAGTTCTCCTACAGTAAAGGTATATATAGGCAGAGATACAGATACGTGCAACTAAGAGCCAAAACATTATTACTACCTGCTTAATAACTTGTGTCTCCGTCTTTGGAACGACATATTTCACTGGATGTGCGCATCTGGGATGCAACCGTTTGTCAGTAGGTTTGTGGAGGTACGTGGCAGTAGATGTCTACGTACAGGTCACGTAACTCGCGTACATTCCCATTTGCAGCACATATCTTCGCTAGGGTGAGCCCCCATCAATGTCTGCTGCGCTTTCATACCTTTTTTACCGCCTCATGGGCCCTCAACTCCATCAGGCAGCATCCAGCGTTGCTGTGGGCAGTGATCGCAATGTTTTGACTTATCAGTGAGCATGTAAGCTGTTATTTAAGTAGAGGTAGCAGACAGAGAAGAAAATTTTTTACTACAAAAATGGTTACTGAACCAAACCAAGTATTCGTTCAGGTTTACCAAGCAGATTGAAAATGAGCAGTTCACTCCCTGTTCACATATCAGAGTAAGTGATAAAAACGTTGCCAGTCACTAATCAGTCTGAAAACAAGACAGCAACATTTAGCAATTGATCAAGAATTAGATGCCGAACAAACGATGTATACCACAATAAAGTGACTATAATTTTTATAGCGAGAATGAATTACAGCGGTAAGATCCGTCTTGTTGATAGTACCATCGGACGTCACTAGATAGCTGGCAAGGTAAACTTGAGAACTGAACAGAATCGCGTTCGCACTCTTATATTTATTTGTTAGTTGCCGTGTTTCACAGCTATTTTTGTTACTAAAATCGGTATGTATTAAACCTCTACGTAACATCTTTGTGGTAGTACCAACAAAATTCACTAGCTTGCAGATCGATCAAAATATCGAACAAAATCGGAGATTTACCAGACTCTGACCTAAATCGTTCGGATTGTTCGGATCGTGTTCAGACACAGCGCGATTTTCAATATACTTATAACACTTGGCAGAGGGATAAAATTACGTCTGCTAATATTTAAAATCGTTAATTACGTATTTTTTTAACTACGAGATTTTGTAGCTAAAACGGGCAAATGCCGGTAGCTTCTTTACCAACGACTTTCTGTATCACGAATAACTAAATAACATTTAAGTTTAAAGAAATATCCCATTTAGAATCTCTAACACGGTTACTCCAACTCTGCTTTTAGTTTTTCAATCAGATGAGGGTGTAGTGGGCAAATAATGTATTTTCATAAAATTTTGGGATCATATATCTGACTTAAGTGATATTAACGTAAAACACCGTTTCTTGTACTTTCATTCAAACTATCCACATGAGCAAAATAAAATTAGCTAGCAGCCCGAGAGTTTTAAAATTCAGTTGTACGAGACAGGATCGCTTACTACTCACTTTTTAATTTTCCAACCATAAGTAACAGATTTTTTGCTGCCTTTTCATAGAGCAGTTGTATAGTAAACAGAGCAACTTCAAAATTTAAATCTCACGCAAGACTTTGCCCGACAGTTCTCACACAAAATAATAAAACATAAAAATCTTCTACTCGTAGGCTCCGCTTTCATTTACCAAAACAAAAACTATGCCACTTCATTGCACAATTTTTCCAAACTAGTCCCATCTCAATACATGCGCTTATTAATTAGTTCAGATGCTATCCACAATAGCTCCGAATAGACAGGCGTCGCATTTTATCTATATGTTACCGCAACTGCTGTATAAGAGCGACCCTAGCCGTATCTACGTCTTAGACCTAGACCAACTTCCCCTGTATCATTATATAGAATTGAACAATTCGGTTCCCTTACAACACCGTACTTCATTATAAGGTTCAATAAAACAATTAAAACTGGTGGTCCGGTATTTTCATGATTGGTATGTCCTGTTGTGGTTTATTAGGTGTGTCGACGGTGGATTTCATAATGACTGCCAGTCCGCCACCTCCTCTGTCAACTAGACTCGGAACTAATTACGACCACGAGATAACTCACCAAATCCATATAAAACAAACGTACAACACTTGAGTTACGCATTTATCAATTCAATAACATTATCTACTCTTTTCTGGTGCATTTCTCGAGGTATACGACTTATCGTGCGAACGTTTCGAATATGAGATTTTGTTCCTATGAATCGCTCTGTTGACAATTGATATATAACATTCTCCCATTTAATAGTGTTAGAAGACTTTATATTTAGGCCTGGATCTTATTCTAGGAAGAGTCAAAACCCAGGCTTCGACCTTACCATATACGACGGTTTTATTCAGTTTACTAACAAATTAAAGTACCTCGGACTACTCCTCGTTCGGTAACTAGCGTGGAAATCTCATCTATTAATTACAGTTACAGAACTTGCAGAAAATCATTAGTAAGTTTCCTGATCATGCCGTTCTAAAAGGGGGGTGACTTCAATTCGCCAGGTATAGATTGGGGGTGTTATGCCATCAAAACTGGTGCCAGGGACAGAGTTTCATGGGTCATTGTTCTGGATGTTTTGTCCGAAAATTACCTTCAACAGACAGAGAACCAACTCGTGAGGGTAATATCTCAGACCTCCTGGCAACTAAGAGACCTCAACTTACCGAGACACTTAACATAGAGGAAGGTATCAGTGATCATAAAGCTGTGACAGCATATTGGACGACTGGTCCTACAAGGAATGTTAAGTAACGTAGGAAGATATATCTGTTCAGCAAGGGTGACAAATTTCAGAATATCTCAGCAGTCAGCATCAAATATTCGGTGATGAGGACGAAGATGTGGGGAACAAATGGAAAAAACTCAAAGGCATCGTTCAATATTCCGTAGACAAGTATGTTCTGAGTAAGGTTTTAAGAGATGGGAAAGATCCACCATGGATTATTAGACGTGTTAGAAAAGAGGTATGTAAACACAGAGCACATAATATCAGATTCAAGAGAAGTTAAAACCTAGCCGACAAACAAACGCTGAACGAAGCGAAAATGAACGTAAGGAGAACAACGAGAGAATCATTCAACGATTTTGAAAGTAACCTGAATAAAAGCCCTAAGAGATTTTGGTTGAATGTAAAATCAGTGAGTGAGTCAAAATCATCTATTCATTCTCTCAGCGACCACACCGACGCCGAAACGGAAGATAAAAGAGAGAAGGCCGGAATACTTAATTCGTTCTTCCGCAGTTGTTTCACTGTGGAAGATCGTAGCACTGGCCCTCCTTTCAATCGTCGTGCGAACGTAAAAAATGGCAGATGCTGAGTTAACCGATAACGGAACTGAAAAGAAGCTGCAAAAGGTTAGTAGTGGAAAAGGGTCAGGACCAGATGAAATACCCATCATATTCTATAAAGATAATGCGAAAGAACTTGTTCCCCTCCAAGATGTAATTTATTGTAGATTGCTTGAGCAGCGAAAGGAAAAGAGCGCAGGTCACTCCCGTTTTTAAGAAAGGAGGCAAGACAGATCCACACAAGTGTAGACCTATATCGTTGAAGTTAATCTGTTGTAGAATTATGGAACGTGTTTTATGCTCAAGTGCTATGGTGTTTTTGGAAAATGAATATCTCCTCTATAAGAATCATCATGGATTTCCCCAATCGAGAGCCTGCGGAACTCAGCTCGCTCTGTTCCTACGTAAGATCCAGAACGCAGTGGACAACGGTACTCAAGTTGATGCCGTGTTCCTTGATTTCAGTACGGCATTTGACTCTGTCCCGCACTGCCGTATACTGAAAATAATACGAGCTTTCGTTGTATCGGAGCAGACCTGCGATTAGATTCAAGACCTTCTTGCAGATGGAACTCTACACGTCGCTCTTAGCGTAACAACAACGACAGACGCAAAGGTAATATCCGGAGTACCACAAGGAATTGTGATAGAACAGTTGCTGTTTGCAATATGTACAAACGATCTAGTAGAAAGTATAGGGTGCAGATGATGCAGTTGTCTATACCAAAGTATCAACGCTAGAAGATAATAAGAATTTGCAGAACGACCTGCAAAAAATTGATGATTGGTGCAGGCTCTGACAATTGACCCTGCATGTTGATAAATGTAACATATTGCGCATACATAGGAAAATAAATCTACTACTGAACAGCTACACTATTGATCACAAACAGCGTCTGCCGTAAAATATCTAGGCCTGACTATCCAGAGCGACCTTAAGTGGAACGACTACATAAAATAGATAGAGGGGAAAAGCAGATACCACACTCAGATTCATCGGAAGAATCTTAACGAAATGTAACTCATCCACGAAAAATGTGACTTACAAGCCTCTTGCTGGCCCGATTCTTGAGTATTGTTAATCTATCTTGATTTCGTACCAGTTAACACCGATAGAGGAGAAAGAACACATACAACGAAGAGAGGCGCGTTTCGTCACGGATCGTTTAGCTGGTGAGAGAACGTTACGGAGATGCTAAATAAAAATCTACTGGCAGACGTTACAAGAGAGGCGTTGTGCATCACAGAGAGATTTACTATTGAGATTTCGGGACACCACTTTTCAGTAGGAGTCGGACAATGTATTACTTTTCCCCACTTACAAAGTGGAAAACAGCCTCAAATTTTTTCTGTATAGTCTTATCATAAATAAAGCCGGTACGGTATGTCAGCGTGTTAAAAAAAATGGCTCTGAGCACTATGGGACTCAACTGCTGAGGTCATTAGTCCCCTAGAACTTAGAACTAGTTAAACCTAACTAACCTAAGGACATCACAAACATCCATGCCCGAGGCAGGATTCGAACCGGCGACCGTAGCGGTCTTGCGGTTCCAGACTGCAGCGCCTTTAACCGCACGGCCACTTCGGCCGGCTCAGCGCGTTAAAACTGGCATTGTAGGCCCGCGTGTTTCGTCAAACGGTTAGCTGCTATCTGTAATAAAAAAGACTGAGTTAATGCATCAGCCATGAACTTGAACAAGCTTCAGCGGACATCTGCCCCGAACAAACACAACGAGTAATAACGAACAAAATAAGTTTTAAAAAAAGGGGGCCGCGTGGTTTGAGGCGCCATGTCACGGATTGCGCGGCTTCTCCCGCCGGAGATTCGAGTCCTCCCTCGGGCATGGGTGTGTGTGTGTAGTTCTTAGCGCTACTTAGTTTAAGTAGTGTGTAAGTCTAGGGACAGATGGCTCAAAATGGTTCAAATTGCTCTGAGCACTATGGGACTCAACTGCTGAGGTCATTAGTCCCCTAGAACTTAGAACCAGTTAAACCTAACTAACCTAAGGACATCACAAACATCCATGCCCGAGGCAGGATTCGAACCTGCGACCGTAGCGGTCTTGCGGTTCCAGACTGCAGCGCCTTTAACCGCACGGCCACTTCGCCGGCTTAGGGACAGATGACCTCAGCAGTTTGGTCCCTTAGCAATTCACACATATTGAAACATTTTGGTGTATTTCAGAAACAGCATAATATATATCTTTTGGATCTATGGCTCTTGTCCTTTCTTTCCGCATTTGCAATTAAATTATAGGATATAGATTCCATCTTTTTGCGACCAGACTGCTTTTTCTTTTTACTCAAACATGTTTCAGCATCTCTGTGCCATCAGCAGTAGATTATTGTTTATGTGTGTGCAGTGTGCCGGCCGCTGGTGGCCGAGCGGTTCTAGGCGGTTCAGTCTGGAACAGCGCGACCGCTACGGTCGCAGGTTCGAATCCTGCCTCGGGCATGGATGTGTGTGATGTCCTTAGGTTAGTTAGGTTTAAGTAGTTCTAAGTTCTAGGGGACTGATGACCTGAGATGTTAAGTCCTGTAGTGCTCAGAGCCATTTGAGTCATTTTTTTTGTGTGCAGTGTACTCTGAACGCAAAAGAAGAAGGATCAGTCACAACAAAATATGAGAGACTATCAGTGCAGGACACCATACAGTTTCTCCTGCAAAACCATATAGTGTAAAATCACATTATCAATAAACAAAAACTCACTGATGATGGCACAGTGGTGCTGAAACGTGTTTGGATGAAAAGAAAAAATTGTGTATTTGCAAAAAGGCGGAACCTACACCCTATAATATGTGTCTACCATCCTAAAATCAATGACTCTTACTTACGATCTTTAACTTTTTATCTTTTCTTCAGAACACCAATCGCTAAATCGGTATTCTTTCTCGTCTCTTATGACCACGATACCGATATGAAACTCTGATCTTCCTTCGCTTCATAAAAGATTCAAAACAGTCTAAGCTACTGTGTACCCATTAAATGCTCATGCTCTGTCACAACATCAGTTTCCAGAATGTCTCCCGAAGTCACTAGTAAGAGCTCGTCATTTTCACTTCACCTCCGAGAGAACGGCAGACACTGACCGCAAAGGAACCGCCTGCCCATCGGCTAATATCTGTTCGCACGCAGCCTCCTGTACCGGCTCGATAGCTGGTTCGTCCGCTAATCCCTGATAGCGGATAAGCGCATTTTCAGGCCATCGCTACGGCAGCCGGGATCGACTTCATTACCCTTCGTCCTAAATTAATGGCTCGCCGCGTAAATCGGATCTCGCTTCCACTAGATCGAAAGCGGCGGCGTGTTAGCATGCATGTAGTTACTGCTGAGTCGACGGGACTGGGAGTCCTGTGGGCGCCGAAGGACAGAGTTTACTGTAAACGTTTGTACTACATTTCGGTACAGGCAATAAAGTAAAAGACAGAGCAATTATGTGTATGTAATGAAAGAAGGTCCGGATCTAGGAGTAGCGTATTTTGATAAGTAATCAAAACGTCCTGGGTCCCGGTTTCGAAACCAGCCACCGCTTAAACTGTGAATGAAAATTATCAGCAATGGCTATTCGTTTGGGAGAGATCCATTGGCCTTGTTGACCACTGTAGCGTTTCACAAGAACGAAGACAAGCAGTAGAAACTATCACCGTGTGTGGGCGGGATTATCTTGCTGAAATGAGAGTCTAGGGCTATTGACCTTAGGGTGGGAAATGCCTCTACACCACGGAAGAACCACCAGTCATCTACGACATGAGAATGCAGAGTGCAATGGAAACCACTGTAATGTGTAGCCAAAAGACATGTGTCCTGTAAATGAAAAAATGTCGCTGTATTCTCTCCACTGGCAAAAGATTCTGAATTAGTCTACCATTCATACCTGTGGGAGGCTACTGCCTATGGCGCGGTAACTATTAGAAAAAGCTTGAATAATCAACGGAGTAGTAACAAATTAAGAGTAGGAGAGAGGAATAACAGATATTTGAACGTGGTAGGGAAGCTAGAAAACCTGAAAAGAGGAATTTAAAGGCTCAGATAGATGTAATGGATGGCAGTTAAATGAACTGGAAGGAGGGTGTGGATATCTGGGCACATGAATATAGGGTACTATGAACTGTAGGACAAAATGGTATACTTGCAGTAGAGTTCGTTACGAATGAGAAAGTTGGAAAGAAAGTGTGTTAGAGTGAACAGTTCAGGTGACAGGTTTGTTCTCATCGGAATCACAGCAAATCAACGCCAATAACAGTAGCTCAGGTAAACATACCGACGTCGCAGCCTAATCATGAAGATGTTGAGAAAGTGTATAAGGACACTGAACTGTTAATTCAGAATGTGTAAAAACGATAATGTTATAATCACGGGGGTTCAAACGCGGTAGTAGGCGAACGAATGTAAGAAACAGCTATGGGAGAATATGGATTTGATAGTGGGAGTGAGAGAAGTGAAAGACTGCTTCCGTTCTACAATAAACTTCAGCGAGTAGGAACACACCGTGAAGAGGCACAAGAGGAGGTCGTACGCTTGGAATAGGCCTGGAGGTATGGGAAGATACTAGATGTATTATATCATAGTCAGATAGAGATTTCGAAATGGGATATTAAATTCGAAGGTGTACCCAGGGGCAGATATAGAATTGGATTACAGTTTAGTATTTGTGAACAGTAGACTGAAGTTGAAGGGGTACATCCAGAGAAATCAGTTTGCAAAGAAGTGGCATACTCTAACAGTGTGGAATGATCAAATACGTTTGAAATTCTCTAAGGCTAGAGATACACCTTTAATGAATGTCAAAGTATGCAGTTCACTTGAAACGGAATTGATATATCTACGAAGGCCAGTCCTAAATTTCTCGTATGTGAACAAGGGTACAAGGAAGGTAACAGTGCATGAACCTTAGGTACCAGAAGAAAAACGACGCACCACGTAGGAAGTATCTTGATGGCAGGAAATATCTTGATGGCGACGGAAATCGGAAGATGTGATATATGTGTACGGACAAACAAATGATTACAATTCCAAGAAAAATGACGATTTATTCAAGACAAATAGCTCTACGAATTGAGAAAGGCAGTAACGTGTAAGTCCACGTTTGGCCCTTATCAAAGCAGTTATTCAGCTTGTAATTGGTTGACAGTGTCGCTGGATGTCCTCGTGTGGGATATCGTGCCAAGTTCTGTCCCATCGGCGCTTTAGCTGGTGTAGGTGGGAGCCCTGTCCATACTGCTTCAGTCGTTCTTCGTTTGGGGGAGATCCGATGACTTTGTCGACCGCCGTAGCGTTCCACAAGAAAGAAGAGAAGCAGTAGAAACTTTTGCCGTGTGTGGGCGGAATTACCTTGTTGAAATGTGAGCCTAGCATGGTTAGCTACGACAGGCAACAAAACGGGAGGTAAGAGTATCGCATCGCAGGCGACAGGTTGGTACAGCACTGTTGTGACCAATTGAGAGAGAGAGAGAGCGCGCTCATGTCCTTTGGCCAGGAATTTCTCAGGCATCAAATATCAAAAGGCTGCCACCACCTGAAGCTTTTGTTTGCGGGATTATTGTGACATCCGGTCTCTGAGCTGCACTATGCGATCGGCGCGTGGTGCGGTCCAGCGGACGGCCCGTTCTTTGCGACAGAAAGATTTTTAAAAGTATAATTATGTGCTATGTGTTACCTTGAAGGCATTCGTTGTGCGATCGAAATAAAAAGCTACCAACTTAATTAATTCTTTTCGACATATTTTAAAAGACTTGTATCTTCCTAAACAGCACTGATCTAACACCTGCAAATTGAAGTTTATAAATAAACAGTATATCTTCTGCTATGTATTTGAATTTCCTGTCGTGAGATCCCTCTTCTCCAGCACAGACCCGCCAATTTCCAAGTGGGGGAGGGGAGGGAGAGGGCTGGGGTATTTCCTAGAGTAGAGGGTTTAATTAATTTATCAATTTAATTAATTATTTAATAAATTTTATAGAGTGAGATGGAGCAGTAGGAATAACTCAGGTCTGGAAGTACACTTGTATCAGCAAGGAGGAGGGGGTGAGTGTTGGCGGTATCCAGAGGCGCGGGGAGGACGAGCGGAAGGATTAAGGATGGGGGGATTTCTTGGAAGGACAGAATATCCCCAACGGCCACGTCGTCAATGCTGCAAGCCATACTCACCGGCACGCCAGAAACCATGGGAACCTGGTGATTCAGCTGAACGCGCAGTCAGCAACCAGGTTCGCCTCCTCTGGAGAGACGACACCATGTTCTCGACACCGATGATTGTAATCGAGCCTCAGTAAAGAAGTCATTCTAACCATCATAGGGGCTTCCTCCGTTGCCCAACATCCTCCGTCAGCAGAGGGATATCAGAGCCATTCTGCTGTAACTGGTGTCAGGACGATTGCTGTGGATGAAAGTAAGGAAAGAGATGGACGTCCAAAAGAAAGCAACCAGAATCTTGGGTCATCTGCAGCAGGAAAGTCCTACGCAACAATACGAGTAGGTGACGAATTGAATGTCTTGTTTGAGTCTGTGTGGTTGTTTTCCTATCCTTGCTTCGTTCGATCATTTTTTTTTTCGTTATACTGACGCTTAGGTTGGTAGTAGGTAGGTAATATGGAGAAGCAATTTTCAGCTGAGGACGCTATTCCACAGTTAAAAAATTAAGTAGCTCAGTTACGGGCAGAACTGTAGCAACTAAAAAAGGATAGGAGGAAATGGACGCTTGCTAGTACACCTGTCCTGGATACCAACAGCTCTACACTGGTAACACCATTTTCAGGACAATCAGCGGAGGATATCTTCGGATTTTTTGATAATTTGGACACAACTGCTACTTCAGGAGATTGGAGTAACAAGAAATTGTTGAGTGTAGCGAAGTTAAAATTAGCAGGAGACGCTAGGATGCAAGCTATGTGCCACAAAAAGTTAAGGGAAATACAAGCGTTCGGTATCTTGAGGTTCGGTTGAAAGATATAGGAGGAAGAATAAATTGAGTTATCGCCAAGCGCTAATTAAACAGTGTGTTTCCAAAGCGTGCGGTATCATTATAGAGTTTTGTAGAACGTATTCGCAAAATATAAGTTGACACACAGCACTTGATATCGCTAACGAAGCGATATTACAGGAACATGAGCAATGAGTGCCTGACACGTTTTATAGGTGTTACAGCCGTAAATGTCTCGAAGACTTCCAATGGAATTTCCAAAGACTGTAAACAAAACAGTAGAAATAGCATTGGTGCTATGTGAACTGGATGTGGTTACCAGGCCAGGAGGAAATGCAGCTATCGAAAGGTACCTGGGTAGCTAATTTAGAAGTGATAAATCAAGAGAAACTGGAGTAAGATGTCGTGTTAAACTAGTCAACACTGGGACAACCTGTCAACTACGTCGCACTGAGAAATAAAATTGCACATCTAGACAGACAAGCAAGGAGGACATGGAATGACTTTGGAAGAATTGATTGGGTTGTTTGGTCCTCCTGTCCTATTGTCTGCTACACTACGAACTCAAAATCAGATCCCCTCTGGAAATGAAGCGCCTGTTTATAACAAACTATAATGTTTTGCTATGTCCATCCCTTTGGCAGGAAGTCTCTGGGACGACAGCCCTTTACTATAGTGACAAAATAAAGCACTTACAGCCGTCCTTATGATTTTATTTTATATAAAATAAAATCATATGGATGGCTGTAGGTTTTTTATTTTGTCACAACTATAATGTTCTCCTGAAAGCTTACAGCTTGTAACGGAAAACAACGTAAATCAATAGCTACAATATGAGGTCATAGAAATACGTAATAGCCCCTGGTCAGCAAAATTCATCATCGTTGTGAAAAAGTTGACATATAGCAGCAACCTATATCAGTTCTGTTGCAACTGTAACTACATAAATCAAAAAACAATGTCAGATGCCTACACAATGCTAAAAGTATCTGAAACATTAGACAATCTGGGTTAGTGTATTTTACGACTGTGGAACTATAAAGTGGATACTCAAAATCAGATGTAATGCCTGAATATTGTTGAAAGATGGAATTGTCAATTCCTTCAACATCTACATCTACATCCATACTCCTCAAGCCACCTTACGGTGGGTGGCGGAGGGTACTTTGAGTACCTCTATCGGTTCTCCCTTTGGTCATTATCAATATTGTCACGTGACCTCTGTTCTGAAAATTGCACGTGCTACTTTCTAGCAATTCAAAAATGGTTCAAATGTTTCTGAGCACTATGGGACTTAACATCGGAGGTCATCAGTCCCCTAGAACTTAGAACTACTTAAACCAAACCAACCTAAGGACATCACACACATCCATGCCTGAGGCAGGATTCGAACCTGCGATCGAAGCAGTCACACGGTTCCCGACTGAAGCGCCTAGAACCGCTCGGCCACCGCGGCCGGCTTCTAGCAATTATTAAGAGGGTTGGAACCTTAATAGTGACATAATGTCTGTCTCTATGCTGTTCATTTTTGGAACACAACCTATGACCAGCTTAGAGACAGAAACGATGACACTTTCTGCAGGACCTGACCACCATTTTGCAGGACAATGCTCAAACACGTACAGTGCAAGCTGTTAGTGATTTGTTTGACTGATGGGGCTACTACGTGCTATACCACCTATTGCACTCCCCTGAATTAAGCCCTCGTGAGTTCAACTCAGTTTCTAAACTGGAGGAAACACTTCACGGCATTAGCTTCAGAACTGCTACAAATTCGTCAGGTAATAGACCGTGCCACTCGAACTGTCAACACAACTAGCACTGCTAAGAGTATCCTATGATTTCCACATTGCTAGCAACGGGTTATACACAATGTTGGCGACTACTTTGAAGGCAGTAAAACTTTGAAATGTGTATCTATTTTGTATGAGCTGAAAATAAATAGTTGCCACTATTAAAGGTCCAACTCTCATAGATAGTATGCTGTCGTTATTAAAATCGAAGCAATGTATGGCGTGTATTTGTGGGTTTTCCCAGCGAGTGTGGTGCCTGAAAGTCTCTCAGACATGCAGCAAGATTTACTGATCATTGTAGAACGAATTTTCGACAGTATAACATGCCATTATCATCAGCCTACTCCTGCTGACTGGAAGCAGAAGTAACTTGATGATGATTTGTTATGTGGCCAAAGATTCATTCTACAACAATTAATCAATGTGGCTGCATGCCCAAAAAGTTTGAAAAAATGCATGGTGTATTTAGGTGAAATTATTGTATATTACACAGGTATCAAGGAGCATATAGTGACATCATGTGAAGTTTTCGATAGTCTTCTACAGGCAGCATGGTTAAAACTTAGCCTGTAATTGTGCCACCTCATTTTACTAGAAGTTCGTTAATTTGTCAGTTTATTGACTAAAATGGGATTCCCACAATTGTGTGACTTCTTGATGCCATAAGAAGTTCTCTGACACCAATTAGAGTGAAGAAATATTGCAATCTTGTTAATGCTTCACCAATATTTATCACAAGTACTTCAGAAAGTTCGCAGCAATTGCAAGACCCTCACACAGTTATTAAGGAAAGGGATAAACTTTCGTTGGTCACCAGACTAAGAAGCAGTATTCTTAAACGTAGAGGATTTCTTAACATCTAAACCAGTTCTTACTTTTCCAGATTTTCAGACACAGTTTGTACTGTCTTACAACTGCAGCATTTTTGAATTTGGTTGTATCTTGAGTCAAGAAGCAGATGGACAGGAACACTGCTTAGATTACGCATCCAGGCAGCTTAATCGAACAGAAATCACTAATTCAACAACTAAGAAAGACACATTGGCATTAATATTTAGAATAACTCATTTTTATGTTATTTATGTGGACATCACCAGTAACTGATCACACAGCACTTACTTAAATCATTATTAGGGCTCAAGAATCTAGAGGGAAATTACATCTCAGAGAGTTTTATTTTGCAGTAATATATCTTCCAGGAAGCTCACACGCAGATGATCTGACCTACAAAGTATATGGCATGGAATGTGGTGGTACAGACAATGCTAAATGGACTGAATTGCACAACAATACCCAAATGATCAGCAGTTCACCAGACAGCCACAGTTCAGTATGGATGAAGGAATATTGTACATGAAGTCGAGATGTGGATTAGTCATTATAGTGCCAGAACTACTACAAAACGAACTGTTGAGGCAGTCCACGATTCGATTTTAGCTGTGCATGCTTTTCACACAGAAGCAGAATGCAGAGTACTTCAGAATTACAGGTGGGTAAAATAAAGATAATATGTCGATTGCTACATAAAGATTTGCATTCCATTCGTGCAAAGAACAGAGAGCAGTCACCAAAACCAGATAAACCATGACAGATGGTTGGGTTGGATGTTCTTGGGCCTTTTGTGGAAACACAAGTCAGTATCTTCTGACAACTGATCATTTTTCACGTTTGTTTCTACAATAGCCATAGCGAAATAGTAGGTCAAAATAACAGCATATGCAATGTTAAACCAGTGGACACTAATTCAGAACACATAAGAGAGTAATAACTGACAATGGATAAAGTTTACATCCCATTTAATGAAGCAGTTAAGCCAATTATTGTACACTAAGAGACTTTGGACTAGTGCATTATATTCACAGGCAATTAGTCCGACAGGAATGGTTCATTGAATGATTCCAAAGGCGTTCAGCCGCTACATCAACCCTCAGAATGAAGACTGGGATGTTTTAGTTGCATACATCATGGGAGTGTACAATTCAAAAATTCACGAGACCACAGTGTTGTCGCCCTATTACGTTGTTTTTGGTCAGATAGTGCTAGCTGCCGTTCAATTTTGTAAGCCAATGGCAGGAAGTGATACTTCAGCAGTAACGATTTTCTCCAAATTTAAAAAACTATTTGTGTCAGGTGAAAAAGGTGAATACCAAAGCTCTGAAATAACAAGACAAGACACATAACAAGAAAGCATTGTTACTTAAGTAGGAAGTACGTCACAAAAGGAAAAACTAAGAAGTCTGTAACACATTATCAGGTCCCTTTGAGAGTGTAGAAACGAAGTTGTCTGTTAATGTTAAGCTATTTATCCTGACTCACCACGTGACACCCCATGTCAGTTCGATAGTCCTTCTGAGAGAACTATAGAGGTGATTCCTCCACTATTAGCAGTATCTTCCCAAGAAAGAGAGGGGGAGGGGGTGAGGGGACTCTGGGAAAAAGGCTACAAAGGGAAAGCTTAGACAAACAAATTAGACAGCTGTGTAATTATCCCACCATACCACTATGGACTTAGGCCACCAACAGGAATAGTAAAGTAATTAAAGTAGCAGGATAACTGAACACAATGTATTTATGAATTTCACATGTTATTTAATTATAACTTGGCTGACAAGTGCCCATAATTTATGTTTAGATTATCATTTATGAAAGAATGGATGGTAGAGGGTGTTATTTTTCATGAAAGAGGGTCAAGCAAGTATACATAAAGAAACGCTTGGTGTATGTTCGAGGTTGAAGCAGTTTTGGACGAATCTATCCCTATATCATTACTAATGGCAGTTGAAATTGAGTTCTTGAGCTGACAAGAAACCCCAATATACGTAGTACAATAAATTAACTATTTTGTGCAGAGTGCACATGATTGTTGAAGACAAAGTAGTTGTTCATTGTCAACAGGTACAAACAGCAGGTAGTCTGTCACTTAAGATGATTCTGTACAATATTTACATATGTGTTAGTTTTAGACATTTAGCTTTATGGGGTAAGATTGTTGTTTACTCAGTTGATTTATGTAAGAAAGAAGGTAACATCAGAAAGTTCCAGCATGATTATAACACAGACGTTATTTTATATATCTGATTTACCCTACGAGAGCTTACCCACCGAAAACCTTGTCTTCACAAATGACGCATTGACGCGACCCTGCTCACCTCCGTAGATTGAATATTAACCATGTCAGTGGAACACATTCCAGAATACGTAAAAAAGTATGGCAATAAACGTCACAGGCAAGCTATAGGAACTTCAACCTCAGCTGCAGGTATAATTTTCGCAGTAAGGAGACTCGTATTCAATCAACTCAACCGGAAATTAAGATATGCGTATCAGACTAGTCACAACAGCACGAACATGAAGTAATGCGGCGAGAGACGAAATGCGCTATGAACAAAGACCTCTGTGTAGAGATACGTGCTGGTTAAGTCAGGCAAACAACATACAATGTGATACAGTGAGTGAAGGAAAATGTAGGAAGTGGAAATAAGTGTAAACAACTTGTGTTTTTACTTCAATAAAGCACGAGGTATGTGAAGTCATAAGCGAGTCTTAAAGCTGGCAGAAGAGCATCAGGATGAAGCCAGCTCACCGCCAAATCAGTCGCACCTGGCGATTGGGCTGCGTGGTGAGCGACTTCGTAACACCACGGTGATGACAGACGACACTTGCCGCTGATGTGTGATGTAGCCTGTAGGAATAGTGCAGACACCAGTCACGACAACCGTGAGGTCTATGACGTTCCAAACACACTGATAGTGGTAAAGAACAAAAATCAGCATGGAGAAGCAGTATTTATGGACGCTCGAATCAGCCCATCATCGCCCAACAACCGGGCAGTGATGTGACATCGAGCCCGTGCAACTCTGCAACACACCAATAATGCAAATACTTCTGCCTCAGATGGGACATGAACTGCTTCCTTCCGTATAAACCTATGGTTGTCACGGGGTAGCTACACGTTCTGCCGCCCTACTGAGAGTACCACGTTAGGGTCCAGATATCTCTCTCCCCTCTGGGACACCAACAGAAGACCATGCGAGCATAATGCAGTCCGACTTCCTTCTGTTCACTGCCTTAGGCCACAGTCACTATGGCGCCAGAAACCGCGGGAACCTGGCGATGCAGCACAATGTACAGTCAGCACCTGGATGCCATGCCCTCTGTGGAGACGCTGTCATATTCACCGCGCCACCTACTAATAACTGTAATTAAGGCTCAATAATGGAGTCTCTACAACCGCCATCGGCCCTTCTCCAGCTGCCCAACATCCTCCCCCAGCAGAAAATCTAAGCCCGCACTAAGATATCAGGGTCATCCTGTAATAATATGTATCGTAAACAGTAATGGTACTATCACAGTTCTTTGTTATACTGTTGAAGATTTACATGTGGTAATTTCACGCTGTTATGCATGACGTGTTGAGATTTCGGCCAGAATCGAGTATCTTTGCAATGTGTATGGCTAGAACTTGGTGAAGACACGAATGGCAGCTGACTCTTGGTTTCCTCAACGTCACGCACTGAATTGACAAAACACAATGAGTAGTGATATGCACTTATACAGTGGCGCTAGAACCGCATATACGAGGCATAAAAGGGCAGTGCATTGGTGGAACTGTCGTTTGTACTCAGGTGATTCATGTGTTAACGTTTCCAACGTGATTATGGCCACGCGATGGGGTTTAACAGGCTGTGAACGTAGAATGGTAGTTGGAGCTAGACACGTGGGATATTTATTTCGGAAATTGTTAGGGAATTTAATATTCCGAGGCACACGGTGTCAAGGTTGTGCTGAGAACGTCAGATTTCGCATTACCTCTCGTCACTAAGAAAGCAGTGGCCGACAGCCTTCACTTAACGTATGAGAGCAGCGGGGAGTTGTCAGTGTTAACAGGCAAGCAACACGACTTGAATTAACCGCAAGAATCAATGTGGAACGTATGAAAAACGTATCTGTTACGAAAGTGCAACGAAAGTTCGCTTTCATAGGCTATGGCAACAGACAATCGATGCGAGCGCCTTTCCTACCTGCATCACATCGCCTGTAGCGCCTTTCCTGCGCTCGTGACCATATCCTATGGACCCTAGATGATTGAAAACGGCACCCTGGTCAGATGAGTCGCGATTTCAGTTGGTAAGAGCTGATGGTAAGAGACTGGTATGACGTAGACACGACGAACCCGTGAACTTGTCAACAAGGCACTGTGAAAGCTAGTGGTGGCTCCAAAATGATGTGGTCTGGTGTGAACCGATCACTGAGTAGAAATTGTTATATTCAGCTACTTGGAGATCATTTGAAGCCTTTTATGGACTTCGTGTTCCCTAACAGCGACGGATTGTTTACGGATAGCATCACATCCAACGACGTGTTAAGTTCCTCCTGCGTCGAGGTTTGCTCTGTGCCGGGCAAGAGGAGGTTCGATCTACATCTACATGTACGTGATTACTCTGCTACTAACAATGAAGTGCCTGGCAGAGGGGTCACTTAACCACTTCCAAGCTGTCTCTCTACTGTTCCACTCTCGAACGGCGTGATTGAGAAACGACCACTTAAATTTTTCGGTGCGAGCCCTCATTTCTCTTATTTTATCGTGATGATCATTACTCCCTATGAATGTGGGTGCCAAAAGAATTTTTTCGCAATCGGAGGAAAACAACTGGTGACTGGAATTTCATGAGAAGATCCCGTCGCAACCTAAAACGTCTTTGTTTTAATGATTGCCACTCCCATTCACGTATCGTGTCTGTGGCACTATTTCGCGATAATGCGAAACGAGCTGCCCTTCATTGAGCTTTTTCGATGCCATCCGTCAGTTCCGCCTGATGCGGACCCCACACCGCACAGCAATACTCCAGAATAGGGCGGACAAGCGTGGTGTAAGCAGTCTCTTTAGTAGACCTGTTGCACCTTTCAAGTGTTCTGCCAATGAATCGCTATCTTTGGTTCGCTCTAACCACAACATCATCTATGCGATGTGAGGAGATGGCTGGTTCAAATGGCTGTGAGCACTATGGGACTTAACTGCTGAGGTCATCAGTCCCCTAGAACTTAGACTACTTAAACCTAGCTAACCTAAGGACATCAGACACATCCATGCCCGAGGCAGGAATCGAAGCTGCGACCGTAGCGGTCGCGCGATTCCAGGCTGTAGCGCCTAGAACCGCTCGGCCACCCTGGCCGGCGATGTGAGGAGATGTCCTTTGATTTCGGTCACCTCAGTGTATTCCCGACCTACTGTACATGTGATGTTGGAATTGTCTATGATGTGTCACCTGCCACATGAGCAGCTATTCAAAGGACAAGGTATGTTCCTTAGCCGTAAATTTCATATCTCTTTCAGTAATTTTTGAGGATTGGGTAAATAAGGTCCTTATAACGGATCAAGAATAGATTTCATTGTACTATTCTGAAGCCGTCTCCATATTACTGTTAGTGAACCACAACTCAGTAGTATATTCCACCGGTTGTTACTCTTGCCTTCACGTTTCAGCTCAGTTATTTAACGTGGCTGCTGTTCACTGAGCTTAGAGAAGGGCAGGAACACAGAAAAGTGCTGGAGAAATTACTGTCGTACGCCTGGAGAGTAAATTAGATACGGCAGGAGGGGTGGTGGCTGCAGTCCAGCCCTACAACCAGAATATCCACGGCATCGTATCCTCCCGTCTCATCTCGCCTGCTTCTCTTGCCGTTAATTCAGGTGCGTTTTGCCGTCGGCTACTCTGTTTTCATTTTCATTATACCTTCACTTATTTTAGCCAGTCCAATCTACGCAATCCCTTCCTGTCTCCCACGACATACGCCTTAATTTTTGTTACGTAAAGCTACAGAGACAGATTAAATAACAGCTAAACTGTTTGAAAAAAGAAGAAATACAATTGCGAAACAACATACACGAACCCATGACCCAGATTTTGTACGGTGAAAGAATGTTAGCTGAGTAGATCGAACCGATTATAGTACCAGTCCTTGAATAGAGCTATAAACAAGAGGGAAGAAATTATAGAGGCACGTCATTCATTAGCACAGCCTACAAAGTGTTCTGCAAGATTCTCCAGAAAGGTCTGGAACCATACTTACAGCTAATAATTAATCAGAAAGAAGCATTATTTATGAATAACCGTTCCACAACTGATCTGATATTTGTACTGGAAGGAGCCTTTTCAGACTCTTGGGAACCCGACAAAATATAGGAAATATTATTTATTTATTTTCAGAAGGCTTATGATATCATACACAGAGAAAAATTGTGAGTGGCAATGCTGAAGTATAGAATGCCAAAGAAGAATACAGATCTTGTAGAAGTTACACTGGAGGGCTTTCAATGGATAGTAAAAATGGCTTGAGAATAACCCATCTCTACTTACCTTAAAACAGCAGTCAGTTACGAAGGCGGGACATCACCACTCCGCTCACCTTAACAAGACAGGGAGCACTGGATGCAGCAAGCAAAGCAGAAGGGGAAAGTAGCATAAGAATGAATGTGAATGTGCTGGCTTTTGCAGATAAAACACGTAGCATTAATTACTGATAACCATCATATCTTGAATATACTGGCAATAAAGACATTTAAAAGCAAAAAGAAAATTCGAGTCGAAGCGATTGATGAGAAAATAACATTCTTTAGGAGAAAACGAAAATAGTAGCCAAAAACGAGGAAAAATCAGCAAAAGGAGCAGATAAGTTTATATTTATGTGGTTGGTACTAAACAATAGATATTGTGAGAAACAACAGCGAAGAACAGAGCTGCATCTGGAGAGTTATTTTCACTCAGAAAAGCTCTGCCGTTTTTTCAAGAGGGCCCTAAATTAGGATATATGAAACTATAATCACAGCAATATTACTAATCCACAGCAGTATTAGTAAATGAGGGAGAAAAATGGATAATAAATAAATAACAGAGTGTAAGGTAAACGTTTTCGAAAATAAAATCCTGCGGAAGATATTGGAAAAAATTAATTAGGGAGGAGAATGGCGAAGAAGAAAGAACGGAAAGACATATAATGAACCAGACATTATTGTAGAACCCCAGACAGTGAGACTGAGATGGATCGGTCATGTCTACAGAAGAGAGAAAGGATCAGAGAAGAAAGCCAAAGCACGAAGATCTTTAGGCAAACGGGAAATAAGGTGGAGAGAATAGGTGACGAAGAATCTTCGAATACCTGGAGCGAGGGACGAAGATGCCATGGACAGAACAAGGTTGCTTGATGGGGCCAAAAACGGATTGCAGTTTGTTGGAGCAGTAGAGTAAGTAAGTTGTTAAGTAAATGTTAAAGTGGTGTGATATCAATATTCGTTTTATTGCCTTGTAAGTGCAGCTATGGAAACAGAATTGCCGATATTCGGAAGAAAACAGAACCTCGTGAGTTAAATTGGTTCAATGATCGACAATTTCAAGATAAAATTGTGCACAATGGTGAAAAATCTACACTTTCCTTATTCTTTTGGACATCTCAGCCCAGCCTTTCAATACCATTTTAAAATGATTTTGAAATTGCTACACTGAACCCGCATGTGATAGAACGCAATATCAGTATGTTCCAATACGTCGCGTATAAAAACAGGATTTCTCCATAGCTCATACATCGGGTTCTATTGGCGACAGAAAGGGAGGATGAAGTGTTTTGGGTAGCCATTGGGCTAGGTACCATTTACATTCCCATTGGAAGGATCGTCTTATTGTAACTATCATTCAGTACAGGTTCAAAATTTTAAAGTGACACGCTTCCTCCAGCTTAGGCAAATGGAGCAATTCGGCTGGTTCTTTTTGGATAAGAAGTGATCTTCGGAGCTCCCCAAGGGCTTTTGGATGTACCAATCATGGGCGCTCCCTGAGAGAATCAGAAAATAACGTTTTTTATCGTTTTTTGGCCATCAGCAGCGGGTATCTACGAAACTAACAGCGGTAAAGTGCTCAAGTTTGGATGTTGAATTCTATGGATACTGGTCTAGAAGTACTATCTTTCAGTTTCCAAATATCTTATTGAAAAGTACCGGAAAACACGATATTTGGGTATCAAAACTAAGCCCGGATTCAAAGACGGCTGTGCATAGCAAGTAGCTCTAATTTTTATTATATATTCCCAAGAACAAGATGTCGAACAATGTTGAAAATTTTCTTGATATCGCAAAATTCGGAGTGGGGCGGAAATGTAATTTATAAAGTGACGTAGCACGGAGAAATTTGCTCTAAAGTGTCTCCGTTGTCATCAGAAGGGTTCTGGGAGTCCCATGTTGTAAGATTGTTAATATGGGGGACGGGACCAAACAGCGAGATCATCGGTCCCATCACATTAGGGAAGGAAGTTGGTCGTGTCCTTTTAGGGGAACCAACCCGGCATTTAGGAAAATTATGTGAAACTTAAATCTGGATAGACGGTAGCGGGTTTTGACCGTCGTCCTCCCACACGCTGTAGTACTGAAGTATATAGAAAATATTTGTGGACGTAATGCTTGGTCAGAGCTGTAAAATTAGTTTAGCGTTATTTCAAATTTACATAGGTAAACTGTAAAATTTTACTGATGTTCAAATTTCATTTCTTAGGAGTGACATGCGCTGCTGGGTAGGGAAAAGAAGGGAAACAGTGGCAAAATGCTCCTATCGGGGCACAAAAAAGACGAATAAGCTCCAGTTCAAAAGTGAATGGTTTGGTACCAGCTGTCTCATTTTATGTTTCTCAGCACCTATAAATATTATGGGCCAAAATTTTGGCATGCCGACAAATTCGCGCTTCTTTACGCTGAGAGAGAAGGAGACAGTGGCAGAGCGAAAGAGACGCAGAAGTAATAAATACTGGAAGATAGTCGATAGTGGCTGTGATACAGAAAGAGCGAAGGAGACAATGGCAGTGTGAGTGAAAGAGAGGAAAACAGTGGCAGGGTAACATAGCTGCCAGTGACAGAACACAACTAGGAAAAGAATGCAGGAGACAGTGTGCAAATTGGAGGGAAGTAAAGAGAGGAAAGTGGGAGTGGCTGAGAGCCAGAGATAATGAGAGACAAGTCTACGACAGTGAACGTGAGGAAGAGAGAGATAATGACAATAAGAAGCGACAGCAGCAATGGGAAGGAATGAATGAAATAGTAGTAGTAAGAGAGAGACAGTGACAATGAGACAGTGGTAATTGGACTGAACGGAGGACACAGTGACTTTGAGACAGGAAATAGCGACATATTCAGAGACACAAAGAGATAATGACAATCAGTTGGGATGAATACACGAGTGGGAATAGGCCAATGGGAATGGATGCGCATGAGCCTGACGGTGATGGACCAATGGGTGTGAGCCAGCTACACTTAAGGGAACATTTGAGGGTGAGAGGTGAGTTGCATCTTAAAAAAGAGCTTTAACACATCAGCATGCCAAAAATTTGGGGAATGTTTTTAAACAGTGAGCAAAGTAGAATGAGGCAGCTAGCACCTAACTTTTCAATGGAGTGCTTTAACCAGTGGAATATTCCCCTTTTTTGTACTCCGATAGATGCATTTTTACGCTGGTTTACCACATGGTTGTACTTCTGTTCGTCACTGAAAAGAAGGAAAGCTTTCCAGTAAACTAGTGTGAAGGTGATCACTCGTCAAAACAATTTATGCGGAAAACCAAGTACTGTCATCACAGTGGTTACCTCTCTTCTACGAAATGTTTTAAAGTGAATACAAAAACAGGTTATTCGGTACCATGTTGAAAATGCCACTGCAAACCGTTGATGTATTGTTCAATGTGATAATGTAAAATATAAGACATTATTCGATCTAGGAGAAGCTACTACTTAACTGTAAGTCACGGAAGGAAATGAAATAAATTGGGGCTTAAAATTCCCTCGACTACAACTTCATTAGATTCGAAGTAAATATCAAATAGGTAAACGATGGTGAATGAATTGGGCTGTCTATTTATCAAATAAATCGTCCTGACGTAAGCCTTAAACTGCGTATAGAAAGTTCTTTATGTGTGGAGATGCGTTGGGATATGAACTTCAGTCTTGCCTAAATAGAGTTCGCTTTTTTAATTGCAATTTCATCCCACTATACACAAAGTGAGCTATTCATCGGATTCAATTAATATTGGTTTTATAGCCACTGTCGCAATGTGCGTTCTTTGCTCGTACGTATGATATCGAACTTAACAGAAGTCTAGTTGGACTGCACGTCTTTTGCTACCGCGGTATGTGCGATACCTAGCAGCGACCAATAACAGTACATTGTTTCGAATTTTTACTGCAGTTTAGAGTGGCTGTAAGTGTTATGGTCACCATACGATTAAGAAAGTCCCCGTTTCCAGCCAAAGAAACATAAAACTGCTGTTAGAAGAGACAGTATAAATGATAACCATCTCGGCTAATTAACGAGGTAATAATACAGATGTGTAGGTGAAAGAAACAGCAAACTGCTCCTTACAGCATACTTCCGTTAGCATGCACTAATAACGGACAGATTTATTCTAAATGAGGAGAGACCATGCTGTTTGAATGTTATTATCAGAGTTTTACTTTCTTGGCTTTGTGTTGATATGGTCATTAATCAATCGATAATATGAATGGAGTATCCTTCTTAGATTCAATTATTGTTTGGTGAGGAATACTAACTTAATCTCCATCTCTATATATTCTTTTGTGTCTCCAGACATATCATTGAGACAGAGATATCTCTCCTGCCAAATTCATGACGCGTATTCATGTGGGCGCTGAAAAGCACTAGTTTGTCTCAAAGAAGCAGTAGACACCAGTAAACTCGAGAGACTACACAAAGGCGTTTTTGCGTAGCAAACATGGCCGTGCTTTGCTGGTACACCATATAGGTGATCAATAAACAGTAATTTCCGCTCTCCTGTTTAGTGAAACGAACTGACAACCTTCGGGCTGTCATGGTATGTGACGTTTTGCGTCACAGCTTGGCTTCGTGCAGTAGTCTCACAAGCTCAATACTGATGTCACTGGTAGACACATATCCGTGTGCTAGGGAAGCTTATCTTGTGCGGAAAATGTGAGGTTTTGTCTTTACGAGCTGCCTGAACTGTGACGTGAGCCAGTCAGTATAAAAACTTGGTGGGCAGAATCGGTTAGCGAGGACCACGCGGTCACCAGACATAGGGCACTTTCATCCCGACACTCTTCTTCATTGTTTCGTGAGACGCTTTGTCATGTGCTAGCAAAATCGGTCCACTGAAGCGAGTTTGTTCTGGATCATCATGGGGTGTTTGCTGGTGCTCATACTGGTGCTACATTTCCGTGATTGTACGTTACATGCTATTCCAGATTCTGCAACTTTACATTTCTTTTCGCTAGATTATTAGCAGTCGTGTATAACGTGCGAAACCCAGGATCTTTGTTCAGGTTCAGAACTTCATTACAACACGGGCCCATCGATATAAAACTTTTACTCAGTCATATGAGATTTCTAATTGTTTATCTCCTTACCCTCTCACTCATCAAAAACTATTTATGGAATGCTCATATATAACTGTTTTCTTTGCCTGTTGCATATGGATGGCCATGTAAAGTCACGTGGATCCTTAAATGGAATTTGGATATGAAACATGGCATTTGGCCTCCAATTTGCTGAACGATATATTTATTGTCTCGTACGTTTGGTGCTCTGCATTTTGTAGAATTCCTAAATGTATCATCTAAATCATTAATAAGATGACATATTTACAATATATTTAATGGCTCTGAGCACTATGGGACTTAAAATCTGAGGTCATCAGTCCCCCAGAACTTATAACTACTTTAACCCAACTATCCTAAGGACATCACACACATCCGTGCCCAAGGCAGGATTCGAACCTGCGGCGACCGTAATGGTCGTGCGGTTCCAGACTGAAGTACCTAGAACCGCTCGGCCACACCGGCCGGCAATATATTTAAAGTTGATGTAATCTGGGCTCCTTGTGAACTTCTTTTTCTGTCATCTGATGATCATTCGAGAAAACCTATCACGTATTCCGTATCTATCTACAAGACTTTATTTATGAACTGCATTCTCTAAACCACTACCTTCACTCTAACTACATTAAAAGAGGGGAGGGAATGTATTGCCTTCGGCAGATGTCATATTTATGTTTTAAATGAAATTTTCAGTTGTGCAGGTAAGCTCGTGTTGCTGTGGAACTTCAGGATACATGTTTGCAGAGGTGGAGACTTTGAGACAGTATTCTGCTTTCACACTAGTTCAGCTTGTTCAGACCGTTTGAAAATACACACATCAACAAACACTTTACATCTAATCGACATGAAGTGCAGGGGTTTTGGTATATATATCGATCGGAAGGTCGTCGATAACGTTATACATTGTAAGTACAGTTTCCCCATTGGCGCTACCTACTGGTAGAACGCCATGTTCGACAGGACTGCAGCATTTCATTAAAAAGTTTAGCATTAGGGGCGTTTGTGAAACAGTAGAGTCAACATTCAACATTACACGAAGGGCAGTTGCGAGCAATAATAGGGTCTGCATTTTTAAGTTTACGCAAAACGCTTGCCAGCCAGCAAAGATGCTCGACATGCGCATTGGAGTCAAAACGGTGAGCTGTGGACGTGGAATCGGTTCCTGGTGACACGTAGTATTGAGGAATTACACACGACAGGTCGTCGACATTCAGCAGTTGCACAGGACGATTGAGATTTGTGACTTTTGAGTCTAGGGAATCGTGGGCTCAGTGATCCAGCTCTGAATCTTGTGTCACGTATCGCATCAAACGGCGAGAAATCGATTCAATGACGCGGAACTCCGTCCCGACGCCATTAGCAAAGACCACTCCATGCTTCACAACACCATGGACTCCATTACAGATTGGAAAGAAATCATGCAGAATAGACGCCCCAGGATTGGCGTGCGTTGTTGTTTACGGACAAAAATCAGATGTGTTTGTACACTGACAATCGTACGAAATTCTTTTTGAGACAACCCGGCAATTAGGAACGTCTCCAACGCCGCGTTCCACATGTGCAAAGGATGGTGGTGGAGTGATGTTCTGGGGTGACGCTGCAAGGTCAGCGTACACCTCTCGTGGTTGCTGAGGGCAATCTTTCTGCTCTACCGTACACGGAAGATATTCTGCTGCCGATGCTGTAACCGTATCAGTAACAGTGACTGTTTCACCTTGAAGGTTGAAAATATACGTATTCATCTTGTTTCCGTGAACGCGTTCCTACCACATGCTAGAAATACCAGAATGGAGTGATCTGTCTGTTACCCGGACATGAACTCAATCGAACATTAGTGCACTGATTGAAACGGGCTGTCTTCGAAGGTCAACAGCAGTCACGTACATTGCGCAGCTTACACAAAATCACCATTGAAGAGTGGCACAATCCTGATCAGTACTGGCGTGAAGAACTTATAGATGGTATGCCAAGACGATCTTCAGCCTGCATCCGAGATAGGGAACGTCCCACCACCTACTCACGTTCCTCTGGAATGCTGTGGAACAACACTCCATGGGGAATAGACTGTTTTCTCGTTACGCAAGTGTTACTGTTATTGATTTGGCGATCTAGACATAATGCAAATGAATATACTCTCTAAGACAGAAAAAAGAAATTCGACGTACCATAGAGGAACTATCCGGTACGGAAATCGATAGATGTGATGTATGAGAACGAAGTATTTCGCCACGGCACTGTGTATAAAAGATTCTCGAACTGCTTGCAGCGTCACTTCATGATAAAACCTCGAGCTTTCGACGATTTCCACCATCGTCTTCGTCAGGAGCAGATGGCCATATACAGGGGGGCGCAGAGAGCGATGCGCAGAAAGCAACGTGTTTTCTTAGTTGTGCGCATGACGTCACGGTGGAAGCAGCTGTGCCAAACAGTACACAGTTCGAATTCTGTGTGATTGTTTTTCTCGTGTTATTTTGTGTCTGAAGGAGTACTTTGATTGAGTTCTTTCTTCTGAGGTACTCAGTCAACAGCGGAAACATTCGGAATTCGGGAGTGTTAACAGTTTTTGCTGTAACTGATATTTGATTCGGAACTGAAATAGTTAGCGATAGTGGACAGCGGGATCAACATTGTGTTCGCCAACTCTATAATTTATGGTTCGTCCTGTGAAATTCTTATTGAAGAATCTACAAGTGATTGAGAAAATTAATTTTTACAATGCCAGGCTGTGCTGTTACGGGCTGTTTTTCCTACAACCGGAGCACAAAGCGAACTGACGTAATGTATCACAGTTTCCAGCGTAATGAAACATTACAAAAACTATGATTGTCGAAATGTTGTAGGAAAGACAGTGTAATGCACGAATATGTTCTCACCATTTCGCAGAAACAGATTACTTAAGGGATTTACAGTCTGAATTGCTTAATTTGCCCCGAAAAAGAATGCTCAAGCCAGATGCAGTTCCTTCGTGCAATTTGCCGTGCAGTAGTGCGACTGTCAATGTGTCACCCGCAACAGAAGACAGAACCAAACGGTATAAGACTCGAGAACTACATAAGAGATCTCTGGAAAAGCTGTCACCAAGTAAGAAACATCATAATAAGAGCACATGTACAGATGACAGTTTTATTTCAGACACAGATAAAGTTACTTTGATGAATACTATAGCGGCATTAGAAAGAAGGAATGCTGTTCTTACAAATAAGTGTGTGCAACTTCGAGCTCTTAAGTAAATTCATTTCAATGCGATTAAATGAATAGTTTCTGATTTATTTGAGCCGAGGTTTCGAATTTCAAGTATATGTCAGTGTCGTTGTAATCTGATATTTTACCGAAGTGTAAGGCATAATCTGCGAAAGAATATAACTCATCAGTTTTAACTGTAATATTTTAGCAGCAGAAAAGCAGTTTAGACATCTCAATTCTGGTGTAAACAAAATCTTCCGCCGAAAACTTGACGTAAACGCGCATGCCGTGCGTCTGCTCGTGAGCGCTTGCTTCCACGCTGACGTCACTAGGCCAGCCAATGGCAGAGCAGAGTGCTTACTGTCCAACCTTATTATTTAGTAACCTGGGCCATATATAGCCCAACGACGACTTATGATTGGTCGGTAGTTAAGTCATACTGTCGCAGACGGTGTCAACGTCTGCGCTGGTGGCGCCACCGTTCCCGCCGTAGAGTAAACGCCGTGGCGAATATCTCTGGTTCTTCTATGCATCGAAAGCTCGCTTCCATGCACTGCAAAGATTGAATCCACCGTCACGGTTGAAGATTTTCTAACACATTCTTAATTGCTCATCCTCTTTAATTATAGAGTCCCAGCGTGTGGGAGCCTGAGACCAAACTTCTATTGCGTCAAACATTATTTTATGTGTGTTTGTGAGGCTGTGTTCAGCAACAACATATTTCTCCTGGTCTCGCTTTTTAATATGTCTTTGATATTCTGCACAGCGGAAGCGATGCCGATTTACTGCCCGATGCAACTGCTTCCACATTCACATAGGATGTTGTAAATCCCAGGAATCCTGAGACCGAGACTGTCATAAACAAGCTGTAGCACCTTCTTTATGTTCTTAGGACGTCGGAAAACAGATCTGATACCTCGTCTTCATAGGGTCCGCCTATCTTGCTGCATGTGGTATGTGGTACCGCAGTAGGGCAGGAATACACTCGGTGTCTCATCGCGTGAATGGTCATTATTTTCACGTGTCCTTTTCTTGGAGAGCCATCAGCCTGGCCGCAGTGGTAACACTGGTTCCCGTCAGATGACCAAAGTTAAGCGCTGTCGGGCTGGGCTGGCACTTGACTGGGTGACTATCCGGCCTGCCGAACGCTGTTGGCAGGTGGGGTGCACTCAGCCCTTGTGAGGCAAACTGAGAAGATACTTGATTGAGAAGTAGCGACTCCGGTCTCGGCAACTGACATACGACCGAAAGAGCGGTGTGCTGACCACGTGCCCCTCCATATCCGTATCCAGTGACGGCTCTGAGCTCAGGATGACACGGTGGCCAGTCGGTACCGTTGGGCCTTCATGGCCCGTTCGGGAGGAGTTCTTTTTTTTTCTTAGAGAACGCCGACATCATGTCACGTGACGCGTAGCTATTCTTTCGGAACACATAGTTTAGATAATTAATTTCGGAATCCAAGTGGTCCTCGTCAGAAACAGTTTTTACTCTGTGTACCAGTGTATTTAAAGTTGCTCTCTTTTGGAGTGGATGATGAAAATTCTGGGCGTGAAGATGTAAATCCGTGTGCATCGGATTGCGGTACACTGATTGGCCGAAACGTTTATCTTACTTTCGTTGGACCACAGCACCTAAAAACGACAGCCATCTATCTTTCTCTGACTCGACGAGGAACTAGATGGTTAGGTACATGTTTTTCATATATTCCTGGAAGTGTTCAACAGCTCCTATCGCGTTCGGCCAGACCAAAAACGTGTCGGCAACAAAACGGTAAAATGTGGATGGACGAAGGGGAACCGAATTTAATGCTCGATCCTCAAAATGTTCCATAGAAATTGGCCATTGATGGAGACAACGGAGAACATAAGTATTTCGTCCGTCAGTTCATAAAATTTTCAGCCGGACAAGAAGTAGTTCATCGTCATAACATATCGGATCAACTTTTTCTTTTCAGAAGGGAAATGCTCTGCCAACAGTTTCAATGCGTCCTTAACAGGAAAATTTGTAAGTAGTGAGACCGCATACAGGCTGACTACAATACCGTTGGGGCCAACTTTAATCTGTTTAATTTTCTGAATCAACAACTGAAAGTTTCTGAAGTGAAGTTCACAGTGGCCAGCTATCGGAGACATCGCCTTAGTTCAATATTTGGCCAGCCTATGGTCAGGAAAACCAATGGCGCTGAAAGTTGGCCTGAATGGAATACTTTCCTTGAGGACTTTAGGTAATTCGTCCAGCCGAGGAGATGCAGAAGCTCGCGCTCATAGTTATTTGATGACATCCTCTGGTAGACCAGAATTCTTAAGGAGCTCCGCCCCTTTTTCTGCGGTATGTCATAGTTGGGTCCCGTTTTAGGCATTTATATGTGCTATCTTCCAACAAAGGTGCCACTTTGCTGTGATGTTCAGTGGTATTAAGAACAACCGTGGCATTCCCCTTGTCAGCAGGAAGTATCTGAAGATCATTTTTCCGCAATGCACCGAGCCCCCTCCCCTCCCCCTCTCTCTCACTGCTCTGCTGATGTTGGATATGGGCGGCTGTGATGAGGATAAAATACAATTGATAGTAAGTCTCACGTCGTCAACATCGTCTCGTGAGAGACGCTGCACCACCTGTTTCACTCCATTAATTAACCCCACGGTAGGTACAGTGCGTAGCGTAGAAGCGAAATTCGATCCCGTATTAACGGCCGAGATGACTCTTTCGTCCAGGTCACCTCAGCAGCAGTATCGGCAGTCAGTTGATCCTGATGAAGACGATGGTGCAAATCGTCGAAAGCTGGAGTCTTTACGCTGATTTGGCTCGGCAAGAAGTACGGGAACGTTTTACACAATATTTGATGTAGTCATACACAGAAACAAATCATTTCAATTATAGAAAAATTGGATGATTTATTTAAGAGAAATAGCTTCACAAATTGAGGAAGTCAATCACACTTGGTCCACCTGTGATGCTTATGCAAGCACTTATTTTGCTTTTCATAGGAGTTATTGCATATCCTGGTGAGGAATATCGTGCCAAATTCTGTTCTAATGGTGCATTATCATCACAATCGCGTGCTTGTTGGAGTGGCCTGGCTATAAAGATGCAAACGTTCTAAATTAGGTAGAGAACCGGCGAAATTGGTGGCCAATATAGGGTTTTGCAAGCACAAAGACAGGCAGCAGATACTCTTCGATGTGCGGTCGGGTATTATATTCCTGAAATGTAAGCTCAGGATGGGTTTGCCATAAAGGGTATCGTATAACAGCGTCGACGCGCCGCTTTCCTGGATGGGTGGCACGGATGACCACCAGAGGGGCTCTGCTAAGAAAAGAAATGTCGCTCCTGAGCATCATCACCGATTTTCGGGCAGAAAGGAGAGCGGCAGTCAAGTTGGTATCCCACCGCTGTCTGGGGTGTCTCCAAACACACCTTCGGTGGTCATCAGGGCTGAGTGCTAAGCGGGACTCGTCACTGAAGACAAGTCTGCTCCTGTCAACGAGATTCCAGGACGAAGACGTGTCAGGAGGCACCTCTTCTGCGGGGGAGTCCCCATTTCTGCGTCACCGCTGAACGGCGCCATACTGTCTCCTCGGGCAGCCGCTAATGGGTTTTCCCTGTCCTGGTGGGATTCCGAGGATTGTGTCCGCCCTCAGCTGACCCGGGGCTGTCCGTCACTATCGCCCGTCTGTTGTGCCATTTCTTTTCTTTGCAATACCCCTTTGACGTTATTCGCGCGTCCCTTACACCACAACGGTACGTCGACGACATTCTATGCCACATTTTGCGGCCCACCATGACAAGTTACCTGGACTTACACTTCAGTAGATAATGCCCGCCCTCACCGACAGAGTTCCAACCTCCTGTCTTCGAGGTTGCCGTATACAACGTGAAACACGTATGTAACGTAGCAGCGATGGTGAAGCATGATAAAATCTTTGACCAGAGAGCCATTTATCGTGGTTACTCTGCGCTTGACCGCGCGAGTGTTGCGAGCGACAGTCGGTCAATAGTAGTCGTCGTGCAGTGCACTCTGTCGGTAGCAGTAGCTCAGTTCAGTTGCGTCCAGTAGTCTGTCGGTAGTAGCAGCCCAGTGCAGTTGTGTGTGTGACGAGTCGGCGGGCGTCGACATGGCATTCTGGTCAAGATTCAGGACGAGGTATATTATTTTCTTAAACAAGGTAATGAATCAGCTATGCCCTTTGCTAATAATGTAAATTAATTGTAAATAATTTGTGCAATAATCGCCCCAATAATAATTTTGATTTCAAAGCAATTTTTTACAAAAAACCATTTAATTGAACCAATGATTTCCTTCCATTTCCCTTAAAGTAAAGTTTCAGTTAAATTTAAAAAAAAAAATATTATTTGCAATGCATTTCCTCCAAGCTGTGGCCAACAATAAGAGCAGAAATTTGACATGCAGTTATACTGAGGTAAGAAATTAATTCTGATTTTTGCACAGGGCCAATGACCGATATTTCGGTTTAATTGAGTTTACATTTTCACTGAAGTCTCATTAGCATTGAATTGTTTTTCATTATTTTCGTGAGAGCTTACACCTTGAGTCAGATTGCGATTCAAACATTTAATTGTCATTGTCAATAGATTTTTATTGCAGGGAGGTTACGTTTGGCTCCCATTTCTATTAAATATTGTTCTTTTTAAATTTTTGTGGGGAGGTTACAAACGTTGGTCAAGAACATCGTCGGATTTCTCCCCAGTTGGGAACATTTGGAGCATTATTACCAAGGGCCCCCAATCCACACGGGATTTTGACGATATGACTTGGACACGATATCCCTCAGACGACATCCGACAATTCTATCTATTAAAGCCTAGCTGAGTAACGGCTTGCATAAGTGCCAGAGGTGGTCTAACGCGTTACTTAATTGCTCGATTTCTGAAGTGCTTTGTCTTGCATAAATCATCGAATAGTTATGTCATTGTAATCATTTGTTTGCTTGTACATCTGTATCACACACCGATTTCCCTCTCGTTTTATAATTCCTCCGTTGTGAGCGCTTTTTTTTTTATCTCTTAGAGTGTGGATGCCTTACAGCCAATTTCTGTTTTCTTTTTCACTAATTTCGAAATATGGTGGTGCGAAACTACTGTATATTACAGAGTTCAGACACATTTTATTGCACTAACTGCATACGCAGGGGATAGGTAAAGTAATGTGACTCCAGTACTGAACTGGAATTGGTCTATTAATAAGCGCTTAGACCCCCATATGCCCCATAACACAGCTGCAATTCTTCTTCGAATACTGGCAAATAATGATTGTATAGGCTCCAGTGGAATGTTATGCCACTCTTCGATCAGAACCTCTTTTAACTCGTATAGTGAGGAGGGAGACGCATATCTGCTACTGAGTCTGTGCTCCAATACCGCCCACAATAGTTCGATAATGCTTAAGTTCGGGGATTGTGCTGGCCATGGAAGACGTTGCAGTTCAGCAGCATGTACCTTATACTATAGTGGTACTGTGGCTGTGTGAATCAGTGTGTTATCGTCCTGAATTATAGCATTATTGTTGGGGAGTAGCATTTGAATCATGTGGTGCACCTGATCACCTAAAATGTTCACATAATCGCTGGAGGTAAAACGGCTTTTGAGAGCGAAGATGGATACAGCAGAATACCATGATATGGCTGCCCACTCCACCACACTTCCATATCCTTGCTCAATCGTTGGGATCAGTCAATCAGGATTGAAGGCTTAATTTGGCGTTCTCCAGACGTAAGCCCGGTTCGGTGTTGGAGATAATGAAACCGTTGACTCGTCGGGCCAAAGACGTGTTTCCACTGATCAGCCGTCCAGGATTTATGCTACGGGCACCGTGTTTTACGGTTCTTTGCGTTGGTTGTCGTCACTAATGTTTCGGGTATAGCAGCTCGTCCATGAATATCCGTTTTATGGAGTTCTCGGTGCACAGTGTCGATAGATACGGAGTCTCGAATGATGGCTTTTGAGCTCTGTAGTCACTTTAGCCCTGTAGGTTTGTAGTTTTGTGTTGTTTTGACACAATTCGTGTTAGCGTATGACGATCACTGTCATTAGTATTGATTTGCGCCCACTGTTACGTGTACACGATGATGTCTTTCCGTGTTTTGTGTAGGCTTTCAACACTGTTAAAACTGTAGATCTTGAAACATTTAATAACTTGGCTGTCTTGGCTACTGAGGCTCCAGCCAACCGTGCTCCCAAAATCTGCCCTCTTTAGAACTTTCATTGATCTTTCATTGCATGTCGACGTCGGCCTCAGAATGCAAATACGAAGTGTGCACTACTGGTAAACAACCTGTACTGATGTCTAGACCGTACCGAACACGCACAGTCCAGCGTGACACGTGCCTTACCTGCGTTTTTGACCGTCAAACACAACCATGCCATTAGTACCCCTGTTCACATTGTTTTGTCTATCTCTGTATATTCTGTAATTCATATACACGTACACTGAGCAGCAGCATGTGATCTACTGTAAGGATTATGATTTCAGTTTTGACTTGGCTTGGTTATTGTAGCACTTCCCCTTTATTTGTTCCGTACTGGTATGAGGAAGTTAGTACCACTAAAGAATTTAATAACAAACTTATTCAGACTGCGTTAGCCACTTATGGGTCAGATTTTAAACGAAGGGGTAAAGTTTCAGAACGGTAAGAACCGTGTATCTGACGTGTCAGCGTCTTTATCTTGTCTCTCGTTCAGTATGACCTAGGTGGGCATACTGAGAAAGGACGAAGTGAGCTTCTTCTACTAATATGAAACATTTGCTTACAAATGAAGCGAAGCATGCTGAAGTTGTTCTTTGTGAGCACAACACTAAATCCATGGGAGATGTGCACAACGTTGCGCTAAATAAAAGGAAGTAAGGACTTAAGTCATTCCGTAAAGTGGTGCTGTAGGGAGTTAAAAGTATAAGGCGGCTTACGTATGAAACCAAATGATGCTAGAAAAAACTGGAAAAGAGTCTGTACAGAATAATCGAACACTAAGACACGCTGAGTGGTAATACAGGTCCCAAATAATTCGATTCTGCTAAATTTAGTACGTGTATTGACGTTGCTAGTCCAAAATTAATTGAAATGCGGTAAAAGATCGAAGACCATATATCAGCTCGCTCAGGATGCCCAGTGACGCAACATGCATACGTGAGGAAATTAGTACAAGATAAAAATGAGTGAAGGAATGTTAAAAATCGGTAGGGAATATAAAGGTTGGAAACTGAACGGGAGGGGAACTGTGTCGTATCTCTGGTGAACGATCGCTGGAATACTTCGTCGTCATACAAGATTAAAACATTATTCAGCAGAATCATAATACAACTATTGTTTATGAAGGAGCGTTTCTAGCACAAGTGCAGAAAAGCGTAAAATATACCTTTCATTCCTTATTTTCATATAACTGAGCCTTTAGTCAATGTCTGTAAGTGTTCTTAGGGTTGGCTGGTCAGCATATTTGTCACAATTCCAACCAGTTGCGCCGATTACTTTTTTCTAAAAGTCAGCGGCACTTGGTTTAGTTCTGCTAATAAGATTCTTATTTAAGTAATCAATTTTGCTCTAACGTCATTCCTGAAAGAAAATTACATGTTCACCAATACGGTACAAAATCTACTTTTAAATCGCTCTTTCTATTATGCGTACATCCGCTGCCTGAGATGAAGACTGAAGTTTTCAAAGGGAAATGGTATATTTGACTCACATAATTATTCCTTGTAAGGCACACCCACTTTACTGGTTCAAACTTCATCTCATAATCTGTAATGTCATCTTCGAAGCAGCTATGGTTAGTTGTTGCGCATAGGCACGGAATCTTCTTGCAGTAAGCCTGTTTTTTTTATTTTTAATTTTTTTTTAATCTATCTCAACTCACAGTAAACAAGGTTACTACGATATAGTGACTACAATCGATGGTTGGTACAAATTGAATTTCTTCAGCATGGAAAATATGCAGTAATAATATCTTCAAAGCTGTAAAAATTTTGCATATGTGGTGATAGACCACTTATCACACTAGTCTGGCGTAATAGTTGGGCACACGGAGTCTATCAATTTCTGAAACCTCATGTAATTTTATTTCCGAATTGAAATCAGTGTACTGAAATTATTCTGCGATGTGATGCATGTCATATACCGATTACTGCTGATTTCATACTAATGCTGTGTGAAAGGTTTTAGTGTTTATGCGTACTATTAAGTTGAAATGACGTTATTTTTAGAATGAATTGCCAACTTCCACTTACTTTATTTTCAGACTTGTTATAAAATGGGAACGCGAGATAGCATAAATAGTTTTTGTTGAAATATCTAGCACATTAAACCATTTCAGCTGTTCGTAACACAGAAAGAAATTACATCCAGTCAGGTGCCACTGCGTTTTTGTGCCTGAAGCAAGAGATGCCGCCGGCTGACGCTCTTGCTTTCCCCAGCGCCAGAGGTAAGTCGCGGCCGAGGTGTGCCCTCACAGCCTCCATTTGACTCGTATCGACCGCATCTGATATTCACGCAACGCGGCTCAGCGAGGCACGCGGGACCAATAATACGACTGATCATAGCCGGAGCTGACGTCCACCAGCCGATATCCGTCCCAGTGGCGTTAGCCGTTTTACGTCATCACTTAGAGCCTTTTTCATTCTATCAAGCCAATAGCAGTGTTTGCTTGCAGTTACAGTGTCTCGTAAAGTAAATGAGCTTGGTAATTAGTTCTTTTAAGCCTTAGCTGAGTCTCTGTTCTACGGTTGTCTCCGGTAGATAAAAAAGTGAGTAAGTCTTTGAACGTCTCCAACCACAGTAGTTTTTGGTGCAATTGACCTAGGGAAATTAAAAGCAGTTGTACGGGGTGTCCTTCTTAAGAGTCGTCAGGAGCAGTTTCTTGATGTTTCAGCAGGTATCTGCAACTTTGTTTTTTTTTTCAATGTATAGTGGGAGTAAGCCCAGACTAGAACAGAACATATTTCATGAGACGCCCACTGATGACTGAAAGCGCTGGTTTCTTTACGTAGCAAAAAGAAAATTATTTTTAACGCGGTAATTTACGTGATCGTTCGATAAAGCTATGCCATATTAGTCTAGTGCGATATTTGCTTTACCGACATGTAGTAACAGGGACAGTAAAACGCGAAAGATAACTAGCACTCCAGCAGTGATTGAGCAGCGCTGCTGCATGGCGATAGGAATCAGCACAAGCCAGTGCGGTACCGCCGCTGGTGGATTACTGGTTATCTACATCTACATCTACATTGATACTCCGCAAGCCACCCAACGGTGTGTGGCGGAGGGCACTTTACGTGCCACTGTCATTACCTCCCTTTCCTGTTCCAGTCGCGTATGGTTCGCGGGAAGAACGACTGTCTGAAAGCCTCCGTGCGCGCTCTAATCTCTCTAATTTTACGTTCGTGGTATCCTCGGGAGGTATAAGTAGGGGGAAGCAATATATTCGATACCTCATCCAGAATCGTACCCTCTCGAAACCTGGCGAGCAAGCTACACCGCGATGCAGAGCGCCTCTCTTGCAGAGTCTGCCACTTGAGTTTATTAAACATCTCCGTAACGCTATCACGGTTACCAAATAACCCTGTGACGAAACGCGCCGCTCTTCTTTGGATCTTCTCTATCTCCTCCGTCAGACCGATCTGGTACGGATCCCACACTGATGAGCAATACTCTAGTATAGGTCGAACGAGTGTTTTGTAAGCCACCTCCTTTGTTGATGGACTACATTTTCTAAGCACTCTCCCAATGAATCTCAACCTGGTACCCGCCTTACCAACAATTAATTTTATATGATCATTCCACTTCAAATCGTTCCGCACGCATACTCCCAGATATTTTACAGAAGTAACTGCTACCAGTGTTTGTTCCGCTATCATATAATCATACAATAAAGGATCCTTCTTTCTATGTATTCGCAATACATTACATTTGTCTATGTTAAGGGTCAGTTGCCACTCCCTGCACCAAGTGCCTATCCGCTGCAGATCTTCCTGCATTTCGCTACAATTTTCTAATGCTGCAACTTATCTGTATACTACAGCATCATCCGCGAAAAGCCGCATGGAACTTCCGAGACTATCTACTAGGTCATTTATATATATTGTGAAAAGCAATGGTCCCATAACACTCCCCTGTGGCACGCCAGAGGTTACTTTAACGTCTGTAGACGTCTCTCCATTGATAACAACATGCTGTGTTCTGTTTGCTAAAAACTCTTCAATCCAGCCACACAGCTGGTCTGATATTCCGTAGGCTCTTACTTTGTTTATCAGCCGACAGTGCGGAACTGTATCGAACGCCTTCCGGAAGTCAAGAAAAATAGCATCTACCTGGGAGCCTGTATCTAATATTTTCTGGGTCTCATGAACTAATAAAGCGAGTTGGGTCTCACATGATCGCTGTTTCCGGAATCAATGTTGATTCCTACATAGTAGACTCTGGGTTTCCAAAAACGACATGATACTCGAGGAAAAAAGATGTTCTAAAATTCTACAACAGATCGACGTCAGAGATATAGGTCTATAGTTTTGCGCATCTGCTCGACGACCCTTCTTGAAGACTGGGACTGTCTGTGCTCTTTTCCAATCATTTGGAACCCTCCGTTCCTCTAGAGACTTGTGGTACATGGCTGTTAGAAGGGGGGCAAGTTCTTAGGCGTACTCTGTGTAGAATCGAATTGGTATCCCGTCAGGTCCAGTGGACTTTCCTCTATTGAGTGATTCCAGTTGCTTTTCTATTCCTTGGACACTTATTTCGATGTCAGCCATTTTTTCGTTTGTGCGAGGATTTAGAGAAGGAACTGCAGTGCGGTCTTCCTCTGTGAAACAGCTTTGGAAAAAGGTGTTTAGTATTTCAGCTTTCAGCTTTACGCGTGTCATCCTCTGTTTCAATGCCATCATCATCCCTTAGTGTCTGGATATGCTGTTTCGAGCCACTTACTGATTTAACGTAAGACCAGAACTTCCTAGGATTTTCTGTCAAGTCGGTACATAGAATTTTACTTTCGAATTCAATGAACGCTTCACGCATAGCCCTCCTTACGCTAACTTTGACATCGTTTAGCTTCTGTTTGTCTGAGAGGTTTTGGCTGCGTTTGAACTTGGAGTGGAGCTCTCTTTGCTTTCGCAGTAGTTTCCTAACTTTGTTGTTGTACCACGGTGGGTTTTTCCCGTCCCTCACAGTTTTACTCGGCACGTACCTGTCTAAAACGCATTTTACGATTGCCTTGAACTTTTTCCATAAACACTCAACATTTTCAGTGTCGGAACAGAAATTTTCGTTTTGATCTGTTAGGTAGTCTGAAATCTGCCTTCTATTACTCTTGCTAAACAGATAAACCTTCCTCCCTTTTTTTATATTCCTATTAACGTCCATATTCAGGGATGCTGGAACGGCCTTATGATCACTGATTCCCTGTTCTGTACATACAGAGTCGAAAAGTTCGGGTCTGTTTGTTATCAGTAGGTCCAAGATGTTATCTCCACGAGTCGGTTCTCTGTTTAATTGCTCGAGGTAATTTTCAGATAGTGCACTCAGTATAATGTCACTCGATGCTCTGTCCCTACCACCCGTCCTAAACATCTGAGTGTCCCAGTCTATATCTGGTAAATTGAAATCTCCACCTAAGACTATAACATGCTGAGAAAATTTATGTGAAATGTATTCCAAAATTTCTCTCAGTTGTTCTGCCACTAATGCTGCTGAGTCGGGAGGTCGGTAAAAGGAGCCAATTATTAACCTAGTTCGGTTGTTTAGTGTAACCTCCACCCATAATAATTCACAGGAACTATCCACTTTTACTTCACTACAGGATAAACTACTACTAACAGCGACGAACACTCCACCACCGGTTGCATGCAATCTATCCTTTCTAAACACCGTCTGTACCTTTGTAAAAATTTCGGCAGATTTTATCTCTGGCTTAAGCCAGCTTTCTGTACCTATAACGATTTCAGCTTCGGTGCTTTCTATCAGCGCTTGAAGTTCCGATACTTTACCAACGCAGCTTCTACAGTTGACAATTACAATACCGATTGCCGCTTGGTCCCCGCATGTCCAGACTTTGCCCCGCACCCGTTGAGGCTGTTGCCCTTTCTGTACTTGCCCAAGGCCATCTAACCTAAAAAACCGCCCAGCCCACGCCACACAACCCCTGCTACCCGTGTAGCCGCTTGTTGCGTGTAGTGGACTCCCGACCTATCTAGCGGAACCCGAAACCCCACCACCCTATGGCGCAAGTCGAGGAATCTGCAGCCCACACGGTCGCAGAACCGTCTCAGCCTCTGATTCAGACCCTCCAATCGGCTCTGTACCAAAGGTCCGCAGTCAGTCCTGTCGACGATGCTGCAGATGGTGAGCTCTGCTTTCATCCCGCTAGCGAGACTGGCAGTCTTCACCAAATCAGATAGCCGCCGGAAGCCAGAGAGGATTTTCTCCGATCCATAGCGACACACATCATTGGTGCCGACATGAGCGACCACCTGCAGATGGGTGCACCCTGTACCCTTCATGGCATCCGGAAGGACCCTTTCCACATCTGGAATGACTCCCCCCAGTATGCACATGGAGTGCACGTTGGTTTTCTTCCCCTCTCTTGCTGCCATTTCCCTAAGGAGCCCCATTACGCGCCTGACGTTGGAGCTCCCAACTACCAGTAAGCCCACCCTCTGCAACTGCCTGGATCTTGCAGACTGAGGGGCAACCTCTGGAACAGGACAAGCAGCCATGTCAGGCCGAAGATCAGTATCAGCCTGAGACAGAGCCTGGAACCGGTTCGTCAGACAAACTGGAGAGGCTTTCCGTTCAGCCCTCCGGAATGTCTTTCGCCCCCTGCCACACCTTGAAACGACCTCCCACTCTACCACAGGTGAGGGATCAGCCTCAATGCGGGCAGTATCCCGGGCAACCACAGTCGTAGTCCGATCAGGGGATGCGTGGGACGAGCTGGCCGTCCCCGACAAACTCCCATCTGGACCCTTACAGTGATGCCCATTGGCAACAGCCTCAAGCTGTGTGACCAAAGCCAACACTGCCTGAAGCTGGGAGCGAAGGGATGCCAACTCAGCCTGCATCCGAACACAGCAGTTGCAGTCCCTGATTTACTATTCCTGTTATACATATCGATAAAACGAATATTGCACTAGACTAATTTGGCATAGCCTTATCAAACAAACACATAAAATTTCGCTTTAATTAGTTTATTTTATTTTTATTTACTTTTTTCCAATGGGAAAAAAACCGTCGATTCCGTTTGTAACGAGCTTTGCACGAAAGACGTTCATGAGCTGCTTTTGTTTTTGGGCTGACGCCAACTACGCACTGCATAGACTAAATTGCAGGTATCTCCCTAAACATGAGAGAAAAGGGACTTGTCTCTTAGGAAGAACACCCGATATATTCAACAGTGCAAGGACGCCCAATCCGGTGACAATGTATCTACCCTGGGAAGCCTTTGTCGCACATACTGCTACAAACTCTGAAGCTACGGAAAAATACTATTGATTTCCTCGTTTATACATAAGTGGGAATGATTGGGTCTATGTTGTAACTTTCCATCTTGAAACATTAATCCAGCACATTTAAAATTTCATAACTACGATTCAAATATTGGGATGACTATAAAACATAATTAGTTCAAAAAATGATTCAAATGGCTCTGAGCACTATGGGACTTAACATCTCAGGTCATCTGTCCCCTAGACCTTAGAACAACTGAAACGTAACCAACCTAAGGACATCACAGACAACCATGCCCGAGGCAGGACTCGAACCAGCGACCGTAGCGGTCGCGCGGTTCCAGACTGAAGCGCCTAGAACCGCTCGGCCACCAGCGGCCGGCAATTATTCAATCATGTTTATGAAAGCAGGAACATGTAAAAGATGAAGCTAATCAAAACGTTAGTAAGAGGAAAATTATAAATTAAAAACACCATTAGATTAGGAGTTTTTTACTTTCCGAAGACTCTATTCCTTTGAGGTTTGGCTTCAAATCTGCTAACGCAAATAGCAGTAGCTGGTAGCCAGGCTCATGTTCAGCGTGTAATAGTTGAACGGCGGTATTTTGTAACCAATATACTGTCTTTTTTAGTGGGTGGGATGGAACAGTAAATCAGGCTGCAAAGAAAACCATTAAACGAGATAGTTACATACACACAAAGATATTCTTGAAGTAGAATAACTTACAACAAGGGATACCGATCACTACTTACGAACAGAAAAACCATAAAATTCATTTCTATATTGTAAGAGAAAAAAATATCCACCCATGACGAAGAAATTACGTGAATGGGACGAAAATCGGTAGATGTGATGCACATATACAAACAAATTAGTACTATTTCAAAAAAATTTGATCATTTATTAAAGACAAAGATAATCACGAACTTAGCAAGTCAATAACAGGTTGATCCACGTCTGCGCAAGCAGTTATTTGGTTTGGCTCTGATGACAAAGTTGTATATCGTGCCAAAAATTGTCCAGGTGGTACGGTAGATCGTCAAACTCCCGAGGCGTTAGAGGGGGGGGGGGGGGGGGGGGGGGTGGCCACAATGCTGCATATCCTGTCAGTTGGGGAGAGATCTGGCTATGGTATGATTAGGCAAGCACGAAGACAAACAGCAGAAACCCCTCGCTGTGTGCGGGTGGGCACTATCTGAAATGTAGACCCAGAACAGCTTGCCATGAAGGCCAACAAATGAATCGCAGATTGTAGAATATCGCCGTAAGGGTACCACTGATGACAACCAAAAAGGCCCTGTTATGAACTGAAATGACACCCCAGAACGTCATTCCTGGTTGTCGGGTCATACTGCGGACGATAGTCAAGAGCGCCTCCAGACACGTCTTCACCGATCATCGTGGCTCAGTTCGAAGCGTGTCTCGTCGTCGTCCACTCAATGAGAGTCCAGGCCTAATGTCTTCTAAACCACTGAAAACTGGTCTGTTGGTGTACAGAAGTCAATGGTAATCGGTGCAAGGGCTGCCATGAGGCCAGCCCCCTTTCCGTGAGCCATCTATTAACGGACCTTGTGGTTACTGAAGCCCCTGTTGCTCGACGGATCTACGACAATGATGACTCTTAGGTTCTGAGGGCCTCTCTAACGATTGCTCTGTCCTCGTATTCCGTTGTCTGTCTAGGTCGACCGCTTCCTCGTTCACGCTGTGATCGATCGTGGTTCACCCACCCCTGCCGTCATCGCCGAATAGTGCCATCGTTGCTGATTAACCGTCTAACGACTCCTCGATTACTTCAACCGGCTTCTCTGAGCCCTCGTGTACGTCCTCTCTCGAAAAGTGACATCTGTGTGTACTGTTCACGCATATATCTGCGAGGTATAGCAAATGTACAAATGAGTACATGAATAAAATTTGCAAATACTGTATACCATGGTATCGACATGTCGTGTGTTTACTGTTATTGCTGCTGTACGATGAATTTATGTTACAATGTATGAGAGGTTCGCAGCCTCTTACGGAAAAATGAATGTAGTTTTGCCTCACACAGGTCGAGGTAGGTTGGATATTGACAGTCGAGAGTCACGAGCGCCGTAGAGATACAGCAATTGTTAGTAAGTGAAGTGCAGGCAGTATGCAGGGCCACAAGTCACTAAGAAAGCTCTAAGCGAGCAGAACGTGGTGTAAAGGCGGAAGGCCGCCCGTAATACCTATTGTCGACTGAGCGTGTCACGATTCCGCTGGTTGTCTCTTAGCGATCGTGAAAAGAGAGTTCACTTTGAAATGTTTTATTAAGTATCTTCACCGTACCGTGATTACGCGTTCCGTATCAACCGCGCCGGCCACCAACAACTGGATTGTTTTCTAGACTGTCGTGAGTTTGTGCCAGTTAATGTTACAGTGTGTGAAGATACCGAAGAGGGACAGGTGATGAGTGTAACCGTTATAGAATTGTACGCTGAAGGGACCAACTGCCTCACATTCGTGTGAAAGCAAGACTATAGTATTAAATTACAAAAGGACAGCATAGTGATTATTTTTGCAACAGGACCTTAGTGATCATGTTAATTCATTATTCAGCAGCCGAAACACATACGGAACAACTCCCACAGCATAGTTAGCCGATCAGCCTATTATGCTTTGGACACGACAGTGTAACTCATTTATTGTGCTGCTACTCGGCTCGGAGAATTATAATATCCAAACCAATCGGGAGACTCTCGTCGTGGCATTCCGTGAAAGGAGATTTGCAATTTTCGGACCAAGGGGACTACAGCACATAACGTTTAATTTTGTGCTGCTACTTCATCGTGATTTCCGGGTACACAAACCGCTGTAAAATTTTGAATCAAGAAGAGTGTTTCCCTACGTAGTAATTCATCGTCATTACAGTGAATAGAAGCTGTGAATGGAACTGAATAATAACGTGTATCGAACTTCGCGTGGTGTTGTGCGAAAAATTAGAAATTGAGGGAGGAAACTATATGTTTCGGAAAGCACAATGTAGGAGCGACATCTAACAGTGAACAGATTAGTTTCGGCATTTCGAAAGATAGAAGTGGCGTCAACAATCTGTCTCGCAAAGACAAACGCCAAAATCCACGAGGAAAACAGTGAAAACTCAATACTACAGACCGCATCACACAGGACGGCACTTCTGCGCATTAGGGTGGATTGGAAAGGAAAGGTGGGTGGATGAGAACTGCGCATGCGCGGCAGCAGAGAGCGGGCAAACCAAGTCCACGTTGCCGAACTGCGTTGCTGCAGATAATAATGAGGGGAATAGTAAATATTACAACTAGTTTCGATCAATCGTCATGAGAGAAATGTTAATTCACGTCTTGGCAACATTGCGTCCACTGCTCCACATTTTACTCTGCGTGACATTGGGAAGCGAGAACAGCTGACACAGCTTTGTGAAGACGTGAAGTACAATTTTCTGAAAATCGCAGTTGTCTAACGACAAGATCATAGAAACTGCTCGCAATAATTACCATTTATTGCTATTTGAATTGCATTATAAGTAAAAATGTAATACCAACAAAACTAACTACAGTCACAAACCTAAATTTTTATGTTTGCTTGATAATTGCTTCTACCCAATAGAATTCTTAAAAATACGTAAGGTATGTGTGTGTGGATGTGTTTGACTGTAGTTAAGTGTAATCACTGTTCATAAAAAAGAATTAGTGGTAGAAAAGACTAATGTAAAAACTATCATAAAAATTGTCAGTAAGTTGTATGTTTCTCTGGTTACAGGCATTATGAGTGTAAATTAACTCCTTTGACATTACGGTGAGAGACCAAATTTATAATATATTGAACAAGCAAACAGCTAACTATCATCTGCGAACAGCTCCAGGGGAATGCTGACCGATAACATCGAATACCACGGATATCTCGGGTAACAGCTACTGTAATTTTACTACCTTATCCAGTTCGTGCCTGGAAAAGGCCAGGGGTTTACATGTGGAAATACCTGACTTCTGATGAATTTATCCAGCTGTACTCTCGCATGTTATTAGAGCATACAACATGGTGGGAGAAGCTTAACTTCTCGTTTGGCAGTATGTTAAACATTATAGTCTGTATAATTCAAAGGATGCAAAGTCCCAATCAAAAAATCTAGGAAGTTATCATTATTATGTGTACAACTGATATGTTGACAAACATATTTATTAAACCTCGCGTATTTCAAAATAAGACATATTATTACTTTGTACCAAAGTCTACATGGTAGTATCATCGCCACTTCTATTTGAGCCTGCTTCTGAACAATCTGATTGTAAAATAACGATGACAGGTTCAAGGCTTATATCCATCATCACTCCCCTGTCAAATTCTTCTTTCTGAGGCTTTTCAGCATGCCACACAGACTGTGCCCACCCTACAGGTGGGATGTTTTCTACTGCCTCATGCACAAACGATTCAGTGTATGTTATCTTGAAAGTTTTGCGATTTTCTCCCACACAGCCTTAACCCTTCGCCAAATTAATTCCATGGGGCTACACTGACAGTGACGTGTGGGTAAATGCAAAATTGGGTGACATCATTCGTGTGCAAGAAAGTCGTGTTTGTACGTTCTGTCTCGTGATTTATATAAATTAAAGACCTGCAGAAGATCGGCACGAGTCTGATTTTATATTTTTATTTTGAAGCCAGGGAAGCCAGGGAAAAATATCCGCTTTTCTGGTGTCTGTACTTGGTGTTCTCTCTGTAAGAGCTGAATTATAAGTGGCAATGACCGACTTAAGAGCAGGGTATGACAAGAAAGCCCGCCTGGGTAGCCGCTCGGTCTAACACACTGCTTTCCGGGCGGGAAGGCGTGCCGTTCCCCGGTACGAATCCACCTGGCGGATTAGTGTCGAGGTCCAGTGTGCCGGCCAGACTGTGGATGGTTTTTAAGGCGGTTTTCCAACTGCCTCGCCTAATGCGGACTCGTTCCCCTTATTCCGCCTCAGTTGGACTTTGTCGGCGATTGCTGAGCAGACACTGTCTCAATGTTCGCGTACACCTTAATTACTTTACCACGGAAATATCTGGGGTTACACTCGTCTGGTGTGAAACGTTCCTGGGGAGTTCCACTGGGGTCTGAAGAGCACATTAATCCTGGGATCGGTGTGGGGCGGCGGTGGGTTGAGTGGACTACTGTATCTTGTTGTGGGGTTGTAAACCACTGAGGACTACGGCGGGGACGAAGCCTCTCCGCCGTTTCTAAGTCCACAGTTCCGTACGATACAATACAATACAATACAATGACAAGAAGTGTGAATCACGTCACGAAACTGACATTGTTCGTTTCCAAATGGTATTCACTGCAGTTGCTTTACACATAAATACAAGTTTATTCTCAGAAAAAAACCAGAAGAGTGAGCATGCAGAATAACTATCCGACAACCTATTGATATGAGAAATTTAAAACCGCCGGTGCCATCACTAATTTCCAGCAGATCTTCCTGGAATGATTCTAAGTGACCCATGTTTCATCAAGGTAATACACCGCTGAACTGCCTTCTTCTCGTGTATCGTGACCATTTATGCGGGATGTAGTTCGTGCTGTTCCTATGTCACTTCTTTGAACTAAAAGCTTTTTTTTAACGTATATGGAACCAACGTATTTAATTTCCTTTGCATTGACGAAGCGCTTACCACTGAAGCCAGTTTTCTCCTTCATTGCTGCAACACGTTTTAGTGATGTCGAGCATTCATCATTCACATGAAGCACTTTAAAATATCGTTTTAAAACCATTCATTTGTATTACAGGCTCCTTGCCATCCAGGTGACTCGAAACCAACTAATACCACAGTTCCTATAGCTCTGACACTTTCGTTTACAATTCTCTTTACAGTTCTTTTGCCGACACCACGTGGTTCTGCAGTCCGTTCTTGTCTTCAGATGTCAATAGTAGGAGACCGCTTTCAAATTCACATTTGTAAATGTTACAAATGCGGTAAACAATCCCCTTCACCTGGTTATGAAGCACTTCACATTTATTGCTGTCACATTTTTAAATCGAACTATGACACAAATAGAAATTCACAGCTATATTGCTGAAAGAAAATGAAAAGAAAACAAAAAAAACTGGTAGTTGAATGTATAATTCGGTTGTCGCGAAGTAAGGAAAATGCTGCGTGTAGGAGTGAGATTGTCGCTCTGTGGCTGCAACTCGCTGCTAGCCGCTCGGTTAAAGAATGAATATTATTGGCGGCCAGAGGCTAGAGGGGGGGGGGGGGGGGGGTTACGCATAACGGCTGAAAACTGGGCCGCATTCCTACACGACGCGAACTTGAACGAGAGACATGTGTGAACATTATTGGGAGGAAACGGCAAAATATCAGAGAAGTAATTTTCAGCAACGTTCAGATGGCCACAGATTTATGTGTGGACTCATGATGTGTGATACAAACGGTAGTCGAAGGTTTTATGGTGACTGTTGAACGACATCATGCGAAGTCACGTAGCTACCAGGCCAGAGAACGTACGATGTTATTCCATACAACGTCGTAGCAGGCAGCGCAAGGAACGTGGACAGCGCAAACTATACAGGACGGTTACTGCAGCGACGCAATGGGAACGTCAGTAACAATGAGGCCGTCAGTCTCGACATCTCGTGGCGAATCTCCGAACTGTCGACTGCAGCTCCACGTGCCCGCCGACCAGCGGACTACTAGGAAGACAGCTTCAGTCACCGTCAGACTGCGGAACTGCTAGAGCGAGACAGCGAATACATACATACAGCTCCACAGCCCTCCGCAGGTCACAGCAACTGCGCCGCTCCGACTGAGAGCGTGGACGACGGATCGTAAATACCAACGCTCCCGCGCCGTACGTCAAACACTTCGACTTGTGCTAGGGGCTAGTGGTGAGTGTAATTGACCCTCTAGCGCTTTAGTAGACAACATTACGCTGTATTTAGCACATATAAGTAACTTCTTGTCATGTTTGGATCAATACTAATAACTGTAATAGTGAATCTGACAGTTTTTCGAAATTTTTGCTCTGAAGTAGGGTGTGGATGTGTGTGCAGGTTTACATCAATACTACAGTTACTAACAGCTTCAATTCAGATGGTACCACTCTGCTTGCTAATTACACATTTCTGTTTGTAGTAATTTCTGATGTGTATAGTGTTTTGATGTTTTGTGTAACCTGGTGAATACTGACACTGATATTTGAGTTTGATAGACTTATAAGGTTAACAGTATTCATTGGTGACAGATATTGCGTTAATTTGAGTTAGCTTAGTCAGTATTTATTTAATTTGTTGATAATTAGCAGTGTCTGGGTTACCCAAGGACTATCTTATACTGCTTGCTATTTATAGCACATAACCAAAAATGTCTGATGAGGCTAAGCAAGAAGTTGAGGAGGTAAGGCTTGGGAAAAAGGCGGTAGTGCCGGAGGATAGGGGTGATACAGGAATCAGTGTTTTTAGATTGTCAGTTAATAGCCCATTAGCTTGTTCGGCCGCTCATACTGAGACGCCAACAAACCCAATGGAAAACAAACGAGATCCAGATGAGGAGATATAGGAAAAGATGCAATCAATGATGGCAGCAGCTTTGGAAAGCAACAAAGGGTCTGATCAGAAGAATGAAGAAAGACTCCAGAGAAATGAATAAATATTGTAAGCAGTTGAGCAGGAGATTGAAGAAAGATTCCTGAAAATGGACTAGAAACATTAGGAGAAGCTGGCGAGAAGAATGAAGAAAGATTTCAGAAGGTATTACAAGAACGAGACCTGTGGGAAGGGTTGCAGCAGTTTAAGGAAGACGTAAAGAGAGAGTTCGATGAACAACAAAACCCGAAACATCTTCGAGGAGATATGGGTACGATGCAAGACAAGGTGACAAGTAAAATCATGGAAGATGTCAAGGAAATCAAAGAAGAATAGGACAGGAAGATCCAAGAAAGTGAGACACATTTTGGCCAACAGATATTAAAGAATGCTATGTGAGTGCAAAGTAGACAAGATAATCATAAGCAGCATTTACAGGAAGAATTTCAACAACTCGCGCTCCATTAGCAGTGGGGGAAAGTAAGGTTATTATACGTGGTGAGTGGTAATAACAGGCACACCCAGTCTCATGTAATACAAAGATATAAGCCCAAAGGAACGTTGCATACAATGACATTTTCGAAACGGTTAAAAGCAAATTTCCGTGCACGTTTCAAGGATGAAAGGCAAGATTCAGTTTGCTAGATACAGAAAGGTGGGTGTAGCTGTCACGTGTGGTTTGAGTAAGAAGGAAGAAATTAATACTTCCGATCAGTCTGAAGGAGAATTTGTAAGGAAGTACTGGGTGTCGTGTAATCAGTCTGTAACACTGGAAGATTTACTACATTGCAAATCACTTCAAAATTGGACAGTTACCCTGAGTTAGTTTACTGAACATTTGAGGAAACTGAATTACACTTTACAGCCACTCGTTAATGGTCATATAATGATATCTGCCATTAAGAGAAGATCGAATAGAAGAAAGCAAGATAACTTTGCATTAAGCTTGTTTAACGGTAGAGATCCACTGACAGACGTACTTGAGTGGTTGTAATCAACACAAGCGGATGGAATTGGCGGCTCCTTTGTCTGTATACTGAGTAGCGATTACTAAGTTCTCAGCTGTGTGAGAAAGGATCTTTCTTCAAGTCTCATGCCTCAACCTTCTTTCCTGTCCATAGATTTCAGAGGTCTTGAGTCATTAATTCGTTGGCTGATTAGCAAATCCTAGCAAATGTTAAGAAACAGTTAAGAAAATAGTAGGGTTTCTTCTTTTCGTCAATAAATAGATTAAATACTGTTTATTCAGACAACATCTAGAACAGAGTAGTATTTGTTGATTAAATGATTCCGTTATCATAATCGTTGCAGTTTTCCAGGCAATGCAATCAAAACCAGTTGGTAATACCTATAGTGTGCTTTATTATGATACTAGGAGATATGTATGAAGTATCAAATAAGTCTTGTCCTACATAATTGTATGGAAGCTCGATTACAAAAATGGAGCCGCCGGATCTGAAGGTAAACATTTGTTTAAATATTGAAAAGAGCTAATTAGTGACAGTATGGAGTTGTAGGTAATCTTGTAGTATTTCTCACACGAGTAATGAAAGAATAAGCAAACTGCAAGGAATTTGAGCCAAATAGGAGCTGATGGGTCTGGTCAATAAGAGTGCTATATAACTTGCAAGTAATTGTCTATTCAAATAATACTGAAATTTAGAGAGCAGTGTTGTTACGATGTGATGAAGCTAATGATGTTTGTAATATATACACAGTTAATGGAGCATTGTAGAATGTTTGTGGATTTATGGAGATTAATGAAGGTGATTAGTGGATGATGGAGGAATATACATTTGAAATCAAGCTATTATTGAGTTGTGATGTTGAGTTGAAGTTGATATGTATATGTCCATGGAGGTTTTATAATGTGTATGACATATATACTGTGAAGCATGTAATAGCTCATGTCTGAATGTCATTCATGTTACACAAGTAATCCTATTTATATAAGTATGTATTTAAAAGTTATATTAATGAGGGATATGTTGAAGATAAATGTAGAATAACTCCTGAAAAGGAGAGAAATACTGACTCAGGGGCATAACTCGCTGCTGACAATGATAATCTATGTTGAAACTTCCTGGCAGATTAAAACTGCGTGCCGGACCGAGACTCGAATTCGGGACGTATGCCTTTCCCGGTCAAGTGCTCTACCAACTGAGCTACCCAAGCACGACTGACGCCCCGTCCTCACAGCTTTACTTCATCCAGTACCTCGTCTCCTACGTTCCAAACCTTACGGAAGTTCTCCTGCGAACCTTGCAGAACTAGCACTCCTGAAAGAAAGGATATTGCGGAGACATGGCTTAGCCACATCCTGGGGGATGTTTCCAGAATGAGATTTTCACTCTGCAGCGGATGTGCGCTGATATGAAACTTCCTGGCAGATTAAAACTGTGTGCCGGACCGAGACATCCTTTCTTTCAGCAGTGCTAGTTCTGCAAAGTTCGCAGAAGAACTTCTGTAAAGTTTGGAAAGTAGGAGACGAGGTACTGGCAGAAGTAAAGATGTGCGGACAGGGGGTGAGTCGTGATTGGGTAGCTCAGACGGTATAGCACTAGCCCGCGAAAAGCCAAGGTCCTGAGTTCGAGTCTCGGTCCGGCACACAGTTTTAACCTGCCAGGAAGTTTCATATCAGCGCACACTCCGCTGCAGAGTGAAAATCTCATTCTGGAAAATCTGTGTTATTGGGTTGAGTTCAAAGGTAAAACTGTAACTATGTGGTAAGTGATGAGAGTTTATACATCAAATTTTGAATCTACATGATAAAAGATATTCATGATACTATGGGTGATATTAATAAAAACTCTTCAAATTCAATAAAAATAGCCGAGTAATATAACCATCTGTTTGGATACTGGTTCTGAGGCAACAACGGAAGTGATGAACATACGTTTGCATAATCTGGTAAGTAGTAAGGCACTGCGAATTATTTGATTATTTATTATATGTCGTCTACGTTTCCCGACAAAAAGCCCTGCTGAAAGGCCAGAAAACCCAAGTGGTAGTCGAAATAAAATGAATAAGTGTTTTTGTGCTGTGCTACGCAATAGATACTAGCGTTTTATGAGACACACAGAAACTACTGATGGAAGAAATTTATTGTACGTAATGTAAGGAATTTGTGTAAACTATTTCCTAATTTTCCAATACAATACGTTGAGTTTCTTTGTGTAACATTTTCCATAGAGGCAGTTTACGACTGCAGTCAGAGTAAGGCGTAGCGCCGTATACCGATCCTGCGTTGGAGGCGGTTAAGTGGGAGATGTGTCTCAGAGCTGGATAGTGACAGATGGTGACGCGAGACTGGACGTGCACGTAGTTTATGTATCAGCCGATAGAGGACAGTACTGGGTAGGGGACTGTTTTAGTTTCGATTGTGCCCACTAGAATGCACTACAGTAATTGAATGTTTTCCATTAAATGTTCTAGTATTTTCATAAAGTGTTATTATGTCCTTTTGTGCATGTAAAATGTTATAAATGTGTTTTAGCAGTATGAATGGTGCGTGAGTGTGGTTTAAGGTTAATATCAAGATAATTGTGTAACGAGTTATGTAGTACGATTTAGTGTGGGAACATTTCGAAGAAGTATGGATATGGACAAAGGGGATTTTTGTAGAATAGATTTGTAAAGTAAGTTTATGGTAAAGGGAAAGTTAATTCAGGTATAAATAACAATAGTAAATAACTTTATGCATAAACAAAACTTCCGCATTTTAGATAATTGTGTCGGTAAAAAGTGCTGTTGTTAGGTTTACTATTTTGCGATTGGGTAATGATGAAAAGCGCGGACTGACGCAGGAGATTGTTGTTTTTTTGCTATTGGTTATTGAGTAAACTGACCAATGGTAAAGCAATATTCTTCGAGCGCCTTTCATTGCTGGTAGAGAAGACATGGAGTATTTTAAGTAAGCCTAGCCATGAAACAGTTCGGACGTGTGTAGTAGTAGTCCCGATGGAAATGATAAGTTGCCGGATCTAGCAGTGGTTCATACATTAAAATGTTTTAAAGTGACGGCATAATTATTCCGGTGGGTGTGTAGAAATTTCGGAAATTTTTAAGTGCATTTTGTGACGAAAAAAGACATATATCCCGCGTGGCGTATTGAGCAGGTCGGTGGCTAAACACTGTGACTGCATTTGGTACCGACAGACTTAATATTTGGCGAGCAGTATCAATCAAAAATAATCAGAATTTATGTAGTTATTACGTTTTCGGGAAATGCAGCACCATAAACTTGCTAACGTGAGTGAAAGGGATTATGAGTGACTGTGTTAAGACTAGCACGGGCTTGGCGGTGATACTTGTTCACCTAAGTTTCAGAATATATTAATTGAAGACAAAATTTCCAACCTTTCATTTGTGTGAAAACTTTCTCCCGAAACGTAGATTAGTGACTTCAGTTGCAACCTGGTTCACGTCGAAATACAGTAGGTTTCGCTCGGCTTCCCTACTGATGATCTGCTGAGACAATGTTCACAGGTAGGTGCAGGTTCGTCGTAAAGGGACGGAAAGATCAGCGCCGCCGCAAGAGATTAGTTGCTCTATATTTTGTAACTTTAGGGTGTAGGTGGATTTAACGTCTTCAATCTCTTTGAATCTGTATAAATATTTTCTGTATTCTTTTTCGTCTCCAACTACGAAGAATCCTTTTTGGGCCCGGAAGTAAGTTGGTCCGCAGCCCCTAATATGAAGATAAACGTAGTCTTGCCTCATATGAGGACGGGGTTGGCGAGGCAGTAGCCGAGCGGCACGAATGACAGAGGGATACAACAATTGATAGCCGGAGGAGTTAAGGCAGCGTGCATTGGCGGAAGTCGCAAACAGAGTTCTAAGCGAGCAGGACGTGGTGTAATGGAAGAAGGCCGCCCGTAATACGTATTTTCTACAGTGTGTGTCCCGAGCGCGACAGATTGCAACTCAGCAATTTACCAATCGCGACAAAAGAATTTTTTTTTGTTAAGTATCAACACCGTTCTGTGATTGCTATTACGATAGAAACTTCTTGACTGTGTTAATTTATAATTCTGCAGCTGAAACGCTGATACAAAACAACTGTCCATGGTGTATTAGCCGACCAGCCCCTTATATTTAGGTCACGGCTAGTATAACTCGTTTATTAGGCAGCTACTCGGTGATTAATACACGGACACTTAGTTGAAACTATTTGAAGAGCATTATCAGCAATTACTCTAGTTTTCATTGCTCTCCAATTCAATCGGGAATTTATCAAGTGTCGCACATCCATCCATCACCTGCCAAAGTTTACTGGTTTACATTTTCTGTCGATACCTATATGAATACTAATTGGTGACAGATTTACATGACTCCTCCATGGTGGGTCATTTTCTTGTTTTAGAGTCTATTCTGATGTTTACGTAATTTTCGTAATTTGTAGAAGGTTTCTGTGGGACCAAACTACTTAGGTCATTGTTCCTTAGGCTTACTCACTACTTAATCTAACTTAAATTAACTTACGTTAAGGACAACACATACACATCCTTCCCCGAGGGAGGACTCGAACCTCTCACTGGGGGACTCACGCGAACCGTGACAAGGCGCCCTAGACTGTACGGCCACCCCGCGACGCCAATTTTCGTAACTGGCGTGATTAGGGCCGTAGCTGTATCAAACCAATCTTCTGACTTAAGACCTAAACAAACATGAAGAAATAATTCTCTTTGTTTATAGATACATTTTAGCAACGATTAGTATGTTGTGCACTGACCAACTAGTACTTTATTGTTGATGGTATCTGTAAACTTGACGCCTGAAAACTTCAAACGGAACTGTGTTCTATCTTCAGTTGAAAATACCTAAATTTTCCTCCTTCCAAATATTTGTTAAATTGATATCACCATTATGTGATTATCTGCCTTGAGGCACACTTAGACTTCCGGCATAGCTATCCATGCTACTCTCCTTTCCTCCCAATTCTGTAGTGCCCACCTTGTGGTTTACAGACCTCTTCCAGCATCTGGTATCTTCTTCTGCTCTTCCCTCTCTTCCCTCGAATAAAATCTTCAATTGTTTCTATTTCAAGGCAGTCTCATCCTGTGCAGATTAGCTTCTCATTCTTTGCTTTCAGCAATATCTTTCAGTTCTCTCCAACTCTTTGCCGTATCTCATCAATCTTGACTTTATCAGTGTACGTGATCTCTATTCCATTCCATATCATATCAATATTTCACGTATATCCTGTTTTCTCAGTGTCCGTGTTTCTACTCAATATAAGACCATGCTAAATATCAGGCATTTCACGACTGGCTTTCTTCATTCTCTGTCCTAACCATTAGCTATGTGTCTTTTATGCTTTTGAAATGGTTCTTTCACCGGTACCAATCTGACATAGATGTCCTGCTCACCATGAATATGTCCCCTAATCTAACTTTCCAAATACTTGAGTCGTCTCAAGTGCTCTAAGATTTCGGGATTTAACTCATGCTTCACTCTTCTTCTCTTTCTACATCTACATCTACATTTTCATGAATACTCTGCAAATCACATTTAAGTACCTGGCACAGGGTTTATCGAACATTCTTCACAATTCTCTATTATTCCAATCTCGTATAGCGCACGGATAGAATGAAACCCTATATCTGTCCGTACGAGCTCTTATTTCCCTTATTTTGTCGTGGTGACCGTTTCTCCCTATGTAGGTCGGTTAAAACAAAATATTTTCGCATTCGGAGGAGAAGTTGGCTCAAAAAATGGTTCAAATGGGTCTGAGCACTATGGGACTTAACTTCTGAGGTCATCAGTCCCCTAGAACTTAGAACTACTTAAACCTAACTTGCCTAAGGACATCACACACATCCATGCCCGAGGCAGGATTCGAACCTGTGACTGTAGCGGTCGCGTGGTTCCAGACTGTAGCGCTTAGAACCGCTCGGCCATGTCGGCCGGCAGAAAGTTGGTGATTGGAATTTCGTGAGAAAAACGCCTTTCTTTTAATGGTGTCCGGTGTAACATCCACGAGATAAATTTTAGCTACAGTGCGACGAGAGAAAATTATGCCTCTAACTGTTAGAAATATTATCTACTCGACGTATGAAAAACAGTGAAAACGAATGAAAACGATGATAAATACTAATTATTTATATAATATTCTATGATGTAATTGGACGTATGGATGTGTATCATTCAAAGACAATGATAATTGTAAATTCCTTTTATGATCTGCGTTTGTCTTCGTTGTTTTTTTACCTTTTGTTGCTTGGCTTTCGTAGGTTGCGGACGCATATCAAACTGAGGTCTGTTAGGAAATTGTAGTTATTTGTTAATTATTACTTGAGAATAGAGTTCATTATTATTATAAATATGAGCGAATAATTATTTGTAACTTTAATTCCTCTCTCAGTAAGCATTGTCTGTGTTAATTATTTCTTTCCGCTGCAACGAGCGCAGCCATTGACGATAGCGATTTGTATCGTGTTTTTGTCTGTGTTTTACTTAGAAACAAATCAAATGTTTGCTTGATGAAGTCTAAATAGTGTACAATACGAAAGTAGATTTTATAGAGTTCAATAAGCATTTTAAAAATTTACTTATTTGCTCTAACAATAGAAAGTCTCTATCAATTGTCTGCCGCCATCTAAACAATTATATCAGCGGCAAATTCAAATTTAAATTATGCAACTCTGCAGAATAAATGCCGAAGGTAATACAAATGTGTGTAAATAAATGTGCACCGGTGGTCCCGAACTCATTTTAATTAAAAATGAATCGAATCAGATTGGTTCTTTAAAAGCAGTGCTCATAGCACGATCCTTATAAGAAACTTTTATAGCTGATGTATGGAGCCGAAATTAATTACGCACGAGTTGCGAAGAATATTGTTTCAGGTAACATACGTCAGTGTTGTGCGGGGCTGATATTCGGTGGTTTTAATGATCATTTTCCTGAAGATAACTGCTTCCATCTTAATCAATAGTTGTAAGGAATCTGTTGTATGAACTGTGATTTAGTGACACTTACACAACTTGCAGACAACACTTTAACACGACGTTAACTTGGAGTTCTTTAGCAACTTGATCAAATCTTTATCCGGGAGAAAAATTATTTAGTAATTACTCAATGTAATAAAATAAGATTATCATTTCCATTTACAAATTAGTTAAATACCAAACCACTGAATAACACAGCGAACGCAACACCGGCTCAAATTCTCTATCATTTCAGTGACACTTTCTCCCATATGTCGCGATAATACAAAACGTGCTGCCTTCTTTGAACTTTTTGTTATGGACTCCGTCAGTCCTATCTCGTAAGGATCCCACACCGAGCAGCAGTATTCTAAAAAAGGACGGACAAGTGTAGTGTAGGCTGTCTCCTTAGTAGATCTGTTACATTTTCTAAGTATTCTGACAATAAAACGCAGTCTTTGGTTAGCCTTCCCCACAACATTTTCTGTGTGTTCCTTCCAATTCAAGTTGTTCGTAATCGTAATTCCTAGGTATGTTGTTGAATATACTGCCTTTAGATTTGACTGATTTATCGTGTAACGGAAGTTAAGTGAATTCCTTTTATGACTCATGTGGATGACCTCACACTTTTCATTATTTAGGGCCAACTGCCAATTTTCTCACCAGTCAAACATATTTTCTACATCGTTTTGCAATAATCGTATTCCTCCACCTTCCACTTTCGTTTAATTTATCTCCATGCGACATGTTACACATACTTAACTCAGGTAATCTAGAAATAGGATCACCATCTCTTTATTCCCTCAAGAATCACCATGGCATATACGAATCGTTTTCATGCTGTTTTCCGTCCGCATATGCTGTTGCCTCTTTTCCCATTCTAATGAATTTTCGCTACTTCCTCGAAATAAATGTAAAATAGGAATGGCGAGAGACAGACACCCTCTCAAACCCCCCTCTCAATCTAGCTGTCTCCCAAAGTCTCATTTTCTCATGAGATTCGTGTGCAGATTTGTAAATAGTCTTCTCCCCCTCTACTTTTATTGCCTACCTCTTCATGATATACACCAGCTTATTCCAGTGCATTCTGTCAATGGCTCTTTAGAATGCTGTAAAGGACGTAATACTTCTCTGCCCTTCTCTTTATGTCTTTCACCAATAGTCCTGAAAAGTCCAATGGCATCTCGTGTCTCTTTTCCCCTTGTGAAACATTATTGCTCCTCCCCAAGTGCTTCTTCCAGCGTTCCATATAGCCTTCTATTCAGAACTCTAAGAAGAACTTTTGCTGCCTGCGATAGTAGTCTTGTTGTTCTTTTTCTTCACAGTTTTCAAAAATTACCATAATTTTGATTGAGACAATTATGGATACAAGAAAGTCCTTTGGCCATTCTCCTTTGCTGTAGATGCAATTGCAAGGAGTGGTCAACACCTCTTCCAGTATTTCTTTTAAACTCATTAGCGTTACTGCTGGAATACCATTTACACCATGAGCTTTATTGCTTTTCATTTTCTCCAAAGCCCTACTTACTTCTAACTCTATGATACAGACGCACTTTTCACATCGATTTACTGCTTCAATTGAGGTCTTGAATGCGCTTCAGAGAGATGTTCATCACACTCATTCCACCTATCCAGAACTACACGTGGGTCGCTTAGTAGAGTTCAGTCTTTCCTTTCTATCTTTGCATTAGGTATGTTCTTCCTTTCGTTCTCAAACGATGTCTCCTTGGCTACTAGATACACCTTTTTGTACTTGCCCTCTTCTTCCAGTGTCTCAATTACTGAGCGGATATCTCTCATTCTTTCTTCCTGGGCTGATTAGCTATTCTTCTCAACTCGTAGTTTAGTCTCCTGTGTAGCATTTTTCTTTCTTCAGTTCGTGCATTTTTCCGTTTTGTCCTTTCTGTCATCTTCAAGATCATGTCTCCGGCGACCCATGCCTACTTCGTCTATAAAGATCACAAAGTCGAAGGTACCTTAACTCCAAGCCTAACTTACACAACGGAAAATTCCTGTTGAGACAAAATCTACAGGATTGGTCTTCGATAAAGGAACACACACCGAGTTGATAATGAACTGTGCAGTTTAAGGAAAGACAAGGTTCAGTCGATTGAGTGGAGTTAGCTGTGGTGGCGTGGCTGTCGGCACGGTATCCTCAAAGGCAGCAGAGGCAGTAATTAATTACGTGGAAGGGTCGCGCTCAACAGGTGGCGACACAAATCTTAACTCAAACGTGCGAGCAGCCAAGTTGCTCACGTTCGTTCTTACCGTTAGTCCCATAAATGGAAGAATCCGTAGGTATCCTGCTGTCTGGTCCACTCACCAATCTGGGCGTTTTCTGGTCTCTAATCATACTGAGTTATTTCACTGTTCTGTCTCACTCGTTTTCCGCTAACTTACATAAGCGTCAGCTGCCGAGCAGCAATGTTGGCATAAACAGGGTGAAGGAAAATTCGCACACCCAGACTTCGCAGCGCTATTTCTTACATACTGGCGATACAAAAATGTCTTTCACAAAATTTCACCCTGTGCATATTTGAGGCAGTAAACGGATGTCAAAGACTGGCAATCTGGCAACACTGTAATCTAATGTACGGTAATTACCTCTCTCAGCAAGTACACCGTGCTGTGCGATCAGTGCAGCAGGTTCCGTTTTGGGTTGGCATGCAGGGGGTCGAGGGTTCAATTCTGCGTCAAGAATCGAACCCTCGAACTACTGCATGCCAACTCAAATCGCTACCCACTGCACTGACTGCACAGCATGGTCTATTTTCTGACAGAAGTACAGGGTTATTACAAATAATTGAAGCGATTTCACAGCTCTACAATAACTTTATTATTTGAGATATTTTCACAATGCTTTGCACACACATACAAAAACTCAAAAAGTTTTTTTAGTCATTCACAAATGTTTGATATGTGCCCCTTTAGTGATTCGGCAGACATCAAGTCGATAATCAAGTTCCTCCCACACTCGGCGCAGCATGTCCCCATCAATGAGTTCGAAAGCATCGCTGATGCGAGCTCGCAGTTCTGGCACGTCTCTTGGTAGAGGAGGTTTAAACACTGGATCTTTCACATAACCCCACAGAAAGAAATCGCATGGGGTTAAGCCGGGAGAGCGTGGAGGCCATGACATTAATTGCTGATCATGATCTCCACCACGACCGATCCATCAGTTTTCCAATCTCCTGTTTACGAAATGCCGAGCATCATGATGGAAGAGCGGTGGAGCACCATCCTGTTGAAAGATGAAGTCAGCGCTGTCGCTCTCCAGTTGTGGCATGAGCCAATTTTCCAGCTTGTCCAGATACATGTGTCCTGTAACGTTTTTTCACAGAAGAAAAAGGGGCCGTAAACTTTAAACCGTGAGATTGCACAAAACACGTTAACTTTTGGTGAATTGCGAATTTGCTGCACGAATGCGTGAGGATTGTCTACCGCCCAGATTCGCACATTGTGTCTGTTCACTTCAACATTAAGAAAAAATGTTGCTTCATCACTGCAAACAAGTATCGCACTGAATGCATCCTCTTCCATGAGCTGTTGCAACCGCGCGGAAAATTCAAAGCGTTTGACTTTGTCATCGGGTGTCAGGGCTTGTAGCAATTGTAAACGGTAAGGCTTCTGATTTAGCCTTTTCCGTAAGATTTTCCAAACCGTCGGCTGTGGTACGTTTAGCTCCCTGCTTGCTTTATTCGTCGACTTCCGCGGGCTACGCGTGAAACTTGACCGCACCCGTTCAACCGTTTCTTCGGTCACTGCAGGCCGACCCGATGATTTCCCCTAACAGAGGCATCAAGAAGCTTTAAACTGCGCATACCATCGCCGAATGGACTTAGCAGTAGGTGGATCTTTGTTGAACTTCGTCCTGAAGTGTCGCTGCACTGTTATGACTGACTGATGTGAGTGCATTTCAAGCACGACATACGCTTTCTCGGCTCCTGTCGCCATTTTGTCTCACTGCGCTCTCGAGCGCTCTGGCGGCAGAAACCTGAAGTGCGGCTTCAGCCGAACAAAACTTTAAGAGTTTTTCTACGTATCTGTAGTGTGTCGTGACCATATGTCAATGAATGGAGCTACAGTGAATTTATGAAATCGCTTCTATCATTTGTAATAGCCCTGTAGTTACTGTACATGTGATTAAGTGTTGCCAGATTGCCAATTTGTAACGTCCATTTACTGCCTGAAATATGCCAGGACGAAATTTTGAGACACACATATTTGTATTGCCAGTATGTGAGGTAACGCTCTGTGAAGTCCGAGTGTGCGATTTTTTCCTCCACGCTGTCTGTATACCTGAGGCGGTAGATTAGTAGTCTGCCCGTACTTCAGATCTCCTCAGTTTCTTTCAGCCTTCCATCAATTGTATCGCTTCAACGAATAACATTGCTTCAGGAAGCGTGAATAACAGGAATGATTATCATTCTCGTAACTTCGTGTCTAGGTATTTAAAAATATTATGAAAATGGCTGTAGGCCTACACGTATGTATGTATCTATGTCACACATCTGCTCCTAAGCCACTGGATCTATTACAACGAAACGTCACTTAAATACCACTTATTGTCTAAGATATTCGCTATGATGTTAAGAACAATATATCAGGTGGTTGTAGGTGATTGTGGAGCAGGAAGGGCAAAAAAGCAGTGTAGCCCACGATGTACGAATATCCGTACTGTATTCATACATTATTTGAGAATGAGAGGACTAAGTAACTTGCAACAAACTTAACACGTAATTCAAAGTTTTCGAAATATCTTTTCGCTGACATTCCTCACAAAATGATGAAAGGTGTCACTTAGTATGTTTTCGCTGTTCATGAAGGAAAACTGTCGCATGAAGCACAACGTTTTCATTTATTACTTTTTTACTACTAAATGTATTCGCGAGACATTTTGCAGATAGTATTCACTGTGAGTATACCAGTAAGACTGTATCATTTTACGGAAGGTGGTTCACAAGATACGACGCCAAATACTGAAATGCGTGAGAAACTGTCCCCTCGTGCACAATCTTTTAATTTACTATAACTTTATTACTGGTTCTTTTCGCAAGATATTTTGCAGATAGCATCCAACTTATGCAGCTAAATTTATCAGAAAAATGTATCATAGTGCGACTCATATCAACACATCAGGCGATACAACATCGTAAACATTGAGCTGTGTGAAAATGAAAGTACACTGTAAAATTCAGTAGGAAACGCACAGGTGAAATATTTGTACAAATTTGCGTGAAATACGTTAAATTCACTGACGGAAGAGTATTGCAACACGAAAGAACATAGTTAATGTAGAGCAACGATATTTCAGGAATACATTTGTACAGGTAACATATGCAAATGATTAACATCGCGAGATCACAGGTCACTGTACAGTGACAATTATAGAACTAAATGACATAAAATCTCGAACAGTTTGTATTAGGAAGTTCAAACCGCACGTTCGGCATCGGGGCGTGATGGGGGAATTAGTATGCGCATGCGCATGCGCTTGTTGCTGACACCCACTTGCGCGTCAAAATATCTTGGAACAGCGTGCCTGAGCGTATAACGCTTTTAAGGGGCTCCGGAACGCCCTATACTTGCAATGTTGAAATAACGCTTATAAATTACATCTTCCGTCACAAAGTATTTGAGGTAGGAAGTTGAACTTTTTACAGATTATTTATTGGAATATGGGCTACAACTTAACACAGGGAATTTACAAAATTTTAGTTCAGTTATTAAAGATGATTTTTTGTGAATTGTAATGAAAATTCACAACATTTTTTTGCAATTTTTTATTTATATATTCAAAAATATACAGTTTTTTGGAGAAAGGCTGTGTTAAATTATGCAGAAGGTACTGTGTAACATTTACTGAAAGTTTGAAACAAATATGTTTGGAAGATCCTTAGAAAACATGTAATTAGTATGAGAAAATAAAAGTTTTGGGAATCGAGCGACAAAGATTGGATTAACTTTTTAGTGCATTCCAGGTCCAGAGGATGGATTATCTTCATCCTCTGCAAACTCCTCCTCCAGCTTCCTCTTGTTCCTCCTCCTGTTAACTCTTGCTTGTATTTCTAGACTCTTTACAGCCCTGTCTGCAGCCCGAAGGCGTTCCTTGTCTAAAGCAAGCATCGCTCGTTGTTGTGTTCGTAGATTTTGCTACCATTTTCTTCAGTTGCAGTTACTGCAACACTGTTCCAAAAGGTGGTAATGTATGAACACTTATCACATTTCAGTTATATCTCACTAGCAAGTCCTACGTGCTTTATTATGAAGAGTTCCAGACCAACTTCACTGCAATGAATACATCTTACACAGTTTGAGAAAATTCCTTTGAGAACCGACATATCAAATATTTCATTCACATCCGATTCGCCCATAAAACATTCATAGTTTTCACTCATTGAACCAAGCTTCTTCTGTGAAGTATTTTCTTTCCCACTTTGACTGCTATGGGCAGGTGTACTTGAGAGGTTAGGTTCACTCACTTGGTTATCGTCTTTATTGTTTACAGCAATAACACATACCTTTGGCTTTCCAACATTTCTCCTGTTCTTAAAAGCCTTCAGAGGATTTCTAATAACTTTACTTTTACTCATTATTATACTTCAACAAAACAGAGACTCAAGAAACCGAATTAATTACGAATATTTTCGAGATAACGACAGAGTAAATAAACATGAAACAATCGACAATCACACCAGCGATATATATTGAACCATCACAGGTTAGCCACAACACATACTTTATCTCACATCACTAAAATGTACCTGATGAACACGGACGTTAATAATAACACCATTTGACAGCAGTTTAACAGCGCCACAGTGGGTCACGCCCACGTAGAACACATTTTTAAAAAAATTTAAAAATAGTTGTAGTCTTTTGAATTGAACAAATTATATATCTATTAAATGGTAATAGTCTGCAGATTCAGAAAACGCAAAAAAGTAAAAATTAAACTTTTCATGATTTTGAGCCTTTCCGGAGCCCCTTAAAGGCCATCTATGCGCGGAATAACAGCCCAACTTCGGCTCAAAGGAAGTTTGCGACCTGGTTCAAGATGAAGAACACCGGTCAAAGTTGAAAGAACTGGTAATGTTCGTGATGACAGTGTCGCCGGTGTCGATCGTCCAAGGAATGTGAAAACGCCTGAAAACATTGAGAAGACACGCGCTGTATTTAAAACCAGGCTCATGAAATCGACCAGACGAGTTGCACAACAGGTGGAAATCAATCAGGAGACATTGCGACAGGTCGTTGTTCAAGACCTGCATCTTTTCCCATAAAAGATTCAAACCCAGCAGGTTCGAATCCTGCCTCGGGAATGGATGTGTGTGATGTCCTTATGTTAGTTAGGTTTAAGCAATTCTAAGGTCTAGGGTTAGTTATTTAGTTAGTTAGTCGCGCGTTCCATTGATCAATCGCATAGTACGGTAGCCGTTATGATGTGGAACGTGTCAAGTGCACAAGAAATGCGCTTATGGAACAAGATTCTTTAATGTATGTATATATTTCAAAATAGAGTTAAGGATAAGTATTTATATTGTTTACCCCTTTACCTTAAATGGCACAAAATGCATATACTCTATTTATAGATTTATTTATTCCTATTCAAGAATTCATCTATGGTATAGAAGGAGTTGTCAAGGAGACATGATTTCAATTTATTTTTGAAGCTATTATTACTGTCTGTCAGACATTTTATTTCATCTGGTGATTTGTCAATAAATTTCATAGCAACATATTTTACCCCTTTCTGTGCCAAAGATAGGTTGAGTAAAGAATAGTGTAAGTCTTTCTTTTTTCTGGTATTATAATCATGAATGTCACTGTTGTTTTTAAACTGGTCCAATGCTGTTGAGAACAAATTTCATTAATGAGTAAATGTACTGTGAGGCTGTTGTAAGAATTCCCTATCTTTTAAAAAGATGCCTACAAGCTGTGCGACTATGGACCCCACACATTATTCTAACGAATTTCTTCTGAGCTGTGAATACTTTTTGTCTAAATGTTGAGTTACCCCTAAAATATTATTCTGTATGACACCAGAAAGTGAAAGTATGCTAAGTATGTTAGCTTACTAATTTCTGTATCCTCAGAGTTGGCCATCATTCTGATTTCTGTATCCTCAGAGTTGGCCATTATTCTGATTGCAAAAGTTGCTGAACCTAGTCTCTTTAGAAGATCCAAAATATGAATTTTCCAACTAAGATTCTCATCTATGTGTGCTCCCAAAAACATAGTATGCTCTACCCTGTCTACTGACTTCTGTTGATGTGTTATATTTACTGAAGGAACTGTACTTTTTGCAGCAGAAAATTGGATGTACTGTGTTTTTTCAAAGTTTAGAGCAAGCCCATCTGCAGAAAACCAATTAATGAATTTTGCAGAAGGGGACTGATGACCTCAGATGTTAAGTCTCGTAGTGCTCAGAGCCATTTGAACCATTCAAACCCATCAGTCATAAAGCCCCAGGACGAAGGAACAGCTGTTACGTTTCGCCAACACTATTGTTCACAGAACTGATGAACAGGACATTGATGTGAATATGTTTTGGTGTAACGACTAAGTCCCCTTTCGAATGAATGGGTTCGTCAATAAGGAAAATTCGTGAATTTGTGGAACAAAGAATCCGCTCCTCGCGATTGAGAAGTTACTTGAACATCAACGGGTGACTGTGTTGTGTGCAATGTTCAGTCACGGAATAATTGGAGAGACATTCCGTGATGACACGGTGACTACGGAAAGGTGTGTGAAGGTTTTGGAAGATGATTTCATCCCAGTTATCCAAAGTGATCCTGATTTCGGCAATATGTGGCTCATGCAACATGCAGCTCGATCCCATAGAGCACTTTGGGGTCGTATTCTGACTCTGGGGTACCCAGAGGCCACTGGCATGAACGTCGATTGGCAGTGATATCTTCGGGATCTGAACCCAGGCGACTCCTTCTTGTGGATCTGTATTAAAGACAAGATGTACAGCAATAATCCCAAAACCATTTCTGAGCTGAAAACAGCGATTCAAGAGGTCAGAGACAGCACCGATGTTCCAACACTTCCGCGAGTCCTGCAGAATTTCGCTCTTCGTCTGCGCTACATCATCGGCAATGATTGCAGGCATCTCGAACATGTCATAATCCCCAATCCGAATGTCTGTGGTTACATTTACATGTTGAATAAATCATGTGCACGCCGTAGTTTGTAACTAATTTACGTTTTTGTCGTATAGTTCAATAACAGTCACCCTGAAAGTGCGAGATCAGCCGTTACAAATGTGAAGGTTTGGTTTGGTTGGTTTGGTTGTTTGGGGAAGGAGACCAGACAGGTTGGTCATCGGTCTCATCCGATTAGGGAAGGATGGGGAAGGAAGTCGGCCGTGCCCTTTCAGACGAACCATCCCGGCATTTGCCTGGAGTGATTTAGGGAAATCACGGAAAACCTAAATCAGGATGGCCAGAAGCGGGATTGAACCGTCGTCCTCCCGAATGCGAGTCCAGTGTCTAACCACTGCGCCACCTCGCTCGGTAAATGTGAAGGGCTGGTACATTGATAACATGTGTAACTGCCAGAATGTTTATTGCAAGCATGAAAAAGTGCTTCCAATGTGTTGTTCTGGTGCCGGATGTCACTTTGTGGGCTGCAGTTCCACGTCTCTTGCGATTGGCCGCCGGCCGGTGTGGCCATGCGGTTCTAGGCGCTTCAGTCTGGCACCGCGTGACCGCTGCGGTCGCAGGTTCGAATCCTGCCTCGGGCATGGATGTGTGTGATGTCCTTCGGTTAGTTAGGTTTAAGTAATTCTAAGTTCTAGGGGACTGATGACCTGGGATGTTAAGTCCCATAGTGCTCAGAGCCATTTGAACCATTTTTTTGCGATTGGCCAGTCTATACAGAAATTATCCATGAGTTATCGTCCGATGATGTCGCATATATGCTTGTTAGGAGACAGACCTGGTAATCGATCAGGCCGAGGCAACATGTCGGCACTCTGTAGAGCATGTTGGGTTATAGAAACGGTAAATGGGCGTGCGTTTTCCTACTGGAAAACCAAGCCCGGAAATGCTATTGATGATTGGCAGCACAACAGACCGAAGCACCAGACTGATATACGAGTCTGCAGTTAGAGTGTGTGGGATAGTCGCGAGAGCGCTCCGTCTCTCCTACGAAATCGCACTCCAGACCGTAACTCTAGGTCAGGGCCGCACATACACGGAAAACCGCACGCGTGCGAAGCGACGTGCAGCGAGTGCCTGCACAGTGCATCGGTTCAACTCGGTGTCCTCCACCTCAACTCGGTTAGCTAGGTGAGGCCGTCGCTGTGCGCTGCCGAATGCGCTGCCAGACGGCTTAGTCAACATAGGAATACGTAAGCGCAAGGCAATTACCGGAATAATGGAACCATCTGCTCCAAAAAAAAAAAAAAAAAAAGGGGAAAATTGCCGAAAATCAGTTTAAACCGGACTGGGAACTCTCACACTTTTTTGTGCGTTGTGACGATAAATACACATGTCTAATCTGCGGTACACAAATTACGTGTGTCAGAAAATCGTCTATTGAAAGGCACTACAGCAATTTGCATTCAGAAAAGTATAGTGATATAACAGGTGATGCCAGAGAGGAAGAATTACGGAAGTTGCAAACTCTTGCAGAAGAGATTTCTGTATCTACAAACGAGGTTTGTTGCAAGTACTTTAGCATGTATATCTTGGTTAAAGGTCATGCGAAACGAAATAACATTTGTTTAGATTCCTTAGTTTTCGTTTTCGCATAAATTCTTTCTAACACATCTTTTTTTTCTACTTTAGGGTGAAGAATATGAGGGGTGTTGCGAAAGGACTCTCAGAGCTAGTTACATAGTTGCTCTACGTTTAGCAAGAGCTGGGAGGCCACTTATGGACGGGCCATTCATATGCTGGACGTAGTAGAGACAATGAATCCCACATTAGCTCCCACGTACAGCAGAATACCACTTTCCAGAATGACAATACATCGGAGAATCAACGACATTGCTGAGAATTTGCATGAACAACTGGCAGCCAAAATTGAAAACTTCCTAGCGTACTCCGTCGCACTTGATGAGTCCACGGATATTAACGACACGGCTCAGTTAGCAATATTTTTGCGTGTCGTGGACGACGACCTACATGTAACGGAAGAGCTCCTGGATATTATTTCGTTGAAGGACACTGTTACAGGGGCAGATATTTTAGCAGCTGTTGAAATGGCAGCTGAAGGAACAGGATTCCCTTGTGAAAAGCTGTTTTCCGTAACCACAAACGGGGCACCAGCAATGTGCGGTGTGCATGCAAAAGGGTTTATTGGCATACTGCGGAAAAAACTTAACATGCCGAATTTACCTTCCGTTCATTGTTTTGCACACCAAGAGGCTCTTTGTGCGAAAGTTATCGGTCTTCAAGACGTGATGAAGGTAGTGGAGCGTATCGTGAACTACATTCCATCTCATGGACTCACTCATCGTCAATTCAAAGAACTTTTGATTTCCTTTGAAGAGGAGTATCCAGATATTCCCTACCACGCTGAGGTGCGCTGGCTGAGCAAAGGGAAAGCGATTTCCCGAATTTTTCGACTACGCCACACTGTGGCTCAGTTTTTGGAGAGCAAAGGACGTCCGGAGCCACTTTTTCATGACCCTGAATTGGTAGCTGATTTAGGATTTTTGGCAGACATTAAGGCTCTCCTAAATGATATAATTCTGAAACTCCAAAAAGAAAACACTCTCATCAACGATATGATCAGCAAAATAAACGCTTTCCAGTATAAACTGAAGCTCCTCAAAAACTAACCTTTCAGAGAAAAATACGCAACACTTTCCTGAACTAGGTAAGCGACATATAAATTGTACCTTTATTACAATAGCCTGATTTTTGTAACCGCTCTAATCAAAACGGTACTATGTGTTTGTTTGACAGCATCTGTACAGGAAGGAGCGCGCTTTGGAAAATACGTCGCGATACTACAATCCCCTGAAAATACGTTTAGCGACCGATTCCAGGTAATGTGCCGGTATATGACATACAGCTAAATAAAGGAGACTGCGTTACATATGCAAGTCTAACATTACATTAAAACCAATAGTACACATTACATGTTTATTAAAATCTATCGCATTTTAGTAATTCGAAACAACGGCTTACATTACTTTCATTTATTAACATTGGCTTTGATATTGTCTCAGGAAATTACCTACCTGCAGCCAATTCTCGATGTTTTTGTGAAACCTCTTTAGATGGATATTGAAAGTGCGCCTTCAGATTTACATGTGGAACTAATTGATTTGCAAAGCGATGTTCACCGAAAGGATGTGTTTTACAATACAAAAGGTTTGCTCCAATTCTACCAGAATTTGCCGAAGGAAGAACTTCCCAAGTTACACAGAGAAGCAGCGAAGATTATTTCTGTGTTTGGTTCCACTTGTGTATGTGAAAGGTTTTTTTCTGTTTTGTCTTGTACAAAATCTAGATTGCGTGCGAGTATTTCTAATTGTAATTTAAAAAATTCTCTCATAATTGCTGTCAGCCAATCTCTTGTTCCAGATCTTAGTAGCATAATTGCAAATAAAATAAAGAGCACATAGGAAGATACATTTGTGTTGAAACCAAATTTAAAATTGTTGCCATCACAGTTATTATATAAATCTCTTTTGCACCGGTACACCAAACTAAGCTCTCCTCCTAGTGTACATTAGTATTTGGCAATGACGAAGACAACAGAGTAAAAGCTTGGAAACAGGTAGAGACAGGCGGCGCGAGCGACACAAGCTAAGGAAGTGAGAGGCAGCGCTGTTTCGCAAAGCCGAGGAGTGGGGGGTCTGCACCGTCGTCAACATAGCGCAGCCGTCTCCTGCACTCTGCACTGTGCGATGCACCGGTGCATGCACCTTGTGCGGCCCTGCTCTAGGTGTAGGTCCAGTGGGTTGGTTGCTGGCCCTCGGCTGGCCTCCTCCTAACAAACACACGGCCATCGATGGCACTACCGCAGTGGCCGAGTGGTTCTAGGCACTTCAGTCCGGAACCTCGGTGCTGCTATGGTCGCAGGTTCGAATCCTGCCTCGAGCGTGGATGTGTGTGATGTTAGGTTTAAGGAGTTCTAGATTTACGTAGTTCTATGTCTAGAGGACTGATGACCTCAGATGTTAAGTTCCATGGTGCTTAGAGCCATTTGAACCTTTTGACTGCACTGAGCTGTCGTCTCTATAACACAACAGAGCTCCACCCTGCAGTCGAGTTAGCTCTCACCTGATACAATTGCAGTCGCAAATGGAGGTGGTTTCAGATCAGAGCAATCCACACTACAGGGGATCTGCCTTGGATCCGTCCTTGAAGTAAACCATTTGTAACATTTTGGAACATCCCCTTAGAAACATTTATAAATGACAGTGCAGGAAAACATCTTACGTTATTTGATTTTGTAACAACTGAGCAAAACTGAACGTACTCAGACATTTCTCTCTTTACTTACTCTGATCATCACTAAACTGACACAATATTTTTAGCGTAACGCAATCTGACTTTCAATAATCGCTCCAAAAGAACGGCCGTGACTAACGATAACCCATACGCTTCATGAATCACTCACCTCAAAAACTCTTCGTTACTCGAACTACTGCAACACAGTGAGAGCCAATACTGCCAGCTAAGTAAAAGATTCTAACTATTGAAAAGCACTAACTACTGATAGGCATAGTTAGCAAATGAAAGATTTTGACAGAGAACAAACAATGTATTTACCATAATAGTGTTCAAAAGTCATAATATATATATATCATTTCATGACATCCGGTCTTACAAATTTCGTTTTTATGATGGACCCTACTTCTTCAAGACTGCATGGAAATCCACTACTTCCGTGTGCATTTTCTTTTACTTCTCAGACTTCGAAAAAGAAACTACAATTACTACTGTGATGAATGATCAGGACTGTCTTTATGGACTGAGAGAAAATTTTTGCTTTTGACCAACATTGTATCGGTATGTGTGTGCATTTGATATATTTGTTAGCGTTTATATAAAAAAAATTTAACAAATATGTATTGGCCAATGCCCAAAACAATTTGTAAATTTTTTTGTGTGGGGAGCATGGGGGCTATGTAAGTAGGCTGTTTATGTTGGTAACGCCACGTAGCGCTCTGTATCACAGTCACTGACTGTGCTGTGTGCAGTCTGTGGCTGATTTGCATTGTTGGAATATTCGCTATTGTAGTGTTGGGCAGCTAGATGTGAACAGTCCGTAGCGTTGCGCAGTTGGAGGTGAGCCACCATCAGTGGTAGATGTGGCGAGATAGATGGCGGAGATTTGAGAGCTGATGATCTGGACGTGTGTCCGTCAGAAAAAGGAAATTTGTAAGACTGGATGTAATGAACTGATATATATATTATGACTTTTAAACACTATTGAGGTGAATAGATTGTTTGTTCTCTATCAAAATCTTTCATTTGCTAACTGTGCCTATCAGTAGTTAGTGCCTTTCAGTAGTTAGAATCTTTTTTTTAGCTGGCAGTATTGGTGCTCGCTGTATCGCAGTAGTTCGAGTAACGAAGATTTTTGTGAGGTAAGTGATTCATGAAAGGTGTAGGTTATGTTTAGTCACGGCAATTCTTTTGGAGGGATTATTGAAAGTCAGATTGCGTTGCGCTAAAAATATTGTGTGTCAGTTTAGTGATGATCAGAATAAGTAAAGAGAGAAATGTCTGAGTACGTTCAGTTTTGCTCAGCTGTTACAAAATCAAATAACGTAAGAGGTTTTCCAGCATTGTCATTTATAAATTTTTCCAAGGGGATGTTTCAAGTTGTTTGTGGCACTATGGTACCAGCTGCGGCCCAAATTGCTGCTGCAGATGCAATGCGATGTGCCAGAGCACATAGTTTTCCCTCTCGTTAGTCTCACGTGGCCGTCTGGAGCCCGGTCCCCTTGCGAGCGAAGCTTTCCGTGATCACCGCTGCTAGCAATCATGTACAGTGGTTACATTCCTACTAACTCTTTCTCCAAAACTGCAGAAGGAACATCTATCTTCCCATAGCCCAATTATACGACTTCGTTCAAACACGGTGAGGTGTTGATAATGGCGTCTTTGACATCTTAGAGGCATTCTTGACTAACACAAACTCTCGACGTTCAATCTCAAAGGTTACTAACGCTTACGACCCTCACAGCTTGTATTTAAAACAAAGCTGATTTGCATCGTCATACTGGCTCCAATAGCACCACTCTTCCGGGAATTGCGCCAAGTTTTTAAAGACATCATCTTCCAGATGTAGAAACGAACTTCCGAACTTCCTTTTATGTCGCACAAATCCTTCTTGGTGCTCCGATTTTTTTTCAGTGCGTATGTGAAATACATTTAACTAGTGGGTATGCGAGCAAAGGCACAGGTAGAAAGCTCATTATAAACTCAATGGAGTAATTTCAGCCAGGAGCAGATACAGACTAAGACCACAATCTAGTAATGCTGAAGAATAGGATGAAGTCTGAAACGTCCCCTTAGAAAAATTATACATGACTGTCCTTAAACTGACATACAATATTTTTAGCGCAACGCAATCTGACTTTCGAGAATCCCTGCAAAAGAATGGCCCTGAGTAACATTAAACTATACCTTTCACAAATCACTTACCTCACAAAAATTTTCGCTGCTCAAGCTACTGAAATACAGCTAGCGCCACTACCGCCAGCTAAATAAAAGATTCAAACTATGGAAGGCACTAACTACTGATAGGGATAGTTAGCAAATGAAAGATATTAATAGAGAACAAACAATGTATTTACCTTGATATCATCATATATAAATATAGCAGTTCATGACAAATTTCAAAACTCTGCCATCTCTCTCCCCACATCCACCACTGCTGGCGGCTCACCTCCAACTGCGCAACGCTACGCGCTGTTCACATCCAGCTGCCGCTGCCCAACACTACAATGGCGAGTATTACAACAATGCAAAGCCGCCACAGACTGCACACAGCACAGCTAGTGATTTTCATACAGAGGTGGCGTTACCAATAAAAAACCTAAACAGCCTACTTACATAGCCCCCATGCTCCCTACAAAAAATTTTACAAATTGGATTGGGCAGTGGCCAATACAGATTTGAAAAAAATTTTTCATAATTACAATAACAAAGAAATCAAATGCACACACTTATTGATACAATGTTGGTCAAAAGCTAAAAATTTCTCACAGTCCATAAAGACAGTCTAGATTGTTCATCACAGTAAAAATGCAGAGTTTTTCTCAAAGTCTGAGCAGTAAAAGAAAATGCACACACAAGTAGTGGATTTCCATGCAGTCTTGAAGAAGTAGTGTTGTCCTTCCAACGGAAAGACAGTGCTGACTCTTGACATGCACACAGGTAATGGGCCACAACAGAGCAAACCCACAGCAGAGTCATTCGAAGTTTTCAAGAATATTGGTAGGCAGGTCATCACAGAGTAGACCCACTGTAGTCCTGGTAGAGATTACGGTATTGGTGGGCCACCAGAGGTGCAGACCCACTGCAGGCCTTGTAGAAATAATGGTATTGATGGATCATCAAAGATGTAGACCCACTGTAGTCCTTGTAGAGATAGCCAGCAGCCATCTGTTGTGACTGTGCAGGTGCACAATCACCATTGAAGAGTCTTGCGGATAATATAGCAAGTCCATAAACCACCACTTGTGCACTCACAAAGTTTTCAGAACTGTCCTTAGAACCAACAATGCTGTTATCCAGTCCCTTGCTGAATTATTAACACACGTGCAAACACTAACAGTCCCTACTTCTCACATATTGTCCATATACTATGACCAACAGAAACGTGTGCAGTGAAATGTAACTTACAAGTTAATAATAAGATGAACTGGTGTCAATTACAATTTTATGACATGAGAATACAATTACAAGGGTACAAAATACATCATTAAAGAACATAACGATACAGATAACATTTGTGGTACAGGCTTTACAAAAGAATCGAACTAACATATACATCAGTGTTACAGGAATTATGACATAAGTACATACATAAATAAAAGATCACAATAACTTTTGAAACATCAACTTCACACATGGGCATTAACACAAAACAGAATAAATAATGTCTAAACATCTTTACAAAGTAATTAACACATTATCAATGCCAATTGTATTTGAGGATAACAGTATTCCTCATCATAGTGAATGTAACTTAGTATTAGAAGAGAAAAAAGTTCTATGAAACAGTACATAGAGACAGGAAGAAAACAAATACACAAGGGTACACAAACATATAGTGGGATAACACAAAAGGGAAAGGACAGGGTTTGTTTCACTGCAGTATTTTGCATGGAGATCTCCCTTTGTTCATCATTATTCCCAAAAAGTCCTATCTAAGCTTGCTTTTGGTATTCTGTTCATATTTCTTTCAAAATAATTATTTCTGTTTGTACAATACACATTTGGGCCCAAATCTTTTTCATATAACTTCGCAATGCATTCTTTGCCTATTCTCCATAGTCAGTTTCTTATATAGTCTACCCCCTCTTAAGCTAACTTAAATCTACTGAGCTCAGATTCTAAACTAAGGGATGAGGCAATGCAGCAGCACATAAAACAATTAATATAAACAGCAATAAAAAAATGGAAAATCGCAAAGCAAGCTACAGGAAATCTAAATTACCAAGCAATTCAACATTACAACGAATATGAGGCAATGCGCAGCAAACAAAAAAATAAATCTGCCTTAGCAGAGTAACACAAATTAAAATTCAGTAGCACTATGCCTGGCAAACAGCAGCTTATATCTAAACATGACATAGCTCAAGCAGAAAAAATAGTACACTAAAGATAACAATGCAGATAAAGGAAATGTATAATCACATCTAAATATCTAAGTAATTAAAGTGGTGCACCACAACAACTTATTGTAAAAAAAATATTACCATGTACTTGATAAGAAAATTATGTGTCCAGTTTCTGTTACTAGTCCCTTCTTATTGTTCTTTCCTTTCCAAGTGCTCCTTTTTTTTAAAGAATGTGGATTACAAAATTATCATTTAATAGCTCTGTTGACAGAAAGTGTTTACATTAGCAAATGCATCTAAGTTTATTTTATAAAATTAATGCTGTAACACAGCTGGAAAACAGGCATCAAATGAAATAAGCAATTACGCAAACCAAAGCATAAAAATATCATTCAATAGTCATGTGACATTTCATAAGTTAGTAGAAATTCTCTCAACTCTCGTAGAAAGACACTTGTCATTATCAGGTTTGCAGATGTAAGAATATTTCCCGTCATTTCATTAGGCATTTCAGTAAATATCATAAATTACGAGCTCCACAGTATGCTTTCAACAAGGAAATGTCGATAGCGAGGACAATGGCCTCTCCTTTCTTTTTTTCTACCTGTGCTTCTGATGAGGCACTCACTAATGACTTGTTCTCCCAGCGTCTGACACAGCTGGGTGCCCACGACGCATTACGTGCAGGTGGTCACTTAACTTTCTTATGGAAATATTTACGACAGCAGTTTCCGCTACAGTGACAGTCTCACATAAAAATATTTCACAGGTCAAGAATTAGCGTTGCAAATCTGTAGAAAGAAAATCCTATAAATATAAGTGTCCAAATAAAATATTCGTCAGCATTGTGATACAGTCACGCATTTACGCACATTTCATAACTCTTAAAGTACGATTCTTGGTTTCCAACATACTTCTTATTCCTCATATACGGTAGCATCATCTTATTGATCATAAACATATCTCAACAGCATAGTACACATTGTCGTCGTAATAATAACATCATAACACCTCAGTCAAATCTCAAAAACGTCGTAGCTTTCTGCATTAATTTCAAAACCTAAAAAAAATTCTCTGCTCATTTCAATAGTGTCATCTACCTCAAACGTACTTTAAAATCATGCTCCCTTACCAAATACATCATTCAGAGCTCTCATAGTATCACAATGATTCCGAAAAAATATGAACAGTTTACAAAGTACAGACAAAATACAGTTTCATAAGTGTGAAGTTACCCAACTGTGTGTTGCGTAAACATGTGTCACTGATGTAGTAAAAAAATATTTATCTCTCAGTTAAATGATCAGATAGCTGCGTAATTTGTGTGTTAGAGATATATGGTACCGATGTGTAAAGTTGTATAAGCAAATACCATATTAGCTAGGGTTCCTTGTGGTTGCCACACACATGGTACACAAAGTAAGCGTGTACCCCCCTGAGGATTAATGTAATTATACCCTCAGGTGTTACGGATTACAGCAATGAAGTGAATTGCATCACTGAAAACCTTTGTATCATTGTACTTCAAATATCTTTAAAAATAAATGTTTTAAGTACAAAATTAATCACTCAAATGCGTGTCCTGTAGCGCTAAATGTGCGTCTTCCTGTAAGATAATTCTGTGGAAGTGTCGTACTTATCGTCCTCCGAAAGCTAAGTTCTGCAGATGCCAATGTACTTACCTCATGATAAACAAAAGTGAAATGCTTTGCGTATGGATATCTTAGTTATTACGCTTATTGCCGTGATGATGAAAGAACTGTGCTGTAACGTATTGATGTGCTACGGAAAAGGCTGTCTCCTTGTAGCTATACCACAAAAGTTACTACTAAAACATGTTTTACTTTCCAGAAGAATTCAGAAAAACTGTGCAGATATAAAACAGATACACCGCAAAAGCAACAACGTAAATTGTGTCACACATTAGTAGCGTCGTGATATAGTCGTGTAGCTGTCAAATAAACTAACCACTGTGTCACCTGGTATCTCTCAGAAAGCACCTTGAATCCGTAATGTATTTGCAAGTAAACCAAAATGTTGCATTAAAATCTCATTAGCAGTACTGGTAAATGTTCTAAGTATGTAAGCCTTATAGTCGTTCCATAATCGTGCAACTAACAGGCAAGAATGTACACACACAATAACACTGCGGCGTCTGTTCACTATAACAATCCATTCGTCATTTCTGTTTAAATAAGTTCTCTTGGTTCTTGATTGGATATTTAATTTCAAACATTGTTGTATGTTAACAGATTCTAAGTCTGACAAAGCATACTAGAAATGTGAAGTGAAAAGTTTTATACCAAAGACTAAGTTAAAAAGCAGATTATCTCTCAATAAATGGTTTTACATGTGAAATGTGGTGTAAACCTTTACTCTTCCTAGTACGCAGAGTTTCAACTTCAACGCAATTATCATGTGGTATACGTCGGATTCTGTATGTTCCATTGTAAACTAGAAAGAATTTGTGACTCAAGTGTTTCTTCTTATGTGACAATGAATGAGCTTTAATGAGAACTTTCTGACCAATATACAATTTCTTTGCATTTGCTTTACCGTGTAGTTTTCTCCTTTTGTCTGCTGCAGATTTTATATTTTTGAGAGCCAAATAAATTATGTCTTTGTGTCGAAGTTTACGTGTATTTGGGAAAGGTACAAGCTCTCTGATTCTGTTCGGTGGTTCTTCATTTTTCAGTACAACAGTAGGTGGTAAAGCAGTGGAATCATGAGGCATTTCATTCAGCACGTTTTGAAATAAGTGTAAATATCTGTCCCAATGCTGATGTTTTCTGTGACAATAAAGTCTGCAAAGCTTATTGATTTCTTTCATAATCCGTTCGGAGGGGTTACAATGTGGTGAGTACAATGAAATAAAAACAGGTTTGATTTTATGGTTGCGAAGCATGCGTGACCAAACAGCAGATCTGAATTGCGGTCCGTTATCTGAAATGACTTTACTAACGTGTCCAACTTCACGTAAGAAATTTTTAACAAAGGCGTTGGATACAGACCGTCCAGTGGCTTTACGTAACAGTGTGAAAGAAACAAAATTTGAAGTAAGTTCAACAGCGACTAGAACGTACGAAAATCCATTAGATGTTCTGACAACCGGTCCCAAGAGATCAACAGCAGCAAATTCTTTTAATTTAGAAGGAATGATAGGAAACAACGGAGCACGATGTGAGACAGTAGATGGTTTCGCCTTTTGACAAAGTTTACAAATAGACAAGACTCTTCGAATTCTCTTTTCCATATTGTTAAAATAACACGTCGTTCGAAGAATATGATAACATTTTCCTGGACCAAAATGTGCGTAGCTGAAATGAATGTACCAAATTAGCTTATTAACAAAATCGTCTGGAATGCAAAGTACCCATAGCTTGTCATCAACAGTGCAGCGTTTGAAGAGTATGTTGTTTCTAACCAGGTAATAATGCCGAATCTGTGTGTGTCTTTTCATGCCATTTGCTCTTGATGTCTTTCCAAATCGGATCTTTATCTTGTTCATGAGCAATGTCCTTTAAAGTTTTCAAAGGCGAGTTTCTGAATGTAAAGAATACTGAAATTTTTCTCGAGGTTGCCTTCTGTGGTACTTTTCTCAAGCCCGGCTGGTGCGCGTGACAGTGCGTCCGCAACAATGTTCTCCTTGCCGGGAATGTAGACTATTGTGAAGCGGAATTCTTGCAGAAACAATGCCCAACGTTTTAACCTGTCATGATTTAATTTTGAAGACATAAGAAATTGTAATGCACGATGATCACTGTATACTTTTACGTGCTTACCAGAAAGAAAGAAACGGAATTTGTTAAATGCCCAAACCATAGCTAAAGCTTCTAATTCAGTAACGGAATAATTTTTTTCAGATTTTGTTAGCAATCGGCTAGCAAAAGCAATGGTTTTCTGAATGGTAGTGCCATTTTCTATGGCTTCTTGAAATAAATGGGCACCAAGACCGACTTTAGAAGAATCCGTGCTAAGGCAGAAATCTTGTGACAGATCTGGATGAGCTAAGATTGGCGCGTGAAGTGACGCTTCTTTCAAAGAATTGAATTCCAACTGTGCTTGTTCGTCCCAGTTCCAAATAGTATTTTTTCCAGTGAGAGAACAAAGTTTTGGTGTAACAAGAATTTGCATATTCAGAAAACGACGGTAAAAATTTACGAGACCTAGAAAACTCCGGACTTGTCTTTTTGTGGATGGAACTGGAATGGCTCTGATTGCTTCTAACTTTTCAGGATCCGGCTGAATGCCTTCAGAAGAAATAACATGTCCCAAAAACCTCACCTTTGACCTACCGAATTCAGACTTTTCCAAGTTAACTGTAATTCCAGATTCTGCAAAAATACGTAACAAACTGTTGACGATGCGATTATGTAGTTCCCATGAAGCTTCTGCTATTAGAATATCGTCCACATATAAGGTGATGTGACGTTTTAAGAACTCAGGTAATATGGAATTTAGCCCGCGAATGAATGCTGCTGAAGAAATGTTCAAACCAAAGGGAAGTTTCCTAAACTGATAACAAACGCCGAAACAAAGGAAAGCTGTGTATTTTCTACATTCTGGATGAAGTTCGATCTGATAAAAGCTGGATCTGAGATCAATGGAAGACAACACTTTTACACCATTAAAATTTTGAAGAGGTTCTTCCATCGTCTGCGGCCTGTCTGTTTCAGGAATGATGATAGTATTGATTTGTCTCGAATCTAAAACAAGCCTGATCGATCCATTTTTCTTCTCAACAACATGTAATGGGTTGTTGTATGAGCTTACTGCAGGTTCAATAATGCCCTCATTAAGCATAGATTGTATTTCTGTTCTAACACGGTCCCTATAATGTGCCGGAATTACGTATGGTCTAACACAAAATTTAGTATGCTCACGAACACGAAATTGGTATTGAAATCCCTTGATTGTTCCTGTTTTGTGAGTAAAAACTGTGGAATGTGCTTGTAAAATCTCAAAAAGGTCCTGCCTATGAGTGTCATTACAATTCTCAATTGTTTGAATTTTATTCTGAATTAACTTATTAGTATCAAATGCGCCGTCCATATCATCCCTGTCAGTACTTGCAGAATGATTGTTAGCGTCAAGTTCCGTAGAAAAGTCCGAACTGTTGTCTAACAGAAGGTAAAGCCGATTAATTTCCTCGTCATGGTTTGAGAGCCAATCTTCAAATTTCAAAGCTATTGACTTACCTTCTTTCTCTAAACTTATTTCAGCATCGTGAAAGCTTAAGACTGCTTTGTATTCATTCAAAAAGTCTACTCCCAGTATAATTTCCGTCGACAATAATGGAACAATAAGAAAGTTCATAGAGAAGCTGTGGCTTTGGCAAAAGAATTCTAAATTGGTTTGTTGGCGTACATCTACACTTTTTCCAAAGATTGCACCTTGTAATTTAATCTTACGTAACGGAAGTGTGGGGCAATCGTTCGATTTGTTGCATTTGCTAAAGGCTGTTTCACTGATTACTGAAATGGGACTGCCAGAGTCAAGTACTGCCGTAAATTTTACGTCATTTACAGTAATGTGAATCACAGGATATGCAATGTTGTTATGTTTTACATCGTGTTCCTGGAGTAAGATGTCCCTAATGTCTTCCATTTTTACGTAATTACTAGCTACGGGAGCTGCGTCGTTAGTGTCATAAGAACGTTTTGTGGCTGCCAGCGGTGTGAGTCATTGCCTATTGTCTCTTTGTTGGCACGCGTCGTTATTGGGATTTGGAGACCTAACTTCTACAAATTCACCTCCTCGAGAGGGCCCTGCTCTGTTTGAATCCCGCCAGTTCTGATGCAATTCAGGTCTGTCGTTACAATCACATCGTCTGTCGTCATGTCGGTAGATCCTGTAGTTTCTTTCTTGTCGGTTAAGTGGTGAAGAATTTCTCCCTGAATCGTAACTGCGCGCTGAACTGTTGCGTCTGAAGTTATTCTGTCTCCCTTGATAATAATTATTTTGGTTCCCATATTGTCTGTTTCTCTGATTGTCTCTGTGATAGTCACTACCGCGGAGAGGACATCTTTCCCTGTAATTATTACTACTCTGCCAACGGTTGTCGTACGGGTGGTGTCTATTTTGGTCACGATTTGCGTTGGAAGAATGGACCAGTCGTGTCCGGTTATTGTTTCTGTCGTCACGGAGTTGTGACGGATGTGACCTGTAATTGTTGTGTTCTTGTTTTCGCGTTCGGCGATTATCAGTGTCAATTTCTAGTTCTTGTAACAGTCCCTGAAATGCTTCAATGTCGTCTTTGCAACGTCCTGCCAAAATAATAAGTCGTAAATGTTCAGGCAGTTTGATTAAGCAAATGCGGATGAGTTCTGAGGGGCTGTATGGGTTTGAAAGATACTGATTCTTATGCAACATGTCTTCAAAATATTTCACAAGACTGGAGAATTCAGATTGTTCGAAATGTTTCATCATTATGATACCATGTTTTACTCGGTCTTGTGTGGCTTGAGACCAATATGCTGAGAGGAAGGCACGGTAAAATTCTCCTTCACCGTGGCAATCGTGAATGACCGATCGCATTCTTACAGCTGGTTCATTCTCTAAGTAGCCACACATAAATTCTAATCTGTGTTCCAACGACCAGTTGGGAGGAAAACAATGAGAGAATTGATGGAGCCATGCTTGTGGATGAATGTCGTTGCCAGAATTCTTAAATGTTTTGAATTTACGTGTAGTAATGAACAGCTTATAGTCAAAATCATCGTGTCGGCGAGTCGCATGTCGGTCATTGTTAGGTCGTGTCGGCCGTTCCATCTCAAAATTCGGTGCACATTGCCAATTTCTTTCATAACTTCCGAAATGCCCTGTGTTATTATTTTGCGGCTTTTCCGTGTTTCTAAGTCCCTCTTCCCATGTTGGAGCGCGAGCGTCCTCTGAAATACGTAATTCTTGTATTACCTGTGTCAGCTGATCTTGTACTTCCCCGATTTCTCTTTGGTGTTGTGTATTAATTTGATTCTGATTTTGTTTGAATTTCCTAATTTGTTCGTACTCTTCTGTGTCAGTGAAGGCTACAGGTCTTGTGTCATTCAGATCATCATCTACCTTTGTAGATAAGTTAGTGACCTGATCCGAAAGTTCGGCTACTTTCTCCGATAGTGAACACATTTCCTCAGTGTGTTTTTCTGAACCAAGTTTCAGAGTATCTACTGTGTCCTTAAAGTTTTCCTGAGTTTTTGCAAGTTGCGTAACCGAATCGGTAGATGCAACTGAGTCAAATTTAGCTTGCAAGGTCTCATGATTTTCGTGAACAATAATTTGCAGTTCTATTATGGCTGCTTCGTGATTCTGTAATGCATTTTCATGCCGCGAAAAAATAGGTTGAAAATGCTCACAAATTTGAGTTTTTTCGTTATTACAGACTTTATGACATTTCGATTCAATGTTATGTAACTCAGTAGTTAAATCTTCACGCGTTTGTTCAAGAGTTTGTTCCAATGAGTCTAACTTTTGAAGCTGTTGTTGTGTTTGTCTCTGATTTTGTTCCAGTGTGTCTAACTTTTTGAGATTTTGTTCCACTGTGTCTAACTATTGCTGTGTTTATCTCTGGTGTTGTTCCATTGTGTCTAAGTTTTCAAGCTTTTGTCCCATTTGTTGCATTAATTGTAATAACAATGCACTGGTGTCTGAAACATGTCTCTCAGTGCTTTTCGGCAGTGAAGTTGCACCGGCAACATTCACATTTTGACAAGCAGAAAATGTGTCTTGACTTATTTGAGAAACCGGTGATGACCCAAAACCTGAATCTACAGTATTTGCGAAATTGTGTCCTGTCATTTCGGATTCCTGAGGCGAGCTGTTGCCGACCGATCGATCGATAATGCTTCCCTGTTCACTACCTGTTTCACTGTCTACACCATTGTTTGCAGCCCGCTCCATTTCCCTATGCACAATTACCAAATTACTACTTTGAACATTAGTTAATTCATTACTCGGTGGTGCTAACACACTGCTTTCACTTTCACTGTCATTTCTCAGTTTACTTTGGAGCCTAGTATTACGTTTTTCACAATCCATTATTGTCACAGTATTTCACACAACAACACAGAAAAACACAATTTGAAGATCAAAAATAAGAGAACACATTAACATAGCACTGAAAATAATATCTAGTTAATTGCAGCTGCGAAATACTTGGTGCAATTCTACATGCATGCCACAACTGTTTTACTGTACAACAATGAAAGACTGCAACTACAAAGGAGATTTTCTCTACAATTATGCACTAGCGATAAACAATAGCTACACTAATTACACAAACTACAAGAAAAAAATCAGAAGATTCCAGTGAGGTATCCTGGCAGGGTCGCCATATGAAACGTCCCCTTAGAAAAATTATACATGACTGTCCTTAAACTGACATACAATATTTTTAGCGCAACGCAATCTGACTTTCAAAAATCCCTGCAAAAGAAATGCCCTGAGTAACATTAAACTATACCTTTCACAAATCACTTACCTCACAAAAATCTTCGCTGCTCAAGCTACTGAAATACAGCAAGCGCCACTACCGCCAGCTAAATAAAAGATTCAAATTATGGAAGGCACTAACTACTGATAGGGATAGTTAGCAAATGAAAGATATTAATAGAGAACAAACAATGTATTTACCTTGATATCATCATATATAAATATAGCAGTTCATGACAAATTTCAAAACTCCGCCATCTCTCTCCCCACATCCACCACTGCTGGCGGCTCACCTCCAACTGCGCAACGCTACGCGCTGTTCACATCCAGCTGCCGCTGCCCAACACTACAATGGCGAGTATTACAACAATGCAAAGCAGCCACAGACTGCACACAGCACAGCCAGTGATTTTCATACAGAGGTGGCGTTACCAATAAAAAACCTAAACAGCCTACTTACAAGTCAGAGAGACTAGTCAGGATGAACCAATGCGCAAATAAGCGGAATGCGGACATATTGCAGAATGAAGATACAAGCTTGAAGTTCTCTGAGGCTGTAGCAGTTCAGCTAACGAGGAATGGCCGCCCCTAAAAAGGGCAATTACACAAACTGGAACTAAAATCATAGGTGCTAGGATGGTAGCTCCGAAGAAATCATGGGTAACAGAGTGAATGCTTCAGCTGATCGGCGACAGAAGGAAGTACATAAACGTCCTAGAAAATAAGGAATACAGGAATACAGCTTACGTATTAAAGAAATAAACAGGACGTGTAGAGAAGCTAAGACGAAGTGGGTAGATAAATAATGTGAAGGAATCGGAAAAGATATTGTCATCAGAATGGCTAACTTCGCATATTGAAAAGTCAAAGCAACCCTCGGTGAAATTAAAACCAAGAACGATAAATTGAAGAGTTCAACGGGAATTCCACCGTTAAATCCATAGTAGAGAGCAGATTGGTGAGTACATTGAAGCCTCTATGAGGTCGCAGGTTCGAATCCTGTCCCTGAGCGGAGAAAATATCAGAACCAGTTGGGAATCGAACTGGGTCCCTTTGGATTGACATTCCGTCGCGCTGACCACTCACCACTCATCTACCGGGGGCGGACGGTTCTGGTATGAAAAGAAATGATACCGCAACCATCGCTCCTTGCTGCCGAGATACACTCTCTCCAGGGTGTCTCCAGACCGTGTTCATTCGTAATTAGGCCACGGTTCGAAGCGGGCCACATCACAGAAGACAACTGTACTCTATTCAATGGGATTCTAGCCCGAATACGTGTCTAGAGACGATCCCAACCTGAGTGTCGCTCGGCATACGGCCCGACAGCCAACAGTGATGGGATAGGGTGCCGTTTCTTTTTAGAGCAGGACACATTTGGTTATCAGCCGTGGCTCCCTTACAGCACAGAGGTACGGCGGTGACTTGAAAATGGACAGGAATGTTTCGAAACTCGTCGTCAGTTAAAAAAATATAAAAATTAAAAAAAGAACAGCTGTTAAACTTTGACTTTTTCTTTTTACAAATTTGTTGCATAATTTCAAATAGCTGTCTTGTTGCGATCCAGCACAGTAGATAATAGTAACTAATATTAATTTCATCCTTCTCTAGAACAAGTGTGAAGAAGTGTTAAAATGGATTGCAATGTAGAGGAGGAAATAAAAGCAAAAAAAATGGTTCAAATGGCTCTGAGCACTATGGGACTCAACTGCTGAGGTCATTAGTCCCCTAGAACTTAGAACTAGTTAAACCTGACTAACCTAAGGACATCACAAACATCCATGCCCGAGGCAGGATTCGAACCTGCGACCGTAGCGGTCTTGCAGTTCCAGACTGCAGCGCCTTTAACCGCACGGCCACTTCGGCCGGCTAAATAAAAGCAGTTAGTTGTACAAGTTAGTTTACTGGGTCGTACATTCCTGAGATACAAAGGAACATCCACTCCATATGGTGGCCTCACGGTGTACAGTACCAAAAACAATGAGCATCATAGCTGCAAGGAACGGACAGGCGTTGTAAAAGGTTGAAGTTGTTAACGAAAGCTAGAACCAGCAGTGCAGCGCCAGGAGAGAACCAGTCCACAGCCACTCAGGGCAACGGCAGTGGACCGCGTGTTCAGCAGTCCCACAACCGCCCCCCTGTTGGCAGAGTACACGTGGCGCGCGCCTTCAGGGCTGCACTGCAGCCCGATTACGACAGCGTCCGCACGTGGCAGGCCTTCATACGATGCAGCTTTTCGCCGTTCAGTTTATAACCGCTCAAAACAGCAGGTTCTGAAATGTGCAGTTTTCGGTTTCATCTAGAATAGTTCAAATGGCTCTGAGCACTGTGCGACTCAACTTCTGAAGTCATCAGTCGCCTAGAACTTAGAACTAATTAAACCTAACTAACCTAAGGACATCACACACATCCATGCCCGAGGCAGGAATCGAACCTGCGACCGTAGCGGTCGCTCGGCTCCAGACTGTAGCGCCTAGAACCGCACGGGCACTCCGGCCGGCTTCATTTAAAAAACAATGAACAATTCTAAGACTCTATCCCACTTGTGCGTATTGCGTGTTTCACGAAAAGTGGAGCAATAATATAAAATAAAATAATTAAAAAAGATATATTTACAGTATTCTCCTTTTGGTTTTAATTTTTTTAAACTCTGCAACAAAATTATATTGTAATTGGGAATCATAGCACAATTTGTGCATAACCAATAGTCAGTTTTAAAGGGTAAATGCTAAATTTGCAGAACTACAAGCAGGTAAATGCATACTATGTAGACACAGACAGAACGTAGTTTACTTCATATTCTCATTATAAGCTATGAATGAATGGTAAAGCTTTTAATTTATTGCTGTTAGGATAATTTCCTTTCTCTTTTGTTGCTATGTAGACGTGGCAGGCAAATAATAAACTTCTGTGTAAAATTTGAGTTTTTTTTTCTTAAAATTACTTCGAATAGATAAGCCATCTTCTGAAACTTCCTGGCAGATTAAAACTGTGTGCCGGACCGAGATTCGAACTCGGGCCTTTGCCTTTCGCGGGCAATTGCTCTACCATCTGAGCTACCCAAGCACGCCTCACGCCATGTCCTCACAGCTGTACTTCTGCCAGTTTTGAAGGTAGGAGACAAGATACTGTCAGAAGTAAAGCTGTGAGGACGGGTCGTGAGTCATGCTTGGATACCTCAGATGGTAGAGCACTTGTCCTCGAAAGGCATGGTCCCGAGTTCGAGTCTCGGTCCGGCACACAGTTTTAATCTGCAGGAATGTTCATATCAGTGCACACTCCGCTGCAGAGTGAAAACCTCATTCTGAAGGCATCTTCTAGTCAAATATATTTATTTTCTCTTTGACAGAATTTCAATACACTTGATCTTTTGCTGATAAAACTAAATTCAAATGACCGAACAAATGAACAGGCAAAACATAACATTTACCTGGAACAATTACACAACAATATTTGAAACTTCAGTAATGAGTTAACCCACTGTCCAACGCATATTGTCAAATCTGTTCAAACATACTTGTGCTGCCAGGGGGTGATCTCTTAGTGACTCTTTCCATGGGAAACAATGTCATTCAAAGACAATAAACGTTTTTCAGAAACTACGGAACTTCCTACCAAGGATAAGTATTTTTGCGTTAGAATTGATATTCCGGGTATAAACATTCAAACCGTTTACTATATGCCCCCCCCCCTTTCCCAAAAAATAAACTGTTTCTCGGTAGTTAAAGATACTGAACGTAAAGCTCTATTTCATTCGAAACCAAACTTTGAATCCCCACTAGACCATTCTGGGCTTGCATACTTCCTAATCGTATGATGACCGAAAAGCGTTTACTGTTGATAGCTTCTGACCACATACCTTTGAAGTAAAGGTGAAAACTTACCTACATCGACCACATAGTTATTTACCACGTCGTTATTCACCTCTTGGTTCAAATTTGTAACGTCTCTTCTAGCAAAGAGACGGGGTTGTGATGAGAGGTGGGGGAGGGAGGTTCATGTAAATTTTTCAAACCGTGGATCTGGAAGAGCAGATTTGCACAGCAGAGAGATCTAGTTTTTTCACTAATTTACAGTATGTCAAGGAAATTATACGTAAAGCACAGAAGTTTACCTTCTCTTTCAAGGCACGCTGTGGATGCCTTCTCTCTATACGAAGTCGCAAATTTGTTGTGGCGCCTCCCACATTTAACCCTATAAAGCTACTGACTTCTGTGCATCCACAAGATGATAGATCGTGTGACTTTGAGGACCAGGCAATGTCTTCTTGTAAATAGAGAAAACGTCTACGAAACTACTCTCCCAGAATTTATAGAGAATGCCTAGAAGTGTGAGCTGTGGCTCTGTCTCGTTGGAACCAAAATTCTCCCTCTTGGTGGACCTCAAAAAACTGGTTTGGCTTAGGTCGGACGAAGGTCTCACCATGAGACAGAAGCCATTTGACTCAACCGTTCCATTACGCTATCTTCTTCGAAAAATTGCGGATGTCAACACCAAATTCAGCAACGGTGTACCAAACTGTCGCGCGATGGCTGTGAAGCGGTCGTTGGTGAAGTTCTAGAAGGGCTTCTACTGCCCAGTATCGGCAGTACTCGAGAAGTGGAAGTGGACCTCAACAGATGAAATCAGTGCCAGAGGGGATGTTCTGGAGAGTTTCCTCACACACAGCTCTCTACACGTTTGAAAATCTCTCTCAATTAATCATGCGTAACCATCATTTTGTTTGGATGCATGTGAAAATGTCTGTGCTCGATTCTTCGTACACACGCCTCATACAATATCAGGGCAGCTGCACGTTAAAAGTTTGCACATTGCTAGACGGACGCTCTCACATGCGCCACATTTTTCGGGTTTATTACATTTCGAGGTCGGCCAGTAGAGATAGTTTTCAACGCAGAACAACATGCTCTAGTATTTTATTCGCAAACTCGACATGTCGCCAAGTTCGAACCGAATGCGAAATGTTCTCTGAGTAGTAATCATAGCACCACAATTACGAATATACCGCTACGCAACAAACGCGAGAGGCTCGCCCAGCCAAGTCATTGCGGCTACTGAAAATGGCGGGCATACGGCTATCGATCGATACACCTTCCACGTCAGTATCTTCGCCATACCTCACACGGCGGCCTCCCCAAATATGGAAGATCCTTTTGCCGGACTTACACCTCTGCAATACGTCGCGCCTAAGTACTAGGTCACGTTCGCAATTCATCTGCAGTTGAGCGCACGTAATGCTAGCTAAATAAATGTGGGAATACTAATGTATTTAAAGTTGTCGAGTAGCAGCCACAGCAAACAACGTAAATAATCTCACAAAAAATCTCCGAAACTGCAGGCTCCACCTCCTTACTGTTGCAGGTTCCTCTCTTCGTCGACCAGAGCAAAGAGCGAAATAAAACACCGCCGCCCATAAGGCATGTTTGAACGTGTAGTGTTGCAACTGGATGGAAACAAGCGCAACGACAGAGGTGAGACAGGTTACTATAGCGATTAGCACCACCTCACGAAGAGGTAATCCTACGAACTTACCCCTTCTGCTGATTACACACTACAGGATACTTTGCTGAAAGTTTACAGAGTCTGTTACACGATCTGAAGAAAACAAAACTATAAGTAAATTGAAAGTACCATTAAACACTCATTTTTCAATGTTTATAGGCCGACGACTGACACTCATGATGAAGGAAGACCACTCTGACCTTCAGCTACGGCTGATGAATTCGAATCAAAGTCCGAGGAAAAGTTCAACACGTTGGACGATTCGCTATGCTGGACTGAGCTCTTTCTTTACTGAAATTTCACCATCAGCTCCTTATAACATTTTTTGTGAGAATTTGGGATACAGAAGAGTGTCACGTGCGCTCCTCGACTTTGTGCAGATGAACATTAAAAAGGACGAACTGGAAGTGCACGGAAGTTTCCCACTCGGTACGGGAAGGTTGGTGCGGATCTTCAAAGCCACATTGGTACCGATCGGGCTATAATCGCTCTCCCTCCGAATGTTAATTTTTTTATTGTTGTTTGTAAGGAATAAGATAAACAAAAGAGAAAAAATACGATTATATTGATTACGAGAGCAATCAAAATTGGCAAAATCTGTAACGGGGGACCATTTTTAACACGATGATATGTGAATGTGAAAAAGTTTCTCAGAACTTCAGTGTCTATATTGACTTTGTGGAAGCATGACTTCTCAAAACAATAGCAGACCTGGTGCGAGTAAAATCTAAGTGACTGCCAGCTCTAATTTTAATCGTATAGTTTGGACATAAACCGGGACAAGGGTGGCCGATCAACTGCGTCATTATATTAAGACAACCGAGATGGAACAATTTTCTGAAAAATGTTTCAAAAACAGAGTAGGACAAGGAATGAGCCACATGACAAACGGCTGAAGTAAATACTGGCATTATTATAATTTAATCCTTTTTGTACACCTTTAAAATTCACAGTCTTTTCCAGTCCAGTCGTTGACAAGAAACAACGCTAAGCAAGAGAAGAAAAGACTATGCCAAGGCACCAAACCCTGACTGTACAACAAGCTAATAATGAAAGTATAGTCAGAGGACATACAAGGAAAAATGTCGCAACACCAAAAAGTAATTAATGTGTAGCACTGAAACTTCGGGAATACCTTTGTTAATATCACAGGAAATGGAAATGGAAGAGGATGTAGATGAAGATGAAATGGGAGATATGATACTGCGTGAAGAGTTTGACAGAGCACTGAAAGACCTAAGTTGACACAATGCCCCGGGAATAGACAACATTCCATTAGAACTACTGACAACCTTGGGAGAGCCAGTCCTTACAGAACTCTACCGTCTGGTGAGCAAGATGTATGAGACAGGGGAAATTCACTCAGACTTCAAAAAGAATATATTAATTCCAGTCCCAAAGAAAGCAGGTGTTGACAGATGTGAAAATTACCGAACTATCTGTTTAATAAGTCACAGCTGCAAAATACTAACGCGAATTCTTTACAGACAAATGGAAAAACTAGTAGAAGCCGACCTCAGGGAAGATCAGTTTGGATTCCGTAGAAATGTTGGAACACCTGAGGCAATACTGACCCTACAACTTATCTTAGAAGAAAGATTAAGGAAAGGTAAACCTACTTTTCTAGCATTTGTAGACTTAGAGAAAGCTTTTGACAATGTTGACTGGAATAATCTCTTTCAAATTCTGAAGGTGGCAGGGGTAAAATACAGGGAGCGAAAGGCTATTTACAATTTGTACAGAAACCAGATGGCACTTATAAGAGTCGAGGGACATGAAAGGGAAGCAGTGGTTGGGAAGGGAGTGAGACAGGGTTGTAGCCTCTCCCCGATGCTATTCAATCTGTATATTGAGCAAGCAGTAAAGGAAACAAAAGAAATGTTCGGATTAGGTATTAAAATCCATGGAGAAGAAATAAAAACTATGATGTTCACCAATGACATTGTAATTCTGTCAGAAACAGCAAAGGACTTGGAAGAGCAGTTGAACGGAATGGATAGTGTCTTGAAAGGAGGTTATAAGATGAACATCAACAAAAGCAAAACAAGGATAATGGAATGTAGTCGGGTGATGCTGCGGGAATTAGATTAGGAAATAAGGCACTTAAAATAGTAAAGGATTTTTGCTATTTGCGGGAGCAAAATAACTGATGATGGTCGAAGTAGAGAGGATATAAAATGTAGACTGGCAATGGCAACGAAAGTGTTTCTGAAGAAGAGAAATTTATTAACATCAAGTATAGATTTTAGTGTCAAGAAGTCATTTCTGAAAGTATTTGTATGGAGTGTAGCCATGTATGGAAGTGAAACATGGACGATAACTAGTTTGGACAAGAAGAGAATAGAAGCTTTCGAAATGTGGTGCTAAAGAAGAATGCTGAAGATTAGATGGGTAGATCACATAACTAATGAGGAAGTATTGAATAGAATTGGGGAGAAGAGGAGTATGTGGTACAACTTGACAAGAAGAACGGGCCGGTTGGTAGGACATGTTCTAAGGCACCAAGGGATCACCAATTTAGTACTGGAGGGCAGCATGGAGGGTAAAAATCGTAGAGGGAGACCAAGAGATGAGGACACTAAGCATATTCAGAAGGATGTAAGCTGCAGTAGGTACTGGGAGATGAAGAAGCTTGCACAGGATAAAGTAGCATAGAGACCTGCATCAAACCAGTCTCAGGACTGAAGACCACAACAACAACAACAATATCACAGGTTAATGTAAGCGCGAGATGAGCCATTGCAAGATAACCGGTGTAACATACAGAATACAAGCGTGCAAACGTGCATGCGCTGTGCCATACTGATGCCGGATGTCGGTTCGTGGGATGGAGTTCCATGCCTGTTGCGCTTGATCTGTCCAACACACGGACGGTTAACGCTGTTCACACATGTTCACATGTTGAGAAATCTTATGAGACTTAACTGCTAAGGTCATCAGTCGCTAAGCTTACACGCTACTTAACCAAAATTATCCTAAGGACATATACACACACCCATGCCCGGGGGAGGACTCGAACCTCCGCCGGAACCAGCCGCACAGTCGTTGACTTTATCGCCCCAGATCGCTCGGCTAAGCCTGCGTGGCGGTTAGCGCTGTTTGTGGGTGACAATGGAGTTATTGTCCTATGATGTTCTGTATGTACTCGGCTGTAGACGGCTATGGTGAGCGAACAGCACAATGCTACATACTGACACTGGATCATGACAGCGGTACGTGTCCGGCGTTATCCTGTTCGAAAACACCAGCGTTATCCTGTTGGAAAACACCCCCTGGAATGCCACTCACGAATGGCCTCACATCTTGTCGAATAACCAGAGTGACGTACAAATTTTCATTCAGGATGCGTGGGATAACCACGGGGGTGCACCTGCTGTCATGCAAAATCGCACACCAGACCTTAGCTCCAGGTGTAGGTCTGGTGTACCTAGCATGCAGACAGGTTGGTTGCAGGTCCTCAGCTAACATCCTTCTATCCAACAGATGGCCGTCGCTGGCACCGAGGCAGAACTAGCTTTAATCTGAAAACGCAACAGACCTCCACCCCAGCCTCCAATGAGCTCTCGACTGACACTACTGGAGTCAGAAATTGTTGCTGTCCTTCAAATAACCAGTCTGTAACAGTTCGTTGTGTTACTGTGGTGCCATCTGCTGCTCAAATTGCTGCTGCAGACTCAATGCGATGCACTAGAGTCGTACATCGAACACGATTGTCTTCCATGTCGGTATTGGAACGTGACCGTGCATTCTCGTGATCACCGCTGCCAGCAACCATGTGCAGTGGCTACATTTCTGACAAGTCTTTCTGCAGTATCGCAGAAGGTACATCAGGTGCTCGTAGCCCTATTGCACTATCCCGAAGTCAGCGAGGTGTTAAAAATGGCGTTTTGTCTCCCTAAAGGCGTTCGTGACTAACATCAACTCATGACGTCCAGTCTCAAACATAACTAACGCTCACGCCCTTACAGAGTGTATTTGAAGCAAACCTGATTTGGTACCTCATTGTGGCACCACTAGTAACACTCTTATAAAATTGGCGCTAAATTGTAATAGACATTATCTTCCAGATATAGAAACACGCCTACGATCTTTCGTTTTTGTTGCACAACTTTTTCCACGTGTGTGTGTGTGTTTTTTTTTTTTTTTCATCCGTCTATATAAGATTCATGCTAACTTAGTGATATTGTAGCTCTAAGGATGATAATAATGTATGGGATTACACGGTGCTGTGCGTTTCGCATAAACGTAAAGCATGGAAGTGTCAATCAATGGAACGGCGTCATTCATGACCCCTACAAAGCCAAAACAGCACAAAGGAGATTTTAATCACAAAATACATTATGAGTACAGAGTGTTGAGACGAAGAGGGCGTCCAACACATCGACTTTACTTCTAGAGAAGAGACTGAAAATGCAGAGGCTACTGCCAAAGTCTTCGCCGATCACGCGGCAGCGTTCAAAACGAACCGAGTGGTTGTTTTTCAGTGGCACTGTGCTTCTTCATGATAACGGTCGCTCCGTTGACGAAAAATTGGTTTGACTCTGGAAATTGAATGTTTTCGTAGATCCAATACGCACCCCAGACTTGCTTTCGAATGACTACTATCGGTTGAAATAAATTGGAGGAATATTTTGGTAGAATTCGCTTTAGAGGTGACAAAGTACTGAAAGAGGTCGATCGTGAACGATTGAATAACTTGACGGCAACTGTGTCTGGTGAAGGCATAGGAAAGTTTCAGGAGCGTCACGAAAAATGTTTAAAATTCACCAGTGAGTACATAGAAAAGTATCTATCGATGCTGTAGAGTACGTTTTATGTCATTATACAGAATGAAAATGTCTGCCACAAAAGTTCTTTTTCTTTCAGCACGATCATCATAAGTTTGTCATGTCAGATGTCTCCTATGACACAAAAAGTTTTCTTTATGTTAGTATATTCTGTCATATCCCTAGTATCGTTTCCTTGAAACTGTTGGTCCTTCTTTAATAGCTGTCTTGTTCCATCTGCAATTTTTTGCCTATTGCATTCTTCGTAAACGCAACGGCCTCCACTGTGTGCCTTAAATTCCTTGATGAATGCTTCTCCTTCGTTCATGTCTTCAAAACTTTAATTTTGGATGATGCTCAGCTTGCATTCCCGCCATAAAACGTAAAGGCTATAAAATAACTGTACGTTTCTGTTTGAGACTAGTAAAACAAATTATTCTTGCGAACTGTACGCTGAAGGGGGCTGATAAAGTCATAGCAGTGAAACTTAATACAGATATGATCATCATGCAGCGTCACAGATTTACATTCACGTCAAAATGCGCGCAAACGGATGTTCAACGGAAACGCTACACTCAGCCCTGGTGTGGGTATTTACCAATTACAGCAACGCTACGCTTCCGTTGCGCTGGAGTGGGGGTGGTCAACAAAGGCTGCGGAAAACCTGGGGAATAGCGGGCAATGTTTGTTTACTGGGTGCTTGCTGGAAAATGGCTTGTTTGGCCACTCGGGATATACGTTTTGGGCGCTGCCGGCTTGCTCTGAAATACGCCGTGTCATATGCTGCTACGCTGATTTTCACAGGAGCGATCCGGCAGCCCCTCAGTATGGCACTCATTCACATTACTTATCCTCACTACCGTTTCTAACGGCTCTGTATTAAAAATTATATTTAAAATTGAGTAGTCTCTTCTACTCCACTTCTTTTACCGTTCAGGCTACCTATGGTTACGTTCTGGATTTACAAGCAACTGCAATATTCATTACTTCACTTCTTTACAGCATAACTGGTAATGTGGCAGAGGCACCGTAATCCTAAAAAAAAAGGATAAAGAAAAGACTTTGTGAAACCGTGATACACTGATACCATGAACTGTGTATCCGAGAACAATTAGCTAAGTAAATTCCTGTTTTACAGTTATTCAGATCAACAAATTAGATAATTAGATGGAAGAGTGATATGTACTGAAATACGAATGTTTATGGTTAATCCTTATCGTGATCAATATTGATACCGAATGAAACTACAAGTTAACTGTTACCAACCCCCTTTTACAGTATTTATTTCCACAATGCGTTTCGGAAGTTTACCATCCACCATTAGATGAATTTATGTGGACTAACAAGCATTCAATAAACACTGGGGACACTGCCACACGTTGCCCCAAGGTCATAACACAACACATACCTTCCACATTAACTCAGATGTCCATCTGATGGCAGAGGTTTAAATCTCTGATACGCATCAAGGATATAAATAAATAGTGATGGGTGACAGTTGACTTTTTTCCCCCGACGTAGTAAGATTACCAAACTATATATGCACTTACGCACTACAATTCCAGAAACATGCGTTAAGAAAGGTTAAATTCTGCTGCCTTGTAAACAAAACTATGCATTACAGACGAAGTGTGGAGGACACAGAAAGTGGATTAGCACTGACAAAGAGGGCGTTCCCCGCCAAAAGAAGGAAGTTACTGCAAAAGATCGGTCTTAAACTCAGGAATAATTTCTGAGAATGTGCGCCTATAGCACAGCACCGTATGGTAGTGTGTTATGCATCTGGATAAACCGAAAAGGAAGAGAATCTGAGCATTTTGGATGTGGTGCTACAAAAGGATGTTGAAAGTTGAGCGGACCGATAAGGTAAGGAATGAAGAAGTTCTACTTAGAAACGATGAAGGAAGAAATATACGAAAAACACTGGCAAGAAAAAGGGATAGGTTAATAGGAGATCCTTCAAGACGTCAGAGAATGACTTACAATGTAGTAGAGTGAGCTATATAGGGTCAAAACTGTGGAGGAAGACAGAGATTGGAATATATCCAGAAAATACGAGGGCTAATAGGAAAGTAAGTTCCGATCGGTCACGAAATGGAAACCACTCTGACAATCCGATGAAGCTTTGCGCAGATGTATTAGACAATGTTTCTAGAAAGCCAATACATTGCGTCACGTCGCTCTCTTCAGTTCTGAGTGCACAGTGAGCATGTAAGAATGCCTAGAAAATGGTGTCATCCGCCAAGTATGAGGGCCTGGTGAGAAATTTTGCCTGAAGCTATGCAGCCCACATAACGTAACTGTCGAGTGTTTCCTTCTTCCAGACAATTCCCAGCCGCATTCTGCAGGGGCAATAAAAATGGTCCTGCAGCGTTTTCGGTGGGAGGTGTTTTATGACTCACAATATAGCCCAAAATTGGCTTCCACTGAGTGAGTGTCATATCTGCTGACATGAATTTTTGGCCATGACGACAATATTTTGGCACAAACGACGAGCTGCAGACCAGCGCAGAGAATTAGTGGAAAGCAGTGGCAGCTGCCATCCATGGCGATGGTATTGGAAAGTTGGTACAATGCTCTGACAATGTCTATGTAGGGGCGGCGACTATTTAGATAAGTAGCTGGAAGTTGTAGCTAACTGTTGAAAATAAAACGTACTTGATTTTCGCATTTTCTGGCCAATCGAAACAACCTTCCAAATACTCCTTGTAACTGAGGGCATGGAGTGCAGTTCCTGGCCTAAGATGCAAAGGCTGGCTCAAAAAGGGAATTTGTGGCGGGCCACATGGAACCTGCCAGACGGATTATGACTCAAAAACGAAAAATGATAAATCTAGATTAGAAATATATCGACTGCCCACTCAAAAAAATCAATCTAGTACAAAAGAGGAACACTTTACACATTCAAACACTTGATTATCAATTTATAAATCCAACGATAACAATGTGCTTACGATTTCTGCTTGTTTCTATTCAGTATTTTATCATATACTGTAAAGAATATCGTTTGACCGGTAGCTTTCCTGTTTGTGTGAAAGTGTGTTTCACGTTTTAAAAGTTTTCTTTACTTCATTCGAATTTAAAGAGGTCAGTGCACCAAAGTCGATTGCAGAATCGCCCACCAAATATTACTGTGATTTCCACTCAAACACTGAGTTGATCTCACAAATCAAACGCTTGCCTGCATCTTACTGTAAACACATTCTCCTAGATAACATAATCTTATATTTCAGAATACACTCCAAAGAATGAACTTTTATCAACAATGGTTTCCATAATACTGCCATTATATAAATGTGTAGACCTACAAGTTCTTTTTTCCGTGCAATTTTTAATGGAAGAGTCATTGGTGTTCTCTCTTTCGGGTAAACAGACTCCGTATATAATACCATAAAAGTGTAATTACAGATATCTGTAGTTTCATTGACTTCTTCTGTGAAAATAAAAACTTTACGGTGGAACATGATTTATTCTGAAGATAATACTAGTTGTCTTATTTGGAAAATTCCTGGTCACATTTCTCGTCGACAAACTCGCGAGTGAGCTTCGTATTTCCACTCACATTTGCATGGGTTTACATCGCTCTCTCTTAAGTCAGTTTTAAGAAAGACGGTTCAGATTACTCTAGTTTTCTACGAACTGACTTGACTGTTTCAGTGTATCATCGCCATTTGGAAAAGATAACTTCTCGACATTCTTCAGACTGTTATAGTGCGACAGAAACGCATCAAGCCATCCGCCCCACAAGTTAAAACAGTTCTCCCAGTAACATCTCCATGAAAATCTTTACTCTCGAGCTTTAAGGAACACACGACTTATGGGTGGGGCCAGGCAGGTTGGTAATCCCTATTTTATATAACGTAACATTTAGCCATAAGATAGGTATCTTTTATCAGAAACTATTGAGAATAAAAATTTCTAAAATATATGGATTGTAGGTCACACATTTCTAACCACTTTAACAGAAGAACTTCTAAAATGTTGATTAATCTTAAGATAATTATCTTTGTAAAAAGTGGGAATTCAAATAAGAAACCGTCTACAGGTTTCTATCTACATAAGGCTCTAACTTCTCTGAAATTTACAAAACAGGAAAATCCCTGTGTTAAAAATGCACAATGCACAGATTAGTGCATCGTGCTATTTTGAACAAATTCTGACATTTAGAAGCTGCGAAAAAGTACATTTCATATCTATGAGATATCATGTGCATCTTTTCTTACTATCTAATCCTCTGCCATGGCATTCGGGAGGACGACGGTTCAATCCCGCGTCCGGCCATCCTGCTTTAGGTTTTCCGTGATTTCCCTAAAACGCTCCAGGCAAATGCCGGGATGGTTCCATTCAAAGGGCACGGCCGACATCCCTCCCCGTCCTTCCCTAATCCGATGAGACCGATGACCTCGCTGTTTGGTCTCCTTCCCCGAAACAACCAACCAACCTCTGCCATGTTCCAATTTCTTTTCTTTCCCTTGTATGCTGCCTTCAGTCATCGCAGCCTCGTAACCATTCACTTTTCTATTTGATCTACACACCCCAGATTAGTGATAGTTCCATTTTCTCCTTATGGCCTTTATTCCTCAACTCCTTTGGAAGCTTTTGAATCTCCACTTCCCAAATAACTGACGAATCTTACCTTCTTCAACTGTTCACATTCTTGGAAAACCTTGAGAACACCTGCCATCTCCAAGCCTTCATTGCTGCTACTGTAGTTTGGAATACAGCTCTCTGCATGTTCAGTTTTATTTTTATTTTACTTCTACAATGATTAGACATGACAGCAATACCTTAAACGCTTTTTCTGTCCACATTTGTACATATTGTTACACAGATGAGATTTGTATGGCCCTGTCTTGGCAGGATCCACGGAAGGCTGACGAAATATCACATGTGCTGTTATTTTCTCCTCCAGCCTCTTCAGTAGAATGATGCTTACATTGTATAGGAACATCTTCAAAATGGCACCAACCTATTCAACATATTTGGCAAATGTAAGGGGAAAAGGAGGAAAATTCATTAGGCCACACAGCACTTCACAATCCGCTGCACCTTTACCAACAGCGTTCAGTGCATAGATCAAACATAAATTTATGTAATGCATCTATGATCTTCTGTTGTCTCATTTCTGTAAGACAGGTGAATTACAGACTGTTAACATTTTAACTTGAATGCAGTAGCAAATCGAAACTAAGTTATTTCGTTTTTAAAAATTTAATGTTGATTCCTACACATGGGTTTTATACTCGTAATAAACTAGGAGTATCTGTTAACAGTACATAAATTTACTGTATAAAGAGGTAAAGCGCAACTATACACAAAGCAACTAACACTTTCAGGCATACTCAAACGAAACCATGAGCAAAACAAAAGCAAAGCAAACACGTGAAGATCAAAGGGCGATCTTAATGCTTTCAGTTTACGACCCAGCAACTTTAATTTCTCCGGTATTTCGTGCAAGACGTGTACTACACAAGTTAAATGCATTTCTTTGGAACAGAAAAGCACTGCTCCAGCATTTATGCGGCTACATCAATGACCTTGATGACACTTTTATTCCTTTCCCCCACTACGCTACGAAATGCCTAAAGCAAGCTAAATCCGCAACTCGAACGGCGGTTTGAACACCATAGTGTTTCACTCAGCACAGTCTCATGACAGATGCTATGCCTTTGCTTTCCTCCGATCACTTTAGCCGATGTAGGGTTTCTCCTATCCTCCGATACCTAGAATTTAGCCCGCTCGACATATTAAAATTCGAAAATGTCTACAAAACACTCCGTTAATATTCCTTTGGACTAAAATGCTACTCTCTGTGCCACTACGGTAAATCTCAGAGATAGCTGCATATGAATTGCAAGTAATTTTTACTTAGGCAATGCAAACCGAACAATTCTGGAAACGTTGTTATAAATGTATCTTACTTAGTTAAAGTAATGCATAACGGGCTATAAAAATACTTTGCCAGAAGCATTTTCTCGGTATAAAGATGTGGCAACGAGCAGCATGTTACGTAGCTACTTTCTTTTCACAAACAAATGGTTCAAATGGCTCTGAGCACTATGGGACTCAACTGCTGAGGTCATTAGTCCCCTAGAACTTAGAACTAGTTAAACCTAACTAACCTAAGGACATCACAAACATCCATGCCCGAGGCAGGATTCGAACCTGCGACCGTAGCGGTCTTGCGGTTCCAGACTGCAGCGCCTTTAACCGCACGGCCACTTCGGCCGGCTTTTCACAAACAATGTCTGTTGTTATATTTACTCAGAAAACGATATATATATAAAAGTAATACACGATCTGGCAGTTTTTCTCGTATTTCACTGTATATATATATATATATATATATATATATATATATATATATATATATATGTGTGTGTGTGTGTGTGTGTGTGTGTGTGTGTGTGTGTGTGTGTGTGTGGGTGTGAGAGAGAGACAGAGAATTTAACTATTTATGTTCCAAATCTTCTCCTAAGCCTCTGAAGCGATTTCAACTAAACTTGGTACAAGTGTGGTACACATATCCCTTATACGCCACGTGCCTATCACTGTTCGGGAGATATGACGTCATGAACAGTGAAATACGAGAAAAACTGCCGGATCGTGTATTACTTTTAAATTTATTACTTCTGTGCTACTAAATCTCTTCGCAATAAATTTTGGAAACGGTATCCACATATGCACTTACATGCACCAACGAAATTTTATAGTGGTACCACACATAGCTCAGGATATATGTCGTCATAAACAATGAGATGCGTGAAATACTGTAGCATCATGCAAGACTTTCAAATTTCTTTCTTCTTTGCTACAAAACTGCATTCACAACGCATTTTGCAGGCAGTAGTCCGCTGAATGTGCCTACACATATATATCATTTTACGAGACATAGGTCAAGAGATAAGCCATGATAAAAACCGAGATGTGTTAAAAATGTCGCATCATGTATGAAGTCTTAATATATTTATTCTTTGCTAGTAACGCACTCCTACAGTCAAGTCAACTTAAGGAAATCCCTGACAGCTGACAAGCTTTTGGCAGCTTTCAACTGCAAAGTGCACATGGACATATACGAAAACAAAAGCATTCTATGGGGATACGAAGATGCGTTGTCATAGTGACGTTTACCAAATCGATTTGTAGACAAGCAAAGCAGCTGCGTCCAGAGCACAGAAACTTTTAGGGACCATCTCACGCCGAATCTACTGCAGGAGTACATACAAGGTTCCGTGTCTAATAGAAAATCGACAAAATGAATCTTTAGGCATGCGGGGTTTGTCAGGCAGCAAATTGTTAAGAAATACTCTGCCATGCAGGCTCTAGCTCTGAGGTGTTCTGCCCTATTTAAAAATGAAATTTTCAGCACGTTCTCCTGTGTGTGGGAAAGTGCATATTTCTGACATATCCAGGTACGTGAAGTTTTTGTGATTGTATTTCGCATAATTACGAAATATTCTCGGTAAATGGTGTGAAACTGTAGGTCTGGAGAGGGTGTCCCATGACGACTGTGATGTATGGCTGCTGTGTTTCCTACTTTCGCAGGTTATGGTGGTCAACATTTTCACTGAAACAGAAAGTGAATGAAAACTCTTATATTTTCATCTGTAAGCACGAAACGGTTTCACAAAACTATATACCGTGCTATTTATCACCATCATGGACGTCTGATTGTGTCTGATCCTGTATGGGTTCGAAGACGAAGGTTGCGGCAAAATACGCCAGACACACAGTGAGGAATGGAAACTCTCGGCTAGAACATCTAGACTTCTGTGAAGAACATGGAAAACCTGTGCAGAATATGCTCTTCGTCTTGGTGGAACACACGGAGCGAACAGTGCCTTAAATTTGTTGCTGCTGTCGCTGAATGCAGTGCAGCACTTGGAACACAACTGTCCCTGACGCATTCGTAGTTTTCTTAAAGTACACTCATCGAAAAAAGTTTTGCATCACCCCGGTTCCCAGAACTTCTGAAGAGAGGCGTTGACTCTAGATATTGTATCACATACACAGTCACTTTGACTGTTCAGAGATGTCACTAAACCCGCCCAAAGGCGTAAACAAACATGCATAAGCAGCACCTATAAGACGGAGGGGGCCCGACAGCCGATCAGTTCCAGTCATTCCACCATGAAGAAGGTACACGGCTCATGTTGTCTGTAGTTCAACTATGCCTAGATGGTCAATACCGTGGTTCGATCGTGTCCGCATTGTTACTTTGTGCCAGGAAGGGCTCTCAACACGGGAAGTGTCCAGGCGTCTCGGAGTGAACCAAAGCCATGTTGTCCGCACATGGAGGAGATACAGAGAGACAGCCTCGCTCATGCCACCCAAGGGCTACTACTGCAGTGGATGACCTACCTACGGATTATGGCTCCTAGGAACCCTGACAGCAACGTTACCATATTGAATAAAGCTTTTCGTACAGCTACAGGACGTCGTGTTACGTCTGAAACTGTGCACAATAGCCTGCATGATGCTCAACTTTACTCCCGACATACATGGCGAGTTCCTTCTGTGTAACGACGACACCTTGCAGCGCGGACAGATGGGCCCAACAACATGCGGAATGGACCGCCCAAGATTGGCATCACGTTCTCTTCACCGATGAATGTCGGATATGCCTTTAACCAGACGATCGACGAAGACGTGTTTGGAGGCAACCCGGTCACGCTGAACGCCTTAGACACACTGTCCAGCGAGTGCAGCAAGGAGGAGGTTCCCTGCTGTTTTGGGGTGGCATCATGTGAGCCCGACATACGCCGCTGGTGGTCATGGAAGGCACTGTAACAGTTGTACGATACGTGAATGCCATTCTCCGCCCAATAGTGCAACCACATCGGCAGCATACTGGCGAGGCATTCGTCTTTGCGCCCCCATCGTGCACACCTTGTGAATGACTTCACTCAGGACAACGACATCGCTCGACTTGAATGGCCAGCATGTTCTCCAGACATGAACCCAATCGAACATACCTGGGATAGATTGTAAAGGACTGTTTATGAACGACGTGACCCACCAACTACTCTGAGCGATCTGCGCCGAATCGCCGTTGAGGAATGGGACAATCTTGACCAACAGACCCTTGATAATTTTGTGGACAGTATACCACGACGAATACAGGTATGCATCAATGCAAGAGCACGTGCTACTGGGTATCAGAGGTACCGGTGTGTACAGGAATCTGGACCCCCACCTCTGAGGTTTCGCTGTATGGTGGTACAAAATGCAATGTGCGGTTTTCATGAGCAATAAGAACTGCGGAAATGATGTTTATGTTAATGTCTATTCCAATTTTCTGTACATGTTGCAGAACTCTCGGAACAGTGGTGATGCAAAACTTTTTTTTGTGTGTGTAATAATAATAATCTTACTACCTATCTTACCCGATTCGATGATAACTTTTATTATTTATCTGTGAAAGTTTAATAGCTTTGAACAAAACTGCTATAAAGCTCATTTATGTATCAGTTGTAATAAGATGAATTCATAAAAGATTTCCGCATAACATTCTTTGAAAACAATTTATTTCAGAATAAGGTAAATGTGTTATAAGAAATATTGTCAATTTTGAAACAGATTAATCCTGAGTGCATGGAGTTGTGTAGGAGGAATGTAGAACAGGTAGTTGTTCCCATGTCAAACGGAATAGAAAAGCTGGAAGGTGCAAATGTGATATCATTTCATTTGGCGCGCTGCAGTTGAGTAGAACGAAGAAGAGTAAAGTTAGTCTGTAGGCAGGAGCGAAAGCGGCAACATCTTAAGCTTAGAGTGAGTGGATTTCGCATTAGTCAGTGCCTAAATCGCCGCGGAAGGAATTGCATGGCATTTATAATTGTGCTATGTTACATAGATAAATCGACGCCAAGAATTTATCAAGCGCAAAATCGTCATGAGCCGCGGCTGCTAATGCATGGGTCGAGTTGCCACTACACTGAAATGCCACAGCCATCGTCTACAGCAAAAGGTTAAGAACTTTATTGAGAACTACAGTAACAGCTTGGACCAAAAAAATTTATGTTTTTAGATATAATAATTTCTTGCTATATACAATGGCTCAAAGTACGTAGTTTTCATGACATATGTACGTAGACAGAATCCTATCCCAGTGAAAATGATTCCGAGTCTCCTAAAATTACAAATAACTGGAATTTTGCAAACTTAATGTAGTAAAATATTTCGAAAATATTTAGTTTATATAATCAGTAAACGTTGGTGGTGCATTAAATTTAAGTTTTTCAGGAAGCTACCGTTTTGTTGAAATTCACCTCATAGTTACGAATTGAAACAAATGCTCTACTTAATAAAAACATAAATAGGATAGAAAATTATATATTTAAAAACAGATCTCTCTATTTTGATAAATAACTTTGAGTGTAGTAAATCCTAATCATATAATATAACGTAGTATGCTGAAAGTGAATACAGTAAAAGGTGCTATACTGTTGTACAAAAGAGTTACCTGCTTAAATGCAGTGCTATCATCTAAATAGAACTTACTCATTTTAATTTCTCTTGTTTAGGGAATAGTGTTTAGTGAAGAGGGTATAAAAGTTTTTACCATTCTCAAACAAAGCCCCATTTGGGGGCCACCATTTCGTTAACTGCTGAGAACGTCTGTAAATGGAAGAATGATAATATCAGCGTATGTGTTAATGTGGTTATAGTGTCGTACCATAGTAATTTTCCTTAACTAACTTACAGTAATAACTGGTTCTTCGCATCTAAATGGTAGAGACTGCCTCATGGACGATTTTTCCATTTCCTTCACTTCAATAACATTATCCACAAAAAGAACAGGGAAAGTGTTAATATAACTGGGTGTTGTATTATAATTCCTCTAGAGCTGACAAAGTAGGCTATTATGCTGTACATGAGAAACTGTTACTACAGGAAAGTATAGAAGAGATAGCAAATCTCATTTACACTTCAGAATAACCCAAAGACGGTAACTTCGTGCCTAATTAAGCTGGCGACAGTTCATATAAAACCGTGACCAAATAAAAGGCCTGAAACTAAAAGGTTACTGGTTCGATCCCTGATTACCTGTACCACTACCAAGAGGATACGAAATTATAGACTGAGACTTGCGCCCTTTAGGCGTACACTATACAGTCAAACTCACTTTTAGAATTTCTATAAAAGGGGTGAAGATACAGAATCCAGTTTGGGAGAAAGTTTTACAGGAATTCTTAGAGAAGGTAGTGATTCGAATATTCCGACAGGAGGCCACGTTTAGAAGAGAAGGTTTTTTACGAGTAGTGTTATCTTGTGCCCGTCGAACAGGTCATTTTAATGTAAAATATGTTTTTTTTCCTGTGACAGTACTAATAATAGTGTAAAAGAGTTAACTGTTATTATATTTGTCGCCACGTTAGATGATTTTTTCGTGGTCACTGTCTATATATATTTATTCAAAACGTTCGTTAATGATATATTTAGCATTACGTGTCACACTTTAATAAAATGATACTGAATGCAGTATAAAGGCCGTACAGGTACAAAGTGTCCAGTGACACGAACCTACTGCAGTAATTAGGCGGAAAATAAAGTGGGAAATTAAATTAGTACATTTGGTTCAAATAGCATCTAAAATTGCACTGGAAAAGGCCCGCAGAATATTCAGAAGAGAACAGGCAGATACAAGAGGAAGACTAGAGGGCAGAAGGAACAGCATGTAGCTATGGTAATCAGTATACAATGGAATCTTTTATACAGCAGCAAATTTATGGTGGAGGTATTGAATAGAGAAATGAAAATTTTAATGCGTTGAATCCACCACAGACCGACGAAGAAACCTTTAATTCAAAAGATTAAGATTCAGCTGAGGAAGACAATCGCAAACAAAACAGAGAGATACATATAGATTTGTATTAAGTACCGCAAAGTTTCGTAGCACAAACTGGTCATATGAATATACATAATCACGCACAACAAAGTAATGTGAAACAGCAGATTCATAAACAACCTAACAGTATTATAAATGAACAATTTAAAGCACAAGCTGAACATATAAAGGAACAAGCAGTCAGAATGAAACACAAACTAGAAAATGTAGACAACAAAATCGATTTGATAACTATTGAAAAGAAAAACACGAAAATAGAGATTTGCAACGTAATCTGATACGATGCAAGGAGAAGTCAATAATATTAATGAAATATTTTTTACTGAAATAGAGAAAAGTTCTAGAGAAAGTTGAACCTATCGTGGAAAAGAAAGTCCAGAAAAAATTTCAGTTTTAAAATGGGCACCTACTATAGGCAATGAAGAACAGTCTTATCAACTGAGAACTGTCTGAGGATATGTTAAATGAAAGAGTACAAGAATGTGAAGGGAAGTCTCATAGCAAAATTTCGGGTATTCACGGAAAATTGTATGATCTCGAAAAGTAAATCAAGACTGTAAGCACATACGTAATAGACAGGATTGCCTATAATGAAGTTTTGGAGAACTAAGGGAAATTCGAAACTTATGAAAAAATAGTGGCTGATCACCAGTAGAGTTTATCAAGAACTGTGAAAGACTGTCTCCTGATAATCTCACAGATATAGAAATAGTAAATATAATTAATATTGTTAGCAAGAGATCCTGATAGGAGGAGGATCAACCTAAGGACTGAAGAAATGTCATTCAATGAGCTAAGATCAAAGTTCTAGGAGAAGTACAGACCCTAAAAAATACGGAACAGTCTTTGGAGGGAATTTATTATGTTCAGGAGGGAGAGTTTTATAGGGCAAGGTATAGGAAACTGGTTAATTAACTGTATCGAAGTTCGGATTTCGATATAATTTGGGAACTACAGAAGAGTTACCCGATGACTTAAAAAGATTTGTGGGAAGTATAGACAAATCCTTCTCATCGTTCTTAGGAAGAGTAATCGACGAAGACCACTGTCGTGAAAATCATAACTTCCCGCCGCGCGGGATTAGCCGAGCGGTCTACGGCGCTGCAGTCATGGACTGTGCGGCTGGTCCCGGTGGAGGTTCGAGTCCTCCCTCGGGTATGGGTGTGTGTGTTTGTCCTTAGGATAATTTAGGTTAAGTAGTGTGTAAGCTTAGGGACGGATGACCTTAGCAGATAAGTCCCATAAGATTTCACACTCACATAACTTCCGTCAGAATGAATAGGGTAGGAACCATAGAAACAACAACCACGAACAGGTTAACGATAGACGCAGTGTAACTATGGTTTGAAAGGGAGGAGGTAGAGGTGAATATATGCTGGTGTTCAAAATTAAAGCAACAAGCAGAAAGTTTGCAAATTTGTGTTTGTTTTGCCACAGAACAGTATAAATAGGTGATAGTAAAGTAGAAACAATGTAAAGAATACAGAATGTAGACAACTGCAACATACATAATAAATTTCCTTCGTTCTTTTCACCTAAACGTATTTGCGCATACATTCCGACAACTGGTTAATGTGCTTAGTATGGGGTGTGGCTACCTCTGGCAGAAATATACAAGGTGCGACAACTTCAAAGTAGTTCCCTTCAGACTGCACGCACTTTTTCCAGCGCTTCTGCCATTGATGGTAACATTTCTGGAACTCATCTTCGGTGATAACATCCAAGACCCTTGTCACAGCTTTTTGGACATCTTATGTTGTTTGAAAATGGAGTCCATTGACCGCCATTTTGACTCTTGGAAACAGAAAGAAGTCGCATGGAGCGATATCTGGTGAATAAGGTGGCTGTGGTAGTACTGGAATTTGTTTTGAGGTTAAAAATTGCTGTACTGACAGAGCAGTATGGGATGGCGCATTATCGTGATGCAGAATCCAATTATCAGCAATGTTGGCACGGACACGAAGAACTCTTTTACGAAGTCTTTCTAAGATTTATTTGTAGTAATATTGGTTAACTGTTTATCCACGAGGCACCCACTCTTTATGAACGATTCCCTTGGAATCAAAGAAGCACACAAGCATGCATTTCACTTTTGACTTTGACATCCGAGCTTTTTTTGGTCTGAGTTATCCCTTCGATCACCATTGCGAACTTCGGCGTTTTGTCTCTGGATCTCCTCTTCAAAAGGCTTCTGAAGTTTACCGTAAGTTGTCGTCGCTTTTGCGCCCAATTTAACGCAAAGAGAAATGGCATACCGTAGCGCATTATTAATCGCTTCCATTTCCGTGAGGAGAGACATGAACATGTGTTAACTTATTACAGCACAACTCACGACTGAGCAGTTGCACCGATGTGCCGCTTACACTAGAAGCAACTTATTGACTAAGGTCAAAGATATTGTCGCTACGCAAGCTTGCAGGGTTGACACATCTTGCAAAGAAAATCAGTCTCATTAATTTATTGTCGCGCCTCGTATTCATGACAACGACGGGGCATGCTATGAGTGAAATCATCAACCTCATGTTGCGGAAGAAACGCCCATTCTTCTTGCAGACCTGCCCAAAAGCCTTAGAAAGTTGTTGGATGCTGACGTGGTGCAAGTCGTCTCCCTGGAGCATTCCAGACGTGCTCTATGGGATTCAAATCGGGAGAGCGAGGAGGCGACGCCATACATGCAATATATTCCCTTTCAACGATAACACCAATCGACAGTGCCCTATGAGGTCGAGCATTGTCGTCCTTCAGTACGAAATCTGGGCCCACAGCATCTCGCAACAACTGCGCATAACGTCCGAAGAGCTCGTCACGATACCTGACAGTAGTTAATCCTTGCCTATTCACCCGTACAGTTTCATTAAGAGGTGTTCGAACGGTCAACATAATCCCTGTCGACACCATTAGGAATCCTCTTCGATACAGATCTCTTTCCACAATGTTTTGGACCAGAAATGGTGTTCCACCTTCCCTCCAGATGCGAATTTGCTGAGAGTCACTCTCCAGACCGAATCGGGACTCATCTGTGAAAACAACGTTCGCTCGCTATTCGACCGTCCAAGTGCCATGTTGGCGACTCCACTCTACACGTTCCCCTCTGTGAAGACGTGTCATAGGTACACATACAGCAGTGGAGGTGTAATGAAGCAATGTCGCTAATTTCTTCTTCGTGTCAGTGTTAGATGCTTTTCCACTGCTCTCTCCCTGCAGTGTTAACTTTGTAAAGATGTCTCATACAGTGGAGAGGGTCTGAAAAGACTTGTATTGCCAGGTGATGAGAATCTGCGAAGAAATGAAATAAAATGCAGTTACGTAGAGACACATAAGTAAGTGAAGCTAAAATTATTTGTGGTAACCTCGTGCTCTCAATATACAATTATCAATGAAAAATACAGTGTGCAGAAGAAAGAATTTGTATATCACTGATCAGCTGTGGATGATGAAATAGAGTTATCATGTTATTTATTTCAAGTTTCTGCTACCAGGCACGTCTTATTTTATGCTTAATCTAACATAATGCAGAAAGGTTTTGCTGAATTTTATATCAAGACATGTTTTAAGTAACTTTGATCTAAAGTTTCTGTATGTACGGAATACATTCACAGCTTGGCTGATTGAATCATAATTACTTTCAGCCATAATGGCTATGTTTGTGAACCGTGACTGTATGGGGAAATTTGGATTTACGAATGACGCTACAGGAGAATATCACCAACGAAACAGTTCATTCTTGTAAACTACAGTAAACGTAGCCAAAATTATTGTATCAATAACCTTCTTGTAAAATGCTCTTCTTGTGATTATACTATCAGTGATAGTACTTTGGATGAATGTGTCGTATTTGTAGAGTCTAACGTTACTGAGAAAATTGCATTTATCCCTTTCAGCAGTAATTTCGATCATGTCACTGTTATTGAAACTACCTATTACGTCTCACAAAGGCGTTTTCCATTAATCACGGTCTATACAATGGCAGGGTGAAATAGCAATTTAGAAGTACTAATTAAAAATTCGCCGTACCGCACAGTGAAATATAACGAGTGCTGAAATGAGAGATTACACAAAGGTATAGCTTCGTTTTTCTGCCACAGATTTGAGCTATGTCGCTTTGCTGCTCTGTGTGTCCACTCACATTTCCGAAAAGAGAAATGAATAACAGAAGTTGAGAGTAATCTGCATGCATTTGTTGATCGTATAAGTAAGTGAGAATGGGTTCATCCTGCGTTTCCCTCAATGCAGTTTCTTTACTGCTCATTAAATTTAAACTACGTAGTTTTCCTCAGATTACTTGACAGAAATAACAAGTGTGGACCGGCAACCCAGAGGTGCAACATAAAAAAAAAAACTCTGTTAACAGGACGCAGTCTGCAGCGCGAATCCCTTCGTTCATTACGGCTTTATGGTCTTCCGGTAATGGCTGTACACTGCAGCACGCAGTTGCTCTCTGCTATAGCTAGAGCGCTGATATCGACCGGAAAACGACTGGTTTCAGTTACAGCAGCCACAGCGGGCGCGCAGAACGGATTTAATTGGATTGCGCGGCATCGTTAATTGCGATACATTCTCTCAAAGGGATCCGCGCTAGCGGTGGAACCGGCCAGCTTCGCTGCAAAGGAAGCTCACCAGGATTCTGCCGTAATAAGAAGACGGTGAAGCAATATCAGACCGCGGAATAGCAAAGACACAGCCGTGGGCGTTTCACAGGAGCCATTCTGACCACTAAATCTCTCCACTAATCAACAAAATAATAAGTACTACGTATATAACTTTTACCTACTCGTGTCTTCTTAAATACATTGAATTTTCTTTTCCCCTTGTCAATATTATAAGCCTACATCATTTCAGCGGTGTGTACTCTTAGTCCGAAGAAGCCTCGGAAGGCCCGACGGAACCGACCGACAGCCATATCATCCTCAACGGACAGGAGTCATGCCATGCAGATATGGAGGAGAATGTGGTCAGCACACCACCATTGTCAGTTTTCTTGACCGGATGTGCTGCTGCTCAGTAAAGTAGTTTCTCAAGTGGTCTCATAAGGGCTCAGTGCACCCCACCAGCCAACTGCTCTCGGCAGACCTGTATGGACACCTGTCCAAGCACTAGCCCAATGCGAGAGTACAAAACTTCGATGATCTGACAGGGACTGCTAATGAGACCTCTGGCACAACTTCTCTGGTGCTTACCCATATATTTACAATTTCCTCGTTGTAATGTGCAATGTGTAGCTGGAGACAGCCGAAATACGGACATCAAAAAAAGTTTTCCATCATCTCGGTACCGAGAGTTCCGGAACCTGAACTGAAAATTGGAATAGAGGTCAACATACACATCATTTCTGCCCATTTTATTGCTGATGAAAACCACACATTGCGTGTTGTAGAACAGTACAGCGAGACTTTCAGAGGTGGTGGTACCTCTAGTACCCAGTAGCACCTCCTCTTGCATTGATGCATGAATGTATTCGTCGTGGCATACACAAGTTCGTTAAGGCACTGTTGGTAAAAATCGTTCCACTCCTCAAGGGCGATTTGGCGTAGATCCCTCAGAGTGGTTGGCGCGTCACAGCGTCCACAAACAGCCCTTTTCAATCCATCCCAGACAGGTTCGATAGGGTTCATGTCTGGAGAACATGCTGGCCACTCTAGTCGAGTGATCTCATTATCCTGAAGGAAGTCATTCACAAGATGTGCACGGTGGGGGGCGCGACGACTAATGCCTGTCCAATATGCTGCCGACGTCGTTGCACTATTTGTCGGGGGATGACATTCACATATCTTACAGCCGTTAAGGCCCCTTCCATGACCTGCAGCGGCGTACGTCGGTCCCACATAATGCCACCCCAAAACAGCAGGATACCTCGACCTTGCTTCACTCGCTGGACAGTGTGTCTAAGTGTTCAGCCTGACCATCTTCGAGGATGGTTTGGTTGAAGGCATACGCGACACTCATCGGTGAAATGAAGGTGAAGCCAATTCTGAGCGGTCCATTCGGCATGTTGTTGGACCCAACTGCACCGCGCTGCATGGTGTCGTGGTTGCAAAGATGGAACTCGCCATGGACGTCGGGAGTGAAGTTACGCATCATGCTGCCTATTGCGCACAGTTTGAGTCGTAACACGACGTCCTGTTGCAGCACGGAAAGCATTATTCAACATGGTGGCGTTGCTGTCAGGGTTTCTCCGAGCCATAATACGTAGATAGCGGTCATCCACTGCACTAACAGCCCTTGGACGGCTTGGGCGATGCACGTCATCGATAGTTCCTGCCCCTGTGAATCTCCTCCATATCCGAACAGCACGGTTTTGGTTCCCTTTGAGACGCCTGGACACTTCCCTTGTTGAGAGCCCTTCCTGTCACAAAGTAACAATGCGGACGGGATCGAACTGCGGTTTTGACAGTCTAGGCATGACTTAACTACAGACAGCACGAACCGTGTACCACCTTCAGGGTGGAATGGCTGGAAGTGATCGGCTGTCGGACCCCTTCCGTCTAATGGGCGCTGCTCATGCATGGTTGTTTACATCTTTGGGAAGATTTAGTGACATCCATGAACAGTCAAAGTACTGTGTCTGTCATACAATATTCACAGTGAACGTGTATCCTCAGGATTTCTGGGAACCGGGGTGGTGCAAAAACTTTATTGATGTGTGCAAATATTCCCCATGAAGTCATTCATGCCATGTCAGCGACAACCGTCGGTTTGTTTGTCGTTAAAAGCAGAGGAATTTTAGTTGCTCCTTCGATAGAATGGTTCCCAGTTAGGCTAGTTCGGTTTTTCGACAAATATTTCAAGAGACAGTTAAATAGGAAAGAGGACAAATGTTTCAACAGCGATTTGCCCACGCTACCTCTTTCCCTCATGCAACAGCACTGCTCAGTTGCTACTGGATTGGTGGTTTACAACGGGAAACAGACGGATGCGCCGACTACATTTAGGTATTGAAAAAACGAAGTTCAAGTTTTCTGTGAAACACCGGAGCAAACAGTGCACCTGACTACTATTAGGGGAGGCAGCCAGCATAAACACACACTGATCAGCAAAAAATTATGACTATCTGCTTAATAGCTTGTTTGTCCGGCTTTGATTGCACCCGATAGCTTACCAGATAGATTTCGTAGGAGTTACACCACTCGAATTTGGTCGCCAAGACATCAGCGTGAGATCACTATAATGCCCCTGAAACCACAGTAGCACGGTTATGTTTTCGACACACAGACACCCATATTGTTGAAAGATGAAATCGCCATTGGAGAACACACCTAACATTAAGAGCTGCAGGTTGCTCGCAGCTGTCAGCGTGTCTTCAATTACCACCACAGGTCGATATGTGAGAGCTGGAGAATGGCTCTCATAGCGTGATATTGCTCCCACAAGCCTGCGTCCGTGGTGCGCTGCACGCTTCGAGCCGCCGTCCACCTCGGTAACGGCGTTTGTGGAGACGACCATCGACCTAGTGTAGCAAAAATGTGTTTCACCCAAAGAGCCAACATGTTTCCGTTGACCGACAGTCGAATGCCATCGTCCTGTGCACACTGCAATCGTAACTGACGACGTCATTGGCTCAACAAGTGAACACGTAGGGTGCTCTGCTGCGGAGCTCTATGTTCAACAATGTACGATGAACGGTGTGCTCCGAAACACTTGTGCGTGTTCTAGCATCACACTTTTTCGACAGAGATGCCGCAGATAACCATCTATTCTTCTTTACAGAGCAGACGAGTTTCCGAATCCCACGTGCTGTGAAGAGTCGTGGTCGCCCAATCATTTAGGTCCCAGTGGTAGTATCACTGTCGCTCTACCTCGTTCCCCATATTCTCACGACAGTAGCACATGAATATTCGACCATCTTCACCGTTTTCGAGATACTCGTTTACAAGCTCTGCTTAATAGTAATCTGCCCTTTGTCAAAGTCTCTTGTCTCAATGGATTTCCCCGTTTTTAGCCCATATCTTCGCTGGGGCGATGTCCCACCTGTGGGTGTTTCGCTTACATGCGTTTGGTACCGCATCATACGCCCACAACCATCAGGCGGCATCCAACACATCTAGAATTGGACAATTGTCGGATATTCCCGTTACAGACTTCTCGGACTTGGAGAGGGGAGTGAGTACATCCTATTTTAAATAGGAACCCATGTCCAGAAACGTCATCTAACGAGACTACAGAGCGTCAAAGAAATAGGCGCGGGGTCTGTAAATGTACGTATAAACAGGGTGATTCCGTGATGATGTTACAGACTTTCTAGGATGATGGAGAACGATGAATATATTAATTTGGAGTAAGGATCCCTGCACCAGAAACTAATGAGGCAAAACTTATAAACGAAAATCGTTCTGATACCTCTGTCAGTTGAATACATGTATCGGTTCTTGTGTTGCGACGAGTGTAGGGTTGGTAACTTTCAGTGGTGGTAGTGTGGACAAAAGCGAGAAGAAATGTCCAATGAACGTGAGCTATAAAGTGCGTACTTAACAGCTATGAACACTTGCTCAGTAGAGGAGATGTGTTTCACATTAGCGAAGATGAACGAATGGTCATAGCTCCTCAGGTATGCAATTTAGATCCCACGTTTATTGGACATTTTTTCTCGTTTTTGTCCACACTACCACCACTGTAAGGTACCAAACCTACACTCTTCGCAACACAAGGACCGGTACATGCATTCAACCGTCAGAGGTATCAGAACGGTTTTCGTTTATAACTTTCGACTCATTTGTTTCCGGTCCAGAGATCCTCACTTCACATTAATACATTTGTCGTTCTCCATCATCCTAGAAATTCTGTAACATCGTCACGGAATCACCCCGTGTATACGTACATTTACAGACGCTCGAGCCTGTTAATTTGACGCTCTGTAGTCTCGTTGGATGACGTTTCCGGACATGGGTACCTATTCAAAATACGATGTACTCTCTCCCCTCTCCAAGTCCTAGAAGTCTGCAACGTGAATATCTGACTACCCTGTATATATATATATATATATATATATATATATATATATATATATATATATATATATAGGGTTATTACAAATGATTGAAGCGATTTCACAGCTCTACAATAAGTTTATTATTTGAGATATTTTCACAATGCTTTGCAAACACATACAAAAACTGAAAAAGTTTTTTTAGGCATTCACAAATGTTCGATATGTGCCCCTTTAGTGATTCGGCAGACATCAAGCCGATAATCAAGTTCCTCCCACACTCGGCGCAGCATGTCCCCATCAGTGAGTTCGAAAGCATCGTTGATGCGAGCTCGCAGTTCTGGCACGTTTCTTTGTAGAGGAGGTTTAAACACTGAATCTTTCACATAACCCCACAGAAAGAAATCGGATGGGGATAAGACGGGAGAGCGTGGAGGCCATGACATGAATTGCTGATCATGATCTCCACCACGACCGATCCATGGGTGTTCCAATCTCCTGTTTAAGAAATGCCGAACATCATGATGTAAGTGCGGTGGAGCACCATCCTGTTGAAAGATGAAGTCGGCGCTGTCGGTCTCCAGTTGTGGCATGAGCCAATTTTCCAGCATGTCCAGATACACGTGTCCTGTAACGTTCTTTTTCGCAGAAGAAAAAGGAGCCGTAAACTTTAAACCGTGAGATTGCATAAAACACGTTAACTTTTGGTGAATTCCGAATTTGCAGCACGAATGCGTGAGGATTCTCTACCGCCCAGATTCGTACATTGTGTCGGTTCACTTCACCATTAAGAAAAAATGTTGCTTCATCACTGAAAACAAGTTTCGCACTGAACGCATCCTCTTCCATGAGCTGTTGCAACCGCGCCGAAAATTCAAAGCGTTTGACTTTGTCATCGGGTGTCAGGGCTTGTAGCAATTGTAAACGGTAAGGCTTCTGCTTTAGCCTTTTCCGTAAGATTTTCCAAACCGTCGGCTGTGGTACGTTTAGCTCCCTGCTTGCTTTATTCGTCGACTTCCGCGGGCTACGCGTGAAACTTGCCCGCACGCGTTCAACCGTTTCTTCGCTCACTGCAGGCCGACCCGTTGATTTCCCCTTACAGAGGCATCGAGAAGCTTTAAACTGCGCATACCAATGCCGAATGGAGTTAGCAGTTGGTGGATCTTTGTTGAACTTCGCCCTGAAGTGTCGTTGCACTGTTATGACTGACTGATGTGAGTGCATTTCAAGCACGACATACGCTTTCTCGGCTCCTGTCGCCATTTTGCCTCACTCCGCTCTCGAGCGCTCTGGCGGCAGAAACCTGAAGTGCGGCTTCAGCCGAACAAAACTTTATGGGTTTTTCTACGTATCTGTAGTGTGTCGTGACCATATGTCAATGAATGGAGCTACAGTGAATTTATGAAATCGCTTCAATCATTTATAATAGCCCTATATATATATATATATATATATATATATATATATATATGTGTGTGTGTGTGTGTGTGTGTGTGTGTGTTCTCTAAATACATGGTCTTGTATACAAAAGAAATGGCGCTAAATAATAAAGCAAAAGTTCGTATGAAGCTTCAGCTGGTTATAAAAACATTAACTATGGGATCCCATTAAGCTACCTCTAATAGTTTTCGAGCACTTGACTGAAAACTAAAATTGGTACAAAACGTCCTTATTTGTAGTAGATTAAGTATCAGTTATAGTAATAATAGACAGTTCTGACTACAGCACGGGATTACATCTATTAAATTTTGATGTAAATAACAATCAATACAAAGTCTCTTAAGGTAGTAGTTCAGAAGTCATGTTCTACTGTCAGTTCCTTTCTGAATATTGTAGGCGGGAAAGTTTATATGGAGGCGAGCTAAAACTTTTTCTGTGATTACAGCCTACTGCACTTCATTCCTACAAAAATCACGAAGATTTTAAATCGATACACAACGGTGTTATAAAATGATACGTATCCGAGAAAGCGGCCATTTAGATGCTGCTACTTGGTTATAGAGCGGATGACGGCAGTGTTCCTTTCGGCCATCCGCTGCGCCCACATATAAACACGGCCTGAAAGGCAGTGACACGACTTAACTTCGCACCCAGCTACCATACGGTCCGCGTCAATCAAACGCCGGCTTACGCGCTGCCTCGGATGACGTCACTACCAGGCCGTTACTAAACGCATGTTTTCAGTAATAACAGAAAGTGAGCTGCCGAGGACTGTAGACCGTCCTGGATCGTTTAAATTTCACAAACGACTTCACTTCGCACTCAGCTATCAATCGGTCCGCGTCAGTCAAACGCCGGTTTAAGCGCTGCCTTAGGTGACGTCACAGCCAGGCCTCAACTAAACGCTTGTTTTCGGTACAAATAGGAAGTGAAACTGCGAGGACTGTACAACGCCCTGGATAGCTTAGATTTCGCGGAAGTAACTGTTTGTGTGCCGCCCGTAATGTTAACGAAACCACGTGGCAAGTGGTGACATTTTCCACTTTTGAGGCGAGCAATTAACTTCGATTATTAAAAGTCAGGGCGAGAGAACATTTGTTGGGACATTACCGGAGAGGTCGCCTGTAAACCACACATATTGCGGTTTAAGACAGAGACATTATTATCAGAAATATTATTACATTATGAATGTGAAATTTTATAAAATATATCGATCAGTTAGAACTCAAAACTTTCATTTATAATCACAGTTCCTGATCCCGTTGAGTAAACAGAGAGTACAAACATTTCTTTCAGTGAGCAAAAAAAGACTGGGGACTTGCAGACTGGAACTATACTCAGTACATCCTCCACTGCATTCTGCATCACTACAAAAATAGCTTTCAGGCTCTCGCAAAAGACGGTGAATATTCCTATATCTCATATCTTTGTCCTGCTACCACCCACCCGCAGCCTCACAACATGTTACTTGAAAGTCGTTTGTCCGATGTCGGCGGATAAATACGATAATGCAGTGCCTGTGTTTTTCGGAGTTTCAATGCGATGTTCCTTCGGACATTCATGCGTGGTTTAACCAATGAGTGCATGGACACTTTTCAGCAAATTTCTTGCTGCATGGAAAACTCAAACGGATTACTGATTACACAGTAAACAATTTATGGTTAAGAAAGGCCGGCCGTTGTGGCCGAGCGGTTCTAGGCGCTTGAGTCTGGAACTGCGCTGCTGCTGCGGTCACAGGTTCGAATCCTGTCTCGGGCATGGATGTGTGTGATGTCCTCAGGTTAGTTAGATTTAAGTAGTTCTAAGTCTAGGGGACTGATGAACTCAGATGTTAAGTCCCATAGTGCTCAGAGCCATTTGAACCATAGTTAAGAAAAGTACGTGGCAAAACTCAGAAACACAGATGTTCGTAAGAATTTGAATAAACTTTAGATTTAAGAAAATATGTGATTAGTGATTACTAAATTATCTGACAGCAACAATTTGTCTTTTCAAAATGGTTAAAGATTAAATATTAATTTCAGGAAAAAGTGCGCACCGGGCAGTTACTAAACCATCTATCAATAACAACTTATCTTTTCAAAATAACTGAAATGATTTGCACAACTCTAGAAAAATGCGCGTCTGGGACGGACCAAACTCTGTTGACTACCTTCCAATCAACTACTGTAATTAAGAAAAATGCCCCACTGCACTCACTAAGTCTTGAGATGATAGCAATTGAGGTTACAAGAAATTTAAGATCAAAACGGGCCATGGCGTCAAACAAATGATTAGTAAATTATCAACAGGAGTGTTCGAGTCAGCTACAAAGTTAGATGTAAACGGTCATCAGAACTGATAAATCAAATAGAGTTACTGTTGTCTTACAGATCCGGCCTCGAACCGCCAGCAGACCGACATGAGCTACCCCTGGCTTTTCCAGCATCGGCACGTCGGTCGGTGAGCCGGTCCCTGACAGGGTGGTTTCAGAGGCATGGCCGACCAGGCCTGCGGAAACCTGCCCTAAGCTCTCCGCCACTGACCGGGGAGATGACCCAGGGCAACGAATGGAATTAACTACAACAGACTAAAACTATAAATCAAACAATTATTGAACAGAAGGATGAACTATTTGAAATTGGAACAAACCACTTCCACTTAAGGGAAGCGTGAGTGACGTTTCTACATTGGTCCACGCAAATAGTGTATATGCACATTAGGAATGGCTTTGAATTTAAGCTAGGAGAAACTGGGAGCTCAACCACAAGTCAAGCATTTAACATTGTTCCCAGGACATCGATAAGGGTCACGGAACTCAAGGCAGAATTCTAGGCTTATAAAGGCATAGCGATATGTCTTAACAGTCACGTTTATATAACATTTTGATTATGACTGATTTGGAACATTGGCTGGCTTATGTGGTGGCTTATTACACCTCAAAAACTGGTAGCATTCTTGTCCTTAAGCTCCACTAGAGCTCCTAAGTAGTGTAAGACCTTTTGCTTTACATGTGAATATCAGACGGCATGTCTCACCAGATTCGGAAGCGGCAACTGACCGCTCGGCTACCAAGAAGTCTTGGATGGAAATCAGCACCTGAAGACTGTCAATCCTCCCAGCAGTGATATCTGTGTCCAAACACCACACGCGCCATCACGAAGACAGCAACCCTGCCGACAAGGGAATGGTCCCTCTCCCCGATTCCGCATACGCCACTCACCGCATCTACTCCAAGTTCCTAACTACCTGTGCTCTTCAAAGCGCGGGCCCCCTCTTTATCACATGGCGTCTCTCGCTGCAGACATACTACTCGCGCCGTCTCTCGGACTTTTATCATACCACCAGCCAACCAGCTAATCCTCTATGCTAGAACCGCGAACCGGCCCGCTTGTGAAATATCGATTCGAGCCCTCACAAGCAAGAGCAGTAGTGTCGTAGATCACGCTGAGACAAGTGATTTGATAGAAGACATATGGGATTGCAAATTTCGGCAAATATCCCAGAAGCAAATGACAAATGTTGACCATGTGACATTACTAGAGGACGTACGTCGCCACATGAGCAGCGACCGGCCTGTCGATCCTACCATCAACTCTCGCTGGTAGGGGGCAACCCTACACATCACTCCGCTAGGCTACTCTGTTTACGAACACCTTTCGTTAACGTCATCTGTTGTAAACGTGTATGTTACATGAATATAGTCGTCGCTGTAACCAAGGAAATACTGTTTTAATTTTTGTTTCTTCCCTTTTGTTCTGTCTTCCTTCGTTTACAGACAGAACACTGCTAGCGATGCAAGTCGGAAGATTATACTTATTTATCTGTGACGCCTTATGGTATGTATGTCTCGTGTTCTGACACAGCTCGAAGACAGGAAGTTTTGGATCAGTCTGCAATTTCCGAGCATTGTGGAGAAATGCAAAAAGACAAATTCCTAGTGGAAACAGATTAATGACTTGGATTAGCGCCAAACATTTTCAGGGTACCTAAGAGAGGCGCGGATTCTCGGACTCGATAGGATGGTTGCAGTAGGAGACTCATGGAATTAAGGGGTCTGATTAACTCCATTTACACTCCTGGAAATGGAAAAAAGAACACATTGACACCGGTGTGTCAGACCCACCATACTTGCTCCGGACACTGCGAGAGGGCTGTACAAGCAATGATCACACGCACGGCACAGCGAACACACCAGGAACCGCGGTGTTGGCCGTCGAATGGCGCTAGCTGCGCAGCATTTGTGCACCGCCGCCGTCAGTGTCAGCCAGTTTGCCGTGGCATACGGAGCTCCATCGCAGTCTTTAACACTGGTAGCATGCCGCGACAGCGTGGACGTGAACCGTATGTGCAGTTGACGGACTTTGAGCGAGGGCGTATAGTGGGCATGCGGGAGGCCGGGTGGACGTACCGCCGAATTGCTCAACACGTGGGGCGTGAGGTCTCCACAGTACATCGATGTTGTCGCCAGTGGTCGGCGGAAGGTGCACGTGCCCGTCGACCTGGGACCGGACCGCAGCGACGCACGGATGCACGCCAAGACCGTAGGATCCTATGCAGTGCCGTAGGGGACCGCACCGCCACTTCCCAGCAAATTAGGGACACTGTTGCTCCTGGGGTATCGGCGAGGACCATTCGCAACCGTCTCCATGAAGCTGGGCTACGGTCCCGCACACCGTTAGGCCGTCTTCCGCTCACGCCCCAACATCGTGCAGCCCGCCTCCAGTGGTGTCGCGACAGGCGTGAATGGAGGGACGAATGGAGACGTGTCGTCTTCAGCGATGAGAGTCGCTTCTGCCTTGGTGCCAATGATGGTCGTATGCGTGTTTGGCGCCGTGCAGGTGAGCGCCACAATCAGGACTGCATACGACCGAGGCACACAGGGCCAACACCCGGCATCATGATGCGGGGAGCGATCTCCTACACTGGCCGTACACCACTGGTGATCGTCGAGGGGACACTAAATAGTGCACGGTACATCCAAACCGTCATCGAACCCATCGTTCTACCATTCCTAGACCGGCAAGGGAACTAGCTGTTCCAACAGGACAATGCACGTCCGCATGTATCCCGTGCCACCCAACGTGCTCTAGAAGGTGTAAGTCAACTACCCTGGCCAGCAAGATCTCCGGATCTGTCCCCCATTGAGCATGTTTGGGACTGGATGAAGCGTCGTCTCACGCGGTCTGCACGTCCAGCACGAACGCTGGTCCAACCGAGGCGCCAGGTGGAAATGGCATGGCAAGCCGTTCCACACGACTACATCCAGCATCTCTACGATCGTCTCCATGGGAGAATAGCAGCCTGCATTGCTGCGAAAGGTGGATATACACTGTACTAGTGCCGACATTGTGCATGCTCTGTTGCCTGTGTCTATGTGCCTGTGGTTCTGTCAGTGTGATCATGTGATGCATCTGACCCCAGGAATGTGTCAATAAAGTTTCCCCTTCCTGGGACAATGAATTCACGGTGTTCTTATTTCAATTTCCAGGAGTGTATTTGCAATGAGACTAAGTACGACAATGAAGTCTCATTCTAAACTTTAGAAAAAGCAATGGAGAAAACTGGTTGCACAACAAAAGTCATTTCTAAAGTGACAGGATGGGTGATAACCGAAGTACCGAAGACTAACAGCTCGTTAAGTACTAACATTAGAGCAGCTCACCAAGTGAGAAAAACAGGTATGTCGGAGCTTACCGACTCTGGCCAAGAGCGACACGGAGTCGGCTCCCCAGCGATCTGACTGAGAACTCCTCTATGGACACAAGAACGTGGGTTTTTAAAGAATCATAGCTGCGCATTATTTCTGCTTTCCTATAATCGACACACCAATCCACCGGCACTTAACAATCTTCGGCCAATCTGGCGAGTCGTTCTGCACCTCCGGGGCGCCTCTGGCGAACCTCAATTAGATTCCTCCCCTACTCGTACTCGATAGCAAGGGATGCTTCTGGATTTTACATTAACAAACTCCAAGTTTGGTATCAACAGCATTCAGCAGAAAGCTAAACGTAACTCCCACTGCTATTATGGCCAGTAACAAGGCTGTTTTACGTCACTTGGCCCGCCCTCAGTCCTTTTGTGGGTGGGTGGGGGGGGGGGGGTGGGGGGGGGGGAGGGGTTGCTGCGGTAGCACACCAACCTGTGTACACCCACTGACATTTAGGTTCTCAGAAGCAAGTATCAAGCTTTCAGCCTCTTCTAAGACATGCTTTTCTGTGGCCACCTTCTACTGTGACGCCTTACAACAGTGTCTAGGTGGTGGAGGTAGTTACCAGCTAATTCTCTGAAGTGATGCTTTCCCCCTCGGTCAGTTACCCCACCCGCCGGTGTGGCCGAACGGTTCTAGGCGCTTCAGTCAGGAACCGCGCGACCGCTACGGTCGCAGATTCGAATTCTCCCTCGGGCATGGTTGTGTGTGCTGTCCTTAGGTTAGTTAGGTTTAAGTTCTAGGGGACTGATGATCTCAGAAGTTAAGTGCCGTAGTGCTCAGAGCCATTTGAACCAATTCATGTTCTGATCAATAGGCAGACCCAGAACCGTTGAACTCAGTCACACATATCACCTTTTCCACCTGCTCTGTTTTCTTTTTTCAACTCCTTTTATGCCGACAAAACTTGTCACAGCACCTCATAGTGTGCTTCTGTAAATTACACTGCCGGGAAAGAATATAACACCCTCAAGGACAGTTTTCAGTCGCACCAGCGCATAATACGTGCGCACTGTGTGTGTGTAGTGTAGTGTAGTGTAGTGTGGTTGTAGTGACTCTTCTGCCACGGACATTGACGATCAGATGTCGCTCAGGTGGCCCATCCGTGCATCAACTGTTTTCAATCTGCAGACAGCAATTATTCTGAGCTTTAAGTTGAGCGGCGTTTGCGTTATTCATCGTAGGCTACAACCGTACCCCAGCGACGATAATTACTCCAATTGAACAGCTTAAGCCATTTGGATGGATTGTCTTTGTTGGCCTCCGAGATGCCTGCATGAACTGTTGCTCTTATTGTGGACAGTGTACTGGCCGTAAAACATTGCTCTGTGGTATATTACCACTCCTGTAGACGAGGTTCCGGACATCCCCATAGTACACACGCACATCAAGATCGACGAATTATGCTAGCAGCGCCGGCTGAACGAACATCGTCCAGGGATGAAGTCCGCGTACATATTGCACCTGCTCTCTCATGAGGGACAGTTGGGAGCTGTCTGTTTGCAGCAGGGTTAAAATGGTTCAAATGGCTCTGAGCACTATGGGACTTAACATCTGAGGTCATCAGTCGCCTAGAACTTAGCACTACTTAAACCAAACTAACCTAAGGACATCTCACACATCCATGCCCAAGGCAGGATTCGAACCTGCGACCGTAGCGGTCGCGCGTTTCCAGACTGTAGCGCGTACAACCGTTCGGCCACTCCGGCCGGCTGCATCAAGGTTAAGATGACGAGTTCCTCCGGCCGGGCTACCACTAACTCCACGACTTCGACCACCACAGCGGCTCTTATGGTATTACGACACTTCAGTGCATGTGTTAATCTGATTTGCGATGCAAAGCTCCTTTGCATGCGTGTCTAAAGGAACATTGCATCGTGATTCAGAATAACGCAGGAACTCCAGTATCGTATTTATCCGCCGACACCGGACAAACGACTTTCAAGTAACATGTCTCGCGTTACGGGTATATGCGTACTGGATGTACGACTACAGACTGTCGACACATGGTTGACGACGAATGGAAGTTTTTGTCTGGCCGTGAGTCGTACACCGATTGCCAAGTGATAAGATGACCGCTGGCGATAAGCTGGATATCCCGGCTCGAGTTCCTGTCCGGCCCAAATTTTCATTGTCTTCATTCCATTCTACTGAAGATGGTTGTCCGTATTCGCAATTCCGAATACATTTGACGTAAGGCTTGGTGCCAAGCGCACACGTGGTAGTGTCCTGTCCTGTCATCACAAATGACACAGCGGCAGCCAACAGTGGTTGCTCGACCCAGAAACCTGGGAAGAGGAAAAATCGACATGCAGTTCAAACTACTGAGGAGTGGAGAGTACGAAGACCATGAAGAGAATGGCAAAGAGGAAAGCACAAGCATACGGAAGCAAGAGCACAGGCTGAATCGAAGGCCACGACCGTGTTTGTCGATCTGTGCATAAGAACTGACTGGCCCGGCCCATCGCCGTCGGCAAGGAAACATTGTGGGGAAGCGCTTCTGCCCAGAATGATGGTTAACGCGTGCCATCCGTTGTATTTTTCCGCACTAATCCGCGGCGATACCTACGCCATGTCATCTGTGTTGGTACGAATGTCCGCTAGAGGGGATACAAAATGTATTATAAGGAGCCACTGGCGAGAATGTGTCCCTTGTACCAAAATACTCAGAATGTATAGCTCAAGAAACTGTGAAATTTTGTCGATGGAGATAGGGTTTGCCCTCCGAATAGTGTCATTCTGGAGGGTTTGCAAGGAGACTCACTGATTTAGAGAAATGAGTTCCTGTCAATGCAGCGAGTTACAAATGAAAGTAATCATTCTATATGACTACTTGGCAACAGCGTGGCTTATGGTTGCTTGTTAGACTTCATGAATTCAGTGTATGCTCTGCGCCATGTCACGAATCGGACGGGCACTCCCGCCGGAGATTAGAGTCCTCCCTCGGGCATGGGTGCGTGTGTTGTATTTAGCATAAGTTAGTTTAAGTAGTGTGTAAGTCTAGGGACCGATGACCTCAGCAGTTTGGTCCCGTAGGAATTCACACACATTTGAACATTTTTAATGTATACTCTATCGCAGTTTTCAACATCATCCAGAATGCAATACAAAACTATCGCGTCTAGTCTCTGAAGTTACGGGGTAATCTCTAGAGCGGATTGCTCCTTCCGTAATAAGAACTCGTAAGCTCCTTGTCTCGCTTCGTATTCGGATTACATGCAAGAGTGTATCAGAGAATATTCCCTGTAAGAATAGACGCCGTATTACAAGATTTAGACCCATAAAATCGCGTGATAAGCTATCTGACTATACCCAGTAACAATGTATGATACATGAACAACTTACTGTTAATAAGCATAAAATAAGAAGAAGACTAAATTCCACGAACATGTTAAGTAATGATAAACACATGGCCTAACGTTAACAGTTTGCAAGTAACGCGGTTTATACCCAGATCACGTGCTTTGAGTATATGTTACTGCGTCGCTGCAGCAAAGGTGAAGGGGACTAAACGACTATCCTCTGCAGTTCTGCGAGCGGTTTCAGAATTTTCTTGGCAGAGATACTGTAAGCTCTTCCTTCTATCAGCTAAAGGGAAACTTTAAACTAAAAGCTGGAAGGTTTTGAACTGAATTGGGTCTCTGTCTGGATACGAGAAGATTCAAGGGGTAGAAAACAAGTCATACATCAGGGTTTATATTGAAATTTAATGCAACATCGAAGCAAAGTTACACTGAAGTCCATATTCGCCTTAGTCAAACCAAGATTAGGAGTTTTAGTAGATAATGTGAGCCTGAGAACGGCTTAGTGTTCACACAGAACTCTATCAGTCGCCATATGGCGGTAAACAACTTGAGAAGTGCAGTTTAACTTGTTACTCTTAACAGACAGACCACCAAGTCTCAACAAACAAATGTGTTACCAAGTATGACTACCAAGTGTCAACATACAGCTGTGTTACGAACTAGAGAACATCTAGTCTAAACACACAAATTGTTACAAGTTTCACCAGAAACAAAACCTTATTAACTTTAGAAGTATTAAGTTAGCTGATGCATAATCTTACCCGACGCTGCGGGCGAATGCTGCGTCGTATGATGAAGTCAGTTCCGAAGCTGGACGTGAACTGCCCTGAATGTTACTTGGGGCCCCTTTCATAGCGGAGTGAGCGTCCCAATGTGCTTTTACCTGTCTCTAGATGACTGGGTGTTTGCATTGTCCTCCTCATTTCATAATCGTTCATGAAAGTGGCGAGATTGGACTGAGCAAAGGTTGGGAATTTTTACAGGCGCTGACAACCACGCAGTTGAGCGCCCCACAAACCAAACATCATCGTCATCATCACCATCATCACTGTGCTTTTCCAGACTTCACCAGGACGGCTGCAACCGCGTGTTCTGTGTCGACATCGAACTGCTGGTACACCGCGTGGAAGACCTTGTGCGGCAAATATGACGTTCACCCTCTGGCGCTTGCATATGAGCAGTGCGACGATCTGGCGCCTCCCATGTGCGCCTGCCGACTGTGGAAACCTAGCTTGCTATATCTGTGTGCCTCTATACTTGCTTGTTAAAGCCTTTTAATTACCGGATACGGGTAATCCTGTTGCAAACGTAGCATACTAGTTGCAGCACGCGGTAGTGTGGCCCAGTCTCTTACCCGAACCTTCCTATTTACAAATCTCATAATTCAAATACACAAGTGATTGTGTTAGACGTAAAGTGGCAGGATGGAAGCCTTTTCTGGAGTGGCTACATAGACTTACCTTCAGCTCTGTAAAATTATGCTAGAAGGTACTGCTCACTGCAGTTACTGGAAACTTGCAACTAAGCTCGCAACGATAGCGCAAGATAGTTGCTATTTCTGCTGAAAGTGGAATGAACGTCATATAGAAAGAGTGAAACGCAGGTTGCAGAGCGCTTTTCAGTTGTAAAGACATCAACATGCTAAGTTAGTGATAGAGGGTCACGAATGAAGTTGACAATAATTTAGTAAGAAAATATTTAATGGTATACAGGGTGAGTCACCTAACGTTACCGCTGGATATATTTCGTAAACCACATCAAATACTGACGAAACGATTCCACAGACTGAACGTGAGGAGAGGTGCTAGTGTAATTGTTTAATACAAACCATACAAAAATGCACGGAAGTATGTTTTTTAACACAAACCTACGTTTTTTTAAATGCAACCACCTTAGTTTTGTTAGCACATCTGAACATATAAAAAAATACGTAATCAGTGCCGTTTGTTGCATTGTAAAATGTTAATTACATCCGGAGATATTGTAACCTAAAGTTGATGCTTGAAACCTCCGACGTTCAGTTGCGTGTTGTAACAAACACGGGCCACGGTCGGCGAGCAGCAGATGCAGGGACATGTTTACGATGACGACCGTGTTTACGAGTGCGGCTGTAGTGCACTGTTGTGGTTTGGTCTAGCTGTCGCAGTGTCCGCATGTAGCGCTTGCTGCTATTGTTATTCTGCATTCGTCTCCGCACGCAGACCAACTGTAGTACACCGTGTTACCAGACGTCTGTGATAGTGTAGTGTTGTAGGAACTGTGACCATGGTGTATTCGAACTCTGAAAAGGCGGAGATGATACTAATCTATGGCGAGTGTCGACGAAATGCAGCTGAAGCCGGCAGGGTGTATGCAGAACGGTACCCGGACAGAGAGCATCCAACGTGCCGCACATTGCAAAACATCTACCGCCAACTGTATCCAACAGGTATGGTCGTAGCACGCAAACGGGTCCGTAACAGGCCCGTCACAGGAGAAGCGGGTGCAGTTGGTGTGTTAGCTGCTGTTGCCATGAACCCACACATGAGTACACGGGACATTGCGAGAGCCGGTGGATTGAGTCAAAGTAGTGTCATGCGCATACTGCATCGTCACCGCTTTCACCCATTTCATGTGTCGCTACATCAGCAATTACATGGTGATGACTTTAATCATCGAGTGCAATTCTGTCAATGGGCATTAACAGAGAATGCGTTGCACTTCTACCTGTTTACCGATGAAGCGGATTTCACAAACCACGGGGCAGTGAATCTACGGAACATGCATTACTGGTCCGTGGACAATCCTCGCTGGCTGAGGCAGGTAGAGCGACAGCGACCGTGGACTGTAAATGTATGGTGCGGAATCATTGGCAACCACCTCACTGGACCTCATTTCATTGCAGGGGCCCAAACAGCTGCAACATACATCGCGTTTCTACAGAATGATCTGCCAACGTTGCTCGAAAATCTCCCACAGGAAACGCGTCAACGTATGTGGTAGCAGCATGATGGTGCAGCTGCACATTCCGCAATTAACACTTGGCTGACCTTTGACAGGATGTTCGACGGGCGTTTCATAGGACGTGGAGGACGCATAAATTGGCCAGCCCGTTCTCCTGATCTTACACCTCTGAATTTCTTTCTGTGGGGTACGATAAAGGAGAATGTGTACCGTGATGTGCCTACAACCCCAGAGGATATGAAACAACGTATTGTGGCAGCCTACGGCGACATTACACCAGATGTACTGCGGCGTGTACGACATTCATTACGCCAGAGATGGCAATTGTGTGCAGCAAATGATGACCACCACATTGAACATCTATTCGCCTGACATGTCGGGACGCACTCTATTCCACTCCGTAATTGAGAACGGAAACCACGTGTGTACGTGTACCTCACCCCTCATGGTAATGTACATGTGCGTCTGTGAAAAAGACCAATAACAAGGTGTCAGCATGTGGACGTAATGTGCTGTTCCAGTCTCTTCTGTACCTAAGGTCCATTACCGTTCCCTTTGGATCCCTACGTAATTCGGTGCTCTCCGACACACACGATCGAACAGCGGAGGAGTGGTACTCAAGCGTCAACTTTAGGTTACAAAATCTCCGGATGTAATTAACATTTTACAATGCAACAAACGGCACTGATTACGTATTTGTTTATATGTTCAGATGTGCTAACAAAACTAACGGAGTTCTATTTCAAAAAACGTAGGTTTGTGTTAAAAAGCATACTTCCATGCATTTTTTATGGTTTGTATTAACCAATTACACTAGCCCCTCTCCTCACGTTCGGTCTGTGGAATCGATTCGTCAGTATTTGATGTGGTTTACGAAATACATCCAGCGGTAATGTTAGGTGACTCACCCTGTATGAGTCACACTGGCATAAAACATGCTTGCAGCAAACACGATTTATATAGCATTTAGACATAAGTAAATTGTTATAAATCAGAATGTGTTGGAAAGTATTTTGTAAGTGTGGAAGTTACGAATTCAAATGACCTAATATTTGGGTGGATAGGTATAAACCCGCTTCTGTACCGTGCTTAGAAGGTTTCCCGTCTCACAAAGCCACAAACGTACTATCTGAACATAGAGTGTGCTCATTACAGATCTGTGGATAGCGGAAATATCGCCATTTCATGCGCTGCAGTATAAGCCGGGGAATCGGCACGATGTTTGTAGGACGATGTCTGTGAGATCAGTTCTGTATAAATATTACTACACAATAACAGCGTCTTTCCACGCCTGCATGTCTCGAGTATCAACCACCGAATACGCAAGCATTGTCAGTTCAATCCCAATCGTTCCCCACCAGCTAAGTACCCTTGAAGTACTCTGAATGGCCCAAGTGGCTCAGCCACTCAAAGAGCATGTTAGAAGCATCCTAGTTAACGTGCTCAAAGACAGTTGTGTTTGCCGAGATCCTTATTTTGCTACAGAATGTATTTTTTCACTCACAATTCCCAGTGTACACAAGCAATAGAGGAAGACGAATGTCAGGATGTTTAACAGGACACACACAATAATAATGTAACTCATTATCGTAATATTAGGAGTAACTTACGCATAAGCACGTTAGTAACAAGGGAAATTTTTCAGACTGCTCTGCGTCTGGTGATAAGCCTCAGTCACCCGGAAGGGGAAAAATATATTTCCATACAACAGAACAGACCGACGGAATGATACATAGGAGAAGGAATGTGTCAACCGACCATGTGCACGGAGAGGTGAAGCTTTACACATAGATAAAGTTTATAAGGACTTCGCCAGAGTGCATGGGTGCGTTAATTACTAGCCTAAAGAGACAACTCCTAAGTACTATGCCTTTACTAGATAACCGTCCCACCCCCCTACGCCCCCCCTCCCCCCCCCCCCCCCCGGCTCTGAAGATATTACAACTAAACTGCAATAGGAGCACTTTGCTTGGAGTGAAACTGGTTACACTCTTATGGAAGGAAGTCACAACTGTTGTTGTTGTGGCCTGCAGTCCTGAGACTGGTTTGATGCAGCTCTCCATGCTACTCTATCATGTGCAAGCTTCTTCATCTCCCAGTACCTACTTCAGCCTACATCCTTCAGGATCTGTTTAGTGTATTCATCTCTTGATCTCCCTCTACGATTTTTACTCTCCACGCTGCCCTCCAATACTAAATTGGTGATCCCTCGATGTCTCAGAACATGTCCTACAAACCGATCCCTTCTTCTAGTCAAGTTGTGCCACAAACTCCTCTTCTCCTCAATTCTATCCAGTACCTCCTCATTAGTTATGGGATCTACCCATCTAATCTTCAGCATTCTTCTGTAGCACCACATTTCGAAAGCTTCTATTCTCTTCTTGTCCAAACTCTTTATCGTCCACGTTTCACTTCCATACATGGCTATACTTTCAGAAACGACTTCCTGACATTTAAATCTATACTCGATGTTAAATTTTTCTTCTTCAGAAATGCTTTCCTTGCCATTGCCAGTCTACATTTTATATCCTCTCTACTTCCACCATCTTCAGTTATTTTGCTCCCCAAATAGCAAAACTCCTTTACTACTTCAAGTGTCTCATTTCCTAATCTAATTCCCTCTGCATCACCCGACTTAATTCGACTACATTCCATTACCCTCGTTTTGATTTTGTTGATGTTCATCTTATATCCTCCTTTCAAGACACTGTCCATTCCGTTCAACTGCCCTTCCAAGTCCTTTGCTGTCTGTGACATAATTACAATGTCATCGGCGAACCTCAAAGTTTTTTTTTCTTCTCCATGGATTTTAATACCTACATCGAATTTTGCTTGCTCAATATACAGATTGAATAACATCGGGGATAGGCTACAACCCTGTCTCACTCCCTTCCCAACCACTGCTTCCCTTTAATACCCCTCGACTCTTATAACTGCCATCTGGTTTCTGTACAAATTGTAAATAGCCTTCCGCTCCCTGTATTTGACCCCTGCCACCTTCAGAATTTGAAAGAGAGTATTCCAATCAACATTGTCAAAAGATTTCTCTAAGTCTACAAATGCTAGAAACTTAGGTTTGCCTTTCCTTAATCTTTCTTCTAAGATACGTCGTAGGGTCAGTATTGCCTCACGTGTTCCAATATTTCTGCGGAATCCAAACTGATCTTCACCGAGGTCGGCTTCTACCAGTTTTTCCATTCGTCTGCATAGAATTCGCTTTTGTATTTTGCAGCCGTGACTTATTAAACTGAGAGTTCGGTAATTTTCACATCTGTCAACACCTGTTTTCATTGGGATTGGAATTATTATATTCTTCTTGAAGTCTGAGGGAATTTCACCTGTCTCATACATCTTGCTCACCAAATGATAGAGTTTTGTCAGGACTGGCTCTCCCAAGGCTGTCAGTAGTTCTAATTGAATGTTGTCTACTCTGGGGGCCTTGTTTCGACTCAGGTCTTTCAGTGCTCTGTCAAACTCTTCACGCAGTATCATATCTCCCATTTCATCTTCATCTACATCCTCTTTCATATCCATAGTGTTGTCCTCAAGTACATCGCCATTGTATAGACCTTCTGCATACTCCTTCCACCTTTCTGCTTTCCCTTCTTTGCTTAGAACTGGGTTTCCATCAAAGCTCTTGATATTCATGCAAGTGGTTCTGTTTTCTCCAAAAGTCTCTTTAATTTTCCTGTAGGCAGTATCTATCTTACCCCTAGTGAGATAAGCCTCTACATCCTTACATTTATCCTCTAGCCATCCCTGCTTAGCCATTTTGCATTTCCTGTCGATATCATTTTTGAGACGTTTGTATTCCTTTTTACCTGCTTCAATTGTTGCCGAGAACCAAAATTCGAAGGCTGCAATTTTATTAGTAAACGTAAATTACACAGTGACAAAAATAAAACATCTATGTTCTGAACATGTAGCCACAGTGAAATTACGCATGGACGAGAATCTTGGATAACCCCATCCGTGTATGCACAGTATTTATATGACATAGAGCATTTTGCCGAAACAATAAGAAATTTAACACAATTTTCTAGAGACAAAAGGTTGTTCATGCGTAGTGTCATGAATGTACGGTCGACTCAGTGACACGCAGACAGAACAGACAATAGAGGCACAATAAATGAAAGCAGCCTCTTTGTTCTAAACAAAGCAGGACAGACACCTATATACAGCAGCAATGCAAGAGGTACCAGCAATATTGACATCTCACTAGCATATGCAAAGTCCAAAATATACGTCAACAAATAGGAAGTACTAGAAAATGCCGCACACAATGACCACTGTGGCATACTCATCCACACAAACACATACGCAAACACGAACACACAGGCTTCACATCAACAAAAACAACGGCTTATTCTAAACAAGGCTGACAGCCAGAAGTTAAGGGACGTCGTTGAAGAATTTTCCATCCCTGCCGTCAGTGGTAGCATAGACTACGAAGCTTACATTCTGGTGGACCTGCTTCAAAAAGCACAACAATTAGCTATCCCAAAGACCGACCGTGAACTGAAACAGAAACTCCCTGGTTCGCTGAGAATAAAACTAAGGAAAGAGGCTAGAGACAGAAGGAAGCATTACCAAAAAGCAAAAAACAGCACAACAGAGGGATGTAAGATTGGAACTAAACCGTGATACAAAGCAAAAACCTCAAAACAAATTAAACAAGACGAGAGAGAATCATTGGAAAATTTTTGTCCAGATTGACCTACAAAACAATACATTGTGGAAACGATTTAAATTTCTAAGAGATTGGGTAACGGCGCCGATAGTATTGCCAGCACTTAGGCGCACAAACGGCACAACCACAAGAAGCTGACAGTGTTCAGTGGAGTACCTGCCGAACAGGCTTCTCCCTGCTGACGAAAAGGCGAATGCCCAGCAACATCACACACACTTAAGAGGACAAATGGATGACACCAACACAAGACACTGTTACTGTCCCATTTGCCCAAGAAGAGGTAGCATTAGCAATAAAACAGTTAAAGAATGAGAAGACTCCTGGGCCAGGTGGCATACACTCAGAAACACTAAAAAATTCTGTTGCACAGGTTATCCCCTTTCTAGCAGACTTAGTGAATGAAGCGCTGCTGCAAGGTAGGATCCGTCCCATGTGGAAAACAGTGAATGTAGTAGTCATCAAAAAATCAGAGGATTGGGACCCAACAGACCCAAAGACTTATAGGCCCATCTACTTCTTGTATGCTAAGATGCAGGAGAGGCTCCTGTGTATTCGACTACAGTCGCACAGGACGCTCTTCGGCCTTAGTCCATATCAGTATGGTTTTAGACCAAATTGCTGAATAGATGGTGCACTTAACGCCGAGCTGGCAGTAATAAGAGACACACACGATAAATACTCCGTAGCAATAGCAATAGATACAGCAGGCGCCTTCGACAGTCTCTGGTGGCCTGCCTTGTTCGCAAGGCTACGAGAGATGCAGACACGAACAATCTTATACACTAGCAAAATAGGATGGTGCAGTGGCAAGCAGAAATTCAAAAGCTTATCAAGAAAATAACAGAAGGATGCCCACAAGGCTCAGTGTGTGGGGCAGTTTTCTGGGATACTGCCATAGAACCGCTCCTAAACAATGTGGAGGGGGATGATAGGGTGAAGGGTATCGTAGCCTATTCTGACGACGTCGTAGTAGTAATACCTGGTACTCGAGAATGTAGCTCGAAAGCAAAGCTGCACAGCTACTTATAAAAATAAGTTACTGGTGCAGCCATAACCAGCTCACAACTGCTGCAAACAAGTCAGTACATTTACTGGCCAAAGAGGTCTTCCAGAGAAACCTCACCATTAGACTGAACAACACTAGCATACAGAGGATAATAACAACGAGATAGCTAGTGATGCACCTTGAGGGACTGCTGACTTTCAACGAGCACAGAAGACTTACAGCTGAAAAAGCAACAAGACTAACGCACAGAGTCGCCACACTAAACTCAGTTCACTACAGACTACCATAGCACGCACTGAGAATCTATCACACAGCTCTCTTCGAATCTTAATGTGTTTCGCAACAGGTGATGGGTATATCGACTGTCAACTCACGAACGACAAAACCGTTGTGAGGCACGGACAAAGAGATGTATTGCTCAGAATGCGTTGTACTTGAAACATACGCTACTGACATAAACATTAGATACAGAGCAGCAGCAGGCTGGCTCAAATGAGGAAGACTGGACAATGTATATGACATAGCACGGCAGCATTTTACACAAAAACGTCAATTAATTCTTTGGAAGGCAGAGACATGGCAAAAAGAGTGCGAAACATCCGACAATGGCAATCGTGTTTTCTCCTTCTTCCGTTACATCAGGGAATCACTGAGGCTCTGACTGTAGTGGCGTGGCAAGACAGCCAAGCCACTTGGATGTAGCCGAAAGGCACGCGCTAAGCTCTCGCAGATTGGCGTGAGGTCTGGAACAAGGTAAAGTAATTATCCTATAAAGAAAAGAACGTAGTTCTTGGAATACTTAACTCTAACGCACAACTGGAGAACATGGCTCTTGTTAGACATTATTACACTGAATATAAACTGGTAATGGCACCTTGCTAGGTCGTAGCAAATGACGTAGCTGAAGGCTAAGCTAACTATCGTCTCGGCAAATGAGAGCGTATTGTTCAGTGTAGCTTCGCTAGCAAAGTCGGCTGTACAACTGGGGCGAGTGCTAGTAAGTCTCTCTAGACCTGCCGTGTGGCGGCGCTCGGTCTGCAATCACTGACAGTAGCGACACGCGGGTCCGACGTATACTAATGGACCGCGGCCGATTTAAAGGCTACCACCTAGCAAGTGTGGTGTCTGGCGGTGACACCACACTGACACCTTTATACAAGTGACGGTATGGTTCATTTCCAGATGGGCGATGCTTTGCCTTAGCCAAAGTGATATTTGTTAATGTTGGCAACATGGATCCCCTTTACACTTTACTCTAAAATGTGGCACGTTCACACAAGTAAGACGGGTACCAGATATCGAAGACGTAGAGCAAGCTTTAAGAGACCCAAATAAGTGCAGCGTGCTTAACCGCATGACAGATGAAATGTCATGAGCGCTACACAAGACTTATAAGCAGATCACGACCCGAAACACACCACAACATGATGCACGGGACAACAGAGATTCAAACACTGATACGGAAACAGTTGGGCATATAGACACATATGATGACATGAACACTCAAATATCAACAGATACATATGCGGAATAGTAGCAGATCACACGACTGCAACAGTACCACAAGTAATACATACATGGAATTCAGACATAACTTAGCACTAGAAATAAAATACTGAATTTTCCTCTTTTTACAAGTAAAACAAGCATTTATTTAGTTCTTAGGGTCATTATTTTCAAAAATGCAATCGTATAATTTGCAAAATGTGTAACATTCAGATTGTAAAACATGTGAAATTTATAAGATTGTGCCTAAACGTACACATTGAGTATAATAAAACGTAAATACACGAACACAATCGCACAACGTAAATACGAAGCGCCCTTCGGGGAGACAAGGCACGAGATCACCTACCGAGTCTCCTCTTCCGCTTACGGGGCGGTTAAGCGGAGAAAGCAGTTTCAGTAGCAAATAGTAGTGTCATGCCTTAGACACAAATCATGTAGAGGTAATATCGCAACATACGTCAGTATAGTAGTAAATATAGTACAATGAATATCCTGCTTTGGGTGAGACAGGTCGAAGCCCTCACACTTAAAATGTCTGGGTAAAGGGACCTTTTTTGCTATCTAAATGTTTTCTTTCGTGTATTATTTTCTTCGTAAGAATATAGTAAAAATTTTTTTTCGTCCTTTACCAAATTTTACTTAATGTATCTTGTGTTCTTTTTTGTTTTGCTTTTCTTTTTTAGTAACAATTGAAATATACACAAGATAACAAAGTACTAAAATTCTGAAAAACATCTACTTCTCACACTGGAGCGCTAAAGAAACTAGTATAGGTATGCGTATTCGGATACGGAGATATGCAAACAGGCAGAATACGATGCTGAGGTCGGCAACGCCTATATAAGACAAGAAGTGTCTGGCGCAATTGCTAGATCGGTTACTACTGCTACAATGGCAGGTTATCAAGATTTAAGTGAGTTTTTACGTGGTGTTATAGTCGGCGCACGAGCGATGGGACACAGCATCTCCGAGGTAGCGATGAAGTGGGGGATTTGCCCGTACGACCGTTTCACGAGTGCACCGTTAATATCAGGATTCCGATAAAACATCAGATCTCCGACATCGCGGCGGCCGGGAAAAGATTCGTCGAGGACGGGACCAACAACGACTGATGAGAATCGTTCAACGTGACAGAAGTGCAACCCTTCCGCAAATCGCTGCAGATTTCAATGCTGGGCCATAAAGTGTCAGCGTGAGAACCATTTAATGAAACATCATCGATATGGGCTTTCCGAGTCAAAGGCCCACTTCCATAACCTTGATGACGGCACAGCACAAACCTTTACGCCTCGCCTGTGCTATCAACACAGACGTTGGACTGTTGAGGACTGGAAACATTTTACCTGATCGGATTAGTCTCGTTTCAGATTGTATCTAGCGGATGGACGTGTACGGGTATGGAGAGAATCTCAAGTATCTCTAGACCCTGCATGTCAGCAAGGGACTGTTTCAAGGTGTTGGAGGCTCTGGAATGGTGTGGGGCGCGTGAAGTTGGAGTATTATGGGACTCCTGATACGTTTAGGTGCGACTCTGATATGTGAAACGTGCGTAAGCATCTGTCTGATCACCTGCATCCATTCGTGTTCATTATGCATTCGGACGGACTTGGGCAACTCCATCAGCACAATGCGACACGCCACACGTCCAGAATTGCTACAGACTGGCTCAAGGAACACTCTTCTGAGTTTAAACACTTCCGCTGCTTACCAAACTCCCTAGACATGAACATTACTGAGTATATCTGGGATGCCTTGCAACGCCGGCCGCTGTGGCCGAGCGGTTCTAGGCGCTTCAGTCCGAAACGGCACCACTGATACCGTCACAGGTTCCAGTCCTGCCTCGGGCATAAGTGTGTGTGATGTCCTTAGGTTAGTTAGGTTTAAGTAGTTCTAAGTTGTAGGGGACTGATGACCTCAGATGCTAAGTGCCGTAGTGCTCAGAGCCATTTGAACCATTTTGCCTTGCAATGTATTGTTCAGAACCACGGCAAACGGCATGGATCACATTTCAGTGGTGTCAGTTGGGTCTATCTGTAGATCAGGTTTCACTAGGCATGGCCTGCACCTCGATAGGTATTGGAAAAGGAGACTGACAATGCTTATAGGTGACAGTGTAGTGGATGGTGGTGGGATCACTCATGGAAAATTTCCTGTAGTAGTTGAGATTAGAGCTGCACCTTTTCTACATTGAAGTCAGCTCATAGGTATACCTACTTAAAGGATGTTCCTCTAACTAAGGTCTCACCTTCGGAGAATGTCACGTTTCTAAGTAGAGAAGGAATTCGCATATTTCATCAACATATAAGGGGTGTTAGAGATCAAGTTAGTGAACTGCTTATAGATTTTGACCATGAAATTATTGGTATATCGGAGTACCACGTAAATAATTTGACAATTCAGAGTCTCCCTTTACCAAGATACAGATTAGCTGGCGGTTTTTCAAGGAGTTCCTTGTGGGTGGAGGAGTGGGTATATACGTAAAGAACAGTATTCCATTTGAGTCATAGACATATCACGGCACTGCACTGAACAGATATTTGAATGTTCTGCAGGGGCAGTTAAATTTAGTGAAACTAACATTCTAATTGTTGTTGTTTATAGGTCTCTTAGGTCTGACTTCAGAGCATTTCTGCTCAAACTAGAGAAGGTTTATGATTCACTTTGTAGGAAGTACCAGAAATTACTTATGTATGGTGACTTCAACATAAATTTTGTATATGATGGTGCAAGGAAAAGGATGTTGGTAGACCTCCTAAATTCATACGATCTGATGCAGACTGTTTTTTCTCCAACTAGGGTGCAGTGGAACAGTAGTAGGGCCATAGACAATATTTTTATTCATCCTTCATTATTAGATGGGTATTCTGTTAGTAAAAGGGTGAACGGCACTTCAGACCATGATACACAAGTTTTAACACTAAAAGGCTTTTCTACTCAAAAAAATGTCACATGTAATTACAAACTGTGTAGGAATGTTAATCCAACAGCAACAGAGAGTTTTTTTAAACCTTGTCAGTACGACGGTACTGGGCACTACACATTGAAGTTGGAATACTTCGGCCCGAGCCCTCACGTGGTATGGCACAAAAATGTATGTATATGTTACACTCAGCCAATTTAGGGCCCCAGAGATGTGGCTGATCTCAGTGTTTGGCTACGTTTTTCTTCACAGGGCGCCAGCTCACGCCTGTCGTAAACTCAATTTTTTATGAAATAAACACAAGAAAACAATGCAGGCAGGTAGTGCGGTGAAATTTAATAGATATTGAGTCACTCACGTTGATTTATAATTTTAACCATTAGTTTATTTCTAATATTCCACGAATAGTCTTATGTATATTGAGTAAACACTTAAATTGCTGTCTGAGGGGCCTTTACGTAAGGGCGTCTTTTAATAGCTGATGCTCCAACACTTCACTATAAAATTCACATGTCGCGATCACGGCACTCGACAATCTTTTCACAATTCACAAAATACACTCTGGTCTGCTGTCCTAAACCACTGTTTTGCACTCCACTTGATCGCTTTCGAACTTGGCTAGCAACCCACTACCACCACCAGATGCGAGGCACGTCTGGCTCTCAGCGTCGCTCCATAACAACCCCCTATCATCAAAGATGGCCGCCCTATCCACCCTCGAAACGACTGCCAAACTGAAAACAAAGTTTGACAAAAACTACGAATGTACTGAAAATAAAGACAACAACATGTATGACATAATGACAAATATGGAAATTTTCCTGGCAATAAGAATTTAAAGTCCAATTTTTTGTATCTGCAACCGTCTTTTCACAAATAATGTTCTTGTGGCGTGATTTTGCTTTTACTGGATTTTTTTCATACTAAACATAATTAAACAAATAAAAATACATACTTAATTACTCATCTACCTCTTCAAACTTTAGAATGATGACGATAGTTTCGCCTCTTTAAACTTATTTATTACCAAAAATACAGTTTCTCTAAGTCGAACGCCATACTCCGACCTCTCATTAAAAAATGGTAAAGATTCTGCTAAATCGACTGTGATTGATCGATGCAGCTCTACTACTCGCATCCGTAGACACTTTGTTTACGTTAATCGGCCAAAGCATTGCCGAGATATTAGCTTTGTAACTTTCACAAATTTACAGTTTTTAAGACTACAATAACTTTTAAACTAATATATATATATATTTGTGACGTGTCTAGATAATTTAGCCTTACATATTTTTGTGTCCATTAGTGCCAACACGCACCTCCGTGTCACTCGTAGTATGGTTTTTATCATCTGCTCTCTGGCATATAAATTTCTCCGAACGGGCAGAGACGGCCATACGCGCTCGTGTTTACCCAAGGCCGTGTGGACACTAGCCTCTCGCCACGGCCCCGTAGCAACCCCCAGTCACTGCCGCTCTAAACTCCCACCGCCCGCCCCCCCCCCCCCCCCCCCCCCCAGCTTGGACGGTCACATCAGGAAACAATAGTGGCTGGATGTTTATAGTGCCGGTAACGTAGATGATAAATATAATGCTTGCCTTAACGCATTTCTTATGCTATTTGGGAGTTGCTTTCCATTAGAACGTTCTAAGTGGGGTACTAGCACTAAAAGGCAGCCTGGGTGGCTGAGTAGTGGAGTAAGGATGTCATGTAGAACAAAGTTGGAGTTATATCAAAACGTTAGAAGTAGTCACAATTAACCTACAGAATGTTATTAGGAAGCCAAAGAGTATGTGGTATGCAAACAGAATAGCTAATTCACAGGATAAAATTAAAACCATATGGTCAGTTGTGAAGGAAGTTTCTGGTCAGCAGCACAAGGTCGACGATGTAAAGTCAGTCTGTAGTAAAAATATTTCTGTTACTGATAAATCAGATATGTGTACAGAATTTAACAATCATTTTCTGAGCATTGCTGGTAAATTAAATAAAAATTTAGTTTCTACAGAGAATCATATAACTTCATTTGGAAATGCCTTTGCGTGATTGTCTGATATAGTCCTCTGTAATACAGACAAGGGGAAGATGGAGTCAATAATTAAATCACTGAATACTAAGGACTCTCCTAATTATGATGGAGTGCCTAGCAGAATATTAAAGTACTGTGCTCCATATGTTAGCCTTGTATTTAGTCATATTTGTAATTTTTCATTTAGGAATGGTCAGTTTCCTTAATGATTAAAGTAGTCAGTAGTAAAGCTGCTTTATAAAAAGGCAGAAAGTGATAACATAGACAATTTTAGACCTATTTCTATGCCATCAGTGTTTGCTACAGTTACTGAAAAGGCTGTGTATGTAAGGATAAGTGATCATTTTATATCACAGAATTTGCTATCACATGTAGTTCGGCTTTAGAAGTCCTTTGACTAATGAAAATGCTATATTCTCTTTTCTATATGTGGTACTGGATGCGTTAAACAAAAGGTTTCTAACGGTTGGCACATTTTTTGATTCAGTTAAGGAGTTTGATTGTGTTGATCAGAAAATATTGCCCGGCAGTAGGACCATTACAGAATACGGGGAGTAGCTCACAACTGGTTCACCTCCTACTTTAGCAACAGACAGCAAAAGGTCATTATTAACATTGTTGAGAAGGGCTGTGCTGTGGGATCTGAATGGGGTACAGTCAAGTGGGTGGTTCAAATGGTTCAAACGGCTCTGAGCACTATGGGACTTAACATCTATGGTCATCAGTGCCCTAGAACTTAGAACTACTTAAACCTAACTAACCTAAGGACATCACACAACACCTAGTCATCACGAGGCAGAGAAAATCCCTGCCCCCGCCGGGAATCGAACCCTGGAACCCGGACGTGGGAAGCGAGAACGCTACCGCACGACCACGAGCTGTGGACAAGTGGGTGGTGCCCCAGTGATCAGTGTTGGGGCCACTCCTGTTCCTTATTTATATAAATGATATGCCCTCTAGTGTTACGGGTTAATCTAAAACATTTCTGTTTGCGAATGACACTAGCTTGGTAGCAAAGGATCTTGTGTGCAACATTGGCTCGGTTTCAGATAGTGCAGTTCATGACCTAAGATCATGGGTTGCAGGAAATAAACTAACGCTAAATCACAGTAAGACTCAGTTTTTATAGTTTCGAACACACAGCTCAACAAAACCTGATATTTTAATTTCACAGAATGGGCATATGGTCAGTGAAACGCAGCAGTTCAAGCATCTAGGTGTTCAAGTAGATATAGTAAACCGTCGTGTAAAGCCCACGTCCAGGATATTGTTCAAAGACTCAATGCTGCTGCCATTTTTACTATGCGAACGGTATCTGAAGTGAGTGATCGTTCGACACGAAGCTTAGTCCACTTTGGTTATTTTTATTCGCTTACGTCGTATGGTATTACATTATGGGGTAACTCTTCCCATTCTGAAATGACACTTTAGGTTCAGAAGGGACGGTTCTGGCAATAAATGGTATAAGTTAGAGAACCTCTTGTCGGCCCCTGTTCACGAGTCTGGGTATTTTGACTTTGGCCTCTCAATGTATACATTCCTTTCTGTAATTTTTGTTAACAATATTAGCTTATTGCCAAGAATAAGCAGCTTTCACTCAGTTAATACTCGGCAGAAGTCAAACCTGCATTTGCGTCAGACTTCCTTAACTCTTGTGCAGAATGATGTGCAGTACACTGCTGCATCCATTTTCAATAAGCTAAAACAGTAGTTCAAAAATCTTAGTGGTAATCCACGTGGTCATATCGAATGTGAAGAGTTTCCTCATGGGTCACTCCTTCTATTCTGTCGAGGAGTTCGTTGAAAAATTAGGCTGATTCTTGTTGTATAGTTGATTGCGTTTACTTAAACTTGTGGTTCAAAATGGTTCAAATGGCTCTGAGCACTATGGGACTTAACATCTGTGGTCATCAGTCCCCTACAACTTAGAACCACTTAAACCTATCTAACCTAAGGACATCACACACATCCATGCCCGAGGCAGGATTCGAACCTGCGACCGTAGCAGTCACGCGGTTCCGGACTGAGCGCCTAGAACCGCTAGACCACCGCGGCCGGTAAACTTATGGCTTGACTTTTTTTCCGGTTCATAAACATTTTAGTTTTATCTGTTGTTACTTTTATGTTGTAATTTCATGTACTGACACGTTCCATGACGGAGCACGGGGTAGCTGCGCAGTCTTAGGCACCTTGCCACGGTTCGCGCAGCTCCCCTTGTCGGAGGTTCGAGTCCTCTCTCAGGCATGTGTGTGTGTATTGTCCTTAGCGTGAGTTCGCTTAAGTTAGATTAAATATTGTGTAAGCCTAGGGACCGATAAACTGAGCAGTTTGGTCCCGTAGGAACTTACCACAGCTTTCAACTTTCAACGTTCCATGACCTTGGAGATTTCAATCTAAATTTGATCCTGCGGAATTTGACGTGTCAGCAAAACACAGAGATCTCCACCCTCTCGTACTCTTACGTGTTTATGGACAGCCCTGCAGCGTTCATAGTGTCATTTCGCTCCAGCTTACTTCAGACATTACTCAATTCCATACCATGGTGTGCTACGGCACTTCTGCGTGCTCGTGATAGCCCTACACAATATTAGCTGGTGCACGACTTTCTTTGACTGTTCAGAGTAGTAGCAAACGACCCCCTATAGGTATCAAGATAGTGGGTCTTTCTGTGATGTTAACAAATAAATGTTGTTTTTGTTGTAGTCTTCAGTCCTGAAACTGGTTTGATGCAGCTCTCCATGCTACTCTATCCTGTGCAAGCCCCTTCATCTCCCAGTACCTACTGCAGCCTACATCCTTCTCAATCTGCTTAGTGTAGTCATCTCTTGGTCTCCCTCTACGATTTTTGCCCTCCACCCTTCCCTCCAGTACTAAATTGGTGGTCCCTTGATGCCTCAGAACATGTCCTACCAACCGATCCCTTCTTCTGGTCAAGTTGTGCCACAAACGTCTCTTCTCCCCAATCCAATTCAATACGTCCTCATTAGTTATGTGATCTACCCATCTAGTCTTCAGCATCTTTCTGTAGCACCACATTTCGAAAGCTTCTATTCTCTTCTTGTCTAAACTATTTATCGTCCATGTTTCACTTCCATACATGGCTACACTCCTTATAAATACTTTCAGAAACGACTTACTGACACTTAAATCAATAAACGATGTTACCAAATTTCTCTTCTTCAGAAACGTTTTCCTTGCCATTGCCAGTCTACATTTTATATCCTCTCTACTTCGACCTTCATCAGTTATTTTGCTCCCCAAATAGAAAAACTCCTTTACTACTTTAAGTGTCTCATTTCCTAATCTAATACCCGCAACATCACCAGACTTAATTCGACTACATTCCATTATCCTCGTTTTGCTTTTGGTGATGTTCATCTTATACCCTCCTTTCAAGACACTGTCCATTCCGTTCAACTGCTCTTCCAAGTCCTTTGCTGTCTCTGACAGAATTACAATTTCATCGGCGAACCTCAAAGTTTATTTTCTTCTCCATGGATTTTAATACCTACTCCGAATTTTTCTTTTGTTTCCTTTTCTGCTTACTCAATATACAGATTGAATAGCATCGGGGAGAGGCTACAACCCTATCTCACTCCCTCCCCAACCACTGCTACCGTTTCATGTCCCTCGACCCTTATAACTGCCATCTGCTTTCTTTACAAATTGTAAAGAGCCTTTCGCTCCCTGTATTTTACCCATGTCACCTTCAGAACTTTGAAAGAGAGTATTCCAGTCAACATTGTCAAAAGCTTTCTCCAAGTCTACAAATGCTAGAAATGTAGGTTTGCCTTTCCTTAATCTTTCTTCTAAGATAAGTCGTAGGGTCAGTTTTGCCTCACGTGTTCCAACATTTCTGCGGAATCCAAACTGATCTTCCCCGAGGTTGGCTTCTACCAGTTTTTCCATTCGTCTGTAAGGAATTCCCGTTAGCATTTTGCAGCTGTGACTTATTAAACTGAGAGTTCGGTAATTTTCACATCTGTCAACGCCTGCTTTCTTTCGGATTGGAATTATTATATTCTTCTTAAAGTCTGAGGGAATTTCGCCTGTCTCATACATCTTGCTCACCAGAGAAACAATTAAATAAATATCTTTATTACGCATAACAACCAGCTACACTGCTCCGTAAACACTTTTCATTTTATGTCATTCGCGATGAGCCCATGTCAGCATATTGCCACCATCAGGTGCTCTATAAACACATTAGAAAACGACCTAAGTTGCAGACCATTACACTAAAACCACGGATTACTTATACATTTACAGAGGACCTGTTGATGGCAGTATGTCGAAATGGGCTCACCGTGAATGATACAAAATTAAAAACAAGCTGCAGAGAAGTGGTGGGGCGGCGGGTGGAAATTATTATTGTTAATTAATTATGTTAGGTTTGTATGGTAGAAAAGATGAATTTCTTGACCATATGTGGGACGGCGGGTGGAATTAATTGTTATATAAATGTTCCTATTATTTATGCTGTCTTTTGCCGTTCTCAACCCTGGCTCTCTAACTCCAATATTGGCAACCAGAAAGTGATTAGCAAAACGTGAAGCCTGTAATTAGAATTCCTAGTGTCCACTTCATCTGAGAAATACACTTATAGCTACAGCTTATAGCTCTGAGGAATTAGGAGATTGTCTGGGATTCATAATCAAAAACGATCCTGTAAAAACGTTCGCCATATTCTGAAAGTCACAGATGAAAAAAAAAAAAAAAAAAAAGAATCCACACAATCCAACTACCAGATCAGTTCAGAGTCTAATGCGCTGATGCAACTATAACTGTCCAAATGAAATGTTTAAGTGAATGCTCGCCATAATTTGATGATAATGTTCATCAAACACCACGCTAAATAATGGTAGAATGTCTGTCCCGCGGCAGAACGTGAAAATACGACATACGCAAACTGAAGATAGATCATTAAAGTCATCCCAGAATTAACACTTCACTCAAAAATGATTTCATGGCTACGCGTATCCCGAGTAACTTAATACGGCATCCGAGGCTGTTTATAACAATGATACCGACGCGACGCGACTCCCGGCACAGGTAGTGTGCTATTCAGCGTCTGGAGAGAACTGGGGCCTTCTTCTCTCCTGCAGCGTTCTTATATATAAAGCCGCTGTGCGGACGGCTAAGGGAACGCCTGATCAAATCGGCTCTCCCAACTAGCCGCTGGGCTAGTAATGCACCACTTTAAGTTATTGAATTAATCATCGTTTCCTTTGCTGATGGCCGATGAAGCTCTCAATTTAAATGTGCATTCAGCACACAGGTAAGCAATCATAATAAAAGTCTGACGTGGCTAAGTCAAATATTTTGGGCGAGAGAATTAATTTAATTACACTACACGCAGTAGACGAGCTCTGAAATTGCCCTTTGGAGATACGCTATGGCTATAGTTGTATAGTTATTGAGTTGAAACTTCTCACATCTTTATGATTATAGGGGATCTCCATTCTACTTAAATTTAAACATCCTAGCCTTATTTATTAGCCTACTTAATCTATCTTGCTTCCTTAATTTTTAAGACAAAAACCAGAAAATCATGAATTTCAACTAAAATCTTAATTTCTGAGATCCAGAAGACTGTTTCTACTAAATTATTATGAAAACGGAATCTAAATATAAATTTTTAAGTCTCTAGCTCTTTTCTGTTGCGCCAATGAATTTTACAGAAAGATGTCCAAATTTCGAAAATGGTTAAAATTATTGAACTGACATTCAACACATATTGATTTAGTATTACTCCTGACATGCTAGAAACGTTTCAGGTTATTTACTTGATTTTTAAAGTATTGTGCAACATTTATGACGTCAGAGCTAGGCAGGCACTCAATGAAAAAACTGATGTGAATTTTATACAGCGTGAGTAGGCTGCTTCCCTACAAAGTGGCTGGCTCTGAGCACTATGGGACTTAACATCTGAGGTCGTCAGTGCCCTAGAACTTAGAACTACTTAAACCTAACTAACCTAACGACTGCAGAGAAGTGTAGCTGGCTATTATCATGTCATTAAAAGACATACTGTGAAATTCAGACCCTAGGGGACATACGTTATAAATATCTTTGTTATCTCCGATCTAAGAACACCCGAAAGATATTCTGCATTTAAAGCTGTGAATCTGACAAAAGCTTTCCATCTATAATTTATTTCTTGCACCTTTAAAGGTTACAGTGTATGTTAATTTGGTTTATTCCGATTGGTGCTACAAATCGTAACATATTTAGAAGAAAAACTCCTGGGTTCGCATATTATTGCTGCAGTTACGACATTTGTGCCGACTGGTCTGCGCGTGTTGTCTGGCAGACGTTGGGCGCTAACAAATACGGAGCTTCATTTAATTGCCTTATAACGAGATTTATTCGCAACAAGAACGACGCTTTGTCAAAAGATTAATTTTTCGCGGCGCCGCCGCGGTAGCGCGCCGCTCCGGCCGATGCGCGGCCATTACAAAGTATAATGAGCGGCATCAATATGCGACGCGGCGCCACATCTGGCGTCTCGAGGGCGCAAACTTGCCGGCACGAATATTCGGCAAATATTCATGAATTTTCCGCACGCCTGTCACTTTCTGCCGTAAGAATTATCGGATCCACTCGCAGAGAAATCGCACTCTTGTCTCATCACGGGTGAGAGACAACTTTTCTTCTCCTTCGCCGAAGGCATGCAGTAAGGTGTCTCGGAGCACAGATTTCACTGGGATGTACAAATGTTGATCGCTGTATCCATTTAAGAAATTACCTTTAACTGGTGTGTTGCGATGCACTCGGCTACTTATTGGCCTCTTAGTAAGCAATGGGTAACCGTAGGAATGAGGACACGTCTCTGAATGCATCGAAGAGATCCGGCATTTCTTCCATTTACGTGTCCACATCCGCTCACAGTTTACTTACCAGAACGTGGAGGAACACAGATATGGCCGTCGAACCTCCTAGTATTTCTACTGAGCCGAAAAAACGCAGTCTTACTGCCCTCTCAACATTACTGTCGAAGATGTGAGACTGCTACGAGATTGTACCCTATTTGACAGTTCATGTGATGTCCCATGTGTATGAGTAGATACGCGCTCTCGTCGACTGTTGTAAGGATCTTCTTAAATCATAAGCAGCACGCGAATGTAGATTCTACACTTTTAATGACCAAAGGGATGGTTGCAATGATTTAGATTATCTGACACCACACTGACGATAAACATCGGCTAGTTACTATGGAATGCCATAATGTTATTCATTAAGAGCCTAATGTTGAACAATCTTGGACACACAGAGTATTCACAAATTCCTATACAAAGTTATAGAAATTGTAGAAGGGAGAGAGTAGATAACATTTTGAAATGGAAATCTAGCCCGGAAACGAACCGTTTTTGTGCTACAACCATTCGAAAATACGTCGGTAATGCAATCGCTATTACAAGTAATTAATTACCCAAGACACATAACATTACTTGTTTTACAATTCCACTCATTAATAGCCGAGGAAATTGCTCCTCTACTATGTGGAGGTGAGAGATTGCACGGCACTCTCACTTCTGATGAAGATGATCTGTATTACTTGGTTGTTACAATGAATACAATCTGACTTCATTCATATGATGAAATGATTGGCAGTTGTTAATGCTCTTGCTTTTGTGCTCTAGTGAAGGAGTAGCGGTAAGCTTTACCTGTGTTCAAAGGAAGAGCGTGCCAAGTTAATTTACTGCAGTAAATGCGTACGGCAGCTGAGGGCCGACGAGAGCGTTTCTTCTGCGAAATCTGGGTGGAAATGTTTGCAGACTGCCAAGTCCACTAGTCTCCTTATGAAGACACGTTGGGTGGCGCCAGTCGGTTGTCGGCCGCATCCAGGTAGGCTGACTAGCACCGAAGAGTCGTCGGAACCATAGGCAGAGCATTGATGACTGGCAATAAAGAAAAGGATGGGCCTTTGTTACGTAGGAAGCCGATGAGATGGCTATGAGTTTCTGCAAATTTCCGTGGGACAGTTCAGTGGCGCCCAGGCGTCCAGACTCTGCTACAAAATATATTTTTGGAGGCATGAGGCTTTTAGCGAGTTTATGGCAATTCTTTGGAAAATTCGAAATGGACGCTAGAGGAGAGATAATGATCTTTTTATGGAGGGCTGTGGTTCCATCCAGATCATGCTTTTTGCAAAGACACAGCGTAAACACATGGGAAAGAGACAACGAAGCTGAATCGTTTTTCCTTTTCTCCGAAATAATTTTTAAATTCGCTGGTTGGTCAAATCTGTGCATGCAGAACAGGGGTCGGTTTCCCAGCTTCAAATGACGCTCTCCCGCTTGTGACTGGTTTCGGCTTAAGTCGGAGTAATCTAAGCATGTAAATGAGCTATGCTACCGAGCTGGCGAGGAAAGCTACGAGACAGGGGAAAACACACTCTTGTACTGGCGTTCCGCTAGTAAAGAATGGCAGGTCTTTACCTAAACGATGAGATTTGTGTCCTTTGCTAGTGTGCCACATAGAGCCTGTGCCAGTCACCATCTGAACCGTCAGAGGTACTGCTTCTTGCATCATGCACACAACAAGTGATGCGTGGGTGTACTTTTTTTTTTTAAGTCGTCCGTCTAAACATTTGACATATTCCATCGTGTCATGGTGTCAAATTGGTTTGGCAGACTAGCAAACGGATCCATCTGCACACTGGAATCCACTGGGGTTTCAGAGCTGCATTCCGACTTAGCAGAAAGCGAGACCACGCATTTGCATACTTTCGGGCGCGCGCCATTGATATCAGATTCTTTCTGGAACAGTAGAGTATAGATGCTTGATAGCAGCGTAGTTTTTGAGCCATAGCACGGATTTACATGTATGAAGTCATGTTAAGCTATTAGTTCTGGTTAGAGTCTTGTGTTGATCCCCAGCTGATTACTTTGTTAACCATACACCCCACATTATTGAAAGCGTTTGTCAAATAAAAGGCCTCCCAGTGTTCTGGTTAATATTACCCTTGCGATTTTATTAAAGTCTTGATTGTAACTGATAGAGCAGAACCTTGCAAAGGTTTCTCTTCGACATTATGCAGTCCGACCTCCTATAGTACGGGTGTGTGGCATCTCCTTGGAGCATCAAAGTCAACCCAGCTGACCGTGAAGTTGCCCTTTCTCGAAGCTGGTGCGTAATTCTGGCGAAATAGATGTGAGATCGGAGGTTGTGGAAAACGATCTCGATGAAGGCGTTGATAAACTCTGGCGTTACCGTGAGGTTCGTGATTCAGAAGGATAATGTCGGTGTATTCTGCAAACTGTACTCACCCATGTTGCTCTAACACTCACAGACACGTGAATGAAGCTCGAATCAGGTCAGAGAGGTAGCCGATCCGACAAACTACGCACCATCGTGACTAATGTGTTGCATACCCACCTAGCAAACATGTTTTCAAACGGCTGTGGCACTGAAATAGTACATATCCGGACATGGGTCACTATTCAAAAAGTTATGTAACCACTCCCCTCTAGAAGCCCTAGAAGAGTGTAACGGAGATTTCCGAACGCCCCGTATATAGAAATCATGGAAAGAACTCTGTGTATCCTACTAATCTAGCACAACATTCACAGGTAGCAGCATAATACAAATTTTGGACACTATTTAGACATTTAAAATAAAAGTTACTCCCGATTTTAGAGATTTGCGTCGCACCCACGTCCGCGCCCACGAAATTACGTCTGAACTCAAGCGCCTCTATTACCCCACCCACTGATTTGTTTTCCCAACTGTTCGCCATGTCGCACAGGAGCTCTGTGTTTAGCACCAGGAGCCATTCACAAGGTAGAATTCTATAAAGCAGCCAATGGGACGCATCAGCAGTGTTGCTGAGGACCTTTCACTCTAAACCGTGTTTCCCTAGAAGCAGGACCTCTGAGCCGCTTGAGAACGAAAGGATATTTTGAGTCGGCAGAGACGCAAAACGTTAATACGTTGCGCAATTGTGTTTTCCCACAAAACGATTCCGCAAGCGCATTGACTGACTGAATCAGTCCACACCTGCTGTCAGCCAGGTGTGGGCCAACAAAGCGTTATTACCTTAACCAGAGTGTTAATATGCTGTACAGTAATAACGGCTCACGCAGGAGATGTGGAAATTCCTGGATTGACCGATAAGTAAACATTAAATGGACCATGAAGAAGAGGGTTATTTACGTCAAATTTACGGGAAGCGCAGATAAATGGTGAGCGATATTTTTGACACTGCTTTATTTAACATTAATAATCCTCGGCACTGAAAAGCTCTCGTGGATTTTTACAGCACACTTTGTAGCCATCATATGTGTGAACGTTACCTGACTTCCAGCAGCTGCTTCACTGGAACGCAGCGTACAAAACTTTGATTTCGTCCAGAATCATTTGCTCTGTCATGCCTGACGTAAAGGAGTGCACATCACGCATCGCTCTCTGTCAGTAAACGTTTTCACTATTTTGTCACTCTCGAGGAGATGACGTACTACTCAGAGGGAATTACCTACAATGAGACACAAAAACTCTTTCTACCAGGAAATCCCGGCTTAATCGTCGACAAATCCAGCGCGTGATAGCAATGCGCATTAATAACATTAAAATCTTACTGATCGGGTTACATGTAGGCATTTCCACGTCCTACCGTGTTACACTGCTTTGCATGTTTAATTAAAGTCAAAACTAAAAATTGAAATAAATTTAGCTTAAATCAGTTACATCATTACCCATCTCATCAGCTCAATCTCATTCTAGTGTAGAGCGAATTAGCCATTAGGATAACTACGAAGTGGCACAAAGATTGCAAAAATGTTTTAAGAATTCGTTTTTCAGGGGAAAAGTCATCTGTTTTGCACCACTAGATAGGTTCCCTTCCAAATGTAAGCCTATTACGCTCTTACTACATAGTTTTCCAATTAAGGTACTCAATAGTTGGATCATATGTGGACAGCGGGTTCTACGAGAGAGTTCAAAAAGTAATCCAAAACAATTTTTTCTCGATTATTTTCGGTCGAAATACACTCCTGGAAATCGAAATAAGAACACCGTGAATTCATTGTCCCAGGAAGGGGAAACTTTATTGACACATTCCTGGGGTCAGATACATCACATGATCACACTGACAGAACCAGAGGTACATAGACACAGGCAACAGAGCATGCACAATGTCGGCACTAGTACAGTGTATATCCACCTTTCGCAGCAATGCAGGCTGCTATTCTCCCATGGAGACGATCGTAGAGATGCTGGATGTAGTCCTGTGGAACGGCTTGCCATGCCATTTCCACCTGGCACCTCAGTTGGACCAGTGTTCGTGCTGGACGTGCAGACCGAGTGAGACGACGATTCATCCAGTCCCAAACATGCTCAATGGGGGACAGATCCGGAGATCTTGCTGGCCAGGGTAGTTGACTTACACCTTCTAGAGCACGTTGGGTGGCACGGGATACATGCAGACGTGCATTGTCCTGTTGGAACAGCAAGTTCCCTTGCCGGTCTAGGAATGGTAGAACGATGGGTTCGATGACGGTTTGGTTGTACTGTGCACTATTCAGTGTCCCCTCGACGATCACCAGTGGTGTACGGCCAGTGTAGGAGATCGCTCCCCACACCATGAAGCCGGGTGTTGGCCCTGTGTGCCTCGGTCGTATGCAGTCCTGATTGAGCGCTCACCTGCACGGCGCCAAACACCCATACGACCATCATTGGCACCAAGGCAGAAGCGACTCTCATCGCTGAAGACGACTCGTCTCCATTCGTCCCTCCATTCACGCCTGTCGCGACACCACTGGAGGCGGGCTGCACGATGTTGGGGCGTGAGCGGAAGACGGCCTAACGGTGTGCGGGACCGTAGCCCAGCTTCATGGAGACGGTTGCGAATGGTCCTCGCCGATACCCCAGGAGCAACAGTGTCCCTAATTTGCTGGGAAGTGGCGGTGCGGTCCCCTACGGCACTGCGTAGGATCCTACGGTCTTGGCGTGCATCCGTGGGTCGCTGCGGTCCGGTCCCAGGTCGACGGGCACGTGCACCTTCCGCCGACCTCTGGCGACAACATCGATGTACTGTGGAGACCTCACGCCCCACGTGTTGAGCAATTCGGCGGTACGTCCACCCGGCCTCCCGCATGCCCACTATACGCCCTCGCTCAAAGTCCGTCAACTGCACATACGGTTCACGTCCACGCTGTCGCGGCATGCTACCAGTGTTAAAGACTGCGATGGAGCTCCGTATGCCACGGCAAACTGGCTGACACTGACGGCGGCGGTGCACAAATGCTGCGTAGCTAACGCCATTCGACGGCCAACACCGCGGTTCCTGGTGTGTCCGCTGTGCCGTGAGTGTGATCATTGCTTGTACAGCCCTCTCGCAGTGTCCGGAGCAAGTATGGTGGGTCTGACACACCGGTGTCAATGTGTTCTTTTTTTCGTTTCCAGGAGTGTAATATGGATTTTTTATGGGACATCGTGTAATAATCGTGTTTTAGCCCCAGTATTTTCGTGAGAATCCGCTAAGCTGCAGCGCTATACACAGCCTTCAAAATGGCGTCTGTAACGAAGATGTGCTGAAAGCAGAGAGGTGTCTCGAAGTTACTTTTAGCAGAAAACGAGATCATCACACTTGTTCATAAGAGCCTGCAGAATGTCTACAGAGATCTGGCAGTGAACAAAATCACGAGGAGTCGTTAGGCGAGGAGTCTGCCATCATCGCAACGACGTCGCTCGAATCTGTGAAATCTCCCGCGTGCCGGCAGGGCGCACACAGAACTGTGGCGGACACACTCATTCGAGGTGATCAACGGATCACAATCAGACAACTCGCTATTTAATTTTGGTAGTGCTGACCAATCATCCACAACTTAAGGTACTCGGAGGTGAGTGCTTACTGGGTTTCTCGCCGCCTAACAGAAGATCATACAGAGTAATAGAGGACCATCTGTGTGGAATAGCTTGCTCATTACGGGGCAGATCCTACACCTTCAGCTTTTTGTGGAACAGACTATCCATGGAGCATGGAGTGGTGATACGCCAGATCTCAAAAAAGAAAAAAAAATCAAAGGTTCACTCTCAGCCGATAAAGACATGACGACGGAGTTCTGGGACTCTGAAGGGTTATTCTGTTTGATTTCCTCCATAATGGTGCAACGATTAACTCGGAACTATATTGTGCTACCTCTCAGGGAATCGAAGATACGATATTAGCCTGGCACAAAAATGCAAACGAACTTCTCCTTTTCTATGATAATCCAAGGCCTCACACAAGTCTGAGCATCCGAAAGAAGTCCACAAAAGTTAATCTGATTATTCTTCCTGATCCACCCTACACCACGGATCTCGCACCTTCTGACTTCCATGTGTTTGGTCCAATAAAGAATGCACTGCGCAGCCAGCCCAACGTGTATAAAATGGCTCTGAGCACTATGGGACTCAACTGCTGAGGTCAATAGTCCCCTAGAACTTAGAACTAGTTAAACCTAACTAACCTAAGGACATCACAAACATCCATGCCCGAGGCAGGATTCGAACTGGCGACCGTAGCGGTCTTGCGGTTCCAGACTGCAGCGCCTTTAACCGCACGGCCACTTCGGCCGGCCCATCGTGTATAATGGGGAGGTTACTGATCCAGCAAGACGTTGTCTGGCATTCTCCAAAGAAGTGTTGTAGGCTTTCTGCTGTTCCTAATCTACATTAGCGATTTAGTAGAGAATATGAGAGGCCTACTGAAATTGTTTGCGGATAGTTCTGTCATTCATCCCCCTGTAAAGTCATGAGAAGATCAGAATGAACTGTAACACGATTTAGATATGACATTTTCCTCCTCGAAAAGTTATCATTCTACCCAAACAACTAAAGAAATTGTTAAATTTCGGTTCCACGAAAAATCACACAAATTTAAAGACTGCTAAGTCGTCTAAACAACAAAGGATTAGAACAATATTATCTTTTAAACTCTTCCATTAATACGTATTTCGTACAAAAACAACAGTATGCAATTGCAGGTCCGCTTCGATCCAAAACACTTTCGTTATTTATTTGTTTATTCCCAGACCACTTTCAGCGACAAATATCGTCATCATCAGTGGGTTCCTTGATTCTAAAATTTGCAGAAATAGTATACGTATAAAACATTGAAAAATATTTTTGCATATGTACTGTTTGGTTCCAAATTTTGTTTTCTGTGAATAATTTCATAATAACTTATTTACGAGGGCTATTCGGAAAGTAAGGAACGATAGGTCGCGAAATGGAAAGCACAGTGAAAATCAAAACTGTTTTATTTGCAACGGTTAGCTACACCTTCCAGCTACTTCTCCACACAGTCGCCGCTCAAACTTAGACATCTGTCGTAGCGTAGTACAAACTTTTCAATACCCTCGTTATAGAAGACAGCCGCCACTGCTTTTAGACAATTCTCTACACAGGAATGCTGCTCGTTGACTGTGTCAAAATATTGTCTTCATAGACAGCAGTTCATTTGAGCAGAGATGAACGCTGCAGGAACATCTTCATTGCTCCCTGCAGAGTGCGGTCGAAAATTGTCATTGAAGAATGAACCGCATGACAGTTATGTTATGCGGATTGCATAGCTTCAGGCGAAATCTTTCGCCAGCCCCTCATACTTGGCGGGAGACACTAATTTCTAGCTATCTTTATGTTCTCAATGTGAGCTCAGAACTGAAAAGAGCGACATGATGTGATCGACAGACGTACTAGACACAGTGCTCAACGCATCTGTGCAAAGCTTCATCAGATTTTCACTGTATTTTCCACTTCGAGACCGATCGTTCCTTACTTTCCGAATAACCCTATTACTATACGTCACAGCAAAGTTTTACGATTGTCGCTGTTGTTTTCGGCATATTTTCTGAGCTTTTTTTTGTTTCCATTTTTCTGGGCACACATCATGTCATCTGCAGCTTTACGAGTGACTGTTAGTAAACAAATACAAAAATGTGAACTTATGTATGTCAGCGTTGTGATGTTGGGATTTCGGTAGATTGTGGATACAGTTTTGGTGTCTACTAGGCTGTTATTTGGGACCAAATGGTACACAAGTGATAATGTTTTACAGTGTTTTATCAGCAAGCTATTTTTGCATGTCTTAGACCCGAGGAACCAATTGATTATGACGATATTGGTCGCTGAAACTAGTTTGGGAATAGATCAATAAGTAACAAAACTGTTTACCAATAATCCGACACTGTTGTTAAGGATTATAAATACGAACAAATTAATATGGAACCATGAAACAGAATACATAGTAAAGTATGCGAACCAAAAGATTGCGTTTCATGTTCAAAACACACTGAAGATGTAACAGGATTACTAAAGAGACTGTCTACACGAAGTATTTCCGTCCATTTCTTGAATACTGATGCGTGGTATGGAATTTTTAATTGATGAGATTGATTGACACCGTCGATTAAGGTCAAAGAAAGCAGCTCGTTTTGTATTATGACGAAATAGGTCGTAGAGCTTTCCCAACGTGCCACTGGAGAGTGTATCAGTTGAGAAACAGCTGAAAATGGTCCTCAGAGCTCTATGATGCTAACTTATGTGTGAATTGTAATACCAGGATGTAAATGTGAATTTGAAAATGATACCCATGTTGCTCCTAATTCTGGGAATCTTTTACAACCCAAGTTATACTTCATTCATGAAGGCGGTATTCTAGATACGAAATGAATTTAGTACTACCATTTCTGAACATACGGTGGTGTTGCCCTTCCCCGACTAAGTTGTGCTGCAGTATTTCTCTGTTTAGCTCGTTTAATCAGCTTCGACGACCCAAGATAAGGTCTCCACTTCAAACCGTCATCTGGGCCCTTTGTTGATTCAGCCTGCCAAGCTACATTGGGCAATACAATTTAATCAAATGAAACACGTCAAAACGATTTCCTCAATTTTCATTAAAATGGTTTGCAACTTTCATAACTGTTTTTGTTATACAATAACTAAATATTATACGCTAATTAAAAGTCTAAAAGTTAGAAATAATCGTGATAGTGTTTTGCCTAATGCTATTGACAAGATATCTGTTGTAGCGTACGTAGTCGTACAAAGGCAAATAGGACATTGTATTTGAAATAGAATGTCGTTAAAACCTTTACTTGCATGACTTTAAAGTACGTTGAGTAGAAACGCTTACCTGTCCGAATGTCCTGAACTGATAAAGTATAAGCGTCGATTTTTATAACTTATAGAGAAGAAGTTGAGGCAAGAAATACAATAAACATTCCGCATACAGCGCTGACATATCAGTTTCATCTAGACTATACTTGCACACAATGGAAGTAGTGAAATTTTATGAATTTGGTGTAAGACAACTAACAACTTCGTTGGTTGAGGCATAATAGAGGTCTGTTAAGTATATGCCTTACCTTATTCTCATGTAAATTTCTTGCAACTAGCCATATCATTTTCCACATAACGCTAACATATCATATTATTTGTTCAATAACTGCTGGCTGACGAATATCGCTGCTGTATCCATTGAGCAAGTGTCGTCACAACTATGAGCGCTGACAATCATTTTCATTTATTTACACGTCAAGTTCCGTAGGACCAAACTGAGGAGCAGATCTCCGAGGTCATGGAACATGTCAGTACATGAATAAAAGTGATAACAGTTAAAAATAAAATGTTCCCGAACCAGAAGAAAGGTCAAGCCATAAGTTTAAGCAAACGCCATTAACAATACAACAAGAATCAGCTTAATCTTCCAAGGAACTCCTCGAGAGAATAGAAGGAGTGACCCATAAGGAAGCTCTTCGGTTTCTATCTGAAAGCGCGTGGATTACTGCTAAGATTTTTGAATTCATGTTTTAGCTTATTGAGAAATGTATGCAGCAGTATGCTGCGCACCTTTCTACAGAAGAGATAAGAAAGTGCGGTCCAAATGAAGGTTTCATTTCTGCCGAGTATGAACTGAGAGAAAGCTGCTTCTTCTTGGGAGTAAGGTAATATTGCTAACAAGAAATGACAGTAAGGAATACATATATTGAGAGGCCAATGTCAAAATACCTAGGCTAGTGGACAGGTGTCGACAAGAGGTTAGCGAACTTAAACCACTTATTTCCGAACCGCCAGTTGCTAAGCCAAAAGTATCATTTCAAAATGCGATGAGTAACCCCAAAATATAAAACCATTCGACATAAGCGAATAACAATAAGCAAAGTGGACTAAGTATCGAGTCGAACGATGAATCACTTCAGATACCGTTCGAATAGTAAATCTTTGAACAAGATCCTGAACGTGGGCTTTCCACGAAAGTTTACTATTTACCAGAACACCTAGATATCTGAACTGTTCAGTTTCATAAAACACATGCCCATTCTGTGAAATTGAAATATCAGGTTTTGTTGAATTGTGTGTTATAAACTGTAAAAACTGAGTCTTACTGTGATTTAGCGGTAGTTTATTTTCTACAAACCCTGACCTTATGTCATGAGCTGCACTATTTGAAAACGAGCCATTATTGCACACAACATCCTTCAGTACCAAGCTAGTGCCATTAGCAAACAGAAATATTGTAGCGTTACCCATAATACTAGAGGGCATATCATTTATATAAATAAGCAACAGGAGTGGCCCCAACACTGATACTTGGAGCAACCCCCACTTGACCGTACCACACTCAGACCCCGAATCACCGCCATTCCCAACACTGTGAATAATGGCTTTTTTTCTGTTTGTTGCTAAGATAAGAGGTGAAGCAATTGTGTGCTATTCCCCATATTCCATAATGGTCCAACTTCTAGAGCAGTATTTTGTGATCAACACAATCAAACGCCTTAGTTAAATGATAAAACTATCCTAGCGTTTGGAACCCTTTGTTTAACCCATCCAGCACCTCACAGAGAAAAGAGAATACAGCATTTTCTGTTGTTAAATGACCTCTAAAGCATTAGCCCAGCCATAGATGATATTTTTGATTATCCTCCATTACTAGATGGGCATGCTGCAAAAAAAAAAAAAAAAAAAAAAAAAATTAAAAAAAATAGGTGAAAGCTCTCACACCAAGCTGCCCAAATTTTAAAACTAAAAGGCTTGAAAGGCTTTTGGACTTAAACAAATGTCACATATAATTACAAACTATGTAGGAAAGTTAATCCAACAGCAACGGAGAGCTTTTTAAACCTTGTCAAGGAACAAGAGTGGCAGGACTTTTATAATGTCGATAACACAAATGACAAATGTAATGCTTTCCTTAACACATTTGTCATTGTAGAAATCTGTAACGATCTGGTACATTGTGCTTCCGACATAAAAAAATAGGATGAACAGTGTACACTACTGTTTGCTGACTTTGCTTGTAGACTGCCTACACCATTGCTTCCCCGGCTATCACGTTTACTTGTCTTAAGTATGACGGCTGACAACAGACTCCTCCATTTCCGCAAGCTTAGCTCACTTGTTGTTCCCTGCCACCTCCCACTAATCAACGAGCTTCCTTTTTTGCTCTCAGATGAAGTTTTATCTATTCACTACCAGATTATTATTTTACGCAGACTGTTAACATGAGACTGTGTTGATACAATACTTGTAAGCATTATTGTGGAAACCTGTAAAGATCTGGTACACTGTGCTTCCAACATACAAAAATAGGACCAGCAGTATAAATGAGAAAAAGAGCATATGACTAAAAATATGGATGTCAGGAGTGAGCAACCACTTGAGTGTCTGCCCAGCGTTATTTGGGTGTTAAACGTTTGACCTTTTCTCAAGATTAGACAATGAATCGCTGTACACTACCGCTGTTTCCGAACATGAGTAAAGCCTCAGAAATCCAAAGATTCATCTGCTGACCTACATAAGTATCCATGTTTGGCGTTCAGCGACAGCGAACTGATCATCGAAGAAAGGAGAACAGCAACTTTTGACGGTAAACTTACAGTCCTCACATGTGGGGACATTGTGGGGCCATGCGAGGTGTGGCTATAAAACGATGTATGCATGCGCGAAAGATGAACAACCAAGAGTTGTCTGTGAAGCGTGAAATCTTCTCAGTCAAATGTTGTATCTCTGGTCTTTGGGGTGTGGCCCTCGTTTGTGTAAGAGCTGTCTTTGTCTTTTTGCCGGAAAAATGATAAGTGTAATAATAGAGGAACGAATTCCCTTGAAATTTCACAGGCAACTTTGAAAAACTGCTACTGAAGCCAATCCGTTACTAAAAGAAGATTATGGCGAAGACAGAGGTTGTTGTGCGCTTAAGGCGTTTCCATGATAGCCTAGAAGGCGCTGAAGATAGGTAACGCCCGGGGCACCCTTCAACATACAAAACGGATGATAGTATCGAAACCGTGGGTAATCTGATTCAATCTGATCTTCGGTTGAGTATTAGATCGATTGCCGGAACTGTAGGAGTTGACGAATAATTCATAAGACAAAATTTACATAAACAATTTAACATAAGAATATTCTGTGCGAAACTGGAGTCGAAAGAACTGGCGATCGAAGAATAAGAAGATCGTGAAAATGTTTGTAGCGACACTTTGATACGATTGAAAATAATAATAGTATCTTGGAAAGAATGATAACACGTAACGAATCTGGTTTTCTCATTTATGATCCAGAAACTAAGCGCCAATCCACGCACTGGAAGGGTCCAGCTTCATCGAGAGCGAAAAACGCTCGAATGAGCGAGTCAAGTTTCAAAGCGATGATCATTGTTTATTTTTTCGATATTCATGGAATTGTGCACCTTCTCTGCGTTTCTAAGGGTCTAACTGTTGATTACTACCTTGAGGATCTTGCTCAACTCTGTGAGAAAATGAGAAAGAAACGATGCGAACTGGGGAAGAACAAGTCATGGGCTTTGCATTAAGATAACGCACAGGCTCATACGGCATTGTTCCTGAAGAGGTTTGTGGCGAAGTACAGCATCCCAGTGTCACATCACCCACCTTATTTCCTGACCTAGCGCCATGTAACCTATTGCGTAAGGTCAAATATGCATTAAAATTAGGAGTGAAAGAAAAAAAGCGACAAGCATCTTGAAGGACCAAACATAAAGTCTTCCAGCAAATTTTCAGCCAATAGACCATCGAGTGTCGTAGGAATAGAGGAGGGGAGTATGTTGTGGGTGACAGTAACTGGATATGTATGATTATGAAACCAAATGTTTTGTAGAAACAGTGACGTTATTTTACAGCCACACCTCGTATTACGCCATATCTGCTGCAGAATCCAACTGAGATCGGCACTGAGCTACTTTCCAAGCATGTGCTTGGCACGGATGGCCTATAAACACAAAGAAATCCAGTCCGATACACTGAAAAACAATGACTGACATGCAGAACAACACTTTAGGAATATTATTAGAAACGAGCAGTTTTCGTGTCCATCACTGGTTATTTTGCTTTCTAGGTAGCAGAATTCTTTAATCTCATCTACTTCGTGACCATAAAACCTGATTTTATGTTTCACGCTGTTCATTTCTACAACTTCTCATTACTTTCGTCTTTCATCGGTTTACTATCAGTCCATATTCTGTACTCATTAGGCGTTTCACTGCATTCAGCAGATCCTGTAATTCTTCTTCACTTTCACTGACGATAACAATATCAACGAATCTTATCACTGATATCATTCCATCTTCAATTTTAATCCACTCTTCAAGTTTCTTTTATATCCATCAATGCTTCTTCGATGTATAGATTGAACAGTAAGGACGAAAGAATACAACCCTGTCGTACACCCTTCATAATCCACTCTTATTATTGCCTCTTGGCTCTTGTACATGTTGTATAATCTTCCTCCATTTTACACTGTCGATCAGATGAACGTGTCCTGATTTTTCTTTAGCCTAGCTTCCATTATCAACCGCACTTTAGAACTGCCTCACTGGTGCCTTCACATTTCCTAAAGATAAACTGATCATCATCTAACACATCCTCGATTTTCTTTTCCCTTCTTGTCAGCAACTTGGGTGCATAGGCTTTTATTCTGATTGTGCGATAATTCTGGTAATTGTCGGCTCTTGCGGTCTTCGGACTTGTGTGGATGATATTTTGGCAGAAGTCAGATGGTATATCGTCAGTCTCATACGTTCTACACAAGAACGTGAATACTCGTTTTGTTGCCACCTCCCCCAACGATTCTAGGAATTCTGTTGGGATGTTTCCCATATCCTATGACTTACAGAGTACCTGACGGCTCAACACAAAAGTTTTGTCTCGAGTTCAGATAGTGTTGAGGATCAGTGGACAAAGCTCAAAACCATCGTACAATACGCGTTAGAATAGTATGTGCCAAGCAAGAGCGTAAGAGATGGAAAAGAGCCACCGTGGTACCACAACCGACTTAGAAAACTGCTGCGGAAGCAAAGGGAACTTCATAGCAAACATAAACATAGCCAAAGCCTTGCAGACAAACAAAAATTACGCGAAGCGAATTGTAGTGTAAGGAGGGCTATGCGAGAGGCGTTCAATGAATTCGAAAGTAAAGTTCTATGTACTGACTTGGCAGGAAATCCTAAGAAATTTTCGTCTTATGTCAAAGCGGTAGGTGGATCAAAACAAAATGTCCAGACACTCTGTGACCAAAATGGTACTGAAACAGAGGATGACAGAATAAAGGCCGAGCCGGCCTGTGTGGCCGTGCGGTTAAAGGCGCTTCAGTCTGGAACCGCGTGACCGCTACGGTCGCAGGTTCGAATCCTGCCTCGGGCATGGATGTGTGTGATGTCCTTAGGTTAGTTAGGTTTAATTAGTTCTAAGTTCTAGGCGACTGATGACCTCAGAAGTTAAGTCGCATAGTGCTCAGAGCCATTTAATAAAGGCCGAAATACTAAATGTCTTTTCCCAAAGCTGTTTCACAGAGGAAGACTGCACTGCAGTTCCTTCCTAGATTGTCGCACAGATGACAAAGTGGTAGATATAGATGACAGAGGGATAGAGAAACAATTAAAATCGCTCAAAAGAGGAAAGGCCGCTGGACCTGATGGGATACCAGTTCGATTTTACACAGAGTACGCGAAGGAACTTGCCCCCCTTCCTACAGCGGTGTACCGTAGGTCTCTAGAAGAGCGTAGCGTTCCAAAGGATTGGAAAAGGCCACAGGTCATCCCCGTTTTCAAGAAGGTGCGTCAAACAGATGTTCAGAACTATAGACCTATATCTCTAACGTCGATCAGTTGTAGAATTTTGGAACACGTATTATGTTCGAGTATAATGACTTTTCTGGAGACTAGAAATCTACACTGTAGGAATCAGCATGGGTTTCGAAAAAGACGGTCGTGTGAAACCCTGCTCGCGCTATTCGTCCACGAGACTCAAATGGCCATAGACACGGGTTCACAGGTAGATGCCGTGTTTCTTGACTTCCGCAAGGCGTTCGATACAGTTCCCCACAGTCGTTTAATGAACAAAGTAAGAGCATATGGATTATCAGACCAATTGCGTGATTGGATTGAAGAGTTCCTAGATAACAGAACGCGGCATGTCATTCTCAACGGAGAGAAGTCTTCCGAAGTAAGAGTGATTTCAGGTGTGCCGCAGGGGAGTCTCGTAGGACCGTTGCTATTCACAATACAGATAAATGAACTTGTGGATGATATCGGAAGTTCACTGAGGCTTTTTGCGGATGATGCTGTGGTGTCTCGAGAGGTTGTAACAATGGAAAATCGTACTGAAATGCAGGAGGATCTGCAGCGAATTGACGCATGGTGCAGGGAATGGCAATTTAATCTCAATGTAGACAAGTGTAATGTGCTGCGAATACATAGAAAGATAGATACCTTATCATTTAGCTACAAAATAGCAGGTCAGCAACTGGAAGCAGTCAATCCCATAAATTATCTGGGAGTACGCATTAGGAGTGATTTAAAATGGAATGATCATATAAAGTTGATCGTCGGTAACGTAGATGCCAGACTGAAATTCATTGGAAGAAACCTAAGGAAATGCAATCCGAAAACAAAGGAAGTAGGTTACAGTACGCTTGTTCGCCCACTGCTTGAATACTGCTCAGCAGTGTGGGATCCGTACCGGGTAGTGTTGATAGAAGAAACAGAGAAGATCCAACGGAGAGCAGCGCGCTTCGTTGCAGGATCATTTAGTAATCGCGAAAGCGTTACGGAGATGATAAACTCCAGTGGAAGACTCTGCAGGGGAGACGCTCAGTAGCTCGGTACGGGCTTTTGTTAAAGTTTCGAGAACATACCTTCACCGAAGAGTCAAGCAGTATATTACTCCCTCCTACGTATATCTCGCGAAGAGACCATGAGGATAGGATTGGAGAGATTAGAGCCCACAGAGAAGCATACCGACAATCCTTCTTTCCACGAACAATACGAGACTGGAATAGAAGGGAGAACCGATAGAGATACTCAAGGTACCCTCCGCCACACACCGTCAGGTGGCTTGCGGAGTATGGATGTAGATGTAGATTTTGTGTTAAGTTTTCCATAGCAATTTTAATTTCTTATTCTAATACAGGATTCCCTAACTCTTCTATATCGATTTACGTTTCTTCTTCTGTCACATCAGACAAATCTTCCCCCTCAGAGAGTGATTCACCTCACTCTTTCCACTCATCCGATCTCTCCTCTTCATTTAACAGTGGAATCTCCGTTGCATTCTTAATGTTCCCATCCTTGCTTTTAATTTCACCTGCGGTTCTTTTGACATTTCTATATGCTGGGTCAATCTTACCGACGATCATTTCTTTTTTTGATTTCTTCACATTTCTTACGCAGCCATTTCGTCTCAGCTTCCGTGTACTTTTTTTCATTTCCCAGCGACTTTTGTTTCTATAATCCTGAATTTCCCTGGAATTTTAATATTTCCTTCTTTCATCGATCCACTCAAGTATTTCTTCAGTTACCCATGGTTTCTTCGCGGTTATCTTCTTAGTACCTATGTTTTTCTTCCCAACTTTTAGAGGTGTCCATTTCCTTCCAACCGATCCGTATGCTGAGTTATTCTTTAACGCAGTGTCTGTAGGCTCAGAGATGTCCAAACATATCTCTTCATTCCTTAGTACTTCCGTATCCAATTTCTTTGGGCACTGATTCTTCCTGATTAGTTATGTAAAGTTCAGCCTACTCTTCATCAGGTAAGAAAGCAGTATTTTGCCTAAATACCTACAGTCTATTTTAGGAACGAATGATCTGAATGTACTAGTAAAACGAGAGTGCCTAGTGATCCTCCACTGAGGAACCATGCCAATTCGTCTCGTCTTTTCTTTGTACTTATGTCTGTCTAATTATATTTCGTTTATAAAAAAAAAACTAACGGTAGTAAGTTCTTATACAACTGGTAGTCACCAAGTCTTAGCTATCTCCTCGATAAAATTAAGTTAACTGAATAATATTTTGCTTGTGAGCAGGTATATGCTTACTGTGTTGGTAAACAATGAAATCACTGCGCAACTGTTCCGCAGCAGTTCGCTAAAGAGCGAAAGAAATGGTACAGCACGTTGATAAACAGGAGCACTGTGATGCCATTCGGTTCAGCATCTGAAGAGAAAAAAAAATCATTTCTGAATTGTTGGAAGGGTACGGCAACAGTAAACTGTCATATGATGATTTGCGTAAGCGGCGCAGACGCATTCAGTTTAGGGAAACAAGTCTGAATAACAAAGAACGAAGTAGCAGACCTTCTATGTGGAAAAAACGGAAATCGCTAGAGAACAGAAGGCCCTAGTGACTGAATAACGGCGTACCAAAATAGAGGCGATAGTTTCAACGTTCACGACATTTTGAACATGACAAAGGTCGAAGTTTTCTGTGTTCTGTGACTGTTCACACCTATCCAAAAATTCCGACCAACAGAGGGAGATTACCAGTGATGTTATAGCCGTGGTAAGTCAACCCAGAGGAACTCGTTAATCGCCTCATCACCATGAGTGACCGCTGGTTGTATCACCCAGACCCCGAAACGAATCAGCAAAACAAGCAATGGAAACATGCGGAATTACCAGCGCCGAAAAGACGAACGCCAAGATATCAAGGTAATGCTGACAGTTTCTGAAACTGCAGCACCTAAGGGGCAAGCCGTCTAAAGCATGTAGGCCCACCAGAGAAACAACATGACGACATTGTCCGAAGCTGCCACTTCAAACCGTTGTGGGAAACTGCCTAATGAGTGGTTTTGCTACTGTGCAATGCCCCAGGTCATTCTTCACATGCCACCGTCACAAATGCCGCTTCCTTGGGGTAGCAAGAGTTGCCTGACATGTTTGCAGTAACTTTTTTCCTTTCTCTCTGGTCAAGGAACAATTGCGTGCATTTACAAAATGATGACTAGATGGTATTCGAGGATGAACGTCTTCCAAACAGCGAAAATACAAACTTTTATAACCAAGGTCTCGACATTTTCGGCAATTTTTGGGAAAAACTATGTAGTACTGAAGGGACTACATGTAAAGTAGGACTAGCACCGTCATTAAACTGTAAGATCGGAACTTCATTTTTTCGAAATGATAATTAAAACGTCATGATTACCTCCTTTATTTGTCAACTGTTTTATATTATTTATCCGTACTCATATCACACCGGAAACGGTGTGGTTGACAAAGACCCAGAGCCTGTGCGTTCTAACATATGAGTAAATCAAGCCATCAGACAGTCATTTCTAATCAGGTAGCTACTCTTCAGTAATGGTTATACCTCTTCACACTTGACACACTTGGTGTACTCGCACAGGACAGTTTAAACTCTCTAGTCCACCTGTCTTTCAGACATTAACTGAGATAAATCTGCTGCTTGGGATCAATTACGTTTTGTCACTCACAATTAAAAAGCTCGCCGTTCAGTAGTAACTTGTGTGTAACATGACTCCTTCCTTATTATTCAGCTTGCTGGACAAACCAGGGTTCGAAAGTCGTTTTTCCTACAGAAACTCTCTTCGCGTAACACCTATCTGCTACCCAAGATGAACGTCAAACATTAACAACAGATGCAGATGCAGTAGCCATATGCCATGGAAACATTCACTGATGGATGGAACAGAATTGATCAACCGTTTGATGATTGGGCCGTTCTTTATCGGTTTTCTGACAGAACAATTATATTCCCTACCTCGGAAAACGTCAGAGTTTGCGGGAAACCGTCATGGATGTCTTCCAGTACACCAGACCCCTTGCACTGAACCCGATCACTATTGCTTTTTTTTCTCGTTAAGGCTATTATCAGTTCTAACACCCTTACAACATGTTGCGACCACAACCTTCATGTCATGTATGTGATGATGAAGGTGGTATGAACTGCAGCTAAGTGTAACTTGAATGTTCTCTGGATAATACAGGTCTGACCTCTTCCACAAAAGGGGGTACGTGTATCTGCTTGCCACGGACGCAACGGACTATGAGTAACTGCTCGAGACCGATATCAATGTATCTCAATGCTGAGCTGAAATCGAGGGACACAATGCGCCACGAACACTTACTGGTCTATCATGTTAACGGATCCGACCACATCCCTCAACTCAATATAAGAGAATGTAATACACCGAATAAAAGGCAGTAAGAAACATGTTGACAGGGATACCGCCAGTAATGTAGTATGGAACACCTTCGTGGTTTGTGGAATAAACGTACAGCAGACGGTTCCTAATGTCAATAGCTAGCAAGTTCTTCCGTGACAGAAACTTCTTCAGTCAATCCCATAGCAGTGCGCAGTAAGTATATCTATACAACAGATTTTGCAAATTGTTACAAGAATTTCTCACTAACTCCAGCACTATCTTCTCCGCATTAAGAAATGCAAGAATTTCCAATACAAACACTGACTTTTTTAATAGAATGAAATCTGAACATATAACTGAGTGTATATTCCCGCAGACTGTCTGTCAAACGAAATTACTACATATCTATGTATAGCCTGTTACCTTCCTTATTGAAGTCGCCGTACAGGCTGGTGATAATGTTGTAGTACCCTAAATCTGTTTTATTAATTATAGCTGTAAATTATATGGCTCGGTGCTGGCTGTTTCGTATGATGGAAGGGACGTGGGAAATTTGTACACCTTAAATATTTTATTAATAAGTGTAACATTTTACTCTTAAAAGTATGCAATTTGTTCCTAAACTTTCGTCCATGTGTGCCTAACTTAATGCTAAGACAATACGACATTTGAAATGATAACTAAATCAAGACCTTCAGCTGTCGACAGGTGTTGATACATCAACGGGGACAATTGAAAATGTGTGCCCTGATCGGGATGTAAACCCACGTCTCTTGCTTACATGGCAGACGGTCTATCCATCAGAGCCATCGAGCGCACGGAGGGTAGTGGGACAGCAGGGATTTATTCCTTGCACACTCCCCGTGAGACCCACATTACGAACTTCAATGTCCACACATTACATTCGTAGTGCCCCTGCCCATTACACTCATGTCTGAAAGAACAGATAACATCTTCATATAGTTAGGGCTAACCGTCCATTGATCTTCTTCTTCTATGCTGGATGCACACTCATTGCCCGAACTCTTACGGGACTCGGTAAGATTGTCTGCCGCGAGTAATGAGTATAATGGACAAGGGCAGGAGAAATGTAGTGTGTGGACATTAAAGTTCGAAGTTAGGGTCTCACGGGAGGCGTGCAAGGGATAAATCCTTGCAGTCGCACTATCCTCTGTGCCCTCGGTGGCTCAGATGGATAGGGCGTCTGCTACGTAAGCGCGAGATGCCGGGTTTGTGTCCCGGTCGGTGCACACATTTTCAACTGTCCCCGTTGATGTATCAACGCCTGTCCACAGCTTAGAGTCTTAATTTTATTGTTTCATTCTAAAGGAGCTGCATGGTCACGGTTGGTATCTGTTCCTTTGGACATGTCCGAAAGAACAGATACAATCTTCATATAAATACGGTATTTGGCTAACGTTTCTCCTAAATTTAGTATTACACCCTTTTAACCGAAAATGACGGGAATAATCATGCGTAACGTTAGTTTCAATAACGAATTAGAATATGTTTTTGCTATTTGTAATAGGGAAGAGGAAGAACATATGATGACTGCTGGCTGGTGTTTCAATCTAGTCACCTGATTTAGATTCACATGAAGGAACGAGCATTAGAGACCGCCATAAGCGGTTTCTGGTAGTTTCTACATTTCTTTCAACGTTTTTTATTTTATTTATTTACTTTTTAATTTTTTGAGACGTGAGGCTGTAAAACTTCCTGGCTGATTAAAACTGTGTGCCGGACCGACACTCGAACTCGAGACCTTTGCCTTTCGCGGGCAAGTGCTCTGCCATCTGAGCTACCCAGGCACGACTCACGCCCCGTCCTCACAGCTTTACTTTCGCCAGTACCTCTTCTCCTACTTTCCAAACTTTACAGCAGCTCTCCTGCGAACCTTGCAGAACTAGCACTCCTGAAAGGAAGGATATTGCGGAGACATGGCTTAGCAACAGCCTGGGGGGTGTTTCCAGAATGAGATTTTCACTCTGCAGCGGAGTGTGCGCTAATATGAGATTTCCTCACAGATTTTGGTAGAGCACTTCAACGCGAAAGGCAAAGGTCCCGAATTCGAGTCTCGGTCCGGCACAGAGTGTTAATCTACCAGGAAGTCTCATATCACCGCACACTCCGCTGCAGAGGGAAAATCTCATTATCAGGTTGTATGTTGTGTAGCGTTTGTAAATATCACATGTACTACATATTTAAGAGTTCTGTAAAGTACGAGGGGCGTTCATAAGTAACGCAATATTTTTCTTCGTTTGCCAATTTCGTGGAATATTCCCTCTTGAGTCTCTATAGTTTCATGAATTTGCCATACGTGGCATCCCTACGCCTAACCTTCCACATGTGGTCTGTAACTCGATACGTTCCCAGCAGAGAGCTGTCACTGAGTTCCTTTTCGCTGAGAATCTGAACATCACAGATAATCATAGCCTCTTGCGTAATGTCTACGGAGACATGGCAGTGAAAAGAAGCACGGTTAGCCCTTCGAAGAGACCAAAGTCGAGCAAACCTGTCTCATCTCTCGCACACCAGCACGCCGCACACAGCTGCGAATCTTGCAGTGCTGGAACTTCGGACACTCTCATTCGAGGTGATGGACGGATAACAGTTAAACTTCTCATTGCACATCTGGACGTGTTTGTTGGTAGAGCTGACACATACTTCCACCAGTTGGGGTACTCAAAGCTGCGTGCCCGCTGGAATATCTCGCCACTTAACAGAAGACCGTAGAGACTAACGAAGGACCGTCTGCGCGGACCTACTTGCATACTACGAGGCTGATTGTGAAAATTTTTGTCCAACATCGTGAAAGCTGTAGAAACATTGGTTCATCACTTTTAACCGGAAAGAAAACGGCAATCCACGGGGTGGCGCCGCATCAGCTCTCCTCCGAAGAAAAGTTCAAAGCCACGCACTCAGCCGGTAAAGTCAAGGAGACGGTGTTACGTCAAAAGGTTTTTCTGTTCGATGTCTTCCATAATGGTGCCACGACCGACTCGAAAGTGTGTAGTGGTATCCTCACGAAATTGAAGAAAGGACTTCAGCGTGACCGTCGCAAAGATGGTTCTATATGAACCGAAACCGGTCATATGAATAAACATCTTGCATTCAAGACGGATTATAAGTAACATTGTAAAATCACTGATTGCTGGCTATCCTATCAGACATAATGTCAGTTTTTGCAAAGATCGTCTCCTTCTCCGTGACAACACATTACGTGCGCTATAGTCTGGAACCGAGTGACCGCTACGGTCGCAGGTTCGATTCTTTCCTCGGGCAAGGATGTGTGTGATGTCCTTAGGGTAGTTAGGTTTAAGTAGTTCTAAGTCGTAGGGGACTGAGGACCTTAGAAGTTAGGTCCCATAGCGCTCAGAGCCATGTGAACCATTTGAACACATTACGTCACACAAGTATGCACACCCGAAAGGAGGTCACAAAACATCACTGGGTTGTTTTTCCTCATCGAACCTACAGCACGGATCTCACACCTACCGACTTTCATCTGTTCGGCACAGTGGAGGATGCACTCCGCGCGAAACAGTACGTGGGTAATGGGGAGGTGACTGTTGCAGCGAGGCGATGACTTCGACGTCGAGCAGTGGAATTATACCATGAGGACATATGCCTACCCCTCCCCCCACAGTAAGAAGCCTTAGAGGCGTCGAACTGAACAGAGATCACGTTGAGAAATTAATCTTATCTAGAACAATAGGGCATAATATGGTGTACTGGAATCCTGAATAAAAGCAACCTGCTTTCAGAAAATAAAGTGTTGCATTACTTATTGAACGCACCTCGTATTAAAGCTACTTTTGTTACTTTAATTCTCCAGTTACCGTGTTTTATGGTCAATAAAATTCTGTATATTTTCAGAACTGCTTAATCCACTTACATTACGCGCTAGGTTGATAATTCGTATTTTGAATCAGGTCCCTTTATAATGGAACGCATGTTATTTCCTATTTTTTTTTTTATTTTTTATTTGTTGCAGGCAGTAGCCGCTACTCTTCCAAAATATTTGAAACTTGTGACAAGCTTTTGATAATAGTAATTCCTGATTTGATGCAACTAAAGGATTATTGTACAGTAGTAATATAACACACAAACAATTAAATTCAGTACTGACAAAATTTTTCTCGTTTGCAACAATTTCAAATAAGACTATAATATTTGTTCCTACGTGCATGGTCATTTTGTATATTGTAATAGTTTCTCACATTTCAAAAAAAAAAAAAAGACCTTACTTTTCCTGAGTAATAATTGCCAATTCAGGAAAACACTGTGGCACACATGAAGTGAATGCTATCATTTCGAAAATGAGTAACAAAATATAAAAAAAATTTAATTACAGGGATGGCTAGAGTGAAAGTCGGAGCAATGTTCCAAGCGACAACACTCTCCCGTCCAACTTACGATATATTTATTTCTTAGCACCCCAACTGTTTCACGTTTGGTGTAATCTAAGAGTAGGACATGTCAATATAACCTACAGAAACAAGACATTAACTGTAGGTAGAACAATATCTCGAAAATTTGAGAAATAACACATTTGTATAAACATATATGATTGTAATTTTTCCTCGTATCAATGTAATTACAAAGCTCTCAATTCGTTCGAGCAATGAGTCATTCATAATATGAAACACAGTCATAGCTCATTCACTCAAAATGATTCAGAAATTTTACTTCTCAGAATGAAATCAGGCGGTGATTCTTCTTCTCTGAAGGCTCGTGCTTTGCGGCAGTCTGCTAATCTGTACAAATAAAATGCCTTGCAATTTTTGGGAGCGTTGTATAATCAGTCGGGAAACCTCAGATCAAGCGGATATTTGGCTTTGATGAAGTTTAACCTTCCGAAGAAGTAATGGAGCTATTGGATTATTAAATACAGGTTAGTATCCAGTCTTTTGGAAGTTCCCTTCTGATTAACAGCTACGCAATATAACGATGAATATCATTAATTCTCAAATGTCAAATACACACCTTTTGTATGAAGGAGCAATATATATATATATTTCCCTTTTAATCGTACAATTTCGTATTAGTCATTTTCTGTCATAAATCTCAATAATCATATTACAGTTCTTCAAACAAAGCTCAGGCTAATCGGCACGAAGACAATCTCGGAAGTTTTTTTTTCTAACAACCACCAGAGAGAGTACTACACAGAATAAATATGAGCTCATGGCATAGCTATTGTATGAAACTATTTGGCGCATGGATTCTGCGAGTATGAAGATATAAAATTTGTAAACGTCATTCAAGGGTAGAATTGTATCAGAATAATTCATCGAATATAAAGAGATATTACATCATACAAATAATTTTATGGACTGCGGCTTCAACAGCATTCTCAGCGACTCCAATACGAGCAAGATACCAGTCTGTATCAAAGTTCTTCGTCTTTCTTTAAATTCATCAAATACTAAACAAAAATTGTGTTTAGAGTCGGAATCCACATCATGAAGTTCGTTGTCATCACATTAGTTAGTCAAGTGTACTTCTGATCCAAACTGGTATTATGAAATTCCAGCTTTGTCTCATAACATGTGCGTTGCTTTTTTTAAAGGGTCTGCCTTCTTCTTCGTAATTGTTATTGTTTCCCGATTTTCGAGTTTCCTCTGATCCTCCATTTCTCTTCTTTAATTTTCAGCATCCTGTTTCTGTGGCGCTGTCATCAAAATTTTGAGGTGTTGCTTCTCTCTGTTTACTCTTCACATCTGTTGCTTCATTTGTCACGGTATAATTGTAACAGCAAATAAACATGTAGTGCTGTGGGGTTATATGACGCACCAAACAATTTTGCACCATGTTCCCGCAGGGTGTATTGGTTGAATGAATATTGCAAACACGTTACGGAAAATAGTTATCTAATGTTATCTACTGAATACTCTATCTCCTTGTATAGACACATATGAAGAGCATTCCTTTATTACATGATTTTAACAATAAAATACGCAAGTAGTATTATATCTTGAAAAAACACTGGAAAAAGTACAGCAAGCGGTGACAAGTTACGTATTACTTCGCTGCACTGAAGTGCGGCAGCTGAAGGCTTCTTCAATCTGCCGATTGAAACGTATCAACAATTACTAGACAGCGGTGCAAATTATTAAGTCTGAACAAAACAGTTTCATTTAAAACGGTATATTTCTTTAGGACACTGATTTGACACTTAACTGAAAAATACGAACTTCAAGGAGATCCTATATACACCAAAAATTCTTCATGAAAATACCAAGAAATACTACATTGAACGTTAAAAACATTTTTCCTTTTTCACAACAGACAGCAGTAATGTTGAGGAGCTTACTGGTTTAGAAAGTGACTTGATATAGAGACGCGTCAAACTCCCCGGCGTTTCAGGTCCCCTCCATGCTCCCTTACAGTAAAAGCCAAATAACTTAATAAACAGTTGAAGCCTAAAAGACTGAGTCGTCTGACTGTTGTTATCTTTAGTGATTATGTGGTTCCTCAAACAAATACTTTTCACTGGCATACCAGAAATAATTTCTGTGAGCCACCAGCCACTATAAGTGTGGTATTCGAAGAGACATTCTAGGTGATTTTCCCACATCTCTTGCAGGAAGGTTATAGCAGGAATGCAGTAGAGAGAGAGAGAGAGAGAGAGAAATTACTGGTGGGAGCTTAGCACCAATCGACGTTAGTGAGCGACGTATTGATTGTTAATTCCAAGAGGCCGTTGCCAAGGTACGAATGAAGACAGTACCCTCTGGACGTGCTATTAAGTTTCGCTGCAGGTGAGTCAGGTTTACTGCGAAGTTGCTGCAAAATGCTGTTAGCGTAAGGTAAGTCATACTTTGTTAAATATTTTTTGAAGAAACTGGAGTTGATGATACAACATGCTTTGTTTCACTATATATGGTTTTTATCAGACTATTTAACCAACGTGGTGACTATACTGTCTTATATTTGGGCTTATTTTTAACTACTGCATCTCGAAGTTTTTGCCGAAAGATCGGGATTATAGTGGAAGGGTTCTTGAGACATGCTCTTACGTGTAAAAATAGCAATATATCATTAATTGCGCGATTCCATGCGTTAATGATCTGTGCCACTGCGGGAGACTGGAGCTTTCGGGTGAAAATAGTCCTACAGTACATTACATATAATAAGAACACTGTGAAACCATTAGACTCTTTATGCCACGTGAATCTGATCCATAGAATAATAGGCTAAAGTATTTATATCAACTTAACACTGCCCCATATAATCACGTGTTAATAAAAAGGAACAAGCAAAAAATTGAAACGAGTATCGTGAAAATAACTCTGCAATTCGAGTAGGGTTCATACAGGCAAAACAAAGTTTAGCTATATAGCTCAGTAACAGATTGGTACGCCGTTAAGCATGTATACATGTGTCAAAAGTAAATCGAAGCCGTCGTCGAAAAACAATAATTACCTATGTATTTGATGCCGAAACTACCAGGTAAAGTAAGACATTTATTACAAAACTATTTCCAAGGAAGAAAGCGTGTAGGATATCGAGGGGGGAAAAGTTCTATACACAGTACAAAGTAATAAGGAAATATACGTTCCGTAAAGAATGTGAAGCATGTATCGGAAAATAATCTGGGGCTACAAAGAAAAAAAAAACCTTTATTGGGAATAAACCGAACTGTAAATCGTTGAAAAATATTTTATCTCTGCTGCTTGATCGAAGCTTAAGAGAGACTGTCTTACCTTTCAACAATTTTCTGAGTTTTGCTCTATTCAGTCCTAAGAGAAGTTTAACGTTCCTTCTTAGATTATTTTTAAATGACAGCGTTCATTTTTTGTGCGCTGCAAATTTTTATTACATTACAAAAACTGCTAAGGGAAAGTAAACTTTAACCAAACGAGGAAATATATTTTAATACAAAACATCGTCATGTACCTAGCAACAAATATTCTATTGAAATTTTAAGGTTTTCCTGTCGGGAAAATTTTATCAATCTTGCCCGTTACAATATTATCACTCTGCTACACAGCATTAGCCAGTAAGTAAAAAAAAAAAAAATTAAAAAGAAGTATCATCAGATGTCATTTACAAGTTAAATTCATTTTGAAATAGAAGCTACTGTCAGCTATCATAGATATGTATTTTCAAGACGGGTAAAATATTGAGATGTTAACGAGACTCAGGTCCTTTCCAGAGGTCGTATGTTCTGTAGTATATCTACGTCTACTTGCAAACCGCCCAAATACCACATATCATTACCAGTAGAAGTGTTTGTTGTGTTTCATGGTAAAAGACGGTGCCAAACTGATGAGCTGTGGCTTAAACGACCATACGTTGTATGATTAGTTTTAAAAATCTATGGAATTTTACTCGTCATAAAATTCTGTAGCTGAAGAATTAATAATATATTCCATATAGCTTTGTATTTTATACAGCACTTAGTGTCCACAACTCAGAGTATTTAAAATGCAGAATTCCCCTCTCACAGCTACAAAAACAGCTGAAAATGCCGGAAATAGCTCATGGATGTATCTAGTGCTCGTTCCTTCATGTCGTTCTAAAATCGGTGTGTATACTGATACACAGACTGGGACACATCATATGTTCCTACATGTGTTATCCTCATGGTACGACACTTTACCCTACTATTACAATTACAGATACTTCGAAATTAAAAATAATACTAGAGAAGAAATCCAACACTGCAACTGATAAGAATAAATACGCGTAAACAGAAGCGCATTTAAAAGTGTTAGTGCTTCAACAGAAACTGACGGGTACAATAGCGCCGATTACAGTCACAATATTAAATTTATGTAGTTTCCATATCACAATTAACTTTTGTGTTAAAGTCGATGACAGAATAAACAAAGTAAAATGTATTGTTTCGGTAAGGTGCTTGATTACCACGAGTCGCAATTGTGCTCCAGTGGGTGACGTCACAGTTGCCATGTTGCTTGTGTCACTAATCGACATGGTTTGGTTGTATCAGAAGCTTACTGCCACACCAAGTCTTAAGTACTCATCATTCAAACAGCTCTGCCTGCTACTCTCCTTTTCGTATTTTGTATTAATTTTATTGTGGTGTATTATTGACGTATTTAAGTCATTTCGATTGTATGTATCAAATTTGCTTTGCATGACCACAATTTAAAATAAAACTGTATAACTTTCATTAGATATTAGAAATCATGGGGCTGTTGTGGGACATTGGGGATCTCAATAGTGGATGAGGACAGCCGTCGTGAGGATAGGTTCAGTTGCAGAGACAGGCGGCGATCTTGTTAAGCACCACACACTCTTCCTGTCCACTAGCGGCAGGCACTCGAAAAATGGCTCTACTTCTACTTCTTCTTCTGTCTCTTCCAGCACTGCTTCGAGACGGGGAGGAGGCAGGACAGCGTATCTGAATCCATGGCCACCTCTCAGCCTCTTACATCTATGCAGGTGCCGGTGACCGTCTGCCTGGCTCAAGCAGGTGTCTATAGCTCCATGGCCATCTCCTCAGCTGTCTGCGTCTCCGCATCGTCTCAGGTGGCGACTGTCTGCGTATCCACTTTTACCGCCGTCTTGATGGGAATGGGCGCCTCTTCGTGTGATGTGAGAAACACGCGAGATTGAGCTTCATGCAGGTGCCGCTTTTCCTGTCGTCGTGGCAACGAGGCCCGGTGCCCCCTCTTCGGCCAGTGGAAACGTGGTGGGGGTGCAACAGCCTCCTCTGCGCCCTTGCTTGACCTACTCCTCCACTTCCTTTAGTTGTCGCGGCTCCAGTTCTTGACATAGCTGCAGCTTCGATGGTTTACTGAACGTACGCCACTGCAGGTGCCGCTTTTCTTGTCGTCGTGGCAACGAGGCCCGGTGCCCCCTCTTCGGCCAGCGGAAACGTGGTGGGGGTGCAATAGCCTCCTCTGCGCCCTTGCTTGACCTACTCCTCCACTTCCTTTAGTTGTCGCGGGTCCAGTTCTTGACATAGCTGCAGCTTCGATGGTTTACTGAACGTACGCCACTGCAGGTGACAGGCAACCGAGCTTCTTCACGTGTCTTGCTGCAGCTGTGTGTGTCATGTGCTTTCGCACACTTGAAGCATGCAGTCGCTATTCTGCTGTATTTGGCGACGCGGCCAAGTTGTTGACAGCGGCAGCACTGTTCTGTCTTCGTTTCCTTGTTCTTGCCATCGTCGGTCGCAGGTTCGAATCCTGCCTCGTTCACGGATGTGTGTGATCTCCTTAGGTTAGTTAGGTTTAAGTAGTTCGAAATTCTAGGGGACTGATGACCTCAGATGTTAAGTCGCATAGTGCTCAGAGCCATTTGAACTATTTTGCCGTCGCATTCGTGCCCGGAGAGCTTGAGCAGGATCTCAACCACGGCAGCGACCATGCTTCACTTTCCATGTCCACACATGGTGGACGACCTACAGCAGCAGCAGTGGGTCAATGCACCAGGGCGAGTGCTGGTGTTTCGTCTTCGGTTCCATCTACCCGTCACGTTTTCGGTCTGGAGTGCCAGGTGCTCTACTTGTAGTTTGTTTTCCATATCCACACTCTCAGTTCTTTTTCTTGTGGAGGTTTACTGCTGGTTCCATTGCGTTTTCAGCAACTTCAGTACAGGATCCGAGTCTCTACTGAGTTCACGATGTTATTTTTCACCTTTATCTCTATAGACTCTCTTACATCATAGTTCATAGAATGAGTGAGTTACAGATAGTGTCATCAGTGGATGATTTAGTTGCTGGTGTCAATGAGGTGGACCTCTAACGTTCTTTGCTTGTGATGGTCACTGTGCTAGATAAGTGGCCAGTGTATGAGATGCCACATGCGCAAATTATATTATAAACTCCTGGTTTTCGTAAACCCCGGTCATCTTTCCTTGTAGTCCTCTTATTTTGGTAGATTGACAGAACATATACGTGATGTTGTGCTTCCTGAGAATTCTACTCATTTTGGCAGAAATAGGTCCTGAATAAGGCAGGTACGCCACAGTCTCTGCCTCATCTAGCTCTTCCGCTAGATCATGTGACGAAGTGGCTGGTTGAAGGTCGTTCTGAATAGGTTTGGCCGTGTATCCACTCCTGCAGAACACTGATTGCAAATGCTTATTTCTACTGTGACAACCGGCCGCTGTGGCCGAGCTATTGTAGGCGCTTCAGTTCGGAACCGCGCTGCTGCTACGATCGCAGTTTCGCATCCTGCCTCGGGCATGGGTGTGTGTGATGTTCTTAGGTTTGTTAGGTTTAAGTAGTTCTAAGTTCTAGGGGACTGATGACCTCAGATGTTAAGTCCCATAGTGCTCAGAGCCATTTGATCCATCATTTAAGAGTGAAATGAAAACTTAAAATGACTCTTCCACAGTTCGTCAGTGTATGCTTAAATATATTATTGTCCACAATGTGAAGTCTCAGAACGCATATATTAGGCAATGTACACAATCTTAAGAAAAAAAAGTGACGTAGAATATCGTAATAAAGCTCTAAAGCTAAAAACTGGTCTGAATACGGAAATGTATGCCACAACTAAAAGCTACTAGTCTCATCTTGATCAGAGCAATATTTTGATTCAAATTTGCGTTTTACAAAAAATTGAAGCCACTAAATATTAGATTTAGAAACCTGAAAAGTCGTATGCCTCAGTTTCAAGTAAAAATATTAGGTATTATGATACCAATATAACCTCTCCTAGTTTTCAAGTTATTTACCAAAAACCAAATTTGGAATGGAAACATAATTATTCGTGGTAGATTAACTATCGTCTCTATTAATAATAGAAATTTCGAATTACAGCACTTGTTTAAAGGCATGAAATAATACAAATGTACCATGTTTCAAGACTATATTGTAAATACCAACGGTTGAAAGAACCTGAAAGAGGCACTTCAGAAGTCATGTTCTACTCTCAGCTGCGTTCTAAAAATTCTGGCCAGCAAATTTTAATTGCAGTGGGGCTAAATCTTTTTCAGTAACTAAAGTATACGTAGCTCTATTTACGTAAAAATTGAGAACATTGTAAATTCTTAAACGACGGATCTATTAATTAAGGGGAGTATGTATGTCCGAATTGCTCAAAAAGTGACAATTTCGGATTATTATATCTTATTAATATTTGATCTCTCCTGAATAATTTGATGGATTATTAGTCGAAAAATTCCGATTGGAAGTGCAGTTTTTATCATTTCAAAGTTAACAGTGCGTGTGTAAAATCATCCGGTCGTTCTGCACTGCCTTGAACTATTCAATCTAGAAGGCTGTGGTTTTCAGCTATTTATTAATTGAAATCAAGCTAATGTTCGTGTTAAAGGTTGGGTGTACTGTGTAAACAGAAATGGCGGTATAGCACATGCATTTTGTTTGTTTACTTTGTGGTTGTTGTGTTTCATAAGCTTTGAACTGAAAACATAGTGGTTTGGTGTGTAATTATACGCTCTTATACCTCTTTTCAACATGACGAAAAGAAAGGATTGTTTTAGCAAGCGACGTTTCCTTGGAAATCAGCATATAACAAAATGTGAATCCAGTGTTAATCCTGAAATAGAATTTTCACAGATCCGTGATAAGGAAACGCCTACTAGTGCTTCGAAGAGGAAACTTGGAGACCATGAGCATTTATTTATTGGCAAAGATCAAAATAGTGTAGGTCATGTTCTTTTAGATTTGAGTTTGTTAAGACAAGTTTTGCAAGATGCTGTGTCATGTAAGGTTTGTGGTGGGCAAATTAGCATCTCTGAGGACTCATCTGCAAGGACTGGACTGGCTAACAAACTTGATATTCATTGCGAAGTTTGTAGGCTCTCGACATTATTTTTGACTTCTGAAAAGTGCAAGAATGACTTGTTTGAGAGCAATGTTAGATTCCTGTATGGAGTGAGGTGCATTGGGAAAGGATTGACTGCAGCTGAAGTATTACGTGCAACGGTGAACTTGTCAAACCCACCAACCAGATCAAGTAAGTACACAGAAGTAATTGGTGAATATGTCAAATCTGTTGATGTTGCTTCTATGAATTCTGCTGCTAAAGAAGCAGTAGAATTAAATACCACAAAATACTTATCTGTGGCAGTTGATGGCACATGGCGGAAGAGAGGTCACACATCAAAAAATGCAGTTGCAACTGTCACTAGTGTTGACACAGGTAAAGTTTTAGACATTGAAGTGCTAACTAAATCAGCTGTAAATCAGTTGATGAAACAAGTGAAAGCCATAAAGCAAATTGTGCTAAGAATTATGAGGGAACTAGTGGGGGTATGGAGGCTACTGCAGTTGTTTCTATGTTCAGAAGTTCACAACAGGAGAGAGGTGTGTGTTACACTGAGTACTTGTGGAATGATGATTCAAAGACTTACAAATCAGTAGTGGAAAGCCAGCCTTATGGTAATAAGCAGATTGTTAAGATTGAACGTGTGGGCCACCTCAAAAACGGATGGGAACACGTCTCCAAAAATAGAAGCAGACAAAAGAGAAGTTACCAGATGGAAAGACTCTAAATGGTAAAGGAAGACTTACAGACAAAAACATTGATGAACTCCAGCATTATTATGGAATGGCAATAAGAAACAATACACATGACCTACAAGGGATGAAACGATCAGTGTGGGCTACATTCTTGCACAGATCTTCCACTGATGATACACCTATATATGGTCTTTGTCCACCTGGTGCTGATTCATGGGCAGCGGGTAGCGAGGAACAATTTAGGCACAAAAATAGCATATCATCTGCAGTGATGGAAACTATTAAACCAATATATAGAGAATTAGCTCATCCTGACCTTCTTTCCCAATGTCTCCATGTTCGAACACAAAAACCAAATGAGTCTTTCAATAATGTAATTTGGACCCGCATACCAAAAAATGTCTTTGTAGGAAGGTTAACTCTATGCTTGGGTGTTTGTGATGCTGTGATAACGTTTAATGATGGTATAAAGGGAAGAATTGGGGTACTAGAGGAACTTTGTATCACTCCAGATGCCAATACAGTGCAAGCCTTTCAGCGAATGGATCGACTTAGGATCATGAAAGCCCAGCGTGCAGCAGAGGAAATGACTAAAGAAACAAGAGGCAGGAAAAGAAGGAAGCTTCTAGGTTTGCAGGATAGTCAATATCAGGATCCAGATAATGCTGATTATGAGCCTGGCTGTTTCTAGACGCTGGCATGCCTCCATGTGTAAGTTAATATCAAATAAAATGTTTGAACTTGATTTGCCAGAAATGACATTTTTAAGGTTTTTTTTATTTACGGAAGAAAAAGTGGACTTTTAAAAGAAAATATTGAACAAAATTTTAAAAAAATCATAACAAGCTAATTATTTCTCTGTACATTTTGATTCTGGTTCAGTAATCAGGAAAGAAGTTATACTCTACATCCCAAAAATTTCAGATCTCTATCTGTCACAGGTTCTGAGATAGTGGGTCATCAACACTGCAAATTTAACACTGTGGGTATAGGACGTACGTACTCCCCTTAATACGATCCCGAGAAAGGGACCATTTAGGTACTGCCACGTTTGCCTATGGTGGTTGATAGCTGATGTTCCGTTTGGCAGTCCACTGCGCCCCTACATAAATACAGCCACAGAGGCAGTGATAGGACACAATTCTGACCGAGATACCAAACTGTCTGCATCTGTCAAATGCCTAAGGGGGTTTTGTCTCGGATGACGTCAGAGATGGGCAGACTTGAGCGCGTTTTCGGTAAAAGTAGGCAGTCTCAGAATGAATAACTTAGACAAAGTATACAACCTTCAGAGAAAAATAAATGGCACTTGTCACTGGTAATAAAACTAGAAAGCTAAAAATTGGTCAGAATATGCAAATGCATGTCACAAAAGTACTTTTCTTAACGTAATCAGAGAATATTTTGGTTAAAGTACACGTTTTTACAAAAGGTTGAGGGCGCTAAATATTAAACTCAGAAACATGGAAACACGTATGTAGAATGTAAAACCATTAAATATGTGATACCTATACTATATGGGTTGTCGAACTGGAAAAAGCATTCGACATAGTCATATGGTGCTAGAAGTTCGAAATTATGAAGAAAGTACAGTTAAGCAATAGGTATAAATGGGTAATAGTACAACATGTACAAGAGCCAAGAGAGGAAGACCAAGAACGAAGTGCTCGAGTTGAAAACGGTGTAAGACAGGGAGGTAGTCTGTCGTCCCTATTCCTCAATCTGTTCATCAAAGAAGCAATCTTGGGTATAAACCAAATGTTCAGGAGTGTAATTGAACATCATGGCGAAAGGATATCAATGATACGATTCGCTTGTGACATTGCTAACCTCAGTGAAACCGAAGAAGAATTACATGATCTGCTGAATGGAACAAAAGGTCTGATGAGTACAGAATATGGACTGACAGAATACCGAAGAGAGCCGAAAGTAATGAGAAGTAGCAGATATGAGAGCGGCGAGAAGCTTAACACCAGGATTCGTGATGTTAAGGAATTCTGCGACCTAGGCAACAAAATTTTAAGTAGGCTGCTTAGGTTTTTATGTTGGTAACGCCACGTAGCGCTCTGTATGAAAATCTCTGATGTGCTGTGTGCAGTCTGTGGCTGGTTGGACTCATTGTTGGAATATTCGCTTGTGTAGTGTTGGGCAGTTGGATGTGAACAGCGCGTAGCGTTGTGCAGTTGGAGGTGAGCCGCCAGCAGCGGTGGATGTGGAGAGAGAGATACCAGAGTTTTGAAAGGTTATTATAAGCGGACGATCTGGACGTGTGTCCGCCAGAAAAAGGAAATTTGTAAAGATGGATGTCATGAATTGATATATATATATATATATATATATATATATATATATATATATATATATATATATAACATTCGTTGGCTGCAAGATTAATTTTTCATGTACTACTACTGAACTTGTTCCTGGTAATTCATGATTAACACTTGCTGTAGTACGAGGTAGTGATAAAACACTACAAGGATTGGAATCTTACTATGACAGAGACATTATAGCCTATCGCACCTTTTCTATTGGTGTACAGGGTGATAGGAACTATGGAACTGGTGTGGTACATACTGATAAACCATTTTCATTATATACAAGAAACAGGAGACGTGTAAATGCTAATGAAAGAATTAATGTTTGGGCCAAGATTGATGGTACTTTAACAAATTATATTAAAGTACAAGGTGACATAACTCTATATTACCATTCTTAATAAAGAGAACCATCCTTATCTATCCCGTGAAATATTTTTAAAAAAAAATAAAAAGCACTAATTCAGCTACTGAAGCATCTTTTTCTTCTGTGGGTTGCAGGGGTTACGACCCCTGGGGAGGTGGGTGGGTATTATTTCATGGCTGTGTGACTTAGCCTTATGCTGCTGTGTAAGGCGGGTGACCTTGAGTGGGACTTAGTCGCTGAACGAGGCAGCCGGGCAATACGGGCATATATATATGATGACTATTGAACTTGTTTAAGGTAAATACATTGTTTGTTCTCTATCAAAATCTTTCATTAGGTAACTATGCCTATCACTAGTTAGTGCCTTCAGTAGTTAGAGTCTTTTATTTAGCTGGTAGTATTGGCGCTCGCTTTATTGCAGTAGTTCAAGTAACGAAGATTTTTGTGCGGTAAGTGATTCATGAAAGGCATAGATTATTGTTAGTCAGGGCCATTCTTTTGTAGGGATTATTGAAAGAAGGATTGCGTTGCGCTAAAAAAAATACAGTCTGTCAGTTTAGTGATGATCAGAATAAGTAAAGAAAGAACTGGGTGAGTACGTTCAGTTTTACTCAGCTGTCTTTGTATCAAATAACGTAGAAGTTTACCAGCACAGTAATTCATAATTTTTATAAGGGGACGTTTCAAAATAACAAATGCCAGCTGGAGCAAGGAGGGCATTAAATGCCGACTAGCACTGGTAAAAAGTGCGTTCCTGGCCCAGAGAAGTATGCTAGTATCAAAGATTGACCTTAATTTGAGGTAGAAATTTTTGAGAATGTGCGTTTGCAGCATAGTATTGCATGGTAGTGAAACGTGGGCTGTGGGAAAACCGAAACATAAGAGAATCTAAGCATATGAGATGTGGTGCTACGGGCGAATATTGAAAATCAGGTAGACTGGTAATGGAACGAATGAGGATGTTCTGCGCAGAATCGGAGAGGAGAGGAATATGTGGGAAAAACGACAAGATTATGAATAAGAATTATAGGACATCTGTTAAGACATCATCGTACTAGAGGGAGCTGTAGAAGGTGAAAAGTGTAGAGGGAGACAGAGACTGGAATACATCCGGCAAATAACTAACGACTTACGTTGCAAGTGCTACTCTGAGATGAAGAGAGAGGATGGCATAGGAAACCATTCCTTGGTGGGCGTCGTCAATCCTCTCAAACGACTGATAACCCCCAGAAAAATAATAATGGAAGTAAATTAGTGAGGACCGTACACCTACTTTTAAGGCAAGAAATTAATTTTTGGTGATTACAAGTCACAGCAGTAGACCATTTTACTTGGAAATTCCCGTAGAGGTCGCCTCTGAACTGTTAATATTGTTGTTTCTGACAGGGATAGGGATATTAGTTCTACTCGTAATGCTAAAACTTACATTTTGCGCATGTGAACGTTTGCAGAATATATCAATCAGTTAATAGCAAACAGGAATATTTTGTTTCAGTGATTTTACAGATTCAAAAGTACGATTAGCACAGTCTCCATATCTTCCTGACTGACCGCTAAAATAGTTTTAAGGCTCTTGTAGACGCCGAAGGTCAGTGGAAAGCACGCACAGGGAAGTTAAGAGTCTCTTCATAACGACAGAACAAAGTGACAACCATTTGTTTTATCCATTTTTGCTGGAGGACACTGCAGTTGTTATCGCATATTTCCTACAGTGTAACTTGGTACAGCTTTATTATTTCATGAATGTAATCGAATACTGTAATTAGAGCTTTCTATTAGAAATACAAATGATACTTAAATCTACAGTGTAGTGTAGCAACCACTTAATTATTATCCGCCACCCCACAGCAGGACGGTTTTTCAGTTTAGCAAGAGCGTCTAGAAGAAGATTCTCGTATTAACTGAGTGGTCAACATGAATATTTCATCTCCAGCACTGCAAATCTTGATCATAGATTGACAGAAGTTCCAATGTATTGCACAATACGCTTTACACAGTTATGTGCCAAACAACGTAAGTGTTGGTAAAGAATTTCCGTGTTTCGTCATCCGTATTACAAAGGTGGTGCGAAAGCAAAGAAACATTCACTGATATTTAAATGTAGACAGAAAAAACTAAACTAAGCCAAAATTTGTGTAAGAAGGGCCATGCGTGAATCATTCAGCAAAATCGAATGCAAAGATTTTAGTACAGACATGACAGCAAATCCTAACAGGTTTTGGTCTTACATTAAATTAATAAAGGAGTCGAAGACAATATACAGACACTCTGTGACGATAATAGCGTGGATACGGAAGATGACACAGAAAGCGCCAAAATACTGAATTCTTTTCAAATGGCTCTGAGCTAGTCCCCTAGAAATAGAACCACAAAAACCTAACTAACCTGAGGACATCACACACATCTATGCCCGAGGCAGGATTCGAACCTGCGCCCGTAGCGGTCGCGCTGTTCCAGACTGAAGCGCCTAGAACCGCTTGGCCACAGCTGGCGGCTGAAATATTTTCCCACAACTGTTTCACAGAGGACGATCGCTCTGTGACTTTTCTTCTAAATCGTCGGAAGAATGACAAAATGAAAGATATCGAAATGAGTGACCATGGTATAGAAAAGCAAGCGAAATTGCCCAACAGGAAGAATGTCACTGGAACGTATGGGAATTCAGTACGGTTCTACGGAATGTATGCGAAAGAACGTGCTACTTTTCTAGCAGCGGTGTACCATACGTCTCTGGAGAAGCAAAGCGTTCCATATGATTGAATAGAAGAGCAAATTATACCCCTTTTTCAGAAGGGTAATCTAACTGACGCACAAAACTACAGACCTATATTTCTGACTTCGTCTGTTGTAAAATTTCAAAAGGTGCTTCATGCTCGCGTAATGTACTAACAGGAGCCCGCAAATCTCCTTCGTAGGATCGAGCATGGGTCCCGGAAACCACGACGGTTTGAAACAGATTTCGTTCTGTTCGAGCACGAGAGCAAGAAATCAGCACATACCGGCTCCCAGGTAATTCCCTTTTCCTTGACTTATAGGAAGGCGTTGATAGAGTTCCCCACTGCATCTTAACGAACAAAATTAAAGTTACTTGCTGCGCAATTGGAGGTAGAACATAGGAAGTCATTCTCATGACGTCATCCGCAACAAAGGGAATTCTTCAGATGCAAAAGTAGCTTCTGGCGTCTCCCAAGGGATTCTTACAGGACCACTACTATTCATAATAAATACAGCTGACCTAGTGGATGCCGCTGGATGTTCCATGAGGCAGTTCGAGGATGATGCTGATGTGTGTAGAGATGTAACACTAGAAAATTCTAGACAACATCAGAAACACTAGCTGAGGATTGACACTTAGTGCAGGGGTTAGCTGCTGAACCTCTGCGTAAGCAAGTGTCAGGCATTCCACATAAATGGACAGAAAAACGCGTTATCATGTGGTTACACGAGCTTACTGGAAAAATTCAGCTCTATAAAATATCTTGGCTTATGCGTCCGGAGCGATTTGAAGTGGAACGACCCATGAAACTAATCTCAGGCAAGGCAGAAGTAAGGCTCAGATTAATTGGAAGCGTTTTCGGAAATGTCCACCCACAAAGAAGTAATTTACCTAACACTCGTTCAACCAGTGCTTTGTACTGCTCGTCATTCTGAAATCCGTACCAGGTACAACTGATAGAGGAAATAAAGATTCTAAGAACACAGGCGTAAGTTTTTTCAGGTTCACGTTGTTGTTGTTGTGGTCTTCAGTGCTGAGATGGGTTAGATGCAGCTCTCCATGCTACTCAATCATGTGCAAGCTTCTTCATCTCCCAGGACCTACTGCAGCCTACATCCTTCTGAATCTGCTTAGTGCATTCATCTCTTGGTCTCCCTCTACGATTTTTACCCTCCACGCTGCCCTACAATACTAAATTGGTGATCCCTTGATGCCTTAGAACATGTCCTACCAACCGATTCCTTCTCCTAGTCAAGTTGTGCCACAAACGTCTTTTCTCCCCAATCCTATTCAATACCTCCTCATTAGTAATTTGGTCTACCCATCTAATCTTCAGCATTCTTCTGTAGCACCACATTTCAAAAGCTTCTATTCTCTTCTTGTCCAAACTAGAAGTTATCGTCCATGTTTCACTTTCATACACGGCTACGCTCCATACAAATACTTTCAAAAACGACTTCCTAGAACTTCAGTCTATACTCGATGTTAACAAATTTCTCTTCTTCAGAAACGCTTTCCTTGCCATTGCCAGTCTACCTTTGATATCCTCTCTACTTCGACCATCATCAGTTATTTTGCTCCCCAAATAGAAAAACTCCTTTACTACTTTAAGTGTCTCATTTCCTAAACTAACTCCGTCAGCATCACCCGACTTAATTCGACTACATTCCCTTATCCTCGTTTTGCTTTTGTTGATATTCATCCTATACCCTCCTTTCATGACACTGTCCATTCCGTTCAACTGCTCTTCCAAGTCCTTTGGTGCCTCTGACAGAATTACAATGTCATCGGCGAACCTCCAAGTTTTTATTTCTTCTCCATGGATTTTAATACCTACATCGAATTTTTCTTTTGTTTCCTTCACTGCTTGCTCAATATACAGATTGAATAACATCGGGGATAGGCTACAACCCTTTCTCACTTCCTTCCCAACCACTGCTTCCCTTTCATGTCCCTCGACTCTTATAGCTGCCATCTGGTTTCTGTACAAATGGCAAATAGCCTTTCACTCCCTGTATTTTACCCCCGCCACCTTCAGAACTAGAAAGACAGTATTCCAGTCAACATTGTCAAAAGCTTTCTCCAAGTCTACAAATGCTAGAAACGTGGGTTTGCCTTTTCTTAATCTAGCTTCTAAGATAAGCCGTAGGGTCAGTATTGCCTCACGTGTTCCAGTATTTCTACGGAATCCAAACTGATCTTCCCCGAGGTCGGCTTCTAGCAGTTTTTCCATTCGTCTGTAGAGAATTCCCGTTAGTATTTTGCATCCGTGACTTATTATACTGATAGTTCGGTAATTTTCACATCTGTCAGCACCTGCTTTCTTTGCGATTGGAATTATTATATTCTTCTTGAAGTCTGAGGGTATTTCGCCTGTCTCGTACATCTTGCTCACCAGATGGTAGAGTTTTGTCAGGACTGGCTCTCCCAAGGCTGTCAGTAGTTCAATTGGAATGTTGTCTACTCCCAGGACCTTGTTTCCACTCAGGTCTTTCAGTGTTCTGTCAAACTCTTCACGCAGTATGGTATCTTCCATTTCAGCTTCATCTACATCATCTTCCACTTCTATAATATTGTCCTCAAGTGCATTGCCCTTGTATAGACCCTCTATACGTAGCAAGCACCAAATAGTCACTGAATTGGTTACGTAACTCCAGTGGCAGACATAGCAAGAGAGGCGCTATGCATCAGGATGAGGTTTATTGTTAAAGTTTCAAGAGTGTACTCACGTAGAAGAGATAGTCGCTATATTCTTTTCTCCCACATATATCTCTTGGAAAGGTCATGAAGGTAAAATTAGAGGGACAGACATTTTAAAAAGTAGTGTAGTAATTATTTTGATGTGAACAATATGGTAACAAATTAGGGCAAATGGTGTGACATTCTTTTTCAAGCACCGTATCAACATTTTTGGTTAAATCCTGTCAAAACAGTAGTCGTTATTTAAAATAGAGATCGTAGCTAACGTAATAATTGATGTGCTAAATTTTCGTGAGAATATTATAAAGTACAGATGAGATGAGTCGCATTGTAACTTGTCTAGTTTCTGAAGACAAAAGTAAAAATCGTTCAAATGGCTCTGAGCACCAGGGGACTTAACATCTGTGGTCATCAGTCCCTTAGAACTTAGAACTACTTAAACCTAACTAAGCTAAGGACATCGCACACATCCATGCCCGAGGCAGGATTCGGACCTGCGACCGTAGCAGTCGCGCGGTTCCGGACAGAGCGCCTAGAACCGCTAGACCACCGTGGCCGGCACAAAAGTAAATCCAAGCATCATAGTTAATAACTTTACTTATACATGAAAAGTTAAACGAAATTAATTTCTAAGAGAATAACACATAATGACATGCCAATTTCAAATTATCTTTCAGTGAATGCAACTTTTACTTTTATTAACAGAAATTAATAAAAGTTAGAGTTGCATTCACTGAAAGATAATTTGATTGAATACTTAAAAATCAATTAAAATATCTATTTTAAAGGGTGGTCCTTTCACGACAGGGGACCGATTTTCTGTAGACACCGTTAATTATTTTCGGAAGTAAGATACTCAGCTTGACTTTCTGCTGGATCCTGGTCCAATAGTAAACAATGAGTCTGTTGTTTAAAGTGTAAATGTGAGTCACGCAAACGATATCTAAGACAATAGTGGAGTGCAGTTTTGAATGCTGTGTAGCCTCCTCCCTCCCAGAAATAGGCTAAATACTTTGTTATAATTACAACTAAAAAAGTTTTGCACGAGTTAACACGAGAAATAGTTCAGTCTAAGGAAATACGCTTCTCGAAGTGTAATTTTTAGTATTCTTTGCGAGTGTCTAGTTAGACGCTACAACAAATAATCAGTTATGTTGCAAGGTCACGCAGTTTACTAGGCGCAACCAGCCATTTGTAATAATAGACGATAATAGTTGAAAATATTGAAAGTTAGAAATAGTACAGCGAGGAGTAGTTACAGCGCAGAGCAATCTCTCTTCCCTCGAACCACTTCCAACTGGGACAGAGGAAGGGGAGAGGGATAGAGGTAAAAATTGTACCCTCCCATAATCGCTGCAAAGAGTACACATGAAGAGTGAAAAATAAAGAAAACGTTGGAAGCGACATTTTTCTCACAAAGCGTGTTTTCAGTGCAGTTGAATTCCCGGTACTCTGTCGCATGTCCTCAGACTTTATCCAGATGCCAGATCAAGGGAAAAGTCCTTCAAACATGCGTTAGCAGATGGCGTACGGTGTTTGGAGGCATGCTGCGCTTCTGTCTGTAGTCGAAAATTCAAAAGCTGTGTGCAGTGATTTTTGTTGACTGCAGTTTTACTAATTAAAATACTGCTGTATTTCTGCATTTGCGTTATCGTAAATAATACGTATACCTCTTATTTAATGACACTTCAGATAAAAATGCCTTCCTCCTATGTTTTCCATCATAATCTCCGTTGAGCGTAATGGGCTCACGGCACTTTGCAGACAGAAGTCGGAAGATGCGAGATCAGAGCCGTAGGTTGGATGTGGAAAAACAGTCCGGTAAAGTTTTGTGATATCCTCTCGAGTGTCTAGACTTGTGTGAGGTCTTGTGAAGTGTTTCATTGTGATCGTCCATCACCTCGAATGAAAATGTCCGCACGTTCCAACATTCCAGGAGTCAAAGCTGCATCCGGCCGGCGGATACTGGAGGTAGGAAAAGTTTGCTCGACCTTGTTGCGATGATTACAGACCCCTCGACAAACGACTCACCGTGCTTTTGTTGGCTGGAAAGTCTCCACAGACATTTTTCAAGTGCCTATGAATATCTGCGATGCTCTGATTTTCCGCCAAAAGAAACTCATTGACTCCTCTCCGCTTGAAACGTACCTCCATTAAAGACGCCGTTTTGAATGCTACGTATACCTATTGTAACTTCATGTAACTACAGGGGCTAAGCCGGAATATTCGACGAGGCGTCACAAAAACTCTCGCATTTATTAACCGAAACTTACTGAGAAAAAAAGTGTTACATTACTTATTGACGAAATTTGCACATTCTGCATCTGCATATTTACGTACGAGGGGCGTTCAATGAGTAATACAACTTTTTTTTTGTCAATTTCTGTTGATGAATGAGGTGCATTGTGGGATATCGTCGAATATTCCCGCTTCAGCTCCCGAATTTCAAGAAGTTTCGATAAGTGGCAGCACTATACGTAGCCTTCTAAATCACGTCTTTAACGGTGATGCGTTCCTAGCAAAGAGGAGTCACTGAGTTTCTTCTGGAGGAAAACGTTGCACGACGGAGACTCACAGGCGCTACCAGAATGTCTACGAAGCGTTTGGAAACAGAAGCACGGTGAGTCGTTGGGCGGCGTGTTCGTCGTCATCGCAACAAGGTCGCGTGAACCTGTCCGATCTCCCGCGTGATGGCGGGCCTCACGCAGCTGTCATTCCTACAGTGTTGGAACGTTGTAAGTAGGCTGTTTAGGTTTTTCTATTGGTAACGCCACCTCTGTATAAAAATCACTGGCTGTGCTGTGTGCAGTCTGTGTCAAGTTTGCATTGTTGTCTGCCATTGTAGTGTTGGGCAGCGGCAGCTGGATGTGAACAGCGCGTAGCGTTGCGCAGTTGGAGGTGAGCCGCCAGCAGTGGTGGATGTGGGGCGAGAGATGGCGGAGTTTTGTAATTTGTCATGAACTGCTATATATATTATGACTATCAAGGTAAATACATTGTTTGTTCTCTATTAATATCTTTCATTTGCTAACTATCCCTATCAGTAGTTAGTGCCTTCCGTAGTTTGAATCTTTTATTTAGCTGGCAGTAGTGGCGCTCGCTGTATTGCAGTAGTTCGAGTACCCAAGATTTTTGTGAGGTAAGTGATTCATGAAATGCATAGGTTAATGTTAGTCAGGGCCATTATTTTGTAGGGATTTCTGAAAGTCAGATTACGTTGCGCTAAAAATATTGTGTGTCAGGTTAAGCACAGTCTTGTACAAATTGTTCTTAGGGGACGTTTCATATGTCGACCCTTAGACGAGGATACCTCACGGGAATCTTCTGATTTTTTCTTGTAGTTTGTGTAATTAGTGTAGATTTTGTTTATTGCTAGCGCGTAATTGTAGAGAGAATCTCCTTTGTAGTTGCAGTCTTTCATTGTTGTACAGTAAAACAGGTGTGGCATGCATGTAGATTTGCACAAAGTATTTCGCAGCTGCGCTTGCAATTAAGTAGACATTATATCGATTGTTATGTTATTTTATTTTTTCTCTTCAAATTGTGCTTTTCCGTGTTATCGTGTGAAATATTGTGACAATTATGGCGTGTGAAAAACGTGATACTAGGCTCCAAAGTAAACTGAGAAATGACAGTGAAGACGAAAGCAGTGTGTTAGCGCCACCGAGTAATGAATTAACTGATGTTCAAAGTAGTAATTTGGTAATTGTGCATAGGGAAATGGAGCGGGCTGCAAACAATGGTGTAGACAGTGAAACAGGTAGTGAACAGGGAAGCATTATCGATCGATCGGTCGGCAACAGCTCGCCTCAGGTATCCGAAATGACAGGACACAATTTCGCAAATACTGTAGATTCAGGTTTTGGGTCATCACCGTTTTCTCAAATAAGTCAAGACACATTTTCTGCTTGTCAAAATGTGAATGTTGCCGGTGCAAATGCACTGCTGAAAAGCGTAGAGAAACAGATTCCAGACACTAATACATTATTATCGCAGCTAATGCAACAAGTGGAACAAAATCAGAGACAAATGGGACAAAATCTTAAAAAGTTAGACACAGTGGAACAAAATCTTAAAAAGTTAGACACAGTGGAACAAAATCTTAAAAAGTTAGACACAATGGAACAAAATCTTCAAAAGTAGACACCCCACTTGAACAAACACGTGAAGATTTAACTACTGAGTTACATAACATTGAATCGAAATGTCAAAAAGTCTGTAATGACGT